>NC_141756.1:7922750-8605300 GCF_982258835.1 Parasteatoda tepidariorum
AGAATTTCCGATCCAATTTTCTTACATAGTCTTCAAATAATACTGATGTCATCCAAAACTTTTTGTTAGACTTGTAATCCAAAGGATACGTTTTTACATTCTTGAAACATCGGGCATTTCGGTATTTTCCGATAGCAAGTAAGGGCAGTTTCTCTGTCCCAGACGCATTTCCTCCAACTAGGACAGTCAAACGTTCCTTGCTCATTTTACCCCCTGAGCAGTTTTCATCCTTAAACATCATAGTCTTATTTGGAAGATATTTAAAAAATAAACCCATTTCATCAATATTGAAAACATCATTTTAACTGTATTGAAGTAAATTTGGTAACGTTTCATTTAACCACTGTTCACATACTTCAAGAGGGACAGCTTTAGCTTCTCCATGAAGAGTGCGAAAGACATTGTGTGTGTGTTACAAAAGAAGGGACAAGATATCAGCTCCTAGGTTTTTTTTTTCTTGCTTCAAAAGATCCAAAAAAACCGAGTTAAAGGGAATAAAATTCGAGTAATCGAGAATAATTAACATGAAATTGAAGATGAAAGCGTCGGGACCTCATAAAAGAATCGAGTTATAGTAATATTCGAGTTATCGTACTTCGAGTTATAGCGAATTGACTGTATTTTTCATTTTGTGCACTCAAGTATTTTTTCATTTTGTAAGCGTTTACGAGATTTTGTGAGCATAGATGTGTTCAGGGTGTCCTATAATGACTCTCCTTTATATATAAGAAGGGAAAAATATATATTCACATTATGGGTCGCATTATGGTTTAGAATTAGCACATCTACGACATCGAAATTTCCTTGTGTTTGTGAGGAGGAGTATTTTCACAACTATACCATTTTAACGAAGCGTTATTAGTCGTTTGACACCTCAAACGCTCAAAAGAGAGCTACCCAAGTTTCAGAAACATCCGAGAATTGGGAAAGAAGACTACGGCAACTCGGTCGAGTACCCGTTCGTCTGAAACATCTGAGCAAAGGAAAGCAAACCTAGTTTCATCCTATTTCTTTTGTTTATAGTAATTAAATTCTTCAATTACTTTAAACAAAATTAAATGTACATAGATCATGTTGCTATAAAATTAATTAATTAAAAGCTATTTGCGATTGAAATTTTGAAGAAAATATGTTATACATTGAAAGTAACAATACGAGAAAGAATACAAGAAAGTAAAAATTAACAGAAATGTTGTACATATTTGTTAAGATGAAGCTTAAAAAAATAGTGACAGCAAAAAGTGTATTAAATTACTAGAATTAAAATAATTTCTTCCACCACTACTCATAAATATTTTGAACAATACGTTAATGGTAATGCTCTAAAGTCCTTATCAAAATCTTATAAGAATTCTAATTTTTTTAAAGATTTCGGTTTTTATAATCCACCTATCACTTTTAAATGAATTTCGCACAAAATTCAAATGTTGGAGAAAATGTAATAGGTGCCAAATATACTAATCTAGGTACAAAGTATTATATAGATATATATTTGGTAATTATTAAAACTGCACCAATACTGAACAGTTTTAATACAGATACTGTGGAATATATTACGGCTCTTCGCAACGAATAAATACCGGAGAAAATTGCTTGATATTGGTAAATTTTGACTATTATGACTTTGCTGCTAGCAATAGCATCTTGCCAAGTGATACTTAATACAGTTAATCTTTATTCTGATTGGATGAACTACAAAAGAAACGTATTTTGCTTAATTTAATAGCGCAAAGGCACCGGGTAGGGCAACAAGTAATAATTTAAAAATAAATAATTGGAATTACTTAAACTGTATTAATTGAGTCGGTATAGGCCATTTAGTTTTCTGCTTAATTTTGTAGTGTTGTGCTGTACTGATTTATTAATGATTTTCTCTTTTATTCACCCGTACGAATAACAGGTATTCAGCTAGTAATAATATCAAATGAACTTCGTTTATAAAAATTTGAATGTTGAGTAAATGACTTGAAATGCAATGTAAATAAAACCCATTTTAAAAAAAGCAATTGAAATACACCACAGAAATAATTTGCATATTTCCTTGTTTTCTTCCTCATTCGCCTTTTTCGTTTGTAAGATTTTTTCCTTTTGCGTAAATAAATGGTAAAAATATTGTCACCTACAGATTTTTATTTCCTCTACAGATGGTGTGTTGTTTGCATTTACGAATAAAAATTTATGATATTTATTCTTATTTACCATCTAATTCTAATTAGAAAAATAGACTTAATATGACATATTATAATCTTGTATTGTATTTACAAGACCTTTACTTTTTTTTATCAAATTTCATTTCAATAATCATAGTTCAATTTTTGGTCAAGAAAATTTATGAGAGTAATTAATGGAATAATGAAATCTTACTATATTATATTGTCTTAATTATTCTTAGAAATATAAAAAAATGTAAAAGAATAATAATATGCTGGATAAACATAGACAGCTTTTGAATAAAATTAAAAAGGACTCAAGAATGTAATTTTGAAAATTTCTAGGAATTTAAAAAGACAAAAAAAAAAAAATCTCAAACAATCCGGTTTATTTTCAGATATATACCGGTTTTTCTCCCCCTTTGAAACCGCACCTGTGTCTAGGGCATTATATATTGAACTAATAATAGATTTATTCACCATCTATCGCAAAACCTACAGGAGATCTTGCTGTCTTCTCTTATCTCATAACAGAACTTGATTATTTTTGTTTCAATCATTCCTCCTAAACGCATTACTCCTTTGAATTCGTCTTGATGGGCCTTCAGGAAATTTAAACATCTTAATTCCAGTTAACAAATTAGTGCTTTAACAAATAATGCGTCCCGCAGTGGACTGATCGTTAAACGACGATTCGTAATAAAACACCTAAGTCAAGCATCACCGGCCGCGGTCAGTGAGTTAGTGGTTGACAACTTTGATCAGCCCGTGTAGGGACCGAGGGTGCGTGATATATGTCCTCGTTAAACTGTTCTACAGTAAAATGCTAGACTTTACATGCAGATCGGAGCGGAGAAGTGAAGGAGTCATCTTTTTTGCAGGGAATCAAAATTGTGATGGCATGTTTTCGAATTATCCTCAGGGATGTTTCCCAGACCGTCACCAACAGCTCTTTGGGCAGCTCAAGTGCGACGTAAATAAAGTACCTACGACAATTAATAGTGCACCCAAAAAGAGAAAAATTGCCTCAAATTTTTTGCCATCGAAAACAAATAATTATATCTAAAAATAAAATGATGTAAAAATAGAAATCAATCAAAGCAAAGCTTCTATCGAAAGTTGAACCTCTTCAAATACTGTCCTTTTCTGTTGATAACACGAAGCACTATCAAGAATAAAGTCAATTGCACATTATAAATCAAACTTTGATGCATCTTCCAGAATTGATTTCCCTTTTATTTGGTTTTTAGGAAAATTAGCTAAAGAAAATACCTAATCGAAAGCTGAATGGGCAACTTTTCATTCTCACTAACACAATAGCGCGCACACGCCTCAAAGCTCCTTGATGACGCATTAACCGCAGGCAATTCAATCCTGTATCGTTTAATATTTTCAAACAACTCAACTCTATGTTATGCTTTCGCCCCTGTCACTATAGAAACGACGAATATAGCAGTGCCTTCCTTATTAATTACTGTATTTATTATCGTGATTTTATTATTATTTATTAAATCTAATGAGCTTTAATTTATTCCATAAAGATATTGTATGATATCGACGGAAATTCAAAGTGCGTTTAGCTTGTATTTCTATGATTTTTTTACCTATTAGTGTTCTTTGTCCATATTGTATGAACATAACAAATTAGGATATTTTTGAGCGTTTAATTCGAAAAATTTTCCTGTACTATTGCGGTTAAAGGATTCTGATGAATGAGGTTACTAATATTTTTGACCAATAATTATTCGATCGCTTTTTTTTTTTTAAACTTAAGAGTAGTTTTGTCATATCTTTTTTTGCAACAAGTCCAATATTTTATAATTTTGTGTTATTTTGCTTGTTTATAAACGAGCTATCGCTTTAAAATATTTATATATTTACTGCATGAGGATATGCATGCACTTAATAGCATACAAAACTGCGTGTTTGTTAATAAAATCGATAATTTCATCATATATTTTATAAATTGTGTTCGTTGCTGCTTGTTGTATTCAGTTAAGCTACATTTAAAACTTTCGACCTTTGAAATGTGTTTTGAATAAAACACGTTGTTTGATGTGTAAATTTTGGTGGAGATTTTCTACTAAGTTTGGAAAAGAGGCGTAGTTAAGTTTAACAGCAATTTTTGTTTCGTTTTTGCGTAGAATAAATTTTTACAACTTTTCATAATCATTTTAAAAACGATTAACTCGATAACTTTCCAAATTTTCATTCGATTATGTTTTAAATTGAGCAAAGTGTGTTACTAATGCAGTTTCTATTCTTAAATGTTTCTGATTGTGTTTATTGTTTTTTTATTGATTGATGAGCGTTTTATCTAAAGACATTTTACAGTCAACATATCGCTAATTAAATTTTTTATAAGAAACATAACTTTAAGAAAAACACGCCATGCAGAACAAATAACAATATCAATTAACACCCTGTTCAAATTTTAGTTAAATTTAATAAAAATTTGAAGAAGTTATGGGACCTGCGATCAACAAATGAAACTGAGGATACTAAAAAGAAAAAAGTGTTTCTCTGGAATTCATTTTTAAATATTTTTCATGAATTTAGCAGTCCAATAAGGCTGGCAACTGAGGACACATATCCCCTCTTGACTCCATTGAGTACACCACTATTTAGAAGTCAGTAATTATCAGTGTAAATAACAATCTATATATTTCTAAAATCCTCTGTTGCATGCACATCTTATTTAATTGCTTACATTATATCTAGTAGTGTAAAAAAGCAGCTCTACAAACTTCATTTCGAATAAACAGTTTATGTTACATATGCATTCAGTTAATTGTTAATGCTGTATCCAATCATGTTAAAAAGTATACCACTAACTCTAACTTTACTATAAACAACTTATGCATTCACTTAATTGTTAATGTTTTGACAAATGTTGCAAGTAACAATGCAGCTAACTTAAGTTTTGCTATAAATATTATTTGTGGCAAATGCATCTATTTAACTGTAAAATTTATCAAAAGAATTAATATGTGTTTTAATAGTGATGGTATTTGTATATTAAGAAATAGTCAGTTATCGTAACCTATTGCCATTGAAAGTTGTTACTACAAGGTTTAGATTTCTACCAAGACAATAGAAAAAGCTGAAAAAAATTAAAGCAACTATATTTAATGAATTCTTTATATAAGTTTTATAAGAATAGTTTAAATTTAAACAAATAAAAGTTAATATAGTACCAGAAAATTTTCAGATTTTTGCTTCTTTTTTATTTAAAAAAATGTCTTTTTATATTATACATCTTTGTTTTGTATAAATCATTCAATAGTTTATCATTGGAGATTCAGTTGTTTAAAGGGCTTGAAATTAATGGTGGTCTTTGATCCTAAACCACCATTTTATTATCTAAACAGTACATTATGCATGGATTGTTGGTCCCTAGGACTAACAATAATTGTAAAGAAATAGTATTGTTTTGTTTTTTTTATTTGCAATTTTGTTTTGCAGTCTCTGCTGTCACAAAATGGCATGTTTCAGCATACTTGTGAACCACTTAAACCTAAATAATTTATGTGACTGTTCTTCTTTTAAATAGTTTTAAACATTGTGAGGATAATTGTAGATGGATATAATTATTTGTGTTCATAAGTTTGATTCTAATTATTGTAAATACTAACTATTATAAATAGATACCATAAATATATACTATAAATACTGACTTTTATAAATATTTTCGTGTAAAAAAATACCTTGTTAAAATTTTATTTTTATTGGTTAAATTTTTCTTAGGAAATTTTTATTTTTGCAACAATGTAGTTTTTAACGATTATGGATATTTGTTTAAAATATCTGGTTTAATTAGCTTAAGGATCACATAATTAAATAAATAGCTTACTATTATAATGTGTTAACTACTACTAGAAAATATGATAAATTGTTGTACAAATTTCTGCTTTAAAATATTATTTGGCAGCTATGTAAAAAAAGCATAATACATAGCTGCTGACTCAACTAAATTTTCCAGTAGATTACTGAATTTTTCCAATTTCTACTGGTTTAACAGAAAATTCTCCTGGTCTTTGTACATTTTAGAAAATTCCCTAAAATTGAGTAAATTTCCTAAAAAATCCCTATTGAAATAGAATTTGGGTACAGATTATTGCTTTCTTGAATATTTAAATAAGTATTATATCTAGCAAGCCTCATTTATAAAAATCAGTTTAAAACTGTTTTTGTCCTAAGATGTTCAGTTTATTTTTATTCAGAAATGCCTTTTTAAATCAATTAAAAAATATGTAAACTATCTTTCATAAATTAAATGCCTATTATTATTCAAAATTATCAGTAAACATGATACATGCCATTTCAAGTTCATTTAATGCCCATCATAACTGGAAAACATTGCAGTTTTTCTATTTTGATGACTAAAAATCCCTAAAATTCCCTATGTGTAAAATATTTATTACATTATGCAACAATTATCATAAAATTTATATTAGTTTCGTAAAATCTATTGGATTTACCTATCCCTATTGGCAGCTATGATAATATATCTTTTCACAAGTAGCTATTAAAGATTTTTTTCACTTTAGTTTTTTCCTGAGTAAAGGAAGACCCAAACTTCCTACAAGTGAAACTCAATAATGATTAATTGTTATAAATTTAGTTCTTTAAAATTATGTAGGAAATCAAATCTAATAATTCAAATATAGTTTGTTTTTATTTGCCTAAAGTTGGTATTTTGCTTTATATAGATTTATATATGGCCCAGTGTTCCGTGGATGACAACTGCAATGCTGCTTATCGCTTGATATGTAAAAGTGGTCATTGTGTGTGTAAACCTGGTGATCTGTTCTTTGATTGGCCCAAGTACGGCTGCTTTTCAAAAGGTAATTTTTCTTTTCTTTTTTTAATGGCCTGAAGAAATTTTTTATTTATTTATTAGTGTCTCTGTGTGCTTCATATTTTTTTAACGAGATTAATTTTAATTATACACATTATGTTTTTAATAATGCTCATTTTCCACTCTTCCAAGTCCTCTTAATGTATACCAGTTAGACTTCTAAACTTTTAAATAATTTTTTTTTTTAGCTATTTTAGGTGCTGTAGAGTCTCTCTACAATGAAGCCTCCCTATAAAGAAATTTCTCCTTGTTTTAATTTGAAAGTTTAACATTTAAAATATTCTCCTTAGAATAAAGGAGTTGATTTCCTTTATCAAATTTTATCATTTTTGAGAAAAGTTGAAACTGAAAGTTAAAATTTCTATGCAACAAATTTGCTCTAATGCATACCTGTACCTCCAATTCTTGCATTCTGAGGATAGAGTATAACTATTGAATTCTATAATCTTATTTCTAATACTCATTTGGAATGCATGTTATTTAATTTGAAAGTCATAATTATATATTTTGGACTTACAACATTGACTAGAAATTTTGTAACATATTTTAATAACTACAAAAATCTCTATCCTCCATTTAACAAAATTTTTACTATAGTGAATTTTTCCAACTGAAATTAATCAATTTTATTATAAAAAGACTCAATTGTTTGGTCACAGAATTAATGTGGCATGAAAGGGGCCATAAATTTGTTTTGGTCTTGCAGACAAAAATTAGTGAATATAAACACCCTATCACGACCTCTGTAAGTTATGGTATTTTTTCATAGTGTTGCTGATTAATGGACTCTTCTGTATATAAATCTTGAAATCATTCAAACATTTTAATTGATATCATTAACCACCTGTATTTGATTTTGATTTGATAATAAGTCACTGACTGAACATTTACAAAATTATTCTTTATAATGTTAAAAAGATTAATAATAATATTGCTTTTTAGTATAGTAATATGATATTTTAGGGATAAAAAAGTTTTTTTTCTTCTCAATGCTACTGATTATTCAATTTTTAAAGTTTTTTAGATTTTAAAAATGTACGCGAATTTTTTGTTTGTGATGAAATTAGATGCTAGATTCGTATTCCTTCATTAGTTAAGTGTTTTTAATTATAATTTTATTCTTGCATAGATTTTTAAGTTTTTGATAGCATCTTTTCAATAATAATACCTAGAGCTGAATTATTTCGATTGTTCTACAACAAGAATTTTGATTAGCAAAGTTCTGCAGATTCAAAAATTGTTTAGGAACAAACTACTCTTACCAGTTATTTTATTAACATTTTTTTCAAATGACAAATAATTATTTTTTGTAAAATTATATTAAAAAAAGAGCCTTAAGAAAATAATAATATAATATGTAAGAAAAGAACCTTATAAAAAAAGAACCTTTAATATAATATAAATGCCTACATAATAAAACAGAAATTATAAACAGCGTGTAGAATTTTCATTGCAAGTTAGACATAAATTGTTTTGCAAGGAGACCTTGCTTGTTATCTGATGCAAGTTGCAGCTTTTTAATTTTTTGCAATTTAATTGTATTTAAACATGCCTTTAAAAATAAAATGCATTTACATACGCAGTATTAGTGGGACTAAAGATGATGTTTTTTAATCCCCGGTTAACCATGGTAAGTTTTGCGCACACGTGAAACATACACCATAATAATAAAGCTTTAAGTAATTTAATTAATGTTCTTTGGGCAGCCTGATACCATTTGATTCGAAGCCCGGGCTGCAACCCAGGCTGTGGTTAGAGACCACTGATATAAGTGATGTGTAGGGATTATATATCTTATAAGCTGAATTATTATTAATGTTTAATTTATTTTTCGCACTGTTAAACATGTTTTTAAAGTAAAAACTTGTTTCATTTATAATGTTTATGTTATTCTTTTGATCTTTTTGTCATTTATTAATTTTTACAATTTAATAACCAACTCTTAAATTGTTTGTATTATATAATTCCTGTGGTTCAGTTTCTTATCTACGGTTTTATATTTAAGCTTGTGGAGTTATTACATGAATTTCATTTTAATTATGTTTATATCGTAACTGATTAATTCATTATACAAATTAGAAACATTAATTGTTTAAAATTTTGCATTATAAATTTGGTATATGTATCAAAGCTCTTTTGTTTCTATTTGTTAGATTTGTTTTCACTTGTTGTAAAATTTAAAATTGAATATTATGTTTTTAGTTCACATGTTTGGTCCTTGTGAAGTGTCTGGGCAATGTTTGGCTTACACTCCAAACACCTACTGCAACCCTGATAATTCACGCTGCACATGTTCACCCAATTACTTTTTCAATGGGCGGGATTGTATTTTGAGATGTAAGTGACAATAATTTTTTATTATTCATTCATTCTCATATATAAACTTTCCTTATGGTCAGGCATATTTTTAAAAAAAAATATTCACTTTTTTATGATAAGTTATGTGTTGATGTAACTAGTTGTTAAAATAATCAGTTATAAGTAGTGATTGCTATTTTGAAAATTTTATTAAATATGCAGTTTTTACTTCTGTCACTTTTTTTCAAATCATTGAATAAAATTTTTATGAGACGTACAAATTATTTTAAAAACATAGTTATTTTTATGTTTTGATATAAAACAGTAAGATAGGAGGCACAAGAAATCGTCATAAGGATATAATTTATAACAAACATTTTTCTTAATGCCTAAAATAAGAATATTTTTCTTTTATGAGTATTGCAGTTCTTTTATAACATAAAGACAGCTATACTATATACTGCAACAGCTTTCAATTTATTTTTATATGTGCTTTTTATGTTGTTTTGGTTTAGATACAAATCATTATTATGTATAGGGTTACTTTTAAAAACTTTGTATTTGACACAATGTTTCTATGTCTTATTTTCCCCCTCAAGTTTCATTTATTGCAAATGTTTTCTTTCATATGAAATTCTTTTTAAATTTTTTTTTTTTTTTTTTTAATGCAGAAACCGAAATAAAACAGAGTAGTGTGAGGTGGATTTTTTTTTTTTTTTTTTTTACTATTAAAATTATGACTCTCAAATATTTTTTATTTAGTGATGTCATTATTTTTAAACTAAAAAGGGGTGGGGTTTTTTTTCCATGGATTATTTGTTTAAAGTTCTATGCATGCTCCGGAACTTACTGATCTGATTTGATTTCAATGTTGTATTTGACTCTTATTGATTAGGAAGACTCTTTATTTTTTATAGATTTTGTCCAAACTTTTTCAGATGATCCTTCAAATTTGAAAGCTCAGGAAGTATATAAAGCCGCTGTTGTTGCTGCGGCCTGTTTCATTGTCGCAGTTGTTGGGATATTTGTTGCCTGCATTGTGAGACGGTATGATTTTATTATCATTGTTAAAAAATATTGTTGTCATTTTAACACATCACTGTCGCATAATCAATTTTCTAAACTGTTATCTTTAGCTGCATGCGAGAAATGATTTATACTTTTAATTAAAGAAAAGGCAAGAAATTAGTTTTTTTTAAATAAAAACTAGAGGGGTGGACAAAACAGCAAAACATTACTGGGTGATAGAACACATCTACTCAATATTCATCATCGAATGTATCATCAGAACACAAGCTGTGAGAAGTTAAAAAGTAGTTTTTCACTGTCACATTTAAAGAATTAACACAAGAATGGGAAAAGATGCTTCAGAAAACCTTTCAATCATGGAAATGTGTTTGATGTACAAATAATTGTTTAAAGAAATTGCTTGCTATTTTTGGAAATGTATGTTATTCACTTCTTTTGGGCGATTTCTTTCTGCAGCAATCATATTTCAGTGAGTAAAAAAATTTCTGAAGCATCTTTTCCCATTCTTGCGTTAATTCTTTAAGTAAGACAGTGAAAAACTGCTCACTGCTTGTGTTTCAATCATACATTTTATAGCAAATATTGCTCATTTCAATGCTTTCTATTACCCAGTAAAGTTTTGCTGTCTTGTTCAGACTCAGCACACACTCTTAAAATTAGAATTGTTTTAAAATGCAAACAATATCTAGGTATTACAGTTATATTTGTAATCCTTACAAATGTAAGTTTTATAGTTAAAAAAATTCTTAATATATTCATTTTTTTTCTTCAAAAATTATGTTTTCTAATGTTACTATCATTGTTAAAAAAAAAAATTTGTCATTTAAATACATTAATATCATAAGAAGTCTTTACCATTATCTTCATAAAATCTAAGTAATCGCTCTGTTTCTTTCTCTTTTTTTTCTACATTTTGTGAATCATTTTAAAAAATGAAAAGCTTGGTTAGACTTAAAAAAATTAATAGTATATAGTTCATTATAAAATCTGTTATTACTAGATTCTTTTTTTTTTTTTAATATCCCTTGTGTCAACCCTCTTGTTTATGCATTTAGCTACCAGGTGATCCAAAAATGATTGGAAAGAAATAATAATGTTGTGTTAACTGTTTTCTGCTTAGGAAACTAGGATCTGCTGTTAACTTTTTCTCGTGAACTGCACCATATTTTTAAGGAACAATGTAACTCATTTTTATACTAGACGAGGAAAATATCCTGGTTATATATGTAACAAATTCTATTTCCATTTTTTCTTTAATTAAATTTTCAATCCATCGTCATTTGGAAGATAGCATTTTTTAATATTAGTTATTTTTCCTAAAATGTTTTTTACAGTAATAAGATGCAAAATTATTTTATAATTTATTTAATTCATATTTTATTTATGTTATATTTTATACTTTTAAATAATGCATGTTTTTTTTTTTTTAAATTTATTTTAGGTCATTTTGTAGACGAGAACAAAACTTGCCACAAAATGAATCCAATCGTAACAGTGATATATTTTCCATCAGTGATGAAATAGCTGCTATGAGAGCTGTGGATAAGCCTCCATCATATGAAGAAGTTCTACAGATAGAACGAACGGTAAACCTTAAAATAGTTTATTTATTCTTTAAAAATATTATTAATTATTCTTTTTCAAGAATCTGAGATAAAATTTGCCCTCATACCTTGTGTTCTAAAGTTGATGTTCAAATTCTAAGTACAAAAATACCTATATGAAATTTGTCTAGCAATATCTTCTAGTATTCTATAGTTTAATATTAAACTAAATTTTTTGTTATTCATTGTAACTCAATTCAAAAATGGATCATCTTTTATCTACAAACTATGTGAATCAGCAAGGTGTCTTAGTCAAACATTTAAAGCAGTCGTACAAAAAAAGAATGCTTTTTACTGCCATCTTGAAAGTTTACTTCTATCTATGATAAGTTTTAGTTGCATTTTAAAACGCAGAATTATCAAAGACAAGGAAGGAATTGGAGTGAAAGTCTTTCAGATTCCAAAAATAATATAATTCCAAAGATAAATACAAATATATATAAGATTTATATTCCGGAATTTTCTTATCATTCTTCTGGTATAAAATCTGGAAGCAGGGCATGTGATTTTTCCACGAATATTGCAGAATTCTGCGTATCTCAGGACCATAGTTAGCAGACTTCCGTGCATCAAAAACTTATAATCTGACGAAATTTTACTAAATCCCGTTAACAAGAGAATTGCATATGCATGATTCTGCCCCCATTTCGATTCTTTTGTTGCTAACGGATTTTTGCCATTTTGAATACTTGGAACTGCGTCATAATCTGCTAATATCGTGATTCTTATTAGCACGATTTTAGTGTCAAACATCGATTTTCGGATTTACCCGATTTAAAAGTTATGTGTTGTGATTCTTATTCTCATGATTCCTGTTCATGCGAATTAAAAATCCAATGTCTTGGTTTGTATTTACGCATTTTTAAAACCCAATTTGTGGTTCATATTCATGTCAGTTTAAAATCCAACGTTGCAATATGTATTTACGTTGTTGTAATACCTAAAATCAATTTTGTTATTTATTCATGATTTAGAAATCTATGCATTTCGATTCATATTCGTGTGATCAAAAAATTATGCATCAGGATTCGTATTTACTTGATTTAAAACTCAATTTCGCAATTTGTATTTTGCCAATATTTTGAAAATCCAATATCTCGATTCTTGTAAGAAGTAAGTTTTCTTGAATTAGTTACTTTAAAAGTGTGATATTCTTCATTAGTAGGTAATTTAATTATAAATGCTAGTTCGAAAAATTGTGTTAAATATGAAACATTTGGTATAGAAATTTATATAGATATTTTGCACATAAAAGTTCAGGGTTTTTCACTTTGTGTCACACTCACCCCTGTATATGTATGTATGTATATATATATATATTTGCATACTGTTGTAATGTTCTTTCTCTATTTCAATTATTCTTTTCAATTACTGATAGAGCCATTAAGATTTCTATAAATTAGAAAAAGCTTTAAACTATTTCATTTGTGTATAGGAACAACTTTTTAGAGTAATGCTTTATTCTATTTCTAATTTTAAAAAAATTTAAAATGTTATTCAACGTCCCACCTTAATGCATTGATGCTGCTGCTCTGATTCAGAAGAAATTCCTGCTCGTAGTCGTGCTTTGATATGTTAGCCATAAGCTTATTTTGAAAATAAGCTTATTACAGGGTTTGTTATCCCTGAACATAGCTAGATTTAATATTGAACAACCTAATTTCAAATTATTTCGTAATATAATTTCATTTAAGTTGCATTACAGTTTATTTACTTTAATAACACTTATAAAAATTGTGAATGCTTCTTTCTTTTTTTTATATAGTTTTATGGTATTCCTCCTCCTGAATATTCAGCATCTAGAAATGTTAATAATCCAACATATCAATCTGGATCTCATTTCCCTACTTGTCAGAGAATCCTTCCTTTACCATATCTTTCTGATTGCATTCCAAGACCAAATGTGGAAGCTGGAAATCTTGCCAGTACCAGTGCAGATAAAGAGCAAACTGATCCTAATCTGAGTTGTCCAGAAACGAGTAGTTCTTCTAATATGGTTGCTGCTGTAGAAGTTATCTCACCTGCGAATTCACTTCCCCCAGAAAATCCCATTTCAGATAATATGTCATCCACATGCGTTCTTTCAAACCAAATCTCAAGTTGGGGTGAGAGTCAGTTTGCATCTTCCACATCACAGCCTTACCTCTGTGAAGAATGTGCAAAAACTACCACCGCTAATGCAGACTGCGACAAGTGCAAAGCTAATTTAGAAAAAAAGACATTGGGCATTTGCACTAATTCTGATGATGCTGTTGGAGTTGTGCTGCCGTCTCAAATAACGTGTGAAGAGGGTGTTTTAAACAGCTCACTGTCTACGTGCATGCAGTCCAGTCCTATCAGGTTAGGGCAGCTTACGTCATTCACGCCGCCACCGAATCCTCGGCGTGAACGTGCCCAAAGACCAACCCATGCTTCATCGTTACCTGGGTCACCATTCCTTTCATCTCATTCATCTGATACTGTTTTAAACCTTCCTCTTCTAAAAGAACTACTTAAATCTGATAGCCAAAGGTTTGAACAATCCATCCCGTCTACATCTCAAAATGACAATTCATCACACCATAGTGATTCCTCTAGTGATGTGCCTACACTCGCCTATGATAATTTGGGATTTGTGCCTGATTCTCATGTGTAAAATTAGTGTCTTAGCCAAGCAATTATTTCACTCTCATAGCATTCAGGAAAATTCTGTATCGTTCTGTGATGATATTCAGGTTTGTGTTGCTTGTATCATTCAATCAATGAAACATTTTTCATTATTTCAATTGATAGTAAGCATTAGATTTTATTTGAGGTTTTATAAAATCTGCATGTATTGTACAGTACTAAAAATTATATTTGTCAATTAGATGCATCTATTAAGCTTGTTTGTCATACATATATATAATTAGATGTGTAAAGGATAAAAGAATATAATTTTTATGGTTATTTATTTATTTAGACAGAGTATTCATTTAATGCATAAAATATCATGATTGAGCTGCGCTTTATGGCGAAAATAAAGTGTTTTGTTATTCTTTTTAATTAAAAATTATATTCAAAACATTTTTTGTAGAAATACTTTTGAGTATTAACTGATGGATTATTTGTTTGCTCTCTATTTTTATAACATTTGTTAGTAATCATATAGTATTTGCTAAATGTTTAAGCAGTTTAATTTAGTTTGACATTTGTACTGTTATTTGTTGTGATTCAGAATACGAAGAAAAAAAATCATTCAAATACCTATACTGTTAGGGACTAATTATCTGGAATTCATTAAAATTATTTCAGTTTAACTTGTGTCATAGTTTTGCTATTTATTTCATTTACCTACACTTTTTAAAAAAATTAAAAATTCTTTTAATTTTGAATACTAATCTCTCTTTTTTAGTACATACAGATAAATCAATAAAATTATGTTTCTTTCTATTTAATTATTTATTTAATTTTGCCATATTCTTTTCATTTCTTAGTGAATTCTATGAAAAATAAAGAAAATTTTTTTGCTCCTTTTAAGATAGATTTTTTATTATTTTTTTTTTTTTTTTTTTTTTTTTGCGTGTTTACTAATTGTAAAACTTTTTTAATAAAATGTAAGCAAGTAAACGTTTAATTTTTTTTTTTTTTTTTTTGCTATGTTCCTAAAAAAAACTTTTACAATATGCAGAAAAATAATTACACAAAACGTGACCAAATGTATTGTGTACTTTTGAATAAATTTTCTTTTAAGAGTTTATAGTATTTGTTTTATATGTATTATCTTATTTTAAAGTAGCACCTTTGTATGGTATAAACATATTTTCTGTTTTGTGTTCAAAAAATTTTTTTAAATTAAGAAAATCTATTTGACATACTGATTTTTTTTTAAATTTTATTTTGAAATTTTAACTATTTCAACTTATTTTCTGCCAGATAATTAGTCCAGAACTATCCGCTTGTTTTCGAAACATGATATTGTGATTGTTTCCCAACATATGTCCAGTCATATCATTCTAGTCATTATGTTTTCATGCATGTATTATTTTGCTATTAAATAGATCTGCTCAAAATGTCACTTATAGGTTTCCATTATTGTTAGTTAAATTGAGTTTTAAATTGGACTATGATTTTTTTACATGAATATTGATGGTTATAAACGTTAATTTTCAAGATATTTAATGAATACTTGTCAGATAAAATTATTTGTAATGTTCTAATATTTTAAAAACATTTTAATAATATATTAATTTGATAAAATCAGCAAATTAGATGTGTTATTAATTTAAGTTTGCTAGAATACTTAATTAAATTTGATTAAAAACAAATATAAATTCAAAACAATTTCAATAGTAATATATTTTAATTAGTAATATACTTTATTTTTAATTTAATTGAATTATTATATATGAACTCATTATTTACGTTTTGTACTTGTTAAATTTAATTTTATAAATAAATGTTACGAAAAAATAATTAACATAAAAATGATGACAATTAAAATATGGTATTGTTAATTTAAATTAATTAGTGTACTAAAAATTAAACTATAATTTATTTATGAACTTTAAAAAGGCGTTATTTTTTTTAGATTTCATGTATCATATCAGATAATTTTCTTATTTTATCATTTCTTCTTGAATGTTTTAAGAATAGATATTCAAATTTCTTTTTTCAAATTTAAGTTTTAAAACATTTTGTTGTCTTCCAAGCTTTTAAATTTCTTAGTGAAGTCTTTTAATCATGTTTATTTGTTAACATTGCTGATTCAATCTATAGTTCTCAAATTGCCTTTTAAATAATAAGCAATTTAGGTCCAATATAGTGCCTTGAAGTGTTGAAAATATATTGCACAAATATTGTTAAAAATAAATGTGTCTTAATACTGTATAATTGTATATGTTGTTGCCTTATTCACAATTTGTAGTTAAAGCAGCGAAATTGATGTTACTTTTATAAGGTTCAACTTTGTCCATTTACATTGCTTAGGTTTTTTAATAGACTATCAATCAATGTAAATGCTTAGTTAATTGTTAAGCTAGCATTTTCTAACTTAAAATATGTATATATCAAGTATATTTACAGTTTGTGATGTGGGTAATAAAAAATAATAAGTAAAAATATTATTACATTCATTATAAATTTTGTATGATATAAAAAAAAAATTTTGAAATGCATTCTTAACTTAATAACAAATTATGAGATAAATTAATTTATTGGAGTTTGAAAAATAATGAGCATCTGGCCACTAAAAGGTCTAAATAACTGTAGCTGGTGCCCAATATTTAAGTATTTTTTAAAATCAAGAAACTGATTGTATTTTTTATAAATAATTAAAAAGGAAGTTTTTCTCAGTATTCAACTTGAAAAATCTTAAAAATCTGATTTTTTTTTTTTTTTTTAACTTGGTTGGCATTGTTTGCTTTGAGTATTGTCTTTCGATATTATACTATTAATTTAATTTAAAATAGAAAAGACCAAATTCTAAGGTTATTTCTATGGGTCTGAGAAGAAGAAATGTTTTACAAGTTAAAAAAAAAAAAAATCAGATTTTTAAGTTTTTCTCAGTATTCAACTTGAAAAATCTTAAAAATCTGATTTTTTTTTTTTTTAACTTGGTTGGCATTGTTTGCTTTGAGTATTGTCTTTCGATATTATACTATTAATTTAATTTAAAATAGAAAAGACCAAATTCTAAGGTTATTTCTATGGGTCTGAGAAGAAGAAATGTTTTACTACCAATTACTTCGCAAATATACATACTTAACGAAAATAATTAATAACTGATAAAGACAAGAATAACTTTAATCAAATCAAAGCACCCATAAAAAATGTCTCATTGCTGAATAGCATTTCTGCATGAGCAAACAACTTAATATTTGATCTGCAAATCATGGATTGATCTCATTTCCTCATCAAAACTGATAATCTGCTTTTCTGGCCTACTCATATTAGAAATTTCTGACTCTACTTTATTTTTTTATTCACAATTGAAGAAAACATTTTTTGAATATTAATATTTCAATATTGGGTGACTTTGAAATATATATAGAATAAAAATAATTATTAATATGTTGATAAAAATGTATTGAATATTATTGGGGGGAAAAATACTTATCAATAATCAAAATATTTACTTGTTACTGTTACATTGCTCTGTGTATTGTAGATCAATCATAAATACAGTGAAACCTCTAGCAGAGACCACCTCTATGTAGCGACCTCTTCTATTTACAACCCCTTTGTGAAAGCACAGAATTTTTTCCATAGACTTTGTGTAAAAAAAAAATTTAAGAGAGGCCATCAAAAAGAATATCAAAACTACAAAAATTACCAAAACAAATAAGTTGATTCAAATGTGTTCAAAATATTTGTGAGTGGGTCTTATTGAGAGAGCTCTTTTTGGCGATCTCTAAAAGAGATTGGAAAATTTTACGTTGCTATCAATGATTTTTTTTGGAGTTGAAAGTTAAATTAGATTTTTAAGAAAAAGTTTTTTTCAAAAAAAAAAAAACTAAGCATCTCAAACAAACTCTTCTCATTTTTTAAAGCAAACTAATTTTTATGATATACAACTAAATGCAAATTTAAACAAAGTCATAATTGCTTATTTATTTAAAATAGTTTTATCATTTATAATTGGTAAATTTCTTTTTACACATAATTACATCTGTAGGGATCCATTTTATTGACGTTAAATTTTATTCGTTGATCTGGTTTTTGTGATGCCAACATAAGTGACTTTTCCGCACAAATGAGAGTAAAGTCATTTGCGAAAAATCATGTACCTTCAATAACATTTTGATGAAACCAATAAAGGTAACTCCTAAGAACGACCAACCTCCATTGTCGACCATTTTACTGTGGAACTGAGAGTGGTCACTCCAGAGAGGTTTCACTGTATAATCCTCTAATTTTTGTATCTGATGGTATTTATGACTAAGATGCAAAGTTGGAATTTTTATCACTCAGGAGCAACTAACTAACAATTCCTTATTGTTGCAATTTCTTACAGTTATTACAAAATGGGTATTTTTGCAAACTAACTTTTTATGTATTAATATAATAAAAATATTAATGAAACTGAAACTATATAGTAATTACTTAGAAGAGAATCATAACTGATGCCCTCCAAAGCTTACAAGATGCTATATTATGTTAATAATTTGAGCACATATCAGTTACACAAAGTAATTTCTTGCTCTGTTAAAGATTTTTTTTAATGTGTTTGTTTTATCTTATTTAAACTTAATAGCAAAGGATAATATTACATGGGTAAAGTTTAGGTTAGAACAGATATGAATGAATAATTTTCTGGTAATATTTCATGTTGCTATCTTGTTCTTTTGTTAATTGTGGATCATGCTCCTTTTTTTTTATTTATTTAATAGGAATATTTTGCTCAACAACCTGGGGAAAAGACAGCTCTGTTATTATTATTAATATATATTGGTAGCTTTTTTAATATGTGTTGCAGCTCTTTAATTATTTTGTGTGTTTGATCCTTGCCACAATTGTTCTAACTTTTTAAAAAATACTTTTTTTATGGTAGTTCATAATGCATGCCGTGATCAAAAATATTTGTACTATTTTGAATTCCTTGCAAATTTAATCATTGTGTTTAGTCTGAACGTCCAAGAAGTGCCCATCTAGATTCTCATAAATTGGGACCAGTTTTATCTACACTGTCTTTTATGATGTTGTTTTTCATGTTAAATACATTTACATGAAATATATTTAATAGTTCACTGAAATAATCACATATGTACTTGTATGTATTTTAATGTACTCAGGTCACATAATCTTAGTAAATTATACTAAGAATTTTGCTAGTCTGTAAAATATGAGTCATGTCTAAACATGTATTCTGTTATTTGCTTACATAGTGTAGTGCTGTTTATTGACATTTGAATCAAAATAAAAAATTTATTCATGAACTTTTTTAAACTCCGCTCCTTTTATTATCAATACGTGATATTTTTAACTTTCACTGTAACAATGAGCCTTTAAATAATGGCCTATGTTACAGATTTATAACTTATGAGGATTAAGGAAACACTAGCTTAACTTAATCTTTAAAGATCTTCAAATATCTAAACACTTGATGTGATATAGGTTCTTCAATCTTAATCAGTACTTTTTTCTCCAAATATCCAAACGGTCTTCAAATGCCTTGTAAATATAAAGCAAAAAACGTTATTTTTTTCCTTCATAGACCCATTTTATAATGGGATTAATATTCCATGTAGTTCTCATTTCAATAAAAAGAACCCAAATTTAAAAATATGGCAGCAAAGATGTAGATCTTTTTGTTGTTTTCTACCGTATACTCTCGAATATACTGTATACTCTCCGTATTATATTTTCGAAAACTTAAATGAGCTGTGTTGGCATAGATAAAATCACTTGATTAAAAGATTAATAATAATAATTTCAGATAAAATTAACTGAATTTTTGTTTTAAAAAAAAAGTATTAAAATTTGAGTTATATTTTAATTAAGGTATTTTTACTTAGTGTAATTAATAGATATATCTTTTTAAAAGTCTGATTTCATTGATAATGAAGGTTTTTTTTTATCAAAGAAATAAGTAAAAAAGGATGCATTTGAGTTATTATAAATCAAAATAATAATAAAATAAAAATTAAGAGTTTCATGAAATTTTTATTTCATAATTTTTGATATCTAACTATTTTTGATTTCTAAAAGAATTTTATTTTTTAATTTTATATGTAACATAATTTTCTGGTTGAAAACTTATTCCAATTATACCCATTTATTTTTATTTAAAAATAATTTTAAAACTAATTAAAATGTGGTTAGTGTATATCAATAACAACAAAAAACTTAAAATGTTTTCTTTCTTTTTCAGTAATGTTTTTTGATAATTTACTTTTCATTGAATTGACGAATTGCTTTACTGTCCATAAATTTCATTAGAATGTAAGGAAGAATTTAGCGATGATTTTATTTTTGCAGTGACTAGTTAGTAATAATTTAATCAAAAAATATTAACTAATTTAGCTATAATATTGTTTTTAAATAATATTCAGAATTATTAATTCTTTTTTTTTCCACATAATTTGGTTGGTAAATGTAAAAAGAAATCTATTTTATAAAAAAAAGTAAAAATCAAGTTTAAATAAGACAACCCGATTTAAAATTTTTATTATTTATTTTTTAATCGTGATTTTTTTTCATCCCTGATGTGTATATTAATGCCTCTATCACACGAGAGAAAAATATGTGCAACTGCAAGTGTAAGTGCAACTGTAAGTGAAATTCCTCCGTTCGGAGTTGCCGAAAGGGTTGCTTAATTGCCTGAACGGTTGCATGAAATTGGGTTACCATATTTTGTTATTTATCTTTACTTTTGGCTCATATTTAATTTTATCATATGATTCTATTATATCCTAGTTTCTCAACGATGTTCGTAAAGATGCTGTAGAATATTGATTGATTTTGATTTAATTTTTTACATTTGTATTTGTGTTAAGTCTTTTCTTCAGCAGGAAATTAAAATTCTGAAAACTTTATTTCCCCATTAGTGAAGTAGCATAGTATAAAAAGGATTATGATTTCTACCTCATAATATGAGATAATATTAAGATATCATTGAATTTCATGCTGCGTCCCTAAAAAGATAAGGGGGTGAAAGGGGGATGGACTTAAATACTATCTAGAATTTTGACGATTTTTTTTTATCTTGATTTGAGTGACTAAGGTATAAAACATGGTGCGTAGCGTTTTTAAAAAGTGCTTAAAGGTGCTTATTTTTGATTTTCATTTTTTAAAGGCCCTTAAAGGTGCTTTTCTTAATAAGTGTTTTTAAAAAGTGCCTTATTTTCCTTTTTCGAAAAAGAGATTTATGAAAAGGAATGTCGATTTTCGCCACATATTATGTAAAAACGTACTTTTCACATTTTTCTATTTCACGTTTTCAGAATTCATTCGTCCCGCACTGGACTGATCGTTAAGACACGGTTCCCAGCAGATCACCGAAGTCAAGCATCACTGGCTATGGTCAGTGTGCGGGTGGGTGACCACTTGGATCAGTCTGCGTAGGGACCGAGGGTGGGCGGTATGGGTCCTCGTTAAACTGTGCTACCGCAAAGTGCTCAACTTCGCTCGCAGGTCGTCGGGCTACCGAGGCGGGGGTGCCATCCCCTCCGCAGAGGATCAAAATTGTGATGGCATGTCTTCGGATCATCCTCCGGGATGTTTCCCAGACCGTCGCCAATAGCCCATTGTGCAGCTCTAGTGCGACGTAAATTAACAACAACAGCAGAATTCATTCAACCATGATCAATTTCAGCGTACCGTCAGTCCATAGCGTATGAAAACGCCAATCATTTTACAGGTTTGGTGAAATACTTGCGAGTCCGCATGTGCGTCTAGTGAGCTGGGTTCGGTGAGATTCTTGCTCTCTCATGCTGTATTTTGCAAGATATTCTCAATTTCAGGCTTTATTTTCCACCCTCTGAAATCGAACCGAAAAATCTCTTGATTATTTTTTTAATGGCTAATATAATCAAGAAAACAGTTCTTTGTCAAATTCTAGTTATTTTATCATGATCATGTAAAGTCTGAGAATTATTTTGCATTTTGTCAATTTACCTAGAGCTTTAAAATATTTTTTGAGTGACTAAAATGTTCTTAAAAGTTGCTTATTTTTTGTTGAAAGATTTGGCTCCGCACCCTGTAAAAGCATAGTTTATTTATATATATTTACTATGTAACATGCTAGCTAGGCAAGTGCGGTATCATTATCTATGTAAACACTAAATCGAATGAGAATAAAAACAAGCTGTCTGATTTAATAGTTTAACAATTCGAAAATATATAAAAAGTTTAATGTGTAGAAAGGACAATTTTATGACTTATACCACTTTATGCAACTGACATTGCTATCTAATCAAGTAAGGCATTTCTTCAAATTTATTTTTTAAGCTTAATTCAAAAACATAGTCCTTTGAAATAATTCTGTAGAAGAAATGATGGTTTAATGTATGAAATATAAATTTTTGAATTACCTTTCACTCATAAAATATTTATAACATCAAAACTATTAGATCTATCAAATCAATTCTATTTTTTAAATTCAGTCTAAAAAATACATGATAAATAATGTCAGACTTGTCTATACTACAATGTCTCAGAATTTTATTTTCATCAAATTAATTTACATTACATGAAGGGATCATCAATTTTATTCATTTACACATTGCATATCAGGAATATCACTTTTATGAAAATTATTTTTTCCACTTTCTTAGTAAAATTGCTTTTTAAATATGAGAGGATTTTCAATGTCATACTTACATTTTATTATTGTAAAATTTATATCATTCATTATTGGTATAAGATAATTTAATTAAAAATTATAGGATTTATTTTGGGACAAATTTATTGTAATATACAGTATATAAATTAAAATTTATTTATAACTATAAAAAAAAAACAATATTTTATTAAGAACATACTTTTAATGTATCATATTATTTTGTTATAGCACTTTACGTGTTTTGTTTTGCATTTTAAATAATACAAGAATCAATTTAAAAAATAAAACATTTATTGTCAAGTGAAACATTTAGAACATTATTCATTTTTATTTCTTATTTTTTAATTTCTTCCATAAAAACAGTATTACATCTCTTTCCTTCTTTACCAGATAAACCTTACAGGATTATACGAAATATCTGAAATAAAAGAAAGAAATCACTTTCATGATAAAATTTTACCAACACATTTTTAGAATAAGGAAGATTAAATGCCATTAATTTGAAATCATTTAAGTCCTTAGGTATCCCTTTTAAACTTATTTTAAGTTTGACAGATATTTTAATTATAGTTCTAAGATTATTCTATACACTAATGAAAGATGGCAGGTGTGTTTAGTCTTGTAGTTCTTATGTTTGGATTGAAATTTGTTTCAAGAAAAATAAATTGTATTTATAAACGAAGACTCTTAAAAATGTAAGTATATTGAAAAATCAGTAAGGTACACTTACATACTTACTGTCATTATAGAAAAGCTAAGTATCAAGAGATAAATGTGAAGTATAAATAAAAAGTAAAGTGTCATTAGTTAACTTTGAATAATTATAAACAAAATATTATGCAAATCATCATACACAAAAAAAAAAAAAAAAAAAAAATTGAAGGGATGAATGTAGAAACAGACAAGGAGATTGGGAATTTGCATTTTTAATAATTACTTTTTATATATAATATACTACCTTTCTAGTAATACTTTTCAATAATTACTGGAAAATGGGGTAACCTTGTGAGAAACAAGGTAAATATTTACCCCACATATTTTCTAACTTGTTTTAAAATGAGATTTTCAAAAATTAAAAGAATTCTTAGGGAAGAATAAAATAATTATTTCACTAATAATTATAAAACTTTCAAATAATCGGACACATGTTTTTACAATCAACAGAAACAAAGATTAAAATTTAAAAATAAAGAAATATAATCATTATTATATTTTATGTTATAATACTGAAACAAAGTTTGGCGAGTTGCTTGGCGAATATTTCAAAGTAAAGCTTTTCGCCAGTATAATTCTTTACATATATAAAAATAGAAATTATTTCTATTTAAAGTAATTAAAACTTTGATCGGAACAAATTATAATAAGATTTAATTTTATTAGCTTAAAATAAATAAATATTTTAAAAGAAAATTTATCGCAAAAATAATGTACTATACTTACCGACACTAAAATCGTGTGCAGGTTCCTGTTATGGTAGTACATCAACTGCATTGAGATGGTCATCTCATAGTGCGAAAGTATTTTTAATGCTTTCATTTTAAAGGAAATGTTATTATTAAACTAAAAACTTGTTCCGTCTCATCTATAAAAAATTTCATCCGATCATCCTCTTCCTAACGTCGCCGCCATTTTTATTTACATTTGTATATGTCATCACTAAAGCCCGGAATTTCAGGCAATAAAAAATGCAAAAATAGGCAGGCAAAAAGGCATTTAAAAAGCTTGAAATAGGCACTTAAAAAGGCACTTTAAATTGGAGCAAAATGGTAGTTGGTAATGCCTAAAAGCCCATATAGGTATTCAAGGTATAAAAAAAGTTGCTAGAAGTATCCGGTATGCCTACATATTCATTTCACTCGACTGTCGTAGCAATAGTACAAAAGAAGTGGACATAATTGTACACAAAAAAACCTCAACTACGTAGGTGCGAAATAAAAATTGAAAACTCGTACTTACAATAATATTGTATGCAGATTTATTCTGATGATTGGTTGTTGTTGCACATCACAACTAGATGCTTTTTCAAATTTTCGAAAGAGAAATTTTGTCTCCTGTCAGTCAATATAGTTTTAAACAAAGAGAAGGATCTTTCTACTTCGACAGAGGTTATGGGCGCGTACCTAAAACAACTTGCCATGGTAGGAGATATGATGGTAAGTTCAACTGTAGTATTACCAGAAATTACTTTTGCAATGTCCTTGATGCATTCAAAGTCTGTATTTGCAGAGATGACGTTTTCACATTTCTTCCTTTTTCTGTCACCAGCTGGCAGACATTAGTTCTTCAATTGTATTGTAGAAAATCTTTAGTGACTCGGACAAAGACATATTTCTTTTTTCCGTGTGTTCAGTAGCTCTAGGGACCTTCCCAAAATAAGTTGAAATAAAAGTCAGTTCATTTTTTATTTTAGAACTGCTAAGCAGATTTTTACTTTTTCTTACGGATATTGCCTCTTCATCCGAAAAGCTGGTAAGGACTCGAGTAACTTCCTCAAAATTTGTGCAGTAGTATGAGACTGCTGAAATCCATGTTCCCCAACTCGTAAGGATCGGTTTAGGAGGTAATTGAATGTCTGGTGCAATTTCTTTGAACTCTTGAAGGGGCTTTCACAAATACTTTTTCACACTAGAAACAAGCGAGTCTACCTCAGGATATAGACCTCTTACTTCCTCTGCTATCCTGTGCAATGCATGAGCAAGGCACGTTAGATGGATCATATTAGGAAATAAAACTTTTAAGGCATTTCCAGCTTTTTTCATGTAGGAGGCTGCATCTGTAAGAAATAATAGCACTCTTTCATGCTCAGTACCATTTGGCCAAAGTAAAGCCAGTGCATTAGTGAACAACTGTGCAATTGTAGTACTGTTAGTCTTTTGCGATTGTTCAGATGTCAACAAAAATATTTTATGTTTTTCAAATGGGCCCATAACACCAACAATAACATTCGCAACATATCGTCCAGTTACATCTGTCGTTTCATCTATAGATAGCCATATGTTTTTCGTTCCGATTTCATTTTGAATAGTTTTAAGAACTTCGGTGTAACAGTCATCTAAATAAGTTTTCCTTAAAGTTGATTCACAGGGCACACTTTGATTCGTATATTTTTGATAAAAAGCTCGTATGCCTTTATTTTCAAGTTTCCACAGCGGAATGCCGGCATCTACAAATGATCTGCATAAATCCATTGCAAATTCCGATTTGCGAGAAGATAATTGAAAACAGGTGGGAATCAGAGTCGGTGTTTTCCCATTTTTTTTTATCTTTTGCTGTTTTATGCTTAGATGTCTCCAAGTGCTGAGATATAAAATACTTCTTCTCAAAATTTACTGACTTCTCGCATGCCTTACAAAACAGAATGCTCCCATCAGTAGAAAACACATCCGACCCAAACTCTTTCACAAAACTGTCCAGTTTTTTGCTTGTACAGGCTTTTACTTTAGGCATTTTTGAAATAACTAGTACTAGAAAACTTTTTCGTGCTCCTGCTACAATGTGCTCAACCAGCTTGGTGAATTCGTTTTATAGATAAGAGAGAGAGCATACGAGTTATTCGATGGTGTATGCTATATGGGGCTATATGGGCCGTAAGTAAGAATAAATTCTATTGACTGTAAGTAAAAATAACTCCTATCTTTTCACTCCCTTTCTCTCTCTCCTTTCAAAGCGCATCGGGCGAAGGTGACGCCGCGAAGAAACGGAGAGAAAATATTAATAAGACAAAAGGAATAAAGTCCTATTCTCTATAAATGCATTACAATACGTCGGATGACAGTCAACCATTTCTGTACTTCAAAATTTCTTCATTTTGCGTTTATGCTCGGTCAAAAGCACAAAAAGCTTTGCAGAAAAAATTTAAATTAGACAGAAATAGGCATTTACAGTCACTCGAAAAAATAGCTGAGCACCGTGACCCTTGCAAAATAAAATTGGAAACGCAAAACGACACAATAAATAGTCTCAAGCCTCGATTCTCACTGCTCTTTTGTCGTGACACCATGATTGGAAACGTTCTCACTGCCCTCTCGTGAAGCACTCCATTGTGTATGTGAAATGGTCCCCAGAAAGCCCTGTCCAATGCATTTTCAAGGGGTCTGCACCCAAACGCCCAATGTTGGCGTTGTGTGTATTTTAAAAAAATGGGACGAGTCCCCAATGAGGGGGACTCGTCCCATTTTTTTTAAAAAAAAATGGCTTTTGACACAGAGTTAGATTTCGTGTCGGCAAAGGGGACATGTCCTGTGTGGACGCGTGCGCAACCAATTGTCCAGACACTGTGCGTGAAACACGTGCTGGCAACGAGTTGGATGAGGCATTTCCAACATTTCCTCCAAACAAATCGGACAAGGCTCAGGTGGGGCATAATACCAGCTTTCAAAAGGCAACGAGAACAGACAATTTCGAATTTCGCTGGCTAAGCGAATCCGCAAATCGTCTGTCAAGTTGTAGCCTTTCCTAAACCAGTCACACACAATATTCGACAACCATCTCATGCCGAAGCTATCAAAGCTCCGGTAAGCTGGGCTCAAGTGACTGACATTATTCTCGAAACGCAACTCTCGATCGAGAAATTGCTTAAAAGCACCCCTCACCTGCCTCACATCGGAATAGCCTTCCGGGTCGAGGAATCGAAGCACTGGATGCGCCTCGTCCCCCAATTCCACGACCTCTGGCTCTCCCATCAACAACACCTCCCGAGGAAAAGCATAGCATGGAAACACCTCATCGGGGGATTTGAGAACGAGATTTCTTACAATAAAAAGATTTGCCATTTTGAATCGACTCTATGTCAAAAAATATAACGGCTCCTCGGCGTGCAAGCCCTTTTTATAGACACACAGAGGGCGCTCTAGTCGTCCTGAAATGTTTTAGAAAATGCCACGTGACCTGAAAAGACGATGCATTTCCAGAAAGTCACGTGACAGGACATTCGATCCACCTCTCAGGATGCACTTTCAAGAAATCGAGCGACACATCACATCCGCCAGATGCACTTTTAGAAAATCACCGGATGCATTTCCAGGAAGTCGAGCGACACATCATATCCGCCAGATGCACTTTTAGAATATCACCGGATGTAATTCCAAGAAGTCGAGCGACAAAACACTTTCGCCAGATGCACTTTTAGAATATCACCGGATGTAATTCCAAGAAGTCGAGCGACAAAACACTTTCACCAGATGCACTTTTAGGATATCACGTGACAGGACATGGGAATTGTGATTGAAAGGTCAATGACCCAAGGTCATTAGAATGTTTGGATGATGCATGGAGAGATTGTCTCGAGACTCGAGGCTCGGGGCTCAGCTGAAAAAAATTTTTTTAAACCGGAAGTGGGCGTGGCCAAATGACAACTCAAAACTTGCATTTCGAAAATTTCAAATTTTGTCTCGACCCAACTTTTGCTGGACCCAAATCTGTGGCCGAGTGAAAAAAAAAATTTTCATAAACCGGAAGTGGTGAAAAGATAAGTGTCTCAAGGCAAGGGTTTTCCAAAAAATGTCACGCGATTCCAAAGCCCATTTTCACCAAAAACCCGCATCCCAATACACGTCAAACCTATCCATTGGCATGTGACGCATCCAAAGCAATGCGTCCATTGGTCTACAGTCCAATCCATCCATTGGCATGTGACGCTCGATGGCCATCCCATTCAGTCTCGAGAAAATTTTTGCTCAACCCAAAATCTCCGGACGAGTGAAAAAATTTTTTTTTATAAACCGGAAGTGGTATGTGACGTAACGACAACGCTTGCCCATGACAACTCAAAACTTGCATTTCGAAAATTTCAAATTTCGGCTCGACCCAAATTTGCCTCAGCCCAAATCTCCAGGCGATTGAAAAAAATTTTTTTGCCTCGGCCCAAGTCGTCAAACGATTGAAAAAAAAAAAAAAAAAAAAAAAAAAAAAAAAAAAAAAAAAAAAAAAGAATCTATTTATAGAACTGGATCTATTTATAGAACTGGCTCATTTAGTCTTACCCGTTTTAGACCAAGGAATTTAGACCTTTTCAAAAAGGGCGTTTTTACAAGTACATGACCACGCCCACTTCCTGTCAATCAAAGTGGGCGTGGCCAACGACAACTCAAAACTTGCATTTCGAAAATTTCAAATTTTGTCTCGACCCAACTTTTGCTAGACCCATGTCTGTGGCCTCGAGAAAATTTTTACTCGACCCAAAATCTCCGGACGAGTGAAAAAAAATTTTTCAATTTTGTACTTAAAAATGCTGAAACATATAACTGTCTTTTTCCGCGCTAAAATTCCGCGCTTTTCAAGTATTCCATTTTCATGAGAATCATCATCTTTTTCTATCAACTACAGACGACATCATGGACGAGCCCCCTATTATTCCAGCGTTTTTCAACTATTCCCATTTCCATAAAAATCATCATTTTTCTTATCAAGTGCGAGCGACTTTATGGTGAAACTCACGCCATTCCCGCGTTTTTCAACTATTCCCATTTCTATAAAAATCATCATTTTTCTTATCAGGTACGAGCGACATCATAGGAACTCACACCCTTCACGCGCCCGTTAAAAGATAAATGATTATAAAAATCCCAGCCCAAAACCCATGTTCCAACCCAATCTGCGAGTCCCAGGATGTCAGATCCAACTGAATGGATTCCAAAGCCAGCGCCGTGGATTTCAAGACTCCCACTCCATGAATGTCCATGCATGTCAATCTTTCTCGCCGTGTTTCACAGCCAGATGGTTTCAACAAAATGTCAGCCGACGCCATCGTATCCATCATTCACAACCACCCTTTTCCAATGGCAACAGCCCCATGGATCCAGAGCACCGGTCCGAGGCCATTCCAAACGTCGCCAAAAACTTTTCAAACCCACCCAGCGGTTTGGCAACGGATCACCGGCTGTTCAGAGGCCACACGAGGCCTTTCCAAATCCTTCCGAAACAGCGTGATTGAAACATTGGAAAGCGAGGTCTTGAGGAAGGATGGACAGCAGTCACTCTAGACAACTTTTGCCCACGAAGCAGAGCAGTCCAATCGATCGACAGCATCGATCGACAGATCGACAGCAGCATTTTTATGGAAATGGGAACAGTTGAAAAACGCTGGAATAATAGGGGGCTCGTCCATGATGTCGTCTGTAGTTGATAGAAAAAGATGATGATTCTCATGAAAATGGAATACTTGAAAAGCGCGGAATTTTAGCGCGGAAAAAGACAGTTATATGTTTCAGCATTTTTAAGTACAAAATTGAAAAATTTTTTTTCACTCGTCCGGAGATTTTGGGTCGAGTAAAAATTTTCTCGAGGCCACAGACATGGGTCTAGCAAAAGTTGGGTCGAGACAAAATTTGAAATTTTCGAAATGCAAGTTTTGAGTTGTCGTTGGCCACGCCCACTTTGATTGACAGGAAGTGGGCGTGGTCATGTACTTGTAAAAACGCCCTTTTTGAAAAGGTCTAAATTCCTTGGTCTAAAACGGGTAAGACTAAATGAGCCAGTTCTATAAATAGATCCAGTTCTATAAATAGATTCTTTTTTTTTTTTTTTTTTTTTTTTTTTTTTTTTTTTTTTTTTTTTTTTTTTTCAATCGTTTGACGACTTGGGCCGAGGCAAAAAAATTTTTTTCAATCGCCTGGAGATTTGGGCTGAGGCAAATTTGGGTCGAGCCGAAATTTGAAATTTTCGAAATGCAAGTTTTGAGTTGTCATGGGCAAGCGTTGTCGTTACGTCACATACCACTTCCGGTTTATAAAAAAAAATTTTTTCACTCGTCCGGAGATTTTGGGTTGAGCAAAAATTTTCTCGAGACTGAATGGGATGGCCATCGAGCGTCACATGCCAATGGATGGATTGGACTGTAGACCAATGGACGCATTGCTTTGGATGCGTCACATGCCAATGGATAGGTTTGACGTGTATTGGGATGCGGGTTTTTGGTGAAAATGGGCTTTGGAATCGCGTGACATTTTTTGGAAAACCCTTGCCTTGAGACACTTATCTTTTCACCACTTCCGGTTTATGAAAATTTTTTTTTTCACTCGGCCACAGATTTGGGTCCAGCAAAATTTGGGTCGAGACAAAATTTGAAATTTTCGAAATGCAAGTTTTGAGTTGTCATTTGGCCACGCCCACTTCCGGTTTAAAAAAAATTTTTTCAGCTGAGCCCCGAGCCTCGAGTCTCGAGACAATCTCTCCATGCATCATCCAAACATTCTAATGACCTTGGGTCATTGACCTTTCAATCACAATTCCCATGTCCTGTCACGTGATATCCTAAAAGTGCATCTGGTGAAAGTGTTTTGTCGCTCGACTTCTTGGAATTACATCCGGTGATATTCTAAAAGTGCATCTGGCGAAAGTGTTTTGTCGCTCGACTTCTTGGAATTACATCCGGTGATATTCTAAAAGTGCATCTGGCGGATATGATGTGTCGCTCGACTTCCTGGAAATGCATCCGGTGATTTTCTAAAAGTGCATCTGGCGGATGTGATGTGTCGCTCGATTTCTTGAAAGTGCATCCTGAGAGGTGGATCGAATGTCCTGTCACGTGACTTTCTGGAAATGCATCGTCTTTTCAGGTCACGTGGCATTTTCTAAAACATTTCAGGACGACTAGAGCGCCCTCTGTGTGTCTATAAAAAGGGCTTGCACGCCGAGGAGCCGTTATATTTTTTGACATAGAGTCGATTCAAAATGGCAAATCTTTTTATTGTAAGAAATCTCGTTCTCAAATCCCCCGATGAGGTGTTTCCATGCTATGCTTTTCCTCGGGAGGTGTTGTTGATGGGAGAGCCAGAGGTCGTGGAATTGGGGGACGAGGCGCATCCAGTGCTTCGATTCCTCGACCCGGAAGGCTATTCCGATGTGAGGCAGGTGAGGGGTGCTTTTAAGCAATTTCTCGATCGAGAGTTGCGTTTCGAGAATAATGTCAGTCACTTGAGCCCAGCTTACCGGAGCTTTGATAGCTTCGGCATGAGATGGTTGTCGAATATTGTGTGTGACTGGTTTAGGAAAGGCTACAACTTGACAGACGATTTGCGGATTCGCTTAGCCAGCGAAATTCGAAATTGTCTGTTCTCGTTGCCTTTTGAAAGCTGGTATTATGCCCCACCTGAGCCTTGTCCGATTTGTTTGGAGGAAATGTTGGAAATGCCTCATCCAACTCGTTGCCAGCACGTGTTTCACGCACAGTGTCTGGACAATTGGTTGCGCACGCGTCCACACAGGACATGTCCCCTTTGCCGACACGAAATCTAACTCTGTGTCAAAAGCCATTTTTTTTTAAAAAAAATGGGACGAGTCCCCCTCATTGGGGACTCGTCCCATTTTTTTAAAATACACACAACGCCAACATTGGGCGTTTGGGTGCAGACCCCTTGAAAATGCATTGGACAGGGCTTTCTGGGGACCATTTCACATACACAATGGAGTGCTTCACGAGAGGGCAGTGAGAACGTTTCCAATCATGGTGTCACGACAAAAGAGCAGTGAGAATCGAGGCTTGAGACTATTTATTGTGTCGTTTTGCGTTTCCAATTTTATTTTGCAAGGGTCACGGTGCTCAGCTATTTTTTCGAGTGACTGCGTGTCGAGTAGGCGTAGAGCCGTGGAGAGCCGTCAAACCGAATCTGGGGTCTGGTTTGACGGCTCCCGCCATTGACGCCTTGTTAAAGACCTTTTTTCAGTGGACCCCCTGTGACAGGAGGAGGCAGACACGTTTCCAATGCAACCTTTGGAAGTGGGTGATCCTAGAGTGAATCCCTGGGGGGTTCCTCCAGGTTATTCTAGGCAGACTCATCGATTGTTTGATACCTCACTCGATATATTTCGTTGGAAAGTATTTGCGTAAAATCCAACTCTGCTCCATGGGGGGTCTCGTGGACCCAGGTGCTACCAAAATATTTTACTCGTCGAGACAAATTGTTTGATACCTCACATGATACCCTACATGATATACTTTGCGAAAATGTTTTTCCAACTCTGCTCCATGGGGGGTCTCGTGGACCCGGGTGCTACCAAAATATTTTACTCGTCGAGACAAATTTTTTGATACCTCACATGATACCCTACATGATATACTTTACAAAAACGTTTTTCCAACTCTGCTCCATGGGGGGTCTGATGGACCCGGGTGCTACCAAAATTTTTTACTCGTCGAGACGAATCTATAGATACCCCACACGATATGCTTTGCGAAAATTTTTTCCCAACTCTGCTCCAGGGGGGGTCTCATGACCCTCAAAATATTTCTTTCGTCGAGACGAATCTATTGATACCCTACATGATACCCTACATGATATACTTTGCGAAACTGTTTTTTCCAACTCTGATCCATGGGGGGTCTGATGGACCCGGGTGCTACCAAAATATTTTACTCGTCGAGACGAATCTATTGATACCCCACATGATATGCTTTGTGAAAATTTTTTCCCAAGTCTGCTCCATGGGGGGTCTCATGGCCCTCAAAATATTTTTTTCGTCGAGACGAATCTATTGATACCCCACATGATATGCTTTTCGAAAATTTTTTCCAACTCTTATCCATGGGGGGTCTGATGGACCCGGGTGCTACCAAAATTTTTTTCTCGTCGAGACGAATCTATTGATACCTCACATGATATACTTTGCTTGAATTTTTCAAATTGTACCATGGGGGGTCCATCCAACCCCGGGTGCTACCAAAATATTTTTCTCATCGAGACGAATCTATTGATACCCCACACGATATATTTTGCTTGAATTTTTCAAATTGTACCATGGGGGGTCCATCCGACCCCGGGGGCCACCAAAATTTTCAGCTCATCGAGACAAATCTATTGATACCCCACACGATATACTTTGCTTGAATTTTAAATAATGTCCCATGGGGGTCCGATGGACCCGGGAGCATTCAAATTATAGATTGACTATCAATCTCTTATATAATCTAAAGTCGCTTCTGATTGGTTCAAACTTTTCAAAATTGGGTTTAAAAGGAGCTCCTTCAGCTTTGGAAATCAGTCGCAGCCGCGACTCCACCTTGAGAAGATTTGCCTGAAAAATTTACAAGTCTAAACTAGATGAACGACTGGCCGACGATTGCCGTCTGCCTTGCCGAAGCTCTCTCTGATATTTGCCGGAACGATCTGCAGCCTTTGCCGTCGACCAGGAGCAATTGAAGACACGTCTTGACTCGAGGAAGAACTTTTGAATAATGATATTGATGACAAAATACTTCTTGAACTTTCAAATCCTGAATGAGGAGTGAAGAGACTGGGTACTCGCTGGCTAGTTAAAGCCCAATCTCAAAAAAAAAAAAAAAAAAAAAAAAAAAAAAAAAAAAAAAAAAAAAAAAAAATTTTTTTTTTTTTTTTTTTTTTTTTTTTTTTTTTTTTTTTTTTTTTTTGAGATTGGACTTTGAAAGCGCTGGTGAGATCTGGGATCCTCACTGTATTGGCAAGCAGTCACCAGCCCTGGAGAGCCTCTACAGTCATTTCGTTACGATGGATTTTGAATAATGATATTGATGACAAAATACTTCTTGAACTTTCAAATCCTGAATGAGGAGTGAAGAGACTGGGTACTCGCTGGCTCGTTTAAGCCCAATCTCAAAAAAAAAAAAAAAAAAAAAAAAAAAAAAAAAAAAAAAAAAAAAAAAAAAAAAAAAAAATTTTTTTTTTTTTTTTTTTTTTTTTTTTTTTTTTTTTTTTTTTTTTTTTGAGATTGGGCTTTAAAAGCGCTGGTGAGATCTGGGATCCTCACTGTATTGGCAAGCAGTCACCAGGCCTGGAGAGCCTCTACAGTCATCTCGTTACGATGGATGAATCTACAGCTGAATAGGATTGTGCGCAGGGACCGCTGCCGCTGCTACTCTCTATCTTATACCTTTTGCATGTGTGTGCTCCTTTTCAACATTATCTGCGACTAGCCTGGCCAACTGGAAGCGGATAATGTCTTTCTCTTTGCATGTCTCTTTGCTTGCTGCGCAAATTGAGTTTTCGGATGAAACAATCCTATTCAGCTGTGGACGTCTGTCGTAACGAGATTAGCTTTTTTTTCAGGTCCGGACCCGATGGAATGTTCCAGCCATGAGATGACAGAAGAAGCGTTGCCTTAAAGAATTCGAGAGAAATTGGAGATAATCGAGAGAAATAGCTGAATTAAAAAAAATCGAGAGAAATTGGAGTAAATCGAGAGAAATAGCTGAATTAAAAAAAATCGAGAGAAATAGCTGAATTAAAAAAAATCGAGAGAAATAGCTGAATTAAAAACTCTAATGTTTCATTAGAGAGGGAGACTCTGCGGTCCAGCGGAGAGAGGGAGGATGGTGACATCACGACGATGTCATCGAGAAGAGCATGTTCCCGTAGGGGCTTCGGCCCAACGAGAAAACCCGTAGTCGCTACGGCGGCTATGATGCACATATTGCAGGTCGGAGTTGCATTAGCAATACCGAGGTAGCGTTTCCGTAGGGGTTTCGGCCCAACGAGAGAACCCGTAGTCGCTACGGCGGCTATGATGCACATATTGCAGGTCGGAGTTGCTTTGGCAATACCGAGGTAGCGTTTCCGTAGTGGCTTCGGCAGCTATGAGGAGAGCTTATTTTTTTCAGGTCCAGACCAGCAGGTAAGTATTTTTTTTTCAGGTGGAGACGACCCGATGGAATGTTCCAGCCATGAGATGACAGAAGAAGCGTTGCCTTAAAGAATTCGAGAGAAATTGGAGTAAATCGAGAGAAATAGCTGAATTAAAAAAAATCGAGAGAAATAGCTGAATTAAAAAAAATCGAGAGAAATAGCTGAATTAAAAACTCTAATGTTTCATTAGAGAGGGAGACTCTGCGGTCCAGCGGAGAGAGGGAGGATGGTGACATCACGACGATGTCATCGAGAAGAGCATGTTCCCGTAGGGGCTTCGGCCCAACGAGAGAACCCGTAGTCGCTACGGCGGCTATGATGCACATATTGCAGGTCGGAGTTGCATTAGCAATACCGAGGTAGCGTTTCCGTAGGGGTTTTGCACCCCCCTATGAGATATTTTTTTGGAGCTTATGTGTTGGTCATGACCCTATCCATGGATAGAATGTTTAAGATTTAGATTAGATTTAGATTTAGATTAGATTTAGATTTAGTTTTAGATTTAGTTTTAGATTTAGTTTTAGGTTTAGATTTAGTTTTAGATTTAGATTTAGTTTTAGATTTAGATTTAGATTTAGTTTTAGATTTAGATTTAGATTTAGTTTTAGATTTAGATTTAGATTTAGTTTTAGATTTAGATTTAGTTTGGATGATGGTACCTCATCCCCCTCACTAGTGTGGATCTAGTGAATTTTTTTTGCCGTTTGGATGACCTTGAAAATGGACTTTGAAAATTTTGCGTTGTTTAGAATTAGTTTTAGATTTACAATTAGTTTTAAGTTGGATGATGGTACCCCCCATCATCCCCTCACTAGTGTGGATCTAGTGAATTTTTTTTGCCACTTGGATGACCTTGAAAATAGACTTTGAAAAATCTAAACACAACTTTAAAAAATTTTTTTAACTTCAAAAAAAAAAAAAAAAAAAAAAAAAAAAAAAAAAAAAAAAAAAAAAAAAAAAAAAAAAAAATTTTTTTTTTTTTTTTTTTTTTTTTTTTTTTTTTTTTTTTTTTTTTTTTTTTTTTTTTTTTTTTTGAAGCTGCTATTTAAAACCATGCGTTTAGTCTTGAGAATCTCAGTTCATCAGAATTTTTTGGAGCTGTCAAAACTTGCAAATTTCTTGGAGCTGTCACACCTTGCCAATTTCTTGGAACCAGCCTCTTTAAAAGTCGCTTGTGATTGGTTCAAATTTTTGAGCAGCGAGTATAAAAGGCGCTCACACACAGTTGAAAATCACTCGTTGCTGCTCCAGCATCCGGAGATAAAGTCTGAAAAAACTCTTAGCTTGACTTGATCACAACCCAAAGACCTGTGGAAATTGGACGACTGAATAGCATCATGGCCAGCAATCATCCATACATTTCAACTGATGAGGACAATAGTGAATTTACAGCCACATTGGCTCGAGTGCAAGCCAATGCTCGTGACCAAAATGAAGAGGACACTGAAATTATTTCACTATTCTCGCCACCCATGACTCCTACTCCTGTGGATCCACCCGTTTCGACAGAGTCTACGGAGAGGATACACGATTCCAGCCAACATGGCACGTGGCGAAGAATGTCTGAGCGTCCAAGAAATTCAAACTCTGATCCCTCTGGCTGGAAGCGTCCCAGAGATTTCTATACGCCTCGTCATCGTCCGACAAAGTTCTCATGCACACCTCGTAGATTGGATTTTTCTAGACAGTCTGCCTTCCAACGCTATCCTTCGAGATGGAGGGAGACGCCTCGTGCTCAGCCACCACCCAAATACTACCGTTACCAACACAGAAATGCGTTTGCAGTCCTGTGCTTGCGCTCTGATGGATTTACAATCACCAATGGTTATGTGTGCAAGTCGGGCGACGGATCCATTCCGAAGCAGGAGCTCTTTGATAAACTGTCGAGCCTAAACGTAACGACCCTCGTCTTACCAGACGACACGACACGGAAATTATGGAGCGACATCCTGAGCAGGTGGCCGAAATATCATCCAGCCCACGATATAAAGATTGTGACTCTGGATACTTTGCCTGAGCCGCCCATCGGAATGTGCGAGTCTTGTGGTCGAGAAGAGTGTCACCGTTGGATTGCAGTAGTGGGTGGTATTTCACGCTACCTGAATATGTACTTTAAACCAATATATCATTGATGTAAACAATGTAAATCATTTTGAATAGATTAATAAAAAAAGTTTTATTGAACACAATGTCTCATCCTTCCGAATAATGTAAAAAAAAAAAAAAAAAAAAAAAAAAAAAAAAAAAAAAAAATTTTTTTTTTTTTTTTTTTTTTTTTTTTTTTTTTTTTTTTTTTTTTTTTGAAATTAGGATTTATAATGTAGGGTTTGTCCACACAATTCACATTATTGATGTACTCTGGCTCAAGTCAAATTCTTTCATAGTCGCATCTGCTTACAATGTTTTTCAAACTGCACGCCAATTCCAGAGTGCCGCCGTTGACGTGTGCCGTGGGAGGAGATGGACATTTGTATTGGTACGTCTCAGATCTTGAAAAGATGTTTTTCGATGAGGTGATTCCTATATTTCACAACTTTATCCAAGACTATCTTGTAACAGGCGATCAAATTTTATTTAAGCCTCTCAATACTTTGACAAAAGAGTGCAAACTCATTACGACTTGTGTATGGATGGAATTTCTAAGAGCTTTTTTTCCACCAATGCATGTATGGTGGTTACGTCTGTTCTTCAAATCCAAGCTCATGGTACGGAATGAATGTCTCTTTATTGCAAGATACGACAATTACTGTGTGGAAATCAAACCTAATGACGATGTTGGAGATGTCACGTACGATCAATTTATTCGAAAATTTGTTCATCTAGTAATGAACTTCAGAGGAAGGACATTTAAAATGCCTGAAAAGTGTCCATCTGAGGCTTTGAAGGGAATTTGTCACATTCATAAAGCAAATGACCCACCTTATTGCGACACTCCATCTTATGCTTTGATTAAAAATTGTCCATTTAACGGCAAGCGCGGAGCAGGATTGTCTTGTCTACCATAACAAAAAATCTCTTGAAGCTCTCAAATTTAGAATAATGCTTTATTGTTAAAACGTCATTGACAACGTTAAAAAAAAAAAAAAAAAAAAAAAAAAAAAAAAAAAAAAAAAAAAAAAAAAATTTTTTTTTTTTTTTTTTTTTTTTTTTTTTTTTTTTTTTTTTTTTTTTTTTTTACATTGTACGTTTAAGACAAGCCTCGAGTCTTGCTGATCTACTCTCATTGGAATTTTTGGAGCCTTCAAAACTTACAAATTTTGTTGGATGAAAAATTTGGACACTCTCTCAAAGCCAAGACAATGTGAATATGAGCAACATGCACCTGTACGTTTGAGTATCACGAGATCCAAGACCTAAACAATTCAATCTTGGCAAAACTAGAGTCGTAAAAAATGGGACGAGCTCCCAATTAGGGGAGCTCGTCCCATTTTTTACGGGAACTCGTCCCATTTTTTTTCAAGTCTAGAATCAAATCCTTAAAATTCCTGTCGGCAAATGGGGCACGTGCTACGCCTCCTATTCCATCGGTAAATACACTGCGCGTGAAAAAAATGTCCACAGTTCAATTTTACACCAGTCACTATACGACTGAGGCATATGGCGCAATCCTTTGGCTCCTGAAAAGGGAGAGGTTGAACATCTTGCCAGTAAATGAAATTCAAAATCTCAAGGCCTACTCGGCACGTCAGTTCTTCACTCAAGATCCATTGCTTTCTCCACCAGAACTTGACGATTTTCTGGAGCCATCGGATACCAAAAAATCGCCACGTCTTCCATCGCCAGTCTCCTGGCACGTGCAAATACCGGGTCGGCAAATCAGAATCAATAAACTTGAAAAACTGTAGGTCCCGTTTGTGAAAATTGGAGTCTATGGCCAAGAGCAAATCGATGTCAGGCTCCTGCCTTTCAACCGGCGCAGACAAATCGTAAATTGGGAAGGGTAGTATCTGCCAAGCGCTCTCACCCCAGAGTGCTGAAAAATGGTCTTCTTCCACCACACGGGACGAATGAGAGAGGATAAATTCGACAACTTCAGAAGGAGTCATTCTGAATATGAACGACTGCTCTGCACGGGCTGAGGCTTTTATACCCGTGAGACAGGATGTGCGCGGGGATTTTGAAAGTAGCAGCAAGGAGCAGCTTTTAGAGTGTCGTCCAAAACATCCTGTGACGCAATCGAAATGTCTAAAATTCTCCTCGCGACCGGATACATGTCTCACAGTACATCCCGTTTGGGCTTGTCCACAGGAAGTGAAAGAGTTGAAGTGCTCGTCGATATGACAAAAAAATATCTGGTGGAATAGACGTCACGTCCTGTTGACGAGGAAAAAAACGCATCTCCTAAACATTGTTAAAAAAAAAAAAAAAAAAAAAAAAAAAAAAAAAAAAAAAATTTTTTTTTTTTTTTTTTTTTTTTTTTTTTTTTTTTTTTTTTTTTTTAGATATTCTAGTCGTCAAACATCGACAAGTGGATGCTTGTAGAGAGTCATAACGTGGATCCTCGGGATGTACAGAGTCCAGCATCAGAGTCCTCACGGGAATATTTACAAAACTTTTTCAGTGGTGTGTCCACTCGTGCTTCAACGTCTTGCTGTAGGCATCGATCGACCTCTGATCTTAACGCAAAAAAACTAGTTCCCTCGTTAAATTGTTGACCAAACAAGATTTTGTCGGCAGACTTTTCCACAGGATAGACATTGGATGCCGCGGTACAAATACGAGCCATGTTTTTCTTGGGAGCCTCAAAACTCAATACTTCGATGGGGGAACGCTCTGGATGTCTGGCTAAACCTTCTCGGGTCAGGGGGAGGGGAACTCCCGTTCGGCATTGGTACTTGACAATGGTCATGACATCTTTGTAATACACGTCGTTGGTAATCAATTGGCGTTTGGCCACGCAAGCCACGTTGAAAAAATAACTCACCAAACCACATTTTTGAAAAACGAGACGAATATCCGAAAACCCTTCCACGCGGTTGAGGCGACGCAGCAAAGGGAGGGGTGTTTTATGATACAAGACTTTATCCTGAACGACAATGTATGGAAAATGTATCAAATATTTGAATGAACCATCCGCAGTTTTGGCTTGATTGAATGGACCATTGCTTTCCAACAAACCAGCTTCGGGAAGACGATCCATTAAATCTATATGACGCGTAAATAGCGTCGCATATCCTCCACGACGTGGGGCCATTTCAAAAATTTGAACGTGATTGATGTAACAATACAGTTCATAAAGCATCATTTTATCCACGCGGTAGATGGGTTCCACTGAAGAGCAAGATTGTAAATGTTTGCTGTCCAAGGTGCCTTGGGTTTCTGTTTTGGTCACTCGGCACGTGAGTTGAATACCGAAAGCATCACCGGGTGTGGGGAATCGCTTGATGATGGCCTTTACAAATTCAAAACACAGTGTGGGAATAGCATCTTGTCGCTCATTCAACACTCGCAAGTCGGGCAATGATGCTTCCAAATGCTTTTGGAAATGATGAATAACAGCTTCTATGCTATGAGGTTGAATCATGTGCAGCATGTGTTGATACAAATTGGGTTCCACACGAGCCACATATTGAAACAAGACATTTGCCTCAGTCATGTTGAGAGAGAGCTTTCAATAAAAAATTAATTTCCAAAAAGTAAACTATATATACTGGGGCGCTCGGCTTAAGTCGACAACGTTTAAAAAAAAAAAAAAAAAAAAAAAAAAAAAAAAAAAAAAAAAAAAAAAAAAAAAAAAAAAAAAAAAAAATTTTTTTTTTTTTTTTTTTTTTTTTTTTTTTTTTTTTTTTTTTTTTTAACGTTGTAGTTTAAAGCCAGGCGTTTAGTCTTTTAATCTCAGACTCGTCAAAATTTCTTAAAGCCCTCCAACTCTCAACTTTGAATTTCTTGGGACTCGCTACTTTAGAATTTAATCAAGGTCTCAACTTTAGAATTTTAACGTTGTACATTTAAGGTGAGCTTTGAGTATCAATCCTCATAGCTTATCAAAATATTTTTGGAGCGAGTCTTGTATTCTCTCAGTTTGATAATTTAACCATTTAATTCTAAACATACTTTGGAAATGAATGGACAAACACAAATTTCCAATTTAACATTTTTTATTAAAGAATATACTGATGACAATCAAAACTACATAGAGTGTCTATCCAGAGTCCAATACATACAGAGTTGAAACCAGTCCGTGACGCATAAGCACTTTATAAACATTTCATGTGTTCGTCGTACCAAGTCCGGAAAGTTGTCACTTTTACCTTGCTGCATTCGTGAATCATTGAAGGGGAATGCCATCCGCAGGACCTCCAGGCTGTTGGTAAGGGATCGAGCTCACACAGAGTGGCCCAACGGGTACTGGTGATGTAGGGAATGGCTACTTGATTCAAAATGTCCGCCGTGTAGGGACAGCCACTGATGCCAAGGTAGTCGCCAGCTGGATGCCACCTCTTGAATGCCAAGTAGATAGCCAACAGTGTGAACCGGACATTATCTTGGGGTTGGGCAGGTTCGTCGGGTGCAGTGATCAAGGAAAGTCCATGCTGGCATTTTAGCATAAAATCGGCAGATTGGATGTCTGAGACGCTGCGAGGGAGATCCTCCACCTTGAAAGTCACGTGCACAGGTGGCTCTTTCTCGTGAATCGATACAGCAGCGAGCTCACGCACATGAAATCGTTCGTTGAGGACGTATCCATTCAGATGCAAAAATCCACACAGGCTCATGGTTATGGATGTGTTGACTCGAGGCTTGTTTGAAAAAATGAGATGCTCTGGCTCTGGAGGCTGCTCCTTATATACTGCTGGAGCCGGACATCCCGTGGCGCTGGAGTAGGATGACGTATGGAAAAGAAAATGTGAATCGAAACAACAGGTGCTGATGCGTCTGGGTATCACAAGATCCGAGACGCCAACAATCCAACCTTGGTGGGTCTAGAGTCGCAAAAAAATGGGACGAGCTCCCAATAAGGGGAGCTCGTCCCATTTTTTTACTCAGTCCAGAATTGAATCCTTAAAATTTCTGTCGGCAATTGGGACAAGTTTTAATATTCTTTTCCCACTCACCAATACATTTCGAGTGAAACTCGTGTCCACAGTTTAATTTTGCACCGGAAATGATGCGAGATAAACATATGGAGCATTCTGCTGGCTCCGTCAAATATCTATTTTCAACGTTTGCCATGTAGATAAAGTGGAGAATCTCAATAGCTACCCGATGCGTCAGATCCTCAGTCAAGAGCCAATGTCTGTCCCACCAAGTCTTGACGATTTTCCGAAGCCATCGGATGCCAAAGAGTCTCCATGCCTTCCAGTGCATTGGCACGTGTAAATACGTTATCTGAGCCTCATGGTCAATAAAGTTCCAGAATTGTTGGCGCCGTTTAAAAAGGTCCAAATCCATATACTTTAGAAAAAAGAAATCAGGATCGCGCCTTTCAACCGGCGGAGACAATTTGAAAATTTTGGCTGGCAAAATGTGCCATGGGGTGTTATCGATGCGCGACTCCCACTCCTCGTCGGTCACTCGGAACGAATTGGTGAGAATAAAATCGACAAGTTGAGTTTGATTCATTCTGAATAATAATGACTGCTCTCTGCGCGTCGAGTCTTTTATACTCATCAGACAGGATGTGGGCGACCTCCAAAACTTCCTGTGACGCAGTCGAAACGTTTAAAATTCTCCTCGCCACCGGATGCATTTCCCGCAATACATCCTGTTTTTTTAGCATTACCAGGAAGTGAAAGAGTTTAAGCACTCGACGATAAGGTGCAAAAATATCCGGTAGGACGAATGTCACGTCCTGTGTGTGAGGAAAAAGCGAGTGCGTCGAAGGAAATGGGCTTCCTGTGAAGACAGATAAAGTATATTTTGAGACTAGAGCATCCTGTCAGACGGGATGTGTGTCAGAGGAAAACGGATGTAGTGGTGGATCAAAGCATCGGGTGAAGAAATTGACAAACCTGTCGAGGTTGTTGTCTGGAGCTCTCACCAACGGGCGAGTGTATCGTCTCAACTCGTCAGAATTTCTGGAAGCCCTCCACTCGCCACTTTAGAATTTCTTGGCTCGACCTCAAACACCAAAATAAACACCTTGGACAATTTTGGCTCAAGTTCAAACGTCAACAACATCGTAAAAAAAAAAAAAAAAAAAAAAAAAAAAAAAAAAAAAAAAATTTTTTTTTTTTTTTTTTTTTTTTTTTTTTTTTTTTTTTTTTTTTTTTTTTTTTTTTTTTTTTTTAGTTTAAAGAGTCGAGTGCAGAGTCTTGATCTCATTATACTCATCTCCTTCTCTGGACATTGTTGCTTTTCTAAATCAAGATGTCTACTTCTGCCGTTACAAACGAATTGGAAGCCCATGCAACCCATACAGATTCAAATCTTCATAGTTGGGCAAGTTTCGATGAATTGGAAAAGACTACTAAGCAGTTGATGATTGACTATCATACACGCATAATTAGACACAGAAATGGTGTGGATTACGAGCTTACTAGTGACATGCAGGAATGTTTAAAAAGAAAATTATTTTTGGAATTCAACTTTGATAACACGTACGAGTTTACGCGAGGCATTATAAATGTTGAACAATTGACATTGATTCCTTGCAAGAAAGCTCAACAAGTTATAATCCACGTCCAATTTGCTTTTGAAAGTCAAGAGACTGGATATTTGAATCTTCACCAAATATTGCTGTTTGATGAGTTTCCAATGAGTGACACGGGAAATCTTGAAGTTTTCACAAGATGTGCTTCGAATAAGAATGTTGCAGTTGCTGTGGGTGAAGAAGAATGTGCCGTCGTCACGCAAACCGTGTGGTTCAAGTGTCCTCTGATACCAGGTTGGGAAAAGGAGGTCATAAATTACTTGCAGATTTTGGGAGTGAACGACATACATTTGGTTGGGTCCCACACTAAATTTCTCAAAAGTCTTTACGATGTTAGGATGAGTTACCATATTGATGATAGAACTGTTTTGAAATACCCATGTCAAAAGTGCGGAGACAAAAAATGCCCTATTCAACTAGCGTATCTGCTGTTTAGAAGAGTTGCTAAAAGGATACCGTGTGACTTACTACACTCGGCCCCTTGCTTGGAAGAAAATGTAACTATGCAACTAGATGGTTGTAGAGTCTAAAACTATAATACATAACATACAATACGTAAAAAAAAAAAAAAAAAAAAAAAAAAAAAAAAAAAAAAAAAAAAATTTTTTTTTTTTTTTTTTTTTTTTTTTTTTTTTTAATATTTATAGTATCCACATGCTCGCCGGTATTCCAACAAATCTTTAGGTATATTACTAAAGCCATTCCATTTATCTTCAGCCAGAGACGCACGATGTTGCATTTCATAAAATTCTTTAAAGGTTAGATCTTTCGATAATCCAAGTTTATTCAGATTGCAATAAATTCTATGACTCTTTTTTAGATTATGTTTCGACGTCCTGTATTCGATTCGTTTAATAGAACCTTTTAATATTTTGTTGCGGCACATTGGACAAGTTTGATGATTGTTTGTCCATAAATCAAGACAGGACGTATGGAACAAGTGATTGCAGGGCGTTTTATAAATAGTAGTAAGCTGCATAAAAGAAAAGACACAAATTGAACAATTATCCTCCATACTTGAGTTGCTAAAAGGATACAATGATTTACTACACTCGGCTAGATGGTTGTAGAGTCTAAAACTATAATACAATATATACAATACTTATTTAAAAAAAAAAAAAAAAAAAAAAAAAAAAAAAAAAAAAAAAAAAATTTTTTTTTTTTTTTTTTTTTTTTTTTTTTTTTTTTTTTTTTTTTTTTTTTTTTTTTTTTTTTTTTTTTTTTTGTAAGGTTAGACTCTACTCATCTGAAATTTCTTGGACGTGTCACTTGTTACAAATTACATCAGCGTTGGTGGTAGCCAATATCTTTTACCTAGTTCTTCATCACCGATATATTTTTTAAACTTTTCCCATGAACGTTGTAAATGTGGCAATAGCTTTCGATAGCCCGTAGACGACCAAACTTTATCACCAGAGAGTGCATCATCAAATTGAAGCATTTGCAAATACATTCGATGTAAATCAGAGTCGTTCATTCTGAGGAGAATATTTGACGTAAATGGCTGTGAATCAGTAATATTATGCATGAACGAATACGGTTTGTCAAGGTGTGGGACCCATTTCAAACATTTTTCTGGACCTACATGCAAACAAACGACGTTTGTTTTGGAATCGTCCCAATCCATATCCAAATGACTAGTAAACACTAAATGTTTGTGCTTGTCGGGAATATATGCTCCAAATTCGGGTTCTGACCAAATATATATATTTTGGCCGTTCCTCGTAAACCATCTCGGACCCTCGGAAAAGTCATTCATCGGTACGACAAGTGGCTTTAGATAAAATTCCAAAAGTGAACGATTTCTTCCTAAATTCCCAAAGAGGATGGTGGATTTGCTCGAGTCGAGAGCTTTGATTAAGGTATCGACTACCATGTTTTTAACATGAATCCACTTATCATATTCTTTATTATAACAACAGTAGAGAAATGGCACCCAAGCCAAGTTTTTCCAAATGTTGAAAACAATATGCTTGTATAAAAAATTGAATCTCCAAATGGGAATAAAGGGTGGGAATGGATCGACATCATAGAGCTTCGGATCTTCGCACGACGCCTTATAAAATTCCAGACCGTCGTTCCAATAGTGTGATACCCGAATCGTATTTTGAAAAGGAAGTGCCCTGGAGGTTTCCAGATAGACCACTCGAGGTGACACCGAGACCAGTGGCAGCGGTGAAACCATTTTCTATTCAATACGAACCGATGGGTCCCCCAGAATCGAATAGAACCATAACAGAACGAATCACTTCATATCTTCCGACGCCTCCAGGAACACCTGTTCGAAATCGTGTAGCGCCCACCACACCTCTGACAACCCCTGCTGCATCCACGCTTGCAGAAATTCCTGGAGTAGTCACTCCACCTGCATCACCTATCCGCACCCCAGCAGCGACCGCTTCTAATGTACAGAGCATTGCGTCCACTTCATCTCAAAATGTATCAAACGATCAACTAAACTTTCAGCTACCACGAAACATACAAACGAATTCACCTACACGTCAAGTGAGAAAAATAAAAATTGGCAGACTCACCGAGATACTAGATTAGAGAAAATTGTCAAAGAGCCTTGATGATCTCAGACTCGTCAGGATTTCTTGAAGCCCTCCACTCTCAACTTTGGAATTTCTTGGAACTCGCAACTTTAGAATTTGTTGAAGGTCTCAACCTTGGACAATATTGACTCAAGTTCAAACGTCAATAGCATCGTTAGAAAAAAAAAAAAAAAAAAAAAAAAAAAAAATTTTTTTTTTTTTTTTTTTTTTTTTTTTTTGACGTTGTAGTTTAAAGCCAGGCGTTTAGTCTTATGATCTCAGACTCGTCAGAATTTCTTGAAGCCCTCCAACTTGCAACTTTAGAATTTCTGGGGCCTCGCAACTTTAGAATTTCTTGGAGCTCGCAACTTTAGAATTTCTTGGAGCTCGCAACTTTAGAATTTCTTGGGACTTGCAACTTTAGAATTTGTTGAAGGTCTCAACCTTGGACAATATTGACTCAAGTTCAAACGTCAATAGCATCGTTAAAAAAAAAAAAAAAAAAAAAAAAAAAAAAAAAAAAAAAAAAAAAAAAAAATTTTTTTTTTTTTTTTTTTTTTTTTTTTTTTTTTTTTTTTTTTTTTTAACGTTGTAGTTTAAAGCCAGGCGTTTAGTCTTATGATCTCAGACTCGTCAGAATTTCTTGAAGCCCTCCAACTTGCAACTTTAGAATTTCTGGGGCCTCGCAACTTTAGAATTTCTTGGAGCTCGCAACTTTAGAATTTCTTGGAGCTCGCAACTTTAGAATTTCTTGGGACTTGCAACTTTAGAATTTGTTGAAGGTCTCAACCTTGGACAATATTGACTCAAGTTCAAACGTCAATAGCATCGTTAAAAAAAAAAAAAAAAAAAAAAAAAAAAAAATTTTTTTTTTTTTTTTTTTTTTTTTTTTTTTTTTTTTTTTTTTTTTTGACGTTGTAGTTTAAAGCCAGGCGTTTAGTCTTATGATCTCAGACTCGTCAGAATTTCTTGAAGCCCTCCAACTTGCAACTTTAGAATTTCTGGGGCCTCGCAACTTTAGAATTTCTTGGAGCTCGCAACTTTAGAATTTCTTGGAGCTCGCAACTTTAGAATTTCTTGGGACTTGCAACTTTAGAATTTGTTGAAGGTCTCAACCTTGGACAATATTGACTCAAGTTCAAACGTCAATAGCATCGTTAAAAAAAAAAAAAAAAAAAAAAAAAAAAAAAAAAAAAAAAAAAAAAAAAATTTTTTTTTTTTTTTTTTTTTTTTTTTTTTTTTTTTTTTTTTTTTTTTTTTTTTTTTTTGACGTTGTAGTTTAAAGCCAGGCGTTTAGTCTTATGATCTCAGACTCGTCAGAATTTCTTGAAGCCCTCCAACTTGCAACTTTAGAATTTCTGGGGCCTCGCAACTTTAGAATTTCTTGGGACTCGCAACTTTGGAATTTCTTGGGACTCGCAACTTTGGAATTTCTTGGGACTCGCAACTTTAGAATTTGTTGGAGGTCTCAACTTTAAAATTTCTTAAAACTCCACTTTAGAATGTGAAAAGCTGTTGGCTCTGTGATGCAAAACCTCATCACGGGTATAATGCGTAATATAAAGTTTATCCCTCGAAATGTTTTTGCAAACCATTTTCGGTAGCCACTATTCTACGCATCGCCCGTACTTCCACGGGATACAGTTGTACTGCCTATTTGTCATTACTCTAGTCATCAGTTTGAGTGCCTACATCATACATGACGTCCAAAATGAATGCACGCAGTCGTTTCATAAAAGAGTCCATGCCCTCCGAGTTAAATATGCCACCTCTCAATGTGCCCGTCATGCATAAACCTATACTGGACAATTTTGATGCTCATGTGAATAATTTCATCTATTTTTTAAAGAATCGTGTCCGGTGTATACTCATTTACGATGGACCCGATGACGTGTATCAACACATTTTGAATCGAACCCTGTATGCGTGTTCTGTCAAGCATGTGCCGACGGGAAAAGTGTTGAAAAATGTCTTTCCAGTGATGCTGGGAACTCGATTGGATCTAGCGATTCGGCATGGCCAACGCCGCGTATTTGAGGCCAGTGTGGACCCCCCTGCCACCAACCCCCCTTTCCAAGAGATGGACCTGGGACGAGGATTTTTCATCATCAGTGGATTTCTCAAGCATTTACCATACAGTTTTACCAACGATCCCTCTCGAACGCATCAAGTGTACAAAAAATCAATGCGAGTCTTTACCTATGATGCCCTGGATCGAGGCAAGGAATTGAGTTTCTACACGCACGATTCACCTACGGGTCGAAAACGTGGCTCCGTGGTGATTAAAAGCAACAAAGGTACGGAAGACACAGAAAACGTCGAGTCTTTTTTCGATTTTTGTCCCTATCCAACAGATCCAGCCACCTACATGTCGTATTTGTACAGCCACGAAGTGTTTGACATTGATTCGCTCACCAATAAAATTGTATTTAGCCCTGGGCATTTGTTTGTCAAATTGTTTATCAAATGCTTATACGGTCCTTTGCAACCAGACAAAATCTGTTGGTCTCTCGTCAAAGCCAAGGCGGCCAAAGTCACCAAATGCATTGAAACGGGCAAATTGATGCGAGTCATTTCGCAAAAGACCAAGTTTCACAAGGAAGGAGGGACACCGGGCAAGAGCGGCCCGCAGGAATCCTATCGGGAAATTGGTGCCGACGGAGAAGTGTTTGTCGAAAAATCGGCAGAATGCTATCGTGAAGTCAACTCTCAGACGTATCCCCTGAATCCATTTTTTTCAAACATTATCGTTCGTCAAATTTCGAGTAAAGTCAAAGCCAATTCCATGCCGTCTTTTCACAACAGTTATGCTGGATTTTTATGCATTTTGGGTTGTTATGAGACGAAAAACGTGGGACGCACTACCATGATGGTGAGGGATACGGTCGTGTCGACCTGCGTGGATTTGGATCCAGTGTTTCACGTCACGAGCGCACCCTTTTGGAAAGAGTTGAATGTGGAGCCCTTAAAACACTCGCAGTATTGTGTGGTGGTGAACGAGGCGTGCATCCCCGTGACGCAAGCCTGTTTTACCAACCTCAATCTGCTGCACGTGAAACGTACGTTTGGACTGGTGGAATGTTACAAGACGGATTTCTTTATCCACATCCATTACAAAGCAGGAATCATTTTTAAGAAAATTCCGAGCAGCGACATTTGGGTCACGCCTCGCGACATCATGTACTGGATGTCACAATTGTTTGGATACACGACCCTGGAGGAGGTGGTGCGTCGCTTCCAATATCCCTTCATCACCAGTTATTTTGTGGACATAAATCCCTTTTTCATGTACACTGCTTTTCCCAAAGTCATTTTAGCATTCAATTCTTTGAAAAACGCCGTTTTGGCCACAGATTCGAAATGCGCTCATTATTTCATGGATACGTTGACCGTGTACGCCAAACAATTGACGCCGTACCACCAAAACGTGATGGAACCCCTGGAGGATGGGGTGTCGCCTCATTTCGTGTGTCGAGTCCCTCACATGATGGTATCCTACATGAGTTTTCTGGGATGCACGCAAGAAGATTGCATCGTACGTCGAGAGGATGTGAATGCTTTTGATTGTTGTCGATTTTTTACGATTCGTGTGAAATTGGAAACGGATGCAAGGGTCATCTTTCGACCGGTCCAGGGCGATGCCGTCGATTCGACGCTGTTGGGCTCACTGGTGCACGAGGGTCCCCTCCACTTGGAATCTTTTTCCATTCACGTCAAACTGGTGCGAGTGAATGACCGAGTCATCAACGTGCATTTTCATAAAAAACCCTTTCGAGTCATCAAGCATCACTTGACGAGCAACACGTTAAGCGTGTGTGTGGAACAAGAGCATCAAAGTAGTACGGGCGATAAATTGTGCAGTTTCCATGGCCAAAAAGGAGTCATGCGCGTTCAAAAACAATTTCCTTTGCTGGACGAGCGAATCACACCCGATTTACTGGTGAACGTCTATGGTTTCTTTCGAATGACACCCGGTCAAATCAAAGAGGGCATCGTGAGGGGGCAAGGCAGAGACGCTAGGGTGGTGCGAAACAGCGATGGGAAAATGTTACCTCATGCAAAACTGTTTTATGGAAAAACGTTCTATTTTCCGATTGCTTACTGGAGTTCAGAACATTTGTATGCGCCAGTCAAATGCACCCAAGACAAAATTTCAAATCAGTCAGTGAAAGGTCGTTCACGCCTGGGAGGGATGCGCTTAGGCACGATGGAACTCAACAATGGGTTGAGAGCCAACGGAATAGCATCCTGTTTTGAAGAAAAGTTTTTTGAACACGGGGATCGATCAAAAGTAGAAGGTTCGGTATCTATTCCAAAAGTGGTGGAATTGGTGCAGGAAGACGCTCGAATTTTCAAAAGCAATATAGATTACACGACGCGCCCGAGCGTCGTCATTCACAAAAAATGAAATGGTTGACTCGTGAATATTGTTTTTCAAAAAAATGTTAATCTCGATGATGAGCTCGATGAGTCTTGATGATCTCAGACTCGTCAGAAATTCTGGAAGCCCTCCAGCTCGCAACTTTAGAATTTCTTGGAACTCGCAACTGTAGAATTTCTTGGAACTCGCAACTTTAGAATTTCTTGGAACTCACAACTTTAGAATTTCTTGGAACTCGCAACTTTAGAATTTGTGGGTCTCAACTTTAGAATTTCTTGAAGCTCTCAACCTTAGACTGTATCAGGTCAAGGTCTCGTCTCTAGCATCGTACGTACAACGTCAAAAAAAAAAAAAAAAAAAAAAAAAAAAAAAAAAAAAAAAAAAAAAAAAAAAAATTTTTTTTTTTTTTTTTTTTTTTTTTTTTTTTTTTTTTTTTTTTTTTTTTTTTTTTTTTTTTTTTTTTTTTGAGGTTTGTGTTTAAAAGAGCCGACGAGATTTGCTATTCAAGCAGTGTGCTTGTCTTGTTGAAAACTATTGTCCAACCTCATCATCTGATTTTCAAAACATGGATGCTTCCACTCAACGATTGTTCCGATACAGACTGAAAGAACCGTTCGTTGGAATGGAACCAAAGACTTACAAAAATTTTGCTGTGCAATTTTTTCCTATTTGCAATTTTTATATTGAATCCGGGGATGACGTAAAAGTATCAACTCATGTCGAGATCAAAATACCACCAGGTACATATGGATGGTTGTATTCATTGATTCAGAATGTGAGAGTAGATGATGATGTGATCTCTCCCGGTTCTTGTGGACACCTCAACTTTCGTCTTATCAATAATGGATCCGATCGAGTATATATTAATGAAAAGGAACCCGTGGTTTGGTTGATCTTACAAAAATACATCCCACCAGTGCTGCAGAAAGTTGGAAAGTTGATACGGACGAGATCCTGTACAAAATTGAAATCGAAACTCAGACGACCAAAAAATAGCAGACAACGAAATTAATAAACAGAATTTCTAGAAGTCCTCCAACTCGCAACTTTAAAATTTCTCGGAGCTCGCAACTTTAGAATTTCTTGAAGCCCACCAACTCGCAACTTTAGAATTTCTCGGAACTCACAACTTTAGAATTTCTTGGAACTCACAGCTTTAGAATTTCTTGGGACTCGCAACGTTAGATAATACTTACTCAAGTTCAAACGTCAATAGCTTCGTTAAAAAAAAAAAAAAAAAAAAAAAAAAAAAAAAAAAAAAAAAAAAAAAATTTTTTTTTTTTTTTTTTTTTTTTTTTTTTTTTTTTTTTTTTTTTTTTTGACGTTGTAGTTTAAAGCTAGACGTTTAGTCTTATGATCTCAGACTCATCAGAATTTCTTGAGGCCCCCCAATTTGCAAGTTTAGAATTTCTGGGGCCTCGCAACTTTAGAATTTTTCGGAGCTCGCAACTTTAGAATTTCTCGGAGCTCTCAACTTTAGAATTTCATGGAGCTCACAACTCTAGAATTTCATGGAGCTCGCAACTCTAGAATTTCATGGAGCTCGCAACTCTAGAATTTCATGGAGCTCGCAACTCTAGAATTTCATGGAGCTCGCAACTCTAGAATTTCATGAAGCTCACAACTCTAGAATTTCATGAAGCTCACAACTCTAGAATTTCATGGAGCTCCCAACTTTAGAATTTCTCGGAACTCACAACTTTAGAATTTCTTGGAACTCACAACGTTAGATAATACTTACTCAAGTTCAAACGTCAATAGCTTCGTTAAAAAAAAAAAAAAAAAAAAAAAAAAAAAAAAAAAAAAAAAAAAAAAAAATTTTTTTTTTTTTTTTTTTTTTTTTTTTTTTTTAACGAAGCTATTGACGTTTGAACTTGAGTAAGTATCTTGAGAATTTCATGGAGCTCGCAACTCTAGAATTTCATGGAGCTCGCAACTTTAGAATTTCATGGAGCTCGCAACTTTAGAATTTCATGGAGCTCGCAACTTTAGAATTTCATGGAGCTCGCAACTTTAGAATTTCATGGAGCTCCCAACTTTAGAATTTCATGGAGCTCGCAACTTTAGAATTTCATGGAGCTCCCAACTTTAGAATTTCATGGAGCTCCCAACTTTAGAATTTCATGGAGCTCGCAACTTTAGAATTTCATGGAGCTCGCAACTTTAGAATTTCATGGAGCTCGCAACTTTAGAATTTCATGGAGCTCCCAACTTTAGAATTTCATGGAGCTCGCAACTTTAGAATTTCATGGAGCTCGCAACTTTAGAATTTCATGGAGCTCCCAACTTTAGATAATACTTACTCAAGTTCAAACGTCAATAGCTTTGTTAAAAAAAAAAAAAAAAAAAAAAAAAAAAAAAAAAAAAAAAAAATTTTTTTTTTTTTTTTTTTTTTTTTTTTTTTTTTTTTTTTTTTTTTTTTTTTTTTTTTTTTTTTTTGACGTTGTAATTTAAAGCTAAACGTTTAGGCTTATGATCTCAGACTCGTCAGAATTTCTTGAAGCCCTCCAACTTGCAAGTTTAGAATTTCTCGGAGCTCCCAACTTTAGAATTTCATGGAGCTCCCAACTTTAGAATTTCTTGGAGCTCCCAACTTTAGAATTTCTTGGAGCTCCCAACTTTAGAATTTCATGGAGCTCACAACGTTAGATAATACTTACTCAAGTTCAAACGTCAATAGCTTCGTTAAAAAAAAAAAAAAAAAAAAAAAAAAAAAAAAAAAAAAAAAAAAAAAAAAAAAAATTTTTTTTTTTTTTTTTTTTTTTTTTTTTTTTTTTTTTTTTTTTTTTTTTTTTTTTTTTTTTTTTACATTGTGTTTAAAAGTCGGGCGTCGAGTCTTGATAGTTTCAGACTCGTCAAAATTTCTTGAAGCCCTCAACTCGTCGCAACTTTAAAATTTGTTGAACGTCTCATCTTTAAAATTTCTTGAAGGTCTCAACCTGAGACACTATTGGTTCAAGCTCAAACATTGGTTACGTTGTTGAGTATTTAAAAGTCAAGTTGAACGCTGCTTAGATTCTTTTCATAATGTACTATCGACGATTTGTAAAAGAAATTGCAGAGGGAGCCCACGCACTTCTATCTATTACTACCGAACAATATATACGAATTCTCGACTTTTACGACAGTGATACTTTTATTCTTAAAGGCCAGGCTGCTGTCGACATTTTACGTTTTCACATTCCAGAGGTGGAGCAAATCAAATATGACGAAGACAATGATTTGTACTCTATGAAGGTGTTGGAATGGCCACATCATAAAAAAATGTGTTTGTTTTGTAAAAATCAGAATCCTTGTAAATGGAAATATTTGGATGATAAATACAACGAGCTCTTTGACTATCACATTGACACCTTTTCAATATTTAGTCCAACCGCCGTGCTTGGTGGCGACAAGAGCCACTCGCTTGGGCATGGAAGCGATTAAACGATCAAAGTATTCGTCAGGCAACTCGTGAAACGCTTGCAGAATGTCGTCCCAGAGCTCATCCCGATTTCTGACACCCGTCTTCTTCTTCTCGATGCGCCTGACCAACTCACCCCACACATTTTCTACCGGATTCATGTCGGGTCCCTTGGGAGGCCAATCGTCCATCACTATAATGTTGCGATCCCTCAACCATTGTATAGTCATCCTACTGGTGTGAATGGACGACAAATCTTGCATAAAAATGAAATCATTTTCGCACACGTCATCCTCGATGGAGGGTAGAATCTGCGTCGTGTAATACTGGGCGTTCAACGTCCTTTGCTCCACCCTGAGCAAGCGTCTGAGATGTTTCCCAAAGGCCATCCACACACAAATGGTAAACCGCGGGGTACCCACCATCGCTGGATTGGAAGAATGTACCAGATATTTATCATCGTAACGATCACTTCCGTGCTTGGGTCTGTACACTCGCAAGGCTCCGCGGCTCGTGGATCTAAAAATCTTTTCGTCCGAGAAAACAACCCTCTCCCACAGATCCATAGTCCAATTGATGTGACGCAAAGCATAGACGAATCGCATTTGACGATGGTGAGGGGTCAAAAAGGGTTTTCGGGCTGGAATGCGACATTTTAATCCCTTCTCTTTTAAGCGATTGCGAACCGTATCTGCGCTACACGAGGGCACGATCGCTTTCTGCAAGTCTACGGCCGACAAAAACGGCTCTCTGGTAGAAGTGTCGTACAACGTTTGATCTTGTTGTGGATTTGTGACGCGTGGACGACCTGGCTTGGTGTCGGCTTTTTGACCTCTGCGTTGTATCCAGTAATGCACGGTAGAGGGGGACAATCCCAATTGACGAGCAATTTCTCTCTCTGAAAGATGGTCGTGTTCGTATAAATGCATAATCACATGACGGTACTCCATGCTTGTTTTCCAAACAAAGAGACAAGGAATGATGGAGCAGCAACGCATGTATTGCCCCAAATGCAAAAAATGCACACCGACCGAAACGATTGCCAGAGTCATTGCAAAAAACGCTCGAGCCATGCTGCGAGGAAAGTGTAGCCTATGCCAAACCACAAAATCGACATTTGAAAAAACAAGACATGACATTTCTTGAAGAAATTCAATCGTATTTATGTCACGAGAAAGTACAGGTGGATCCGACGCCACAGCCGTCCCTCGTATGCAGCGTCTGCCACAACAGAGTTATTCCAGACGTGTACAAATGGATCAATGACCTCTCCCAAAACTCGTTGCTGGAAGGGTGCCGAATGGCTCAACTCTATGCGGAATGGACAGGTGACGTAAATATACCTGTATCCATTTACATTTCAAAGCTGGAGGGTATCCATGACAAGCGAATTGAAGGTCAATCCCTTCGACGCTTGAAAACGTCGGTCGACATTTTAAAAGCGTTGAATGCTCCTTTTACAAACATGACCACTCCGATGGAAGGACCCACGCCAGAAATGCAAAATTTCATTTCAGATTACATGAGTGTGTTGGCAGCGAACCAACAAGATTTGAAAACAACTGAGCAAACAGCTTTGAACCATTTACTGCAAAACATGCACACTGTGTTAAATTCAAAAGAATTTGAAAATAACCATTTCAAATTTTATTTTGAAAAATTGGTTCCCTACGTCAAAGAATGTCACACAGATTGGACGCCCCTACCTCCATTCGATACCGACACAAACTTGGCGAATCAACTCTGGAAACAACTGCAGTATTCGCAGCAGATTCGCAAGACTTTTGGAAAATACAGTATTCCTTTCGACATATTTCACGTCTTGGCTGGTTGTTATGCATGTTGCACAGACATTGGTGTAGTGGCCAATTGGGCTCTCGATTTAATCGTAAGAATATGCAATGGAAAATACTTTTGGAAGGAGTTTCAAGAGTGTCCATTTGTAAGCCAATATCGCGCCATCATAACAAAATATTTTTCATTCAGGCGAAACACCCATCGTAATATGGAATTTTACTATTTGGTCAAGAGTATCCAGAGGGGCGACGGTATAGAGTGCCTCTCTGAAAATTTTCTAAAATATGGTCAATTGGAGGCATTTTTCAAAGAAAAACTTCAAGCAATACCCGATATGAAAGAAATGGCAAGCAGTCAACTTTTTCCAGCCACCTTGTTTGAATCACCAGCGGATCAAATGGCGTTTACTATTGCCTTGGCACATATCGTGAGCAATTTCGATAAAAATACCTGCCAACCAAGGAAAGGTACGTTTGCGAAAGCTAGAAAATTGTCAACTGTTGTCAAGACTCTGATGAAATCAGCTTCGGATTTTGATTCACAATATCCTCTTCCATGGACCATGGAAACGTTAAAATTGTTTATGATGTCTGATTCGAAAATTGAGCAAAGTTTACAAATGCTAGCAGAGATTGTGTTTACTCCAGACGAGGATGAAATGGAGACGTAAAAAAAAAAAAAAAAAAAAAAAAAAAAAAAAAAAAAAAAAAAAAAAAAAAAAAAAATTTTTTTTTTTTTTTTTTTTTTTTTTTTTTTTTTTTTTTTTTTTTTTTTTTTTTTCAAGTTGTATGTTTAAGCTCAAACTCATAGGACATCATCTAGACTATTGCCTTGTTTGCCACACTCCAGACTCCTTTTAGAGTATACACACAAAACAAAATTTTTTAACGTTGTTATTTAAATACGCGATCCTCGCTTGATCTACTTGAATAAAGTGAATAGACATGACTCATAAATATTGTTCCGAGGAAGTCTTCTCCGTAAACACCGACTACCTCCGTGAGCAGTTTAACGACTGCCTAATAAGGACTTTTGACCCATGTATATGTGAGCTGGCATCCTTACAAACACTCAAGTACAAGCTGCTCATCAACTTGATGAATGAATGGGGGGTAACTCGTCAGGAGCTAAGTAACTTGTTTGAGACCCATACACCCGTTCATCACAGCATAGCGAAGGGCATTCTTGATCATGTACACTCACGCCAAAGAGATGAGTGGTCATATGTGTTTGCTCAAGACCTTGTGAGAAACGACAAACTCATAAAGGTATTGCAAAGTCTCTGCAAAAACAATTATTCAAATTTTGTAAGTGGATTGCTGGCGATAGATGGTTATGGATTACACAAGGTTTCAAGGAAATCCAAACCTGTTTTTGACATTAAAAAATACCTACACAACTTGAAATATAGTTTTGATGGTTCAAAAAGTATGTATGACCGAGAACCCGATGATGATTTGATACATCAGCACGCAACAGCCATACGAAAAGTTAGTGAAGAGCTAGTCAAGAAAATGAAAGCGATACCTGAAATTGGCAAATTCGTACATCAAGTAATGTACAAGCTCATCAAAGATACTGTTGAAATAGATATTCCAGATACTCGTATCGAGCCATATTTACCAGAAAAGGTTCTAAATAGTTGCGTAAAGGTGTACAAGGCATTAATGTCAAAGGAGCAGCTGGAAGAGTATTTGAAAAAGTATTTGAAGCTTAGCAAACCCGAACCCAACAGTGAGGATGAAAGCAAAGCCGATGATGAAAGCGAGATTGAGGAAGAATATGAAAATCACGAAGTCGAAGAAATGGAAAATTGAAAAAAAAAAAAAAAAAAAAAAAAAAAAAAAAAAAAAAAAAAAAAAAAAATTTTTTTTTTTTTTTTTTTTTTTTTTTTTTTTTTTTTTTTTTTTTTTTTATGACTTGTATTTAAATTGAACCTGTTCACAAATTGTCATAGCGTATTCAATCAAGATGTCTGCAAGCAAGTTGTCTGTGAAATTCAGTCCAAACACAACCAGCTATTATCATTATGAAAAGATTGAACCAGAATGTACTCTAGATCATCTGCAAGAAGCTAGGGATCGAAAGCGGGGAGAGGCTCAATCCAAAATGACTCTCTCTCAAATGGATAAGGCTATGAATTTGTTTCAATCGTGTCGTGACAAAGACATAACAATCATTTTTGGAAATTTGGGAAGACATCCATTGATGTTGAATTACTTTTTGGATTTGGCGTTTACAGCTTCAGACACGATTGGTGTACTCACTCCTTGGGACAAAGTGTGCAATTATAACGTCCAAGAACCCGTTCCCGATTTAGATTTCTTGTTTGTAGTGGAACCCTATTTTGGAAAATTTGTTCAAAAGCCTCCAAATGTGAAACATGTGATTATTTTAACGAGTCATCTGATAATGTGGTTTCCAGAAAATTTTTCTCGAGTAGAGCAATTGCATGTGGGGTCTCTATACAGCAATATTCGCATCAAAAACTCCAAGACACTCACGAATCGTGCTTTGGTCACTCCATTACCATATATGGATGGAAGAGTAAATCAAGTACCCGTCAAGAAGGATATTCACTTGGATCTAACAAAATCAAAATGTGCTCACGATGCCTTTCTGAGACTGCTCACGGGACAAGAACTTTTTCGTAATCAAAGTGTTACGGTAGCTATTATACCAAAACACGACAGATTGATACAACATTACATTAGAAATACCTTGCGACTTGCGGAAAAGTATAAAATCGCCATTAAAGACGATTATTTTAAAATATTTCAAGACCCACAAATCGTGTTGTACATTGAAAAACCACAATAATGGTATGTCTTGTATGTGGAGATGCTTTATGGCCAAGAAGTGAGGTGTGGTTATTGGATTGTGAACACGAATTTCATAAACGTTGTCTGGTACACTACAGATTTTGTCCGTTGTGCAACACTCGATTCAGCAGCCTCGATTCAAGTTGCTTAAGGTATTTTCCCAGACCAATAATACGTCGACCCCGCTGTGACTCTGGTTATGAGTCTAGTTAGGATAAAGACCACCGCGCTGGATTTGACAAAGACGATGATAGGAATCAAAATCTTTTGAAAATGAAGATGCATTGGATTTACTTATCAATTCCTGTACGCCATCCAGCTTTAAAAAAATACCAGATATCCAATCGAGAGAATACATATGGTCCCGACTCACCAACTGCTGTACAGCTTCATGGGGAATGCCATGTCCCAAGCACCAAGCTATAGAATTTGCAAAGTAATAAAGTGTATTGTCATTGTCTCTCACTACAATCAACTCATATATACGTTCATTTTGTGATGACGGGACGTATGCGTGTACCCAACTATGTTTAGTCATGTTCTTGATTTAAAAAAAAAAAAAAAAAAAAAAAAAAAAAAAAAAAAAAAAATTTTTTTTTTTTTTTTTTTTTTTTTTTTTTTTTTTTTTTTTTTTTTTTTTTTTTTTTTTTTTTTTAACGTAACTTATTTAAGCTAGGCGTCGAATCTTGATCATCAGAATTTCTGAGGCTCTCACAACTTGTGAATATTGTCTATACTGCTGCCTACTGTATATTATTTATAGACTATGATCAACCATAAGCCTATTGACCTGTGTGCCGAATTTGCTTGGATACAGTATGGCCATGGCAAAAGATTACCTCTTGAAATATCCATTGCAAAGACATTTGATCCCGATCAAGTGTATATTCTCCAAATGATTTTGCCAAATAATTTTATGGTTTCGATGACAGATTTAATACGTAACAAGGGATATTCAAGATGCAAGGAGCGATTTCATCATCAATGCACAAATGTAGCAGATGAAGTCAAACCGATAATTTATAAAATGCATGTTTGGAATTGGAGATTAGTTTTGAATCATGTCTTAATAGATGTATTGTTTGCAAACAAACAGAACGTGGGAGTCAGGTCAGAGAGGCAAAAAATGTTTTTCAAGAAAGTGTGTGGTTTACCAAACGTAACACGCATTAAAAGTAAACCAGAACGGATTTTCACTTGCCGTCATAAACACAATAAGCTATATGACTTTCCATGCACGTCAACAGAAGCTCGTACAATGGCAGTTCAACAATTTTGGGATCAAGAAATAATGAAGCTGAAGAATTATTTCAAACAAAATAGATTTGTGTTTGCACGTCCCATGACTATTGTTCCAGAAAACCATGTACGGATGCAACAGAGACAACAATATCATTATTAAAAAAAAAAAAAAAAAAAAAAAAAAAAAAAAAAAAAAAAAAAAAAATTTTTTTTTTTTTTTTTTTTTTTTTTTTTTTTTTTTTTTTTTTTTTTTAAATTCTGTATTTAAGCTGTTGAGCTTTAATTTTCCCAAATCTTGTAGACATGGCCTTTGTTCATGTACCATACCATTCGCTGCAGGAATTGATGGAAAAATTTCAATGTTTGAATTTGATACGAGACGCTGCACTTCCTGGTGCCGTAAATCGAAAACCAAATTTTGTAATGGTGGACCCTAAATATTATTATGGCACCTATGGAGGACTCATTTATGACAGTGTATTGGAAAAGATATCATTTAAAAATCAAATGTTGTTATCAAACTATGCTTTTAAGGATTCCATAGGATATGGTTTATCCATTATATGGTGGAATATTTTAAATCCCGAAGTATTAGGAAGTGTCGATGCTCTAGTGGCTCCCGACGGACGAAAAGCGGTTACACCACACATTTATGATCAGATGCAGATTAACAAGATACGAACAGCCAAACCTCCAAAGAGCAGTTATTATGGGAATAGAGCCTGGCGCATAAATGATACATCTTCATTAAATTCCGATTCTGAATAATTTGCATTTTCATTGGTTCGATAGCGATCGAGTTTGCTCTCCGTTACTTTGTTGTGTATGTTGTACCACAGTTTACGTTGTTCAGTCTTCTCGTCCATCAATTGCGGTTTCAATTCTTGGACGATATGCTTCAAATGCGCCATACATATTCCACACCGCAACATTCGATACATGGATTCTGCAATCTGCTCACGCCACATGTTTTTGGCCAATAGGACGTCTTCTGAATCATTGGGTCTACCGTCCATAGCTTCTGCCATCCAGTGCAACAATCGCCAAAATGACGATCCAAACTGACCAATGGTGAGAAAATTGAGTTTTGGAAAGAGTTGTTCAGCAGGCGTTATGGGTGCTGGGATGTGACACTGATTATTTAAAAACTCTCGCAGGGCCGATGCTTTGCCCTCCAGTAAATCCATAATCAACGTTTCAAATTTGTTGAGCAGTAAATCTGAATTCCATTTAACATTGTACAACAAGGTTAAAACTATAAAAATGTTTTCTTTTAAAATATTTTTCCAAGCCATGATGGCCATTTGGGACTCGGGCTTGGTAAACGTACGAATGTACATTTCTTCTTTCACAATCATTACCAAGCGCAATAAATACGTCGAGACGACCTGATGCAATCGTTCTTGGGGAGTGGCTTTACGAAATTTAAAAGTAAATTCCGAAACGTCCCAAGGAACCACAAAAGATTCCTCTTCCGTAACCAGTCGCATCGTCCGATGTAAAAATGGATCAGTTTCCTGCAAGGCGACTTGGTTCAGTTTGGTTTTATTAATGTGACCCCGGTAAGCATTTTTTAAACACAGAAACGTGTCATGCTTCATACTGATAATCTTCTTTCTTATCACGATTCAAATCATTGAAGCCAGGTAATGAGAAGATATAAAGAAAGATTAGTATGTGTTCTGTTATCATTTGCGAGAATTGCAGTACAGGAATAGCTACTTGGGTCTGTGACACTCCCAATACTTGCTACGTGACGATACATCGTCAAGGAACATGTCGCAGGTGCACAAGACGATGGGGTTGAGGATTACAGATTAAACACAACATAAAAAAACTTAGACACCCAACACGATATACTTTGAATGATTGAACAATTGAACAAGATGGCCCATCCAAAAAAAAAAAAAAAAAAAAAAAAAAAAAAAAAAAAAAAATTTTTTTTTTTTTTTTTTTTTTTTTTTTTTTTTTTTTTTTTTTTTTTTTTTGACGTTGTAGGTTAAAGTCACACGTTCAGTCTTTCTGATCTCAGTCTCGTCAGAATTTCTTGAAGCCCTCCAACTTGCAACTTTAGAATTTCTGGGGCCTCGCAACTTTAGAATTTCTTGGAGCTCACAACTTTAGAATTTCTTGGAGCTCACAACTTTAGAATTTCTTGGAGCTCGCAACTTTAGAATTTCTTGGAGCTCGCAACTTTAGAATTTCTTGGAGCTCGCAACTTTAAAATTTCTTGGAGCTCGCAACTTTAAAATTTCTTGGAGCTCGCAACTTTAGAATTTCTTGGAGCTCGCAACTTTGGAATTTCTTGGCTCAAGTTCAAACGTCAGTAGCATCGATAAAAAAAAAAAAAAAAAAAAAAAAAAAAAAAAAAAAAAAAAAAAAAAAAAAAAAAAAAAAAAAATTTTTTTTTTTTTTTTTTTTTTTTTTTTTTTTTTTTTTTTTTTGACGTTGTAGGTTAAAGTCAGACGTTCAGTCTTTCTGATCTCAGTCTCGTCAGAATTTCTTGAAGCCCTCCAACTTGCAACTTTAGAATTTCTGGGGCCTCGCAACTTTAGAATTTCTTGGAGCTCACAACTTTGGAATTTCTTGGCTCAAGTTCAAACGTCAGTAGCATTGATTGAAAAAAAAAAAAAAAAAAAAAAAAAAAAAAAAAAAAAAAAAAAAAAAAATTTTTTTTTTTTTTTTTTTTTTTTTTTTTTTTTTTTTTTTTTAAATCTTCTTTATATTCTGTGATGACTCGCTGGTACCGTCATTACAACCTGCTGAACAACTGTGAATATTCTCTTGCTCTTGAATCCATGGAGGGAACCAATTTTTTCAATTTGGATAATGATGCATTTCCAATATTTGAAACATTTGATATGAATACGCCTCTGATTGTTGATGCATATAAATGTAAATGCAATAAAGTTGTCAGATTCTTTGGATATTTCGCCGATGGGTCTTACGAAAAAAGTTTGGCTCGATACACATTGTCTGCTGTCGCTTTACCTATCCTCTCACCATTAGCGTTTGCGTGTGAAGTATCTGAAATTCTGTTCAACAGAGCTTTCAATACATCTTCAAAGATATATTCTTGGTCAACTGCAAAGTGTTTCCTACCGATGATTTGCCTGTTGCTTGGAGTTCATCGTCCAATTTGTCTTTTGAAAAACTTTTTGCCGACGTGCTTTTGGTGTGGTAAATTGAAAATGAATATCAGTGAAATCATTTCAGATCAAGTGGAAGTTGTCCAGAAAAGTGACGACCAACCTCTCGATAAGGACACGATAGAATGTGACGATCGAAATATGGAGCACGTCGAAATTTTCAAGGAAAGTAACGACCAATCTATTGATCAAGATCCTCTAAAAAATGATGATTGGAATGAGGATCGAGAGGAAACCTCGCGGGATAGCGATAACCAATTTGTTGATCAAGATCCCTTAGAAGCTTGTGATCGACATGTGGATCAAATTGAAATCTCACAGGATAGCAGCAATCAACAAATTGATCGAGAACCCGTAGAAACTGATGATCGACACAAGGATCAAGTTGAAAGCTCGCAGGAAAGCAGCAATCAACAAATTGATCAAGATCCAGTAGAAACTGATGATAGACACACGGATCAAGTTGAAACCTCGCAGGAAAGCGATGAAAAGCAAATTGATCCAAATGAACTCTTCCTGAACCAGATTAAATTGTCTTTGAATCGAAAATTATTTGTAGATGTTTTAATGCGCGAAATTAAAAATTTGCAAGCAGACATTTGGTTGGGAAAGACACCTGCACAAATTACAGAACGTTGGAAAGTAACCTTGGAAAAAATCAAACCAAACTTTGAATCAAAAGAATTTAATTTTAAGAAAACGTACAAGTTTTAACATGTTGCAAATTTTTTTAACAATCATAAAAAAAAAAAAAAAAAAAAAAAAAAAAAAAAAAAAAAAAAAAAAAAAAAAAAAAAATTTTTTTTTTTTTTTTTTTTTTTTTTTTTTTTTTTTTTTTTTTTTTTTTTTTTTTTTACTGATGGATGTTTATAAGGTTTGTCAAGACCACACAGATTTACTAGATCAACGACAGCAGAGGATTGTCAGCTGCAAAAGAACCACAGTAATTTAACAATGATGGCCCTAAAGCACACGCCTTCTGAATCGGATGAGAAGCCTCCTGCTGCTTCGTGGAAGTTGTTGGCATGTTCTTATATACCAGACTCTGACAAGTCATGGACATCTCGGATTGTAGACCGATTCCTTTACAGGTTTGAATTTTCCGATGAAAAATTGTACCAAGACCTAAAAGATATAGCTGATGAGTACATCAAGACAGAATACACAGCATTTGAGTTGATGCCATTGATAACCGACATACCATTGAACACCGACATGTGTGAATGGAGCGATTCAGAAATCAATTTCCAAATACTTATGATAGCGATATCAATGCTTAAGCGAAACCAACCAATACAAATTACTCATATATTTGTATTTCTGCGCATTGTTCGTTTGACATTAGTAAATCGATACTGTTGCGATGTAGGGCCCTTTGATTGCGCTCGAAAGTTTTCAGACAGGTGTGAGCGATTCATTTCATACATGTATGATGATTGTATTGAAAAGCGAGGTGGATGGAAGCGTATCCTCGACAACATACAAAACATGTTATTAAGAAATAAATTGGATTCTTTAAACGTGAAAGACGCCAGTGAATCACCCGACGAGACAAACACTACACAGACTACAAGTTAAACTTTCAAAAAAAAAAAAAAAAAAAAAAAAAAAAAAAAAAAAAAAAAAAATTTTTTTTTTTTTTTTTTTTTTTTTTTTTTTTTTTTTTTTTTTTTTTTTTTAATGTGATACGTTATAATCTCTGCGACCAACTCAATTCATACCAATGCCGTTTATGACTGCAAGTATTTGTGTGCATTCACCACAGCTGGTCTGGAACAAGTATTTGCTATCTCATTACCTGGCAAGTTTTTTTAAGCTGCACCATCCAAACATTTATCAATTTAAAATTTTTCCTGTGAGATATTGGGAATATCAAGGTTCTTTTATAAAGTGCAACGTTTTCATTTTGTACAATTATGGATTTGTACGTGCAAGAATTTCCCAGCACCTTTTTAAAAAACTCAAACGACGAAGGACTCGTTACATTGAAAACAGACAGCGTGCCCCCGCACTGCGCTCGCATTGAAAAAGGTTTGCGCTGCGCCTGCTCTTCAAAGGATGGAATCGTTGTCAGTGAGCAAAGCATCACAATCAACAATGACGCCCATTTATTGTGCGCATTTCCTTGTTACGCCTTACCAAACCGTTGCACTCTTGAAGAGCAAAAGACGATTGTGGCATGGTTGACTCGAGAGAAATTTTACAATTTTGGTCATCATTGCAAACGAATCGGGAATCAGAAAAGAAAATTTGAAAGATTTTTAATGCCCAATACCGTATTTTTGAAAAAATTAAACATTTCTTGTGAAAAGTGTTCAACATTTACATTAAGAGGTGAACCCGTGTTTTTCTTGAGTAAAAACGTTTTATCGGCTCAAAACAAGGGTCCCACGTTGGAAAGCGTTTTATGTCTAGATGCATCGACCCAGTAAATATGAATTACAGCATGCTGTTTTGTACGCAACGGAACACACTCGCGTGTACATGATGAAAAAATACCGAAAACGATATCCTCATTTGTTTCAACACGCTGAAATACATACTCGTCCCGCAACGCGTCAAGATTATTATATACCCGACTCATTGGCTCAGAAATGCATTGTGGTGGAAAATACTGCATTTACCGAAAAGGGTTGTTCGATATTGAGTTGTTTTCCATACAAATCCAATGGAATACCCTGTGAAAAAACGGATCCCGTCCAATGGATACCCATCGGAAGCAATCATCTCACCTTGGCGTGCCAGCCTAGTTGTTGGCGATCCCCCTCGACCGTCGATTCCGAATGGATCGACGGCCAATGTATGGTGGTCAATCCTTTGAAAAAACTGCTCGCCACATTTCCCGAAAAGGCATTTGGATTAGAATCCAAACATACTTTACACGAAGGGTTGGATTGGAAAAAGGGAAACATGTACTTGAATAAAGATTATTGTGCCGCCTATGGTTTGGAATTTGATGGAAACGACTGCTATTCGCCGACTGGACAAACCATTTTGGAATTTCTCTTGGGTAAAACAGTGTATCGAACCATTAAAACATCAGCCATTACACCTCCGAAAAAGACATTACCCACCATTCCAAAAGACGTTGAATTTCCAAATGTGCCGGACGTGACAGATATTACAGAGGCATCGGCTGACGGATCAGAGATTGCCAAAGACATTGCCAAAGAAGTGGCATTTGATTTTGGATTAGACATTACCGTCTATGCCGTGGAAAAGATTTTGCGCAAAAAAGCGCCAAAACTCATTGCAAAAGCGACTAGTAGCATTCCCATCAAGTCTGCCCTCACGCAAGCGGTATTGAACCAAACGGTATCTGTGTCTGTCCGAACATTGGCCACGTTAGGAAAAGTGTTGGGTGGTATAAGCAATGCTTTCGCCATATTCAGCATTTTTTCTCTCGTATTGGATGTCATCGACCCTTATAATTATGATTCGGTATTGACGGCAGACATGCTAACCAAGATCAACAAGCGGTTGGATTTTTTGTATTTCAAGAAGGAAAATGAAGCGATGCGCCTCATTACGCCTGAAGTGGTGTGGGATACAATATTGGCAGAGGAAGATGAATCGGATCGTTATGAATTTATGTCTGAAAAAATTTTAGAATATTTGACGGCTCTGCGTAAAAACACTATAAAATCTGCGCCGAAAAGAAAATTGTACAATTTTCAAACTCTAAAGGAAAAACAATATTTAAACTGGAGCTTACATGGTGCTTTTGCATTCATGTTGATTGTTTTTACATTGCTATGGATTGAATGGATACACGTATGGGCAGTGTGTTTATTTTTTGCATTGTTTTACTTTACATGAAAAGCTTTCAACATTATTAAAAAAAAAAAAAAAAAAAAAAAAAAAAAAAAAAAAAAAAAAAAAAAATTTTTTTTTTTTTTTTTTTTTTTTTTTTTTTTTTTTTTTTTTTTTTTTTTTTTTTTTTTTGAGGCTTTAATTAAGACAGCGACGCTCGACAACTCTGCTCACAAGAAAATTCATTGGAAAACACGCAACTTGCAAATGGTATCAACTGTATGGTAGCCAGCCACGTACAGTGGGTCGCTTCTTTATCGTAATGAGCGTTTTACGTGGTTTGGTATCTCTTTTTGTGGGATGCGTTCTCGAACAATGGCTCAACAAATAACGACACGATTTATTTGGAAGACGTTTCTGCTTAAAATTTCCATCCTCATTCTTAAAAGTTATTCTATGTGGCTTGTAATCGTACACCAATTCCGAATGGTCTTTTCCCCATTTCAAAAAACGTGAACCCACTGGACCCGTTGCAGACCGATCACTCGCAGCCGAACTCACAGATTGACTTCTGGCACGACTCCCGCATGGAGAAGGAGAGCGTGAAGATGCTCTGGAAGAGCTTGGAGATGACGATCCACAGGAAGAAGCCGCATACGGCATAACACTCCAATGTGTTGCGTTTGCCGTCTTTTTCTTGTTTTTTGATCCTTTCGGACGTCCTCGCTTCCCTGGTATCTTGGGAGGTTTTTTCTTGCCCGAGCCTTTTGGACGTCCCCGCTTCCCATGTTTCTTGGGAGGTTTCTTCTTGCCCGAACCTTTTGGGCGGCCACGCTTACCCTTGGGACTGCACGTACTCAATGGAGGTGTAGGTGGGGCTAGCGCTACGATAGGACTCATGAATTCGCTCAAAGAGACATCGCTGTCACACGAATCGGTTTCATGTATTTTTACCATGTTTTCTTTTTACTTATTTTAATCGATAAATGCTGCCTACCCAGTATTCTAGATTGTGCTTGCTCGCAGCTTTGCAAACATCCTCGGGTTTTGAAAGGGCCAAATATTCCACACCCATAAATGAAGCGGTAGGCACGTTAAACTCCTTGTCAATACTACCCGATTTATAGAATGGTAACAGACCCAAGATATTTCGCAATTCGGTAACGTTTCCATTCTCAATTGTTTTGCAATAGAGCAAATCCAAACAATTTTGCCAAACCTGCTCGAACGCCATCATGCCTCTGCTCTGAGGAAAAGCAATGCACCACCTTTGAACAAGTGATTTATTTTGCAGCATGTAATCAAATGCATCCCAAAAAGCCAAATACATGGTGAGAGGTTGAGTGTATCGAGTCAAATCAATCAAAACGTACGATTCCGACGCTAATGTCTGTTGTGTCTTTCCTTGAATGGTTAAGGAATTGACAGCGTTGGGCTGAACCCGTTGAATGTCTTGCGTTTGGATGGATTTGTCTTGCAGCTTTAACAATTCTTGGGTGTGTCTAATCAACAGTGGAGGAGACTCACCATGAAAGAAAGACACAAGAGTCCAAACCGTTTCGAGATTTCTTGAACAGTTGAAATGACTTGTAAACACTACCAAACGAGACGCTTTGGGTGGTTTCTCCAGTATTTGATCGGGTAAAGGCTCCAAGACGACCATTAAATCACAAAAGGTATCTAAACCTTGATTGGGAGTAATCACGCGAATACGGCCGTCTGGAGAGGATGGGCAATCGTAATAGGCAGACTGTATAGCTACATTGAGCTGAGGGTCTAAACTCAGAGCGTTAAACACTTTTTGGGGGTATCGACCCAAATTTCCAAACACAACCACGTGGTCATGTCTTAAAATAAATCGAAATAAATCTTCAATCGTATCCATCATTCCTTTCTTTATAATGATTGCTTTAAACAAGTATTTTTAATTTCATTGTAAAACAAGTCGCTCAAACCATGCTGGAAGTAAATACAAAATCATTGGTTGTAACTAAACACAGGTTGTTTTGTTCAGAGGATATAGTACTTGAACCTTTTCAATCCAAATATGTAATCATAAAAGAAAATCTGGATTTTTTGCCAGGTTTTGAACATGTGATAGCGCAGCCAAGTACACACCTAAGCTTGCGCGTAAGAACCAGTGTGTTAGCTAAACTTTTTAAAGAATCAGATTATCACTATAGGCTTTTAGTGGTTTTGGTTAATTATTCAAATAAGGAAGAAAAATTTTCAAAAGGAGATTTTTTAGCTACACTGAATTTTGTACCAATGTTTGGAGATCGCAATCAAGAACACGGGTGTTTTGAGATTCCACCCGAACGAGCAGTAAGCCTTAGATTTGGTAATTTCCTACAAGGATAATAAACATAACGATTAATAAATTTGAAAAAAAAAAAAAAAAAAAAAAAAAAAAAAAAAAAAAAAAAAAATTTTTTTTTTTTTTTTTTTTTTTTTTTTTTTTTTTTTTTTTTTTTTTTTTTTTTTTTTTTTTTAATAACTTGGTTGAAGCTTCACACTCTATTCATTTTCTTCTCGGAGCGGTGAATGTTAATCACAAGTTTCGTCTGCCTGGAGCCATCTGCCAGATTCCACCACATAGTGCAAGTGCTACAATATACATTGCAGTCTGTAGGTACACAAATAGTTTTTGGTCACTCACAAATACTGAAGCAGTTTTTGTTTCTTCATTGTACGTCGAGTACGTTAGATATCCAAAGCACACCAGTCCTACAAAGGTTACAATAACCAACACCAACAGCAATATTGTTCTGAGGTCCATACTTTATTATCCCATTACGAGTATCAAGCCCAGCAAAACCATACACGCCAAATTTCCAACTGCTGGGTAATAGAAACCAGACTGATTCAAATTCCAAAATTCTTGGGCGTCTACACCTTTCTCTTTCATGACTTTAGTTTGATCTATGGTATATTTCTTGGCGTTGGATATTTGGTACATGACATATACTTGAACCACAACCGTTATAAGCAACAGTCCCAACACCGTCACCAAGATTATATTTCGGAGGCCAAATTTCATCTTGTTTTACAAAAAAACAAACAAGATATGGCTGTACATGGTCTCGTTCATACCGTAGGTGTGCTGCTTGGTCAACGATACGCACCTCTTGAACTATCATTTGTGGATGTAACTGGATACGAGAAGCATTTTCACATCAATTGTCCAATGTCTTATGCCTATTTGAAATCCATGTATCCTCACAACTATCCAGATGCCATCGTGACCACTGATCAAGCCACCCCCTATTCAGAAGTGCTTCATTTTTTACAACAGCGTTATCATTTTTTGGAAAAAATGATACCTGGAGTCGTATTTGGTTGCAAGGGACTGACGTATCAAATGAACGTCTTGCGAGATGCCGAGATACCCAGAATTTTGAATATAGATACCTTGGGTGTACCTTCTTTGACAAAATTATCCGCCCAATACGCTGTAAATATACTCTGTCCTTTCCACAAGCATATTAGTAAGTGTTCTCTCGTGGCTCTCGTATTAATCCTGCGGTATATGTTGGAGCAAAATCTTGTTTTGCTTCTCGGCCAAGAGGAGCTTTTCGGACAAGTGAAAAGTGTCGATGACGGAACTCGTGTCGAGGGGAACGTTGGAACACGATTGCCACAAGTCATCCAGTCGAGCATAGGAGAGTAAACGTTGAAACACATCAATGACCCGTGGCGGTGGTGAGAGCAATGTCACTTCTGAAATGGAGTCGTGCACCACAGAAATGTTTTGTAAAAATTCAAACGCTTTGGAATGGTTCGAGTCCAAACAGGATGGATAATTTCCATCTAAAAATTGATTCAATGCTCTCAACACCAATTGTTGAATGGATTGGGAGAGTGCGTGGTCGGGTCGCAATTTCATAAAGCTTTCCAACGTGTTTTCCGATTGCCAATGCACGGCATTCACATATTCGTGGGACGGAACGATAAACGTGGAAAATGGATTCAAACGCTCGCCACGAGTTTCGCAAGTGAGTTGATACAACCGTTCGTTGCGTTTCAAGTCCAGATCCCGGGCTGCGGGCAAGGGTTGCAACTCTTGTGGAAGTCGGTTGCGAGATAAGTACTGTTGAACCAAATTTCCCCAAAATTCAGCAGATTCAAAGTGAAAGGGTCCCGAAGATCCTTCAAGAATGGCTTTGAGATTCAAATTGTCGTCTTTTACAGTATTTTGGCGAGGGCGAGACAAGAGACACATCAAATGATTAAAAAACGAGGTGACGGCCCTAGTACGAAATACTGGCAAAGCATCCGGATTCTTTTCGAGTGAATCCAGTAACAGATCTAAATCACCTTGTATTTGATAACGATAGTTTGTGAGCCCACCCCGATGAAGCATGTCTTCCCAATAAATTCCATCCTCTTCCAATAGAAAGATTAATTCGGCGAGTTCACAGGGTGGAGGGATTTCTTTTCCATGGTTGCACCCAAACAAGAATTGTTTAAACCAATTTATCAACGAGGAATGTGACATCTTGATTCCAACGATGCAAATTCCAATGAAATGGATGAGCGCGAGCCGTGTAATATTCAAGAAAATTGCGCGCCATTAAACAATGGAATGTATACATGGTGAAAAATAACATAATATATAGAATCAACATGATTTCAGATTCTTGGTTCACCAAACTGTGATTTCAAAAAAAAAAAAAAAAAAAAAAAAAAAAAAAAAAAAAAAAAAAAAAAAAAAAAAATTTTTTTTTTTTTTTTTTTTTTTTTTTTTTTTTTTTTTTTTTTTTTTTTTTTTTTAATAAGTTTGTTTAAAAGCAGTCGTTGAGCTTTGTCGATTCAAAACTCCCGTCACACATACATTGAAACATGGCGCATTTAGATTTAGAGGCAGCAGTAATGCCAACACCGTCTGATGAATTGTCACCCGGAGTTGATTTGTATTCTCCAATGGATGTCGATATTGAGCGGACAAGCAACATTACCGAATCGGACAAGCAACCTTATATGGAAGATTTCGATTCAGTTCTCAATCAAGTTCTCAATGATTTCGCTGAAGACAATCAAATTTTATATAATGGAGTAGATTATATTAGCCTAGATAAGACTCACTCGATGACATCAGATACTCAGAATTTTTCTGGAGTTCTTGATGAGGAAACTGAAATCTCAAAGCAAACGTATTAACCTTTAACAACAACGTAAAAAAAAAAAAAAAAAAAAAAAAAAAAAAAAAAAAAAAAAAAAAAAAAAAAAAAATTTTTTTTTTTTTTTTTTTTTTTTTTTTTTTTTTTTTTTTTTTTTTTTTTTTTTTTTTTTTAACGTTGTAGTTAAAGGCTGAGCGTTGAGTCTTACCGGGTTCACAACTCCAATCACACATACATTGAAACATGGCTCATTTAGATTTGGAATTTTTCTTGTTGACTGAATCAGCTATAATGCCAACAACGTCTGACGAATCGTCCCCCGGAGTTGATTTGTATTCTCCAGTGGATGTCGATATTGAGCCAGGTGAACAAGTAATTATTGATACTGGTGTAATTTTTGCCATACTCGATTCGAAAATTGGATTATTGAAGGATAAGCGATCTGTGGTGACCAAACGAAAATTAAAAGTGGATAGTGGCGTTATTGATACTGCATACAGAGGAAGCGTTAAAATTGCATTGCGAAATGTCGGGGATGAATCGGCGCATATCAAAACTGGCGAGCCCATTGCGCAAATGATTTTACTCTTTTGTCAAAGACCAATCTTACAAAGAGTAAAAAGGATTTCCACCGAAACAGAACGAGGTATGAATGGATTCGGCTATTATTATGAGAAATCGGGCAAACAACCTTATATGGAAGATTTTGCTTCCCATTTCGAAGGATATTATCAAAATTTGCATAATGGAGTAGATTATATAGCCTAGACAAGATTCAATGATATCAGCTCCTTAAAATTGTTCTGGAGTCCTAAATGAAGAATCTAGATAATCCCCCCTTATCCTCTTTAAAAAAAAAAAAAAAAAAAAAAAAAAAAAAAAAAAAAAAAAAAAAAAAAAAAAAAAAAAAATTTTTTTTTTTTTTTTTTTTTTTTTTTTTTTTTTTTTTTTTTTTTTAAACCTGTCTTTAAAAGCAGCAGTTGAGTTTTTCCAAATCATAAACTCCTACAACTTTTCCAAATCACACATAGATTAGAACATGGCTCATTTAAATTTAGATTTCCTCTTGCTGAATGAATCAGCAGTATTGCCAACAACGTCTGATGAATTGTCACCCGGTGTTGATTTGTATTCTCCAATGGATGTCGATATTGAGCCAGGTCAGCAAGTAATTATTGATACTTTTGTGGTTTTTTCTCTACCCAAATTAAAAATTGGATTGTTGAAGGATAAGTCATCTGTGGTGACCAAACGAAAATTAAAAGTGGATGCTGGTGTTATTGATACTGGATACAGAGGAAGCGTTAAAGTTGTTTTGCGAAATGTTGGTAATGAATCGGCGCATATCAAAACTGGCGAACCCATTGCGCAAATGATTTTATTGTGTAGCGAAAGGCCAAACCTACGAAGAGTGATGATGATATCTACCAAAGGATTTAAAACGGATTCAAATGAATATGTTTCTCATTACGAAAAATGTAACGAGCAAGAATACCAAGAATCGCTAAACGATGTGGATGAATATGGAGATTAAGATTAGCTAGGACATTGTAAACATTATACTACAACACTTGCTCTCGCTCTAAGTTAGAACATTGTAAAAAAAAAAAAAAAAAAAAAAAAAAAAAAAAAAAAAAAAAAAAAAAAAAAAAAAAAAAAAAAAAAAAAAAATTTTTTTTTTTTTTTTTTTTTTTTTTTTTTTTTTTTTTCAATAAAAGGTAAACATTAAGCGTTGATGATCTCAGACTCGTCAGAAATTTTTGAGGCCTTCAACTCGCAACTTTAGAATTTCTTATTGACATTTTTATAGACAACATGGATGAGGAATCAAGCTCTTTAGATTGCACGACCAACTCAGGTTGGTCAGCAGACTCGGCAACAAGATCTTTTGGTAGCATGAATAGCAGGTCAGGTCGCAGGAACAGGACATTCAGCTGTGACTGGGGATACGACACTTCAGATTGCGGTACGGACTGGGGATACGACTCTTCAGATTGCGGTACGGACTGTGGAGGGAAGGACTGTGGATGCTGTGGTGGTGAAACAGACTATGGAGAAAGCTTTTCAGATGGCAGTATAGACTCGAAAACATCTTCAGATGGCAGTATAGACTCGAAAACATCTTCAGATGGCAATATAGACTCGAAAACAAAATCTTCAGATGGCAATATAGACTCGAAAACAAAATCTTCAGATGGCAATATAGACTCGAAAACAAAATCTTCAGATGGCAATATAGACTCGAAAACAAAATCTTTTAATTGCATGTCAAACTTGGAAGTGTTACCAAGGAGGAGTAAACGGCTGCAGCAGAAACGCTGTGAAGAGTTTGCAAAGGCAAAATTGTGCTAAAGTCAAACGTCGAGTCTTGATCATCTCAGACTCGTCAGAAATTTTTGGAGCTGTCGCAACTATAGAATTTGTTGAAGGTCCCAACTTTAGAATTTGTTGAAGGTCCCAACTTTAGAATTTGTTAAAGGTCCCAACTTTAGAATATCTTCAAGGCCCATTTTCTTGAAGGTCCCAACTTTAGAATTTCTTGAAGCCCGACTCGCAACTTTAGAATTTCTTGGAACTCGTAATCTTATACAATGTTGGCTCAAGCTCAAACGTCAGTAACCTCGTAAAAAAAAAAAAAAAAAAAAAAAAAAAAAAAAAAAAAAAAAAAAAAAAAAAATTTTTTTTTTTTTTTTTTTTTTTTTTTTTTTTTTTTTTTTTTTTTTTTTTTTTTTTTTTTTGAGGTTGTCTTTTAAAAGCGAGCCTCTCGCCAACACATGTTTTTGTATGATGGGCATCAACAACTTTTGTGCGTTAATCAACAAGCTGCACGAACCTGATCAAGAGCCACCCACTCAACCAAAGTATTTCGATTCCATTTTATATGATGTGCAATCCCTATTACATGTGGCCATCTCGTTGGCCTTGGAGACTGATGAAGAGAAATTATTTAAAGAAATGTGTCGTTTAGCGTGGCACAAATTGGTCACGCATTTAAATGAATTTCTGTATTATGGCTCTACTGACAAAATTACGTTGATACTTTCGTTTGATGGAGATGGCGTACCCATGAAATGGCCCACTCAACGTGCACGGAGAACCAGAAAGGATAACCATTCAATCGCTAGCGGAAAAGCCAAATACCGAGCCGCCTTGTTTGGAACCAACAAAATCTCTCTACAAATTCAGGATTACTTCAAAGAGCGGTTGAAACACTTTGAGTTTTTCAAAGCGCGTGAGCTTCACGTCGTCCTCAGTGGATGCAACGTTCCCGGCGAGGGAGAGCATAAATTGTTTCACATGGCCGAAGCGCTACACTGCAAAAATCCAATCGTTGCGAGCGAAGACCAAGATGTATTTGTCATTGCTTTAATGCGTTTGAATCGCTACGAAACGATTCAAATTTATCGGTATGGTAAATACTACCCCTTCACACAACTCGTCCATGAATGGTTACCCTACTCTCCAAAACAGCTGGAAACGTGCTCTTTTTTGTTTGGAAATGATTTTATCCCCGCTCTGGTGGGCATTACTCCCATCAACGCACCTTATATAACGCAGGCTTTGATTTCCGACGAGGATCAAGATCCACCCTTTGCAATAGCTAGTTTTATTATAAAAATGAAAAAATATTTACGTTATCAGGAGGTGACGCACGGAGATTCAGATTTGATTGATTCGTTTTGGGTGACCTTTTTCTGGTTAAAGGATTATTACACAAAACACACATTTCCTCAAAAGTACATTCAAAATACAATTTTTGACAATTTTGATCGCAATCGTCTGTTGACGGCACTATCGACACCCCGATACTCTCTAGAGTCTTTTGAGCGAGCGCAAACACTCTACCAAAACACCGTCACAGTTCCAGCCTGCTACAAAGAAGCGGAGCGGGCCGTATTTACAAACGAGGTGGATTTCTTGCAAGGTCTATGGACCCAACCCAACCACAGATCGTGCATTTCCTTGCGGTTGAAAAAGTCCTCTACGAACGTGTAGGTGGATTCGACAGCACCAAGCGATAAGGGGTCCGTTTCGCGACAGTCGAGAATACATTGACCAGAATCCAACCCAATACCAATCCGAGAATCCAAAGCCATTGCTTCTTAAGAAACATGGGTCGAAAAGAACCAAATATACCGTCAGCAGCCTCCTTGTATTGCAAACGACGATCCAATTGAATTAAATCCATCACTGGCTCTGGAGCCATCACTACGTGAGAATTGTCATCAAAGACAATCATGCTCTGCTTCCAATCCACATTTTGCAACCATTTCGCTTCGAAACGTTCGGCATGGGGATACTGTTTATAAACGGGCAAGGATTGAACGTGGGACAGCAACTGTGCTGTGAAAATGACATTTTTTGGAAAGGTTAAAATCATTCGAGAGTGATAAAAGGTGTCATTGTAGGGTATCCAAGGTGTTTGATGTAAAATTGCGTTTAGACTCGACATATTCTTTGTTTTTTTAAATGAAACAATCAAGAAATGAATGAGGAAGATTATTCAGACTCGGACAAAAATTCAAACCCTAGTGGAGAGTTGCTAAACGATTGGGCCGATCCTTTTGTCAACAGTTTGCGTCAAATGGATGTGGACAGTGATACTGAATTGATTGTTCCAATTTGTCCCCAGGATGCCCCTGTTTCAAGTCCATATTCATCGGAGGTATTGTCTCCGATATTTGAAGAAATTGAATCAAATAAAGACGATATGGATGATCAAGCCTACATGGCTATTGGTGAGAAAATAACAGGTGAGGTGAAGAATGTAGCAGAGGGTATACAAATTACAACGCAAGATGGTCAAGTTAAAATCAACACTGACGGAAAAATGTTCCTATTTGGCCAGGACAGCCTTTGGCATACGAGTAATGAAGTTTGGGAAGCTTTTCGTCTAGCCAAGAAACGAACCTTAGAAGGCACTGAAAATGAAAATAATCAACTTCCAAATAAACGAATCCAAATTATTAAAAATGATACGATGAAAGGAGTAGAAGTACAATTTCCCGACTCTAAAGCAGCAATTTATTTGCGTTATCGACACTGGTTGTCTGTGGTACGGCGTTATGGAAATTATATAGAATTGGCTAATGGTAAAAAGGTTTTATTGGCAAACAGAGCGACGGGCGATTTGGAAAATAACAAATTCATCGAAAGTTTGCCTTATGATGATGTGACTAAACGGCGGTTGTCTGCGTTAACGTTTGAACTAATGACTGGAAAAGAACATCCAGACATGGGGGAAATTGGCTATTTCTCAGAGCCGACTAGACCTGGCACCTCTAAACCCTCTACCAGTAACGATAAGTCTAACGAAGAAGAAATGGTTACGTAAAAAAAAAAAAAAAAAAAAAAAAAAAAAAAAAAAAAAAAAAAAAAAAAAAAAAAAAAAAAATTTTTTTTTTTTTTTTTTTTTTTTTTTTTTTTTTTTTTTTTTTTTTTTTTACTTTGATGCCTTTAAAAGAAAAACCTTGTTCATGCCAAATCATTCATGTCATTGAGATTCCTTGTTCAACAGTAAAAGCACTGGATTTTTGCAAAAACGGTCAGACTGTCCCGATACTGTTTTGACAGTGTCTGGGTGAATTTGTATCGTATTTAAATCACCGTTACGAGGCATCAGCAACGATCCTTCTTCTCCCACCGAGTAGTAAAACGCAGCCGTGCCTGGTCTAGAAACGCACCATTCCAAACTTGCCTGCGGACCTTGTCGTTGGTAGTTGAGTTTTAGAGAGTTTTTCAATCAGAGAGTTTCAGAGAGTTTTCAAAATGGATCTTTTGAATCGTCTTTAATCAAGATGGAATATTCTTACATTGTTAAACATACACTCGCAGTTCCTGCACTCGCCAAAGCCATTCAGGATCTCGAAACAGACAGCGGAGCGTTAAACCTCATAACACCTGATTGGGAAAATAAGCTAAATGAAAATGAGGCGTATAAACTTCATAAAGAAAACGGCGTTTTATTTTCCAAGGGTCATACCAGCAGTAATGAAAAGACATTTACTCGCAACATTATCAAACCATGTATGATGCATAAGGTTATTCTCGTGGGATGTTTTACATATGATAAAACAAAAGAATCGGAAGGACACACGTCTTTTGTGGCTCGCGACTGTTACCCATTACAAGTCATTGGAGATGCCATGAGAGAAAATCCAACTCAAAAATTACATGATGGTGCTCGATTATTTATGGAATACTGCGATCCAGCATTGTGTCACACGTGTTATGAAGCGCATTTGTCGAGAAACGTACCGTTAGACTTTGAACGAAATTGGTGTGTGACTAAATTGAGAGTTTTTAATGGTAAAGATTTAAAACACGCCTTCAAAAAACCTCTGGAAGCGAGTTTAACAAAGATGGGATCTTTTTTAGCCATTTGTCAAATTACTATTAGGAGCAGAACAACTTTTGGAGATGATAAATACAAAATTGGTGGGACAATCCAAAACATGATTGTATTTCAAGAATCTGCAATAAAACCATGCCCCAATATGGTGTTTTTGGATCCAATCACACCAGCTATTGAATTTCCTTCCGATGATGCACACATGGAAGAAGAAATACAAAACATTCTGTAAAAAAAAAAAAAAAAAAAAAAAAAAAAAAAAAAAAAAAAAAAAAAAAAAAAAAAAAAAAAAAAAAAAAAAAATTTTTTTTTTTTTTTTTTTTTTTTTTTTTTTTTTTTTTTTTTACGCTGATGCCTTTAAAAGAAAAATCTTGTTCATGCCAAATCATTCATGTCTTTGCGATTCCTTGTTCAACAGTAACAGCACTGGATTTTTGCAAAAACGGTCAGACTGTCCCGATACTGTTTTGACAGTGTCTGGGTGAATTTGTATCGTATTTAAATCACCGTTACGAGGCATCAGCAACGATCCTTCTTCTCCCACCGAGTAGTAAAACGCAGCCGTGCCTGGTCTAGAAACGCACCATTCCAAACTTGCCTGCGGACCTTGTCGTTGGTAGCGCGACCACAAAATACATTTTAACCATTTGTCTGGAGGGATCACCTTTTCCACACCGAGTGTCACCACTGATTTGATTGGAACCGACGGAACGCGTACAGCATCTTTGGCCACGTACAAAGCATACAAGTCCATCAAGTACGAAACTGCAACTCTTTCACAAGCTAGCATTAAATATTCTTCTCGTGTTTCAGAATCCATCAAGACGAGTGTCGCGCATTTCAAATTGCAATCGGGGCATCCATGACTGACCAATGGAACCACCCCGCTTATGGAGTCGGGTATCACAAACATGTTGAAACGCTCACTGAAAGCCAACAAGAGTTTCCTTTGTTGGTGGATGAATGGCTTAAAAAACCTAAAAATTTGAAAGTCATTGTGGCGGGTGGACCGGGCACTGGGAAATCCTATACCGTCATGACTTGTTTGGATTTTATCAAAATTCCTCAATTACGCATGGCTCCTACGGCAAGAGTGGCGAGTCGAATGAATGGAAGCACGATTCATTCCGCCATGAGATTAAATTGGGGCAAAGGATCCGTCTTGAACAACTTGGAGAAGGAATTGGTTGAGGAAGCTGATACAGAAGAGTGTTTAAAGAAAAGCGCTTGCCTCCTCGAGGAATTCAACTGTCCATTCGAGCCGAAAATTGTGGTGATTGATGAAGTGGGTATGGTTGCATTTTGGTTGGTGGAATGGATATTTGAGTACTTTTTTAAGCGCCCGGATCCCGTGTTGTGCATCATGATGGGTGACCCCAATCAACTGCGACCCGTAAGGTCTATACACAACATGTTTACGGCGGGTGTCAAATCTGAAACCAAACGCATCGATTTAATGCAAAGCAAGCGTTTTGAAAAAGAGTATGAGGAAATTATTGAAAATTTGAGGTCATTTGTAGACAAAGAGGATGAGACTGGACTCTTTACATTTCTAGTGACTCATTATCCAGTGGTGGAAAATATCGACACGACACTATTGGCGAAATGCACACGAGCTCTGGCCTACTTGAAATCCTCCGTAGAAACGTACAACAATTTTTATTTGACGCAGTTGGTAAAAGGTCCACGACTGCGCTTGTGGCGAAAATCTAAAACCCATTCGGGTAACGCATATGTGGACGTAAAGTCAGGATGTCATGTTTTCCTTCTCCAAAATGGAGTTTCCACAGTTTCAAATGGTACGTCTCTGATATTTGAGCGCTTCAATGAAGAAAAGGATTGCATCGAATGTAAAAATGTCGCAGACAACAGCACAGTAATAATTCAAAGAAACTCCAAAGGAGATTTTCCAATTATGGTTGGGTATGCGGGTACTATACACAAGTTTCAAGGGGATACAATGGACGATGCCGCAATAGCCATCAACTTTAACGGAAGTCGTGATTTGAATTTGGTATATACGGCATTGAGCAGAGTCAGGAGCATGAATCAAATTGTCGCAGTAGAAATTTAAAAAGTGTTGAGACACAGTCTATCAAGAACGTATCTCAGACTCGTCAGAATTTCTTGAAGCCCTCCAACTCGCAACTTTAGAATTTCTTGGAACTCGCAACTTTAGATAATACTGGCTCAAGTTCAAACGTCAATAGAACATTGTAAAAAAAAAAAAAAAAAAAAAAAAAAAAAAAAAAAAAAAAAAAAAAAAAAAAAAATTTTTTTTTTTTTTTTTTTTTTTTTTTTTTTTTTTTTTTTTTTTTTTTTTTTTTTTTTTTTTTTTTAACGTTGTTTGTGAAAGTCAAACGTCAAGCATTGTTGATCTCAAACTCGTCAGAATTTCTTGAGGCCCTCCAGCTCGCAAGGCCCTCCAGCTTTTAGAATTTCCTGGAGCTCGCAACTTTAGAATTTCTTGGAGCCCTCCAACTTGCAACTGTGGAATTTCTCGAAGCCCTCCAACTTGCAACTGTAGAATTTGTTGAAGGTCCCAACTTTAAAATTTATTGAACCTCTCAACCTTATACAATATTTACTCAAGCTCAAACGTCTACAACCTCGTAAAAAAAAAAAAAAAAAAAAAAAAAAAAAAAAAAAAAAAAAAAAAAAAAAAAAAAAAAATTTTTTTTTTTTTTTTTTTTTTTTTTTTTTTTTTTTTTTTTTTTTTTTTTTAACGTTGTATGTGAAAGTCAAACGTCAAGCATTGTTGATCTCATACTCGTCAGAATTTCTTGAAGCCCTCCAGCTCGCAAGGCCCTCCAGCTTTTAGAATTTCCTGGAGCTCGCAACTTTAGAATTTCTTGGAGCCCTCCAACTTGCAACTGTGGAATTTCTCGAAGCCCTCCAACTCTTAACTTTAGAATTTCTTGAAGCCCTCCAATTCTTAACTTTAGAATTTGTTGAAGGTCCCAACTTTAAAATTTATTGAAGCTCTCAACCTTATACAATATTGACTCAAGCTCAAACGTCTACAACCTCGTCAAAAAAAAAAAAAAAAAAAAAAAAAAAAAAAAAAAAAAAAAAAAAAAAAAAAAAAAAAAAAAAAAATTTTTTTTTTTTTTTTTTTTTTTTTTTTTTTTTTTAACGTTGTATGTGAAAGTCAAACGTCAAGCATTGTTGATCTCATACTCGTCAGAATTTCTTGAAGCCCTCCAGCTCGCAAGGCCCTCCAGCTTTTAGAATTTCCTGGAGCTCGCAACTTTAGAATTTCTTGGAGCCCTCCAACTTGCAACTGTGGAATTTCTCGAAGCCCTCCAACTTGCAACTTTAAAATTTATTGAAGCTTTCAACCTTATACAATACTGGCTCAAGTTCAAACGTCAATAGAACATTGTAAAAAAAAAAAAAAAAAAAAAAAAAAAAAAAAAAAAAAAAAAAAAAAAAAAAAAATTTTTTTTTTTTTTTTTTTTTTTTTTTTTTTTTTTTTTTTTTTTTTTTTTTTTTTTTTTTTTTTACGTTGTATGTTAAAGTCAGACGTTGAGCTCGTAACTTTGGAATTTCTTGGAGCTCGCAACTTTAGATGTTGTTGCATCGGGTCGATACTCTCAGCTCATCAAAATTTTCCAAAGCTCTCACAGCTTGTAAAATTTTAAATTCTCTCCAGTGACCATGCCAATTTAAACTTGACGCCGCTACATACCCATCTAAAACTTTTCAACGTTGTTTCAGTTTTAAATTGTAAAAATCATCCACTGATCCAGCCAACTCGCAAATGTTTTATTTTAAAATATCTACTTCAAAATTCGCCTCTTCTCTTTCGAGTTCAGTCTCGGCAACTTCCGTTTTGCTTTCTGATGGCTTTGTTGAGATGGAAAGTAATAATGTTACGACGTAATCACTTATGGCTTTCATCTGCTGAGTCACCTGAGCCCGGATGGGATGATTTATTTTCAAGGTATCCTTTTCCTTTTCCAACATTTGTTTAATTGTATGCACTACACACCGCAATTCCAATTCAATTGCATCTTCATCCTGTTTCACACTGGCTTGATAGGCTTGAAATGCTCTCTTCAAATGTTCATCGTGAACCACAGGCTGTAACATGGGCGTGAGCACTTTTTCGTGAATGTAACGACACATGACCCCCGCAATCATATCCACCATTGAGTTTGTAGCTTTAACCTGCTTCACGCTTAAAAGGGATTGGATGATTGTATTTGCTGCCGTATACATGTACATGAAATCGTTTTCTGAACCAGTTTTGCGAACCGCTTCAATGACGGATTTTCCCATCGGGAGTTGATTCATCAATTTTTCCATATACGTTGTGAAATATTGCTTTTGGGCATTCATCAGTTGTTGACTAATATCGTCTCTTTCCGTCAAACCTGCTTCAAGATCAAGCAATACGTCCGAGGGTTTAATCTGTTTGGTGGGGGGTTCTTCGTCTTCTGATGACGCATCCTCTTCGTGCGCACGCTTCATCTTTGTTTAAAAGAATGGCTCGTTTTCTCGATCAGACTTTGTCTTTTCATACGCCTCGTGACCCGCTGTTACGGCTCGTCGGGTTACTTTGCGATTTTTCAACGCCTCCACCAAAGGATCGTCCCATTTCGGCACATTGTCGGTGACTTGCGAGTATGTTTCCAATTTGTAATCTGGAGCCAGTTCCAGTGTCCAATCACCCCCCTCGTGCTTCAAAAGCAATCCATTGGAACGAGGCGATTCGGGCCATCCGGGAAGGGTTACATGATGGGGATTGGAAACGATGGTTCCTCGGTATTTTTCAGGTACTCCGAGATCGTTTTTGCCGATATAACAGGCAGGAAATGCGTACATCAATTGATTTTTCCATACGAGGGGCGTCGACCCGGGTTGCCAGTGACGCGTGATCCACCGACACCACTCCATACGATTAGGTTGAAGGGACGATTCCATTTTTAATTTTCCAAACCAAGAGGATGACACGCGATAATTGTAAATTTTCGCTTTAAACGATTCCTTTTCCAAAAAAAACACTTGCATGTAATCGAAAGGAAATTCTTGTCCAATTTGCAAGGATCCATCGCGCACCTGGTCTCGGAGGGGAGCAATCACCTTTTTGGGATCCACGTTACTGTAGTGTAAAAACGTTACGGGATTATGATCCAACAAGTAAAAATAGGCATAGAGTTGCACGTCCATAGGTTCCTCCGGGGGGTTTTTAAACGCACTGACGCACGCATTGTAACCCTTGCCATAGGTGTAGTCGTCCAATTCCTCTATCCTGACTCCAAATTGACCGAGTGTGGGATCACACACACACCCAAAACCAGATTTGTAGCGAGCTTTTTTCAACGGTTTTCCTGTAATGGCGTCAAACGTGCAAGGTCTCTTGAAGCATTTTTTCTCATAGTGCCGACGTATGTAATTTTTGTCGAGCCCATCCGACTCGTTCAACTGGTGCCCGTTCAGCTCGTCGGGTTCACACGGATAATATTTCATGCGATCCACGACTGACATTTTTTGGCATTCGAAATTCTTCGTGGGTACAAAACCCTCTGCACAAATGCATTTTTGCAATTGTATACTGAAATATCCGTTGGGCCGACACGCCACATCGACGGTGCAGTTGCCTCCGAAATGGGTTTGGGTGACGAGATTTGGATTTAAACATATGCAGGCCGCAAACGACTTGCCACGATGCGAAACGAGCGTCCACGTGCCAGTTTCGGGATAACAGTCTTCGCCTCTCAACAGTTGAGGAACGCATAAGTTATTCACGCAAATGTCGTGTTTTTTACAGTCTGATGTGTGTGTGCATGTGTCGGGGGAAGAGGTTTCGGCGTGTTTTGGGAGGAGAGGCCACTTTGAAAAGGGAGTACGAGGCGTTTGCGAGGCGTAATAAATGACGATTACAGCATACAAAAATATTAGAATCCAAAAACGCATTGCTTTGTTAATAAATGTAAACCTTTTGATACGCTTTATCGCTGTAAAACAACCCAATGTTTGAATGGGCGGCATCCTGTAGGCGCAACCAAGTCAAGAGTTTACATTTGGTTTGTAAATTTCGCACAGACTTTAAATACTGATCCACACTATACATTTTTGTTTCATTGGGTTCTCTCCACAATACCTTGAATCATCTTCTCCACCACCACCATCAGTTCTTTATCGCAAGAATTGACAGTCTCGTAGGGTTTGACGTAAATACGCAAATCATAACCGTCGTCCATGTTGATGGTGACATTATCGTCCACCCCCATCAAGAGTATGTTTTGACTGTACCTTTTTCGATACATGTCGCGCACGTGCTCCGATGCCTTGAGATAATTGTAAAATTTTTTAGAATATTCGCACTCTGTTCGTCCAAAGAGTGTGTGGGCGCATTCGGCCACGTCCGGCAAATACGCATTCACCATGTCTTTCACGTAGGCGTCTTTGCCATGACTCCACAAGATAATGTCTGCTTGGATCAATTTTAAAAACTGCAATAACGTTTTCAATTTGGGGCGAGGGTGGAATTTTCGGGCACTGTGAAACCCCAGGGTCAAATCCATATCCAGTACGCAAACGTACTTTGGACTCATGTCGCTTTTTTCTCTGTAAACAAAGAACATGAGCTCAAAATGCACGATCCGAGCAGAAGATCGTATTCAAAGTATAATTCGGCACCTCACAAATTCAAATTTCACGGCGGCAGATTGCCCCATTCATCCTAGAAAACCTTGCATGTTGCTGTTGAATAATTTCAACGCGGAGCGATTTCACTGCCTGTACGCGAATCGATCCACCGTTTGGAAATCGTACACGATAGATCAATCTTGCGATATACCCGAACACTTTGACGAAATGATGAAAATGAAAGAATGGTTGGGGAGTCAATACGTGTTGCCGTTTTCAGGTCATCTTCGAGAATCATCCGGTTACACGATCGGCATGTTTCGACAAGCTATTGATTTGTATCCACCCAGTAAATTGCAGCGTGTTTCGTTCAAAGAGTGTGCCTACGCAACCATTGTATTGTTTTGTGCCGCCTGCCATCAATTGGGGGGCGCGGTACCAGATTTAAAACATTTTTTGTTTTTATACACGGAAAAGCATCCTGTTTTGTGTGATATGGGAAGTTATAACGTGGAGAATCGTATTCGGTTAAAAGGAAACGCACCTCACTTTAATGAAAAAAAATGGAGACGATTTATGGAAAAGAAAACCATACGAGATGTCATTCGATATCTCAAACTGGAATTTATGACCATGTTTAATCAAAAGAAAAAGAAGGGTCAACGATGCATTTTGAACGAGACTGAAGAGGTATTTGACACGGAAACGCATATGCTCTTGTGTCAAAGTAATCAAAAGAGCCTAATTCAAGTATTGCGAGACTTTGCACATTTGATGCCAGACGTTTACTTGAGAGAAAATATCATTTTGGAATGGGTCAAAAAACTTGGCTACAACACAACGTAAAAAAAAGTCCTCAACTCGCAACTTTGGAATTTCTTGGCTCAAGTTCAAACGTCAGAAGCACCGTTAAAAAAAAAAAAAAAAAAAAAAAAAAAAAAAAAAAAAAAAAAAAAAAAAAAAAAAAAAAAAAATTTTTTTTTTTTTTTTTTTTTTTTTTTTTTTTTTTTTTTTTTTTGACGTTGTAGTTTAAAGCCAGACGTTTAGTCTTATGATCTCAGACTCGTCAGAATTTCTTGAAGCCCTCCAACTTGCAACTTTAGAATTTCTGGGGCCTCGCAACTTTAGAATTTTTCGGAGCTCACAACTTTAGAATTTTTCGGAGCTCACAACTTTAGAATTTTTCGGAGCTCGCAACTCTAGAATTTCTCGGAGCTCGCAACTCTAGAATTTCTCGGAGCTCGCAACTCTAGAATTTCTCGGAGCTCGCAACTCTAGAATTTCTTGGAGCTCGCGACTTTAGATAATACTGGCTCAAGTTCAAACGTTAGTAGCATCGTTATAAAAAAAAAAAAAAAAAAAAAAAAAAAAAAAAAAAAAAAAAAAAAAAAAAAAAAAATTTTTTTTTTTTTTTTTTTTTTTTTTTTTTTTTTTTTTTTTTTTTTTTTTTTTTTTTTTTTTTTTTTTTTTGACATTGTAGTTTAAAGCTAGACGTTTAGGCTTATGATCTCAGACTCGTCAGAATTTCTTGAAGCCCACCAACTCGCAACTTTAGAATTTCTCGGAGCTCGCAACTTTAGAATTTCTCGGAACTCACAACTTTAGAATTTCTTGGAACTCACAACGTTAGATAATACTTACTCAAGTTCAATCGTCAATAGCTTCGTTAAAAAAAAAAAAAAAAAAAAAAAAAAAAAAAAAAAAAAAAAAAAAAAAAAAAAAAAAAAATTTTTTTTTTTTTTTTTTTTTTTTTTTTTTTTTTTTTTTTTTGACGTTGTAGTTTAAAGCCAGACGTTTAGTCTTATGATCTCAGACTCGTCAGAATTTCTTGAAGCCCTCCAACTTGCAACTTTAGAATTTCTGGGGCCTCGCAACTTTAGAATTTCTCGGAGCTCACAACTTTAGAATTTCTCGGAGCTCGCAACTCTAGAATTTCTCGGAGCTCGCAACTCTAGAATTTCTCGGTGCTCGCAACTCTAGAAGAATTTCTTGGAGCTCGCGACTTTAGATAATACTGGCTCAAGTTCAAACGTTAGTAGCATCGTTAAAAAAAAAAAAAAAAAAAAAAAAAAAAAAAAAAAAAAAAAAAAATTTTTTTTTTTTTTTTTTTTTTTTTTTTTTTTTTTTTTTTTTTTTTTTTTTTTTTTTTTGACGTTGTAGTTTAAAGCCAGACGTTTAGTCTTATGATCTCAGACTCGTCAGAATTTCTTGAAGCCCTCCAACTTGCAACTTTAGAATTTCTGGGGCCTCGCAACTTTAGAATTTCTCGGAGCTCACAACTTTAGAATTTCTCGGAGCTCGCAACTCTAGAATTTCTCGGAGCTCGCAACTCTAGAATTTCTCGAAGCTCGCAACTCTAGAAGAATTTCTTGGAGCTCGCGACTTTAGATAATACTGGCTCAAGTTCAAACGTTAGTAGCATCGTTAAAAAAAAAAAAAAAAAAAAAAAAAAAAAAAAAAAAAAAAAAAAAAAAAAAAAAATTTTTTTTTTTTTTTTTTTTTTTTTTTTTTTTTTTTTTTTTTTTTTGACGTTGTAGTTTAAAGCCAGACGTTTAGTCTTATGATCTCAGACTCGTCAGAATTTCTTGAAGCCCTCCAACTTGCAACTTTAGAATTTCTGGGGCCTCGCAACTTTAGAATTTCTCGGAGCTCACAACTTTAGAATTTCTCGGAGCTCGCAACTCTAGAATTTCTCGGAGCTCGCAACTCTAGAAGAATTTCTTGGAGCTCGCGACTTTAGATAATACTGGCTCAAGTTCAAACGTTAGTAGCATCGTTACAAAAAAAAAAAAAAAAAAAAAAAAAAAAAAAAAAAAAAAAAAAAAAAAAAAAAAAAAAAAAAAAAAAAATTTTTTTTTTTTTTTTTTTTTTTTTTTTTTTTTTTTTTTTTTTTTTTTTTTTACATTGTAGTTTAAAGTCAGGTTTTAATCTTTGCTCGTCCAGCTCAAAACTTTTCCGGAGCAATGTGTTTGCACAGTTAATAAAGCCAACCATGGCAGAAGATTACAAGACGCTTGTACTGCATTTACTCTCCAAAAGGCAATATCCCATACTGAAGGATATCGTTGTCATGGATATCCATTACAAATTGCTGCCAGAAAATGCAGATTTTGACGTAGTACATGCATATGATAAACGATCGCATGACGCCATGTACACGTTGTCACAACATGCGGATCCATTTCGCTTTTCCTATCTCGTCGGTAACGAAAACATGTTTTATGTGCATGAGACGGATCATTTCGACACCACGTCCTTACCGCTACACTGTCAACGAGTCAAATTGAATCGCTATTATGTGGACGTGATCCAAAATCAAACGAGTGAAACCTTTGAAGAAGAGCTATACCATTTTATAACACTTTTAAATTTTGACATTCCAACCCTCTCTCCTTTGTTGGGTTTGGACACTATCACTTGCACTCGGATGTTACCTAAATTTATCAAGCTTTGGGTTTTCAAATACGATGCGCAAAATTTTCAAAAATGTCCAGTTTCCAAAGGACTCGAAACTTGTTTTGGTCCTCCCGAAACTACAGGTGTGATTCCCGTTCGTGTGCTGAGGGGTAAATTGTCCCCCTGCACCTCCCACGCAAAAATTTTATCGTTAAATAATGATTTTCCAACAAAGCTCAAACATCCGTATTTAATGCATTACAGCCCTCTGCACAAGACACTCTTTCCGTTGGTTTACAATCCGCTCGAAAACCCATTATTGGTATTTTAAACTAAACATGTAACGATCTCTCTCGCTACCATCCGGAGGGAATTTTTTGTATCTTCGTTTTGCATCGTAATGACGACACACCTTGTAAACGCCCGCGCAAACACTTTCTTTCGGCAGATTGACATTGGAGTTGTCACTCTCGTCGTTGGATGCATCGATGGAAAAGACAGACTCGTCATCAGACACCTCGGACATGACTGGAGATCCAACAAAAGCTTTCATTTTCAAATGTTTTCGATTACCCGGTTGGGGTCTGTAATACTTGCGAACATAGCTTGTGGCATCCGGATACGCCTTTTCCCACGCCTCCTCTGGAACCACCGTCGCTTTTTGGTCCACATAGTTTTTGTAGGCCGAAAAACTTCTAAAGAAGGGTTTCAATTTTGAAAGGGGTACCAAGCCATTTTTCCCCAGATGTTCAATGTGTGACAATGAAAAAACTTTTTTCATATCGTCCTTGTAATCTGCAAAATAGTCGAGCATTGACTCGTACGCGTAGAACGCTGGAATTTTGCGAGGAGGAAAGGGGGGAGGTTTTACATATTTACGAGGCTTTGCTTTCTTGGTAATCTTGTTTCCTTTTGCACGTGGCATCCTTTATTTGTAAACAATCTCCCCGTAGTGAAAGAGGTTAAAAAAGGGAGACTTTTGCATTTTGTCGTGATTATCGTAATGCGCGTGATGATAATTTTGAAAAGTTTCCCAGTGCGCTAAAAAGTGACACGTGTAGATAAACAGCATTTGCCACGTGGTGTTGTGTCTAAAGTATTCTGCTGGATTATGGCAAGTCTCATCCAACAAAGTAAAGTTTATGGTGCCTCGTGCCTCGTCGACCATGTTATTGTTTCGACACACATTATCACAATAACTGTTTAGCGTCGCATTAAATTCATAAAGATTGAAAACCACATGAAAACCTTTTCTCTCATCAGGCGTTTTACGTTTATTAGTTTCGGCGTACGACGTGAAAATTTCCTTTGGGCCATTGGGTTCGAAAAGATAATAAAATGTCAAATTATAATTTTCCAAGTCCTTGATGGGACGCCCAAATATGACATTGAGCATGGGAATCCACTCGGCCAACACCATATGAATTTGATGAAATTCTGTAGCAGAGTACTTATCCGCAATGTCCCGACATATGGTCCAAGCATCTTGCCACGTGCCGACGTGATTCGATGAGGTGCGACGACAACTTTGGGAATCGTGGTGATCAATCGATCGTTGCATCTTGATTTTTTTAAAAAAAAGACAACTATGTGGGCCGCCTGGCTCCTTTTTTTAATCATCTGGATGTGTTTCTGGTGGATACCAGAGGATTTTAAAACAAAATCAAAAATTCAAGTACGTGAACCCATTTTCCAGCAAAATTGTACAGACAAACGCATGTTTTGCGTAGACGATTGTAGTTTCCTGTGCGTGGAAAAATCTACCCGATGCGTGGGGGGCGTGTGTGTAACAGATGGTCGAACACCCATTGAATGCAATGAAGAAAAAGGCGGTCGATTGATGTTGACAAATGACGACGTGGCGCGATGGATTTGCCTCTGTACCGATGAAACTTTTTGGTCGGGACCTGCATGTGATACACTCAATCCCGATGTGTGCGAACAAGGAGCATTTTTATACAATGGACGAGAGAGTTTTTTGTGTCTCTGCCCCAATCCATACAAAAGGTTCACCGTCAACGGAAAACCACATTGTTTAGAAAAGTTTATGAGTAATTTCTTTACAGAGCCAGAAGTAACAGAGATGGGACCTCACATGGTATAGTTTGAAATGCATCGTCGTGGATCTTTAGGTACACTCTAGCGTGGGTACTTGGACTCAACTCGCAACTTTAGAATTTCTTGAGGCTCTCAACCTTTGACAATATTAGCTCAAGTTCAAACATTAGCAGCATCGTAAAAAAAAAAAAAAAAAAAAAAAAAAAAAAAAAAAAAAAAAAAAAAAAAAAAAAAAAAAAAAAAATTTTTTTTTTTTTTTTTTTTTTTTTTTTTTTTTTTTTTTTTTTTTTTTACAATGTGAGTCATTTTAAATTTTCGTTGCAAATCCAATTTAAAAGCTTCGTGACAAAATCCTTCGAAAAGCATTCACACACAATGAAATGATCTCGCTTACAATCATACAACAAATTTTTAAAATCATCGGGTGGGTTCACAAAGATAACGCTCATGTAATCATCATCGTTAGTCTCCACGCTCAAAAATCCATCACTACCCACACATTGCTTCAGATTCACTTTGAGAATACCGGTCGTCTTGCAATTTAAAATCACGCTCTTTTCATTCATTTCCTTGAAACTGATTAAAGGACCAATGGCATTACATTTTTCACATTGTCCATTGCCGACAAAGATCGTTTTGAAAACATTATCCAAAACTTCACTCATAGCAATTTTAACAACCAACGTTGCAAAACTACCCACAATTTCAGCTAAATCGGCTTCGGCCAGGTCTATAATCCATTCATGTTCCTTTTTTTCACCATGCTTCAACAGGAAGCTTTCAAATGCTTCATGGAGAGGAAGATTGTCGCAAACCATGTGAAATCTTCCATATTCTGTGTTACAATATACGTTTCCATACGTCCCGATCTTGACGTTGTAATTCAAGTAGGGTAGCCCCCAATATGCACCTAGCAATGTAATTTTCATGTTTTAAAAAAGCGCCTTTATTATGTAACGTTTTTTCATGGGACAAGCCAAATGGCGATGTTTGGACAAACGGTTTAAATTGACGGCGCTTATATATTTTTTTCTGCTCAAGTATTTTTTAGACTCTCGTCCATATGGTAATTCCATATTCGAAGACCGTCAGCTTGAAACTGGGTATAGCAGAAAACTGCAAAAATATATAAGCACTTCTCAGAACGAAAAAGTACTTGAGCGGGCAAATGTTTGATTTATCATAGGAAAATTTGGAAATTTGGAAAATGGGGAAAACGCAAAACATTTCCATTTTCGAGTCTGTAAATGTTATGTTTTGCTATTGAAAGATGAAAAAACTGATTAAAAAAACTATACAACTTATTCAAAATTAATGTAAAAATCACATTTAAGAGCTATTAAAATAGGATTTTAAGTTTAAAAGTTTGATTATAAATTTTAACTTTTAAACGATTCATGGTACCAAAAGGATTGGTACCTTGAATCGTTTAAAAGTCGCAGCTAGAAGGGAGGTACTTTTAAACTCAAAATTCGAAATCGGCATGTTTTTACAGTCTCAATTACATAATTTTTCTACCATTTTTCAATAATACATACTTAAAACAACAATTTTCAAGAAAATAAAATTGTAAAACATTAAAAAAGAGTTCAAAAAAATTGTCAAATATTAAAAAAAGAATTCTTAAAAAAATAAATAATTCAGTCTTTTGAATAATAGGGTTAATATTCCACAGTATTAAATAATGCTAAAGTTTTAATTATAGCATAAGTTTTTTCAATTACCAATCAATTACATTTTTTTCAAAAAAAAAAAAAAAAAAAAAAAAAAAAAAAAAAAAAAAAAAAAAAAAAAAAAAAAAAAAAAAAAAAAAAAAAATTTTTTTTTTTTTTTTTTTTTTTTTTTTTTTTTTTTTTTTTTTTTTTTTTTCAATTACTGTTGTATGGGTCATAAAACAGTGATGTCCACTCTTCAATCTTTTCATAATTTTCTCCGGCACAATCCCACACAATCTCAGAGCGTGAAAAGGATCTAGTCCGTATGAAATTGTCAATTCTTCGCAGCAATATCTTACCAAATGGGTTTAAAGTAATATTGGCCCGTTTTAAAACCAATTTGACCACTGGTTCTTTTTCATCAATATGAATTTGTTCGCGTTCTTTATTTAATAAACGAAAAGTAAGGTTACAATATGAACCAGAAGGAATTATTTGATATACTTTCACCCCCGGAATTAATGAATATAACCAACCTCTGGCATCTCGTGGTATTTTGATCTCGATATCAGTAGACACTATTTCCTTGCTCTTTTCCCCAAGGGTGTAATTACCATTAGGAAAAATCTGTACGACATTTTCAAAAACTTTTGGCTCCGTCCCAAAGAATGGTTCTTTCACTTTGTATAGTATTATGCGTCGATCTTTTTCCATCATAATAAGATTAGGTGGAAATGTTGAAACGTCCAATACCGTTGTATGCAGCAAGGTTATATTTTCCAAGTCGTGGGAGCTCCAAAAAATTCTGATGAGCTGAGTTGCACAAGACCTGGCACTCGGTTTTAACCTACAACGTTAAAAAAAAAAAAAAAAAAAAAAAAAAAAAAAAAAAAAAAAAAAAAAAAAAAAAAAAAAAATTTTTTTTTTTTTTTTTTTTTTTTTTTTTTTTTTTTTTTTTTTTTTTTTTTTTAATACAAGCAAGTATCAAAGCTTACAAATTGTTCTAAATGTATTATAACGATTGTAAACATTTTACGCTTGAAACAGACGGGGTGGAGGTTGTTGAAAATGTATTAACGGTTCAAGAGGTAACGCAACTCCAAGAGAAAATGTGGATTTGGTTACAAAATAAAACAAAATACTTGGATAAACCCATTGTCAAAAACGATATATCGACTTACAAATCTCTATTTGATCTCTATCCAAAACACGGTATGTTGTTTCAGCACTGGGACTTTGGACACAATCCGTTATCCTGGTACGTTCGTCAAAACCAAAATGTCTTTAATCAATTTAGTCGTATTTGGTGTACAAACCAATTGCTCACAAGCTTTGATGGAATCAGTATTTCCTTACCTTGTGAATATACGATGCGTGGTTGGACGCAATACAAGGAATGGTTTCACACTGATCAAAACTTTCAACGAAATAATTTTGAATGTGTTCAAGGACTCGTGAATCTTTTTCCAGTTTACGAAGGTGACGCCACCTTGAGAATTCTCAGAAAAAGTCATTTATTGCACAAGGAATTTCAAAAAACGTTTAAAATTACACATTCATCAGATTTTTGTCGGTTGACACAAGATGAAAAACAATTTTACTTGGATCGTCTAGACAGTCCATCGGATATCTGCGTAAAGGCTCCCGCTGGCTCCCTCGTGTTGTGGGATAGTCGAACCATTCACCAAGGTATGGAACCACAACGTAATCGTAAACTACCAAACATCAGATGCGCTCTGTACATTTGTATGACACCTGCAAGACTGGCAAGTCAAACTCAAATTCAGAAAAGGATCAAATATTTCGAAGAACGACGAACCTGTAATCATTGGCCTCACAAAACGAAGGTTTTTAGCAAGCATCCTAGAACGTATGGTAATCCCCTTCCAAAAGTTGAAAATGATGACGACTTGGAAATTACAAATTTAATGAAACAGCTTGTTGGTTATGTTTAAGAGTATAAAAAAAAAAAAAAAAAAAAAAAAAAAAAAAAAAAAAAAAAAAAAAAAAAAAAAAAAAAAAAAAATTTTTTTTTTTTTTTTTTTTTTTTTTTTTTTTTTTTTTTTTTTTTTTTTTTTAAAAATCTAAAAAAAATTTGGATAACGTGTTGCTCTTAAAAATCCTCTTCCAAAGAAAACTCGTGACTCTTTGAGAGCACTCCACACTTTTGATACTCTCCCACCCGCTTTTCAAAAAAATTGGTCTTTCCCTCCAAACTGATATTTTCCATAAAATCAAATGGATTTTCCTTTTTGTAAAACTTGTCACATCCCAAGTCCACCATCAAACGATCTGCTACAAACTCAATGTATTGATTCATCAATATGCAATTCATCCCAATGAGGCTGACTGGTAGAGCTTCTGTTAAAAATTTTTGCTCGATGGACACTGCATCTGTTATGATTTGCAAAATTTCTTCTTGTGTGGGTTTCTCTTGCAAATACTTGTTGAACAAGAGGCACGCAAAATCACAGTGCAATCCCTCGTCTCGACTGATGAGCTCGTTGCTAAAGGATAAACCAGGTAAAAGACCACGCTTTTTTATCCAAAAGATGGCTGCAAAGGACCCGGAGAAAAAAATTCCCTCCACGGCCGCAAATGCTACCAGACGATGGGCAAAGGAGGGATGCTGTATCCAGTTTAATGCCCAATCGGCTTTTGCTTTCACGCAGGGCATTTTTTCAATGGCGTGAAATAATGTATTTTTTTCTTTGGGATCCCGAACGAGTGTCTCAATCAATTCGCTGTACATTTCTGAATGAATATTTTCCATGGCAATTTGAAATCCGTAAAAACATCTGGCTTCCGTGATTTGTACTTCTGTCGCAAAGCGCTCCACCAAATTTTCCACGACGATACCATCGCTTGCCGCAAAAAAGGCCAACACATGTGAGAGGAAATGACGCTCATCAGGTTTTAAATTATCCCAATCTGTTAAATCTTTGGATAAATCCACCTCTCCTACTGTCCAAAAAGAGGCTTGAGCTTTTTTGTACATGTCCCAAATGTCTGGGTATTCTATCGGGAATGTCACGAAGCGATCCGGATTGGGTTCCAGTAGCGGTTCTACATACAAGAAAGGTTTGCGTGACTTTGGGACTAGTTTTAAAAGATTAGAAACAAAATCTTTGTGTTTTCTAATGACTTCCGTTGCCACTGAAATGTTGAATTCGTTAAAATTTTCAGTATCCCAAAAATCCACGTCTCGATATTGATAGAAATTTGGATCCAAATCCTTCAGCACATCCAACTTTTTGCGCTCAGCCTCTTGAAAAAAATTGTTGTAGGTTTCGAGTGTATCATATCGCTCCAATTCAAACTTGCGCCCTCTTTTTCTCATTCTTTTGTATCCCGCTTCAACAGCTTTCGGTGATCCAGCAATGGATGAACCATAATCCAAAATGAGTACGTGATCTACACCCAAATGCTTCAAACGCTTCCTGTAATATCTTTCCAAAGGTCTCCAATCCAATAGACCGTCTGAAAATTGAATACAAGATAGCAAGGGACACCTGGAAGTGATGATGGTCCAGTTGGATGCGCAGGTTTTTTGCAGGGTGGATACCTTTGCTTGCAGTCGAGCAGCAAAATTTTCCAAGACCAAGTAATTGCGTAACGTGTCATTGTGTGAGTCGTGAAAGAAATCTGGGTCAGTCTCTATCATGTCGACACAATCATCTATGTAACCATCAACCGTTGGATAAGAAAAATTTTTCATAACGGTAGTTTTGCCGATACCTACAAAGGAGGCTTGAATCTCTACAAGTATTTTGACCATGTCCGTCAGCAGTAATAATTTGATTCAAGCAAGAAGCCACATTTTAAATAATCCAAAAAAAAAAAAAAAAAAAAAAAAAAAAAATTTTTTTTTTTTTTTTTTTTTTTTTTTTTTTTTTTTCAATTGAAGAAATAACTGTATTAAAATTTTTCTTGTCTTCTTGGAGCATTTGTTTCGTTGATTATTCTTGTTTTCCATTATTACCATATCTAAGGCTTATTGCGTGTTCGGATGGAATTTCAAAATAACAGCTATCGTTATTGCGATCTCCACTCATCTGTATAAACTCCAGTTCAGCTAATAAGTCACCTTTGGATATTTCTACCTTCTCCTTATCTGAATAATTAACTAAAACCACTAAAAGCCGACTATGACTGTCTAAAGGCCGAACATACTTGCTTGATTCATTAAAAATGTCAGCTAACACACGTACTGTTTGATCCAACCATAGTTCTGGACTTGGACGAGGTATCACAAAACTAAATCTTGGTAAGAATTCCACGTTTTCTTTTATGATTACGTATTTTGATTGTAAAGGTTCAAGTACTATATCCTCTGAGCAAAACAGCTTGTGTTCGATTGCAACAAGTGATTCTGTTACTAGATTCATCATGATATTTGAGCTATGATTCTTGATGATATTTGAAAGTGTGAAGCTTCAAGCAACTCGCAGCAACTTAAGTAGTCACAAAAAAAAAAAAAAAAAAAAAAAAAAAAAAAAAAAAAAAAAAAAAAAAAAAAAAAAAAATTTTTTTTTTTTTTTTTTTTTTTTTTTTTTTTTTTTTTTTTTTTTTTTCATACATTGTTACTACTCAATAATTTCATCAATTGCTCTCGTCCAACTTGTTGCCAATTTTCCTCACAAGACGCATAGACTTGACCCAAGTCATTTAAAATTTCTGTCGTTACTTTTCTAACGTCGGTAAAATATTCCGCATTTCTATGTAAAAATGTTTCGGCCCACACTTTGACTCGATGTGTTTGCATCGCAATTTCATCGTTGAGCATGAGGCTCTGCAATTCCCGAGTGTACAGTTGCAACAATGCCAAAAAAACGACGCAGCCTGAATCCGTTCCACCCAAACTACTTAGTTCGGGTTTGTTATCCAACCATTTATACATTTCGCGTACAGATCGAGCGTGTGAGCGATAGTCGCGACGCATGCTATTTGGATGTATCATTGCCAACAAGTAAGTTTTCAAATCTTTTGATTCAAGTCCGTCAAACCCGTCTACTGCCAATAAACGATACATGTCACGGTTGCCCACGTCATGACTTGTTGTATTTTGACTTAACCACTGTTTGAACAATACGCACCAATCCGCTTCATCAGAGGGCAAGAGCTTTAAATTTTTTCTCTTTACGCCTTTTGAGAGTATCGACACCAATTCTTCGCGAACCAGTCCATCGTGAAAATCTTCCAAATCATTGTCAAGATGTAACCATTTAGCGACTTGCTTCAACACATCCCATCGATGTTTTCGAATCGTTTGCCGTCCCAGGAAACAGTGACGCGCCACTTCTTGGTGCAACAACCTCTTCAAAACGTTATGAGAGGAGCCAGTCTCGAAAAGTTTCTGGTGAAACTGTTTTAAATGGTTTGTGCTCTGGCCAAATTTTGTTGATAATCCAGGTTGGCGCAACAACCGTTTGTGTGTCATAGGTTTTTTGAAAGAGCTTTTGAACGATTCTGGATGAGACATCTTGGGCAATGCGTCCGAAATGATTCAATTCTCTTTGAACAAAAATATCTGCGTATTCCACTCGAACACAAAGTCTGGTAAATTGTTTAATAAACCACACCAATGGTTTGTTTCGTAAAGACAAATGGCGTTGCAAGTCTTGTTCAACGTTAAAGTTTTTGGTTGTCTTCATCAAAATGACGTATTTGCAAGCATCGGGAGACACGTCAGCTCTTGTATTTACTAGTTTTGCATTATGCCATTGATCAAATGATGTTTCCATGAAAAAAGACAATGATGCAGCGTAGTGGTAGAAGATTTACTGTAGATCAAATCAATGACATTCGAAAAAGAGTAAAAATCTTGAGACACGTTGATGAAATGGCTCTATTGGTGTATTTATTGCTCGAAACTAAACTAAAAATGAACGATTTGCTGACGTGGTTCAACACGGATAAAACTAAACGTATGGAATTTTTGAAAATGCATCCAGAGTGTATGGCCGACTATGCTCGTGCACCCAGACTCTTTCCTAAAACACACCAAGGGTACTTGAAGCAATGGAGTAGAAAATGTCTCGAGTGGTACGGTGTTCAAAGGGCAACGTTTGAAATGTTGAAACGTTCAATATCGTTCTATACTGCAAGCTGATGAGTTGTCAGAGCTTTAGAAAATTTTCATGCGTTTAAAGTATCAAGACTCACCGCCTGCCTTTAACAGACAACTTAGAAAAAAAAAAAAAAAAAAAAAAAAAAAAAAAAAAAAAAAAAAAAAAAAAAAAAAAAAAAAAAATTTTTTTTTTTTTTTTTTTTTTTTTTTTTTTTTTTTTTTTTTTTTTTTTTTTTTTTTTTTTTTTACAAGGTTATTGACGTTTAAGCTAAAGTTGCAAATTCTAAATTTGTGTGAAAAGATGACAACATGGATTTATAAACATTTTTTTATTTTTTTCACAAGCGTAATACAAAATTATTTTCATAATAATAATAATAATAATATATATTAAATGCGAGCATACTACAAAAATAAACACTCACATTCGATGTGGGATCGGTTCCATTCCCAAATGCAAAAATTTTGAAATGCCTTTCGTCACGGCAATCCACCTGTGACATTCTGCCCTCGAGCAATATACACACCTGCTCGAGTCTATGGTGGCATCTGGTTTCAATACCACCGCTTTTAGTTCCCTGGCTGGATGATAGGGGGGTAGCCTCGCCAATACTTCACCCCATTTTGATTTGGTGATGGCGTCCGTGTGGATCAAAAAACGGACCCGCATGTCGTAGAGTTTCTCCAACAGATGCTGAGGGTGCATGGGTCCATCCATGACGTCATATACGTAACCGTTGGTCAGGGTGTGTCCGTCTTTTCGAATGCACAGCACGGCAAAGGTCTGTGAATGCCGCCCTGTATAATGAGTCTTTCGCCTGCGTTCGTAGCCGTCTCGACGATAGTTATGACTCGTCTCCTCGAAGGCTGGCGGGGGAGAGTGAGAACGCACGTCGTTGATGGTGCTGGGCTTGGCAGGTGGGGCAGACGTTTTGACAGTCTTCGAGGCCTTAGAGTCCACTGGTGTCTGGCTCGAGGTGCTGGACTTGGCAGGTGGGGCAGACGTTTTGACAGTCCTCGGGTCCACGGGTGTCTGGCTCAAAGTGCTGGACTTGGCAGGTGGGGCAGACGTTTTGACAGTCCTCGAGGCTTTAGAGTCCACGGGTGTCTGGCTCGAGGTGTTAGAGTCTACGGGTGGAACAGAGATGAGACAGGTGGGAAGCCTGGACCTGGAGATGGGTGATTTCAATCTTTTGGGTGGATTGGAGAGGCGAGGTGGAGAGGTGGAGATTCGCTTCTCTCGGGATCGATAGTCAGAGGCCGAGACCAAGGGTATTCTGGCAGGATGAGCACGAGAGGGGGCCACTTGGACGATGGAGCGTGGAGTGGGTTTCAGTGTGTTGGCAGGTGGTGAGGCCACAGGCATGGGTGGCGACATGGGTTCAAAGAGCTGAGGCTCAGGTGAGGGAGGCAACGGAGAAATCAGCTTCATCTGGCCAATATCCATAGAAGTGGGCGTCGGAGGTGATGGAGGAGGCACCGACTGGAAATTCAATTCGGTCAAATCGTCTTCGTCAGAGGAGGAAGACGACGAGGAAGACGACGAGTCAAAGTCCGAAGAGTCAGCCATGGTTAGAAGAGCAGAGAGAACTGGCAAAGGCAAAGCACTGGCTCTGAATGATCTGAAGGCTCAGAAGGCTCTACCTTATATACTGCTCAGGCAGGAAAAAAAAAAAAAAAAAAAAAAAAAAAAAAAAAAGTTTTTTTTTTTTTTTTTTTTTTTTTTTTTTTTTTTTTTTTTTTTTTTTTTTTTTCCTATGTTGTTGTGTAACACGTAGCTCGTCTAAAGTGTTGAGAGGTTTTTTAATTTTTTCATCATTCAACTTTGCAAGTTGTGAGAGCTTCAAAAAATTCAGATTCTAAAATTTCTGTTACATTACTCCAAACGAAATAAAGCAAAGATGAATCTTCCGAGGTACAGCACGTTGTATAGCAATTTTCATGGTTATACGGAAGCCAAAAATGAAGGAGATTTGATTGTGTTAAATTTTGCAGATGCGAAATTTGATCCTTGGTCCGTGTTGCATTTGTATCGATACGATACCATCTGTAGAAATACAACAAAACCTTTTGCTCAAGCACTCAAAGTGTTTTTCAATACAGAAGATCCCATCACTGTCGTGTGCCAAAATAATACTTGGAGCGCTCTGTTGGGTAATTCCAAGACCATTATGCCTATGCCCGAGGAATCTGCTACATTTCAAATGTATGCCACCCCTTACTTTGTAAGCGATCCCGCTCTTGTCGCCGAATACATGCGAGGAATATCTCATCAAGCGTCAGATATTATATTTTCTTACAAAAACTGCGTTGTCTATTTGGATAAGGAGGATTTACCGTATCCCGGTGGAAACTATTTTGGAAATTGCAGACCGTGTACAAATGCCATGTATCGCATTTGCATTTTGAGTAAGGAACCATCCCAACACGTATTGTCAGTTGCTGAAGAATGGCGCAGCAAACAGAATCTGGGTATTGAAACTCGATTGTATTTGACCAAAGATAAAATTACAGATGCAAAATTGATTCCCTTTCAAGTTGTTGAAAGACCTTATTTACCAGAAGAGAGGGCTGTCGGAACCGGGGCGATACAAAAACGCTTGTCCATAAACAGGCCCCACCTTATCATACAAGACATTTTAAATTCGTATCACCGTAATCATGTCGTCACTCTCCAAGGAAAACCTTCAGATGACGTTTTGCAGCGATTGGGCGTTATTGTGGAATGGCCATTTCGCATTACGTATGAAGGAACGCGAGCCCATTCACAGGAACCCAACGAATTTGTGGCGTTATCTGTAAATGGTCAATTGCCTAAACGTATTTTGTACGTCCGATATCCATATGACGTGTATACAGAATTTCATGAAGTTCCCACCACCGCGTGGACACCCATTTATTATGTCCCGACATTTTTAAAATTACCACCCAATACAGAAAAAGTGAGCGTAGACTCGACGGTGCTGGGATACGTGTACAATGGAGGATTTTTCTGTTTTAGCTTCCCGATTTTGGAGGGACGCCCTGCGTTAGAATCGCAACGAGGCATTCAATACATTTTTCAAACTGCGACACTCACGGATGAATTTCAAGTGATGGAATCGTTTCGATTTGATCACGTACACGCAGTCAACAAAGGTATTCAAAAGGGTGTAGCGTATCCATCGTGGTGCCTCACAAAATCCGACACTGTACTTCCTTCAAAAGTTCAAATGCCAAAGTTGGTGATGGAGTGGTTGAATTTGTTTCGGCACAGCAAAAGCAATTTTGTCGATGTCAAAATGGTTCCAATGGCGTTAACATTAGTTCAGCACAAAGTTTGCTTTCAAACAAAAATTACAACCCCTCATAAAAAGGAGGGCTACGTGTACATGTTGAGTGATGACGACATTGAGCTGCAGATGGGTCAAAACGAGACAAATTACATCAACAGTAATCGTGTATCTAGAGGAGATGAAAAGACTTTGGAGGAACAGAGTACATGTGTGATAAGTTGATTTTCAAGTCGAGCGAGTTTCAAGAAATTCTAAAGTTGAGGTCTTGACGAAATTCTAAAGTTGTGAGTTTAGAGAAATTCTAAAGTTGCGATTTGAGGGCTTGAAGAAATTGTGACGATTCTGAGATTATCAAGACTCAACGCGTGGCTTTAACAAACAACGTTAAAAAAAAAAAAAAAAAAAAAAAAAAAAAAAAAAAAAAAAAAAAAAAAAAAAAAAAAAAAAAAAAAAAAAAAAAAATTTTTTTTTTTTTTTTTTTTTTTTTTTTTTTTTTTTTTTTTTACAATGTTAATTTCTTATTTTTCAACAGACGATGAGGTGCAACAATTAGATGGGTATTCCTGGTTCCTTTCAGCAAAAAATCCACAGCCACCCAATTCAAATGAGGGTTGATTAGCAAAACCAAAAAGTATAACAATTCCAATCGAGTCACTTCATAGAGCATTGTATTTTCTCTCGCCCAGGTTTTGGCCAAGTCTTCAATGATTGTGACAATTTCATCCCTTCGTGAACATTGAATGGCCATTTCCCCATTAAATCGAATGTCTAATTTGACAAAAAGAGGTTGATTAATTAAAAAATACAAGTATCCGCAATCATTTTTGTTTTTCAAAAGATGTTCGATATACGTCTTGGCCATTTGCTGTACCGTAGGACATTTGACCAGCTCTAGTGTTATTCTTTTGGTAAATGGTTGCATTGTTTTACATGTTGGGATTTCTTTCTCAATGTCCATCCTGTGTCGTTTGCGCATGAGCTGAATCAATTGATCGTTTGGTAAATCCAATTGTCTCAGCTGTGGAATCATATCGCTCTTGTCTTTTTATAAATTTTCCACGCTATCCACAACACTATAAGCGCTGTCGTGATTCCCGCTGCCCAATAGAGTAACGGTACCAAATAAGCCACCCAATTCCAAGCCCCCAACGTTAAACCTTGAGCATAATGGGCCAACGCTTCTCCAATCGTGGGTCGACGGCATTCCATTTCTTGACCAGGCAAACAATTATAAAATTGACAATCGCATAATTTACAGCACGACTTTTCCTTGTCTTCGTCGAAATTTAAACAAGGATCACCTTGCACGGTTTGCGAGCAGAATGAAAGCTCATCCACTGAATCCGGTTGACAACAACTGAGGTCTTTCACTTTACACACAGAGTTTTCGGATTTTAAAAAACAACCCGAATTGGATTGAATGTAATCGTTGATGGCCGACACGCCAACACCCACCACAGTGGCAGCAGTGACCGCCACCAAACCTTTTTTGGTAAACACTTTGGAAATGACGCGACGCAGTGAATCATTCTTACTCACAAAAGATCGTAAGTGCTTTACATTTTTTACCGTCCCCTTAAACCCTTTGAAGCTTTTTCCTATTTTGGGGCGCTTAAACACCCATTTTTTCCAAGCGGCCATTGCTTGATTTTCAAAGTAAACAAAGTAAGGAAATGGAATCAACTGCTTGCCTTTTGAGTGGAGGAAATACCTTTTGCACTGGACGTAAGAACAGTCACTTGAACAACCTCTTGTGCGCCAAACATTTGAAAGAATATTACGGACTCGAAATATATGCGCATTGCATAGAAAAGCCTACTTCTTATAATTTTACGGGTTGGGTTTTGAAGCCATGCGATGGAATCATTTTTAAACGAAACGAAGTCATTATCCCCGTGCAAAGTTTCATCGATAAAACGTATCGAAATAAAAATGATGCAAATACGCCAGCGCTGACTAATAAGGAAAAAACGTATTCCATGAATCACGTATTGGACAAATTTATGCGAAGAGCAACTGACAAGACTCAAGTCGTTAAAGGTGATCGGAAAACATTCGAAATGCTTCGAAATTTATCCGAAGTATCTAAAAACGTAAACCTTAACCCTAACACAGCTTGTGAACTGGATCCAGTCAACATTGGTTATATCCGATCGAAAATGACAGTATCGGAAACGTTTATTGAAAATCATGCCAACAAGGAGCATATGAATGGAATTGTATTAACCACGGATAAACGAATGAGTCTCATGGAAGCACAAGATTTGTCTCTATGCCTTAAATACTTTCTCAGTAGATTTGAAACCTCCCAACACATTGTACAGGATTTAAATTCAAAAACGTTGGAGGTGGACAATACAAGCTACAGTTGTGCGTATATTGAAGGTATTGGTGTTGTGGCCAGCAATGATGTTGAGTGTAGTGCCCCGCTCGTCATTTTCGGATCTTCCAGAGGAGTTCACGAAGTAGGGGCAGCATCCGACTTGGGATTCTATGCGGAAAATGTTATCGTGTATCCCAAAGAAGTTGTAAACCAAAAAGTCTCGAAAAATATGATTAATCAACAAAATGCATTGCGTAGAACAATAATTGCTGGACGTGCCTATTAAATACATACTCGAAAAAAAAAAAAAAAAAAAAAAAAAAAAAAAAAAAAAAAAAAAAAAAAAAAAAAATTTTTTTTTTTTTTTTTTTTTTTTTTTTTTTTTTTTTTTTTTTTTTTTTTTTTTTTAAATATATACGTTTAGCAATAGGCAGTTTTTTTAGTTGAAATCAATAACTTCTTCTTCCACGACAACGCACTCAGGTTTCTCCATTTTCATCATTTTGCACGAGTACACATCAATTATCCCGTCGTCATCATCGTTGTCCAAAGCTCTTTTCTGAGAAGCATCTTGTGGTACGTCAGGCTTAGGTTCCCAAAAAACGTCTCCCAAAAATACTTTCGATTCTTTTAAATTAGATTCTGGAAAGGCAATCATTTTCAACACGTTGCCACCAAGACGAACACATTCATCCCGGCTTTCCTTTAACGTATAAAAATATCGGATATTAAATTCCAATTTGAGAATAGCGATAAATGTTCCCTCAAACATTTGCGATATTTGAGTATCAAATCGATTCAGAACCCTACGCCCATCATAGATGGCTGTTTTCACGATACAACTATGAAAGTTGTTTAATTTTAAATGTGCGCCTTTACTAATCATTTCTTCTCTGGCATCATTGCAGTACTTGCAAAACATGCTGCATGCACCAAAATTTAATTTGCTCGTGTCTGAAAACTTTACATTTTCCACATCGCTGTTCATCGCTGCACTCAATACGTTCAAAATGGGACACTCTTTTAAATTAATGGCGAAATACTTGCTGTCACTGCGTTTTGAATCCTTGTCATACGAACGATAGACTGAGCATTGTCCAACTAGAATCACTTTAATGGATTCGTTGTTCAAGTTTTGAACGCGAAATTGTTGGTTGTATGAAACTTTTGCAGGACCATAAAGAGATCTGGCATCGGTTTGTAATCTCTGGTAAAATGAGTCGTTTTCCAATACTTGCTTCCAGTCTTGTGTTGTGAGATTTAAGGCATCGCCTTCGGCAGCCAACTCCTTAATCTGTTCGGACAGGGTTTCATTTTTCAAAACTCGAGCGATGAGAGAACTGTAATCTTCCATGTCTTGATTTGGTTGGTTTCAGTTGTGAGTGAAAATTGTTTCGAGGCAACCGAGCTTTTAAACACAACATCGTAAAAAAAAAAAAAAAAAAAAAAAAAAAAAAAAAAAAAAAAAAAAAAAAAAAATTTTTTTTTTTTTTTTTTTTTTTTTTTTTTTTTTTTTTTTTTTTTTTTTTTTTTTTAACGAAGCTATTGACGTTTGAACTTGGACCAGTATTATCTAAAGTTGTGAGCTCCAAGAAATTCTAAAGTTGTGAGCTCCGAGAAATTCTAAAGTTGTGAGCTCCGAGAAATTCTAAAGTTGTGAGCTCCGAGAAATTCTAAAGTTGCGAGGCCCCAGAAATTCTAAAGTTGCGAGGCCCCAGAAATTCTAAAGTTGCGAGGCCCCAGAAATTCTAAAGTTGCGAGGCTCTAGAAATTCTAAAGTTGCGAGGCCCCAGAAATTCTAAAGTTGCGAGGCCCCAGAAATTCTAAAGTTGCGAGGCCCCAGAAATTCTAAAGTTGCGAGGCTCTAGAAATTCTAAAGTTGCGAGTTGGAGGGCTTCAAGAAATTCTGATAAGACTGAGATCATCAAGACTCAACGTCTGACTTTAACCAGCAACGTCAAAAAAAAAAAAAAAAAAAAAAAAAAAAAAAAAAAAAAAAATTTTTTTTTTTTTTTTTTTTTTTTTTTTTTTTTTTTTTTTTTTTTTTTTTTTTTTTTTTAACGAAGCATTGACGTTTGAACTTGGACCAGTATTATCTAAAGTTGTGAGCTCCAAGAAATTCTAAAGTTGTGAGCTCCGAGAAATTCTAAAGTTGTGAGCTCCGAGAAATTCTAAAGTTCCGAGGCCCCAGAAATTCTAAAGTTGCGAGGCCCCAGAAATTCTAAAGTTGCGAGGCCCCAGAAATTCTAAAGTTGCGAGGCTCTAGAAATTCTAAAGTTGCGAGTTGGAGGGCTTCAAGAAATTCTGATAAGACTGAGATCATCAAGACTCAACGTCTGACTTTAACCAGCAACGTCAAAAAAAAAAAAAAAAAAAAAAAAAAAAAAAAATTTTTTTTTTTTTTTTTTTTTTTTTTTTTTTTTTTTTTTTTTTTTTTTTTTTTTTTTTTTTAACGAAGCTATTGACGTTTGAACTTGGACCAGTATTATCTAAAGTTGTGAGCTCCAAGAAATTCTAAAGTTGTGAGCTCCGAGAAATTCTAAAGTTGTGAGCTCCGAGAAATTCTAAAGTTGTGAGCTCCGAGAAATTCTAAAGTTGCGAGGCCCCAGAAATTCTAAAGTTGCGAGGCCCCAGAAATTCTAAAGTTGCGAGGCCCCAGAAATTCTAAAGTTGCGAGGCTCTAGAAATTCTAAAGTTGCGAGTTGGAGGGCTTCAAGAAATTCTGATAAGACTGAGATCATCAAGACTCAACGTCTGACTTTAACCAGCAACGTCAAAAAAAAAAAAAAAAAAAAAAAAAAAAAAAAAAAAAAAAAAAAATTTTTTTTTTTTTTTTTTTTTTTTTTTTTTTTTTTTTTTTTTTTTTTTTTTTTTTTTTTTTTTTTTTTTTTTTTTTTACAATATTTGTATGTTTGAGCTCTCGAGCCAATATTGTCTAAGGTTGACAGCTCCCGGAAATTCTAAAGTTGAGACCTTCGACAAATTCTAAAGTTGAGACCTTTGACAAATCCTAAAGTAGGTCAGGTAACGGGTCTCGATAATCTCAACTCGTGAGAATTTATTTTTCATTTAAACAAACTCAATTTTTTTCTTCCAGGTCTTGATTTTTCCACGGGAGGAATTATCTTTTCAATCGTTGATCCTCCCCATTTTCTTTTATTCAATATACTATGTATTTGATCTTGTGTGTTTCCCGTCATACGATCAGTCCTCTCACGCAAGACACGACCATCCGATATAGAAACCTCGTAAATGTGGCCGTTTATCAATGCATCTTCTTCCAATGATTTGAACCGATGCTGAGGAATGTAAAAGTATCCATCGTTGTACATGACATCCAAAGAATGGTTTTCTTTTACTTTAAAAACATTATCGCTTTCCGTATCATGGATAATATAGCCGTCTGTATTGAAATCTGGTTCGGGTAACTGAAATGCTGAAAAATAATATTTTTGCGCGCGATACCCTTTAGGCAAAGAGATACTTGGCAAATACTCCAAAAAAATGTTTCTCTTGCACCAAGGTGCTACCAAATGTCCACGGACTTGATACACATCCAGCAAAATAATTGTGTGACCCAAGTTTTCTGCAGAAAATACAATTCCGTCATCAATTGTGATGCCCTTGCGGAGTTTTTGCAATCCACCTTCCCATTTTTCTACAATGCGATCCGAATAGCTATATACCATTCCAAACGTACCATCCCATTTATGAGCCACCAAATGGGTATCAGAGTAGATGAGATCAGGAATGCACGTCACTGGTTTTCGGGACATGTGTTCATCTAATGTGTAGGTTGGGTGTGGAAAACCGCGTAAATAATTATAGATTTTTTGATATTTTGTTAAACATGATAACAACTGCTCTCCGGGAATGGATTCAAGGGATTTTTTAAACACACCATACTCCCATTCAAATACTAACCGAAACATTCCATCGATTGCTTGAAACGTGTAAATTTGGGCACAATCATCCAATTTTAAAACACGTCGCTTTTCGATCCGAAACGGACATTGAAAATTGCCCACTGCATCCAGAAATGTCTTGTGATTCTCCATATTCCATTCTTCATATGGGATTTCCTTAGAATGTATCCATCTGAACCATAAACGATCGTGATAAACCATTTTTGTATTTAAAATTGTTTTGATTTCAAGAGCTCTGTCACGAAACCGAAAATGGGGTTTTATATAATAGACTGGGCGAGTCACGACAGAGCCAAGCCATTCAGACGCAATGTGATTTAAAATATAGTCGAGACTAGAACTGTTTTGAACGACCAATCGAAATTCGTATTCATGCATTGTATAATGCGTGGAATTGTTCTGAAAGATACAGCAGCCAATTCAATCGGTGCTGAATAACAAAATATATGCTTCCCAAGTACAAAATCAGAATGAATACTCCCCAATAAATATTTTTCCAAACGATATGAAGCACTGCTGGTATGGATACTGCTGGAACCGCAACGAGAACCAATACAATCTGGGCCAGTTGTTTTTCACTAGAACCAAATGATTCCTTTACACGATCTGCATCATCCGCGGCCAATATGTTTTCAATTCTCTGTGTTAGAGTAGTACTGGACATTTCTTGTTTCGTCTTTACCTTTTAACAAGGTTAAAAAAAAAAAAAAAAAAAAAAAAAAAAAAAAAAAAAAAAAAAAAAAAAAAAAAAAAAAAAAATTTTTTTTTTTTTTTTTTTTTTTTTTTTTTTTTTTTTTTTTTTTTTATCTCATTGTTGCCTGTTGCCTCACAACTCCAAATGGCGGTGGTTGCGTGCTGCGATTCATAAACATACGTATGCTCAGACCAAGACCTACAATCAATAATCCCATTATAATGAGTAGGGTCACCACCAACCAATTGTTTGTTGAAACTGGTGTTGTTGGTTTCACAGGAGGACCTCTTATGACGGGAGGGTTGTTTTGAGCTGGAGGGTTGTTTTGAGCAGGAGGGTTGTTTTGAGCAGGAGGGTTGTTTTGAGCAGGAGGGTTGTTTTGAGCAGGAGGGTTGTTTTGAGCAGGAGGGTTGTTTTGAGCAGGAGGGTTGTTTTGAGCTGGAAGTTGTGCATTTTTAATAAAAGGTATTGTATTATATTTTTTCTTGGGTACCCTTGGACTACTAGTATGTTGGACCTTTGTTAAATAATCGACATATCCTTTGTGTTTGCGATATAATCTCCCAATGATATTAACTTCATTCACTTGGGGATTGATACCTGTATTTATATAGGGTTTGTTGTCGAAAGATGGGACGATCACGTACCCATCGTTCGTTTCGGGATATCCCAATGGAAAAAGTGTTTGGATAGTAGGACCCGGTGTCGAGAAATCCTTAATATATTCGTTATTGTATTCATCTACAGGATATCCGATAGCGTCTCCAAATACTCGAGCATACGTTTGGTTTAAAATGACTTCCTTTCTGTCCAAAGACAACTCATCTGTTTTGATCCGGGGGTAAATTTCCTTGCCGTCGGACCGTTTCGCGTATCGGTCAATGTCTTTACCATTCATACGTGTGACATCACTCTCTGTAGTTGGATCTGTAATGTAAAACTCGTTCCCGTCTTTGTCTTTTGGAAATATAACTTTTCCATGTTTGGTAAGGGCATAAATGTAGTTGCCATTTTTCAATCTTGCAAACGACATAATGGTTGGGTAAAACTCATCTCCGTTCGCCTTTCGGGCGTACACCTCGTCACCTCTTTTGTTTGTTGCTATGTTGTCCATGTAATATTCATCGCCGTTGCTGTTTTTTGGATAAACGGGTTTACCGTTGTGACACAAAGGGTAAATTATAAGACGATTTATATCCATAATCCATTCATTGTCGACCACAAATTGACACCCTTTTCTATATTTTGGATAAAATGGAGCTCCTGTGCTCATTGTGGCGTATTCGGGACGTTTATTATCCCTAAAGACATACTGATCACCATTACGAAGTTTTGGATAAAATTCATTTCCCAAGCGATCGCGAGCATATTTAAACGATCCGGTACTCGTTTTGAGGAGTATTTCAGGCGTCGGGTAATATTCGTCATTGGAAGCAGTTTTCGCGTAATACGCTTCACCTCCGCGCTTGGCAAACACAGAATTCTCACTTGTCTCATCAATATCATCACTAGTGGGATAAAGCTCACGTCCATCCAGGCTTTTTGTATAGCTTTCGTTGCCAAATGCATCCACGATAAAATATCTAATGTCGTTTGTGTCATCTTCGGACATGTCGGAATCCCCCATTTGAACGTCAGGCTGTGTGTACATTGTACTTGATTTATCAGATTAATGCAGAGTCGCGCCTGTAGGTTTCAAACCTTTATAATACCTTGGATACATGGCTACACCTTTTTCATCGACTGCATAATAACCGTTCAAATTGTCTTTAGCGGGTACTTCTTTCCAAACACGAAAAATGTAATACTCGCTTCCGTTGGCTTTTTTAGGATAAATCTCCTTTCCAGACAAATTGCGCGCATAGTAGTACTCATCGTTATTTTTAGGCGCTACTTCGAGATTATGAGAATCTTTGGCATAGATTGGATTTCCCAAGGCATCACGCGCATAGTGTTCCACACCACCGATTTCAAGGTAAGTTTCATCGCCATTTTCATCTTTAGGATACAAGGGTTGTTTGGATGTCAAGTCGAATGGATACACGATTAAATCGTCTTTGGTAAACAAATATTGCGGAATTCCATCTACGTTTTTTGGAATGTATTCAACTGTACGCAATATTCCATCGACTATAGATTGATAGGAGGGATAACAGTTAAATTTTTCATTTAAAATTAAAAATGGGAGATGAAAGGGATTAGGGAAATAAATGCCTTCTGTATCGATAGTCGCGTAACGCACAACCATCGGTATGATGGTTGATTCAAAATCTTCATCTGGTTCATGCGCCGTGTCCATCGGGGGCAGTGCAGGTGTATCTTTTGATGGATTCAAAGAATTTTCAATTTTGTTTGTGGGGACAGGTGTTTCTTCGGAAGGATTTGCAGTGTCATCGGCTGGTGGTTCTTTAGAAGAATTTGCAGTATCACTGGCTGGTGGTTCGACGGAAGGATTTGCAGTGTCATCGACTGGTGGTTCTTTAGAAGAATTTGCAGTATCACTGGCTGGTGGTTCGACGGAAGGATTTGCAGTGTCATCGACTGGTGGTTCTTTAGAAGAATTTGCAGTATCACTGGCTGGTGGTTCGACGGAAGGATTTGCAGTGTCATCGACTGGTGGTTCTTTAGAAGAATTTGCAGTATCACTGGCTGGTGGTTCGACGGAAGGATTTGCAGTGTCATCGACTGGTGGATTTTCGGAAGGATTTGCAGTGTCATCGGCAGGTGGTTCTTTAGAAGAATTTGTAGTATCACTGGCTGGTGGTTCAACGGAAGGATTTGCTGGTGGATTTTCGGAAGGATTTGCAGTGTTATCGGCAGGTGGTTCTTTAGAAGAATTTGCAGTATCACTGGCTGGTAAATCTTCAAAAGAATTTGCTGGTGGATTTTCGGAAGAATTTGTGGAGTCATTTGCCGGTAGTTCTTTGGAAGAGTTTTCAGTTTCATCCATTGGTTCTTCCTCAGAAGTATTTGGCGCGTCATTTGCTAATGGTTCTCCCGAAGAATTTGCAGTTTCATTTATTGGTGGTTCTTCAGAAGGGTTTCCAGCGTCATTAGCTGGTGGTTCTTCGGAAGGGTTTCCAGCGTCATTAGCTGGTGGTTCTTCAGAAGGGTTTTCAGTGTCGTCCATTGGATCTTCTCCATTTGAACGACGCTTTTTTGGAGCAGGAACCGCAAAAGTGGAATAATCATCGCTTTTTACTTCAATTTCATCAGGTTCTATCATGAGTGGTCTACGGCGATGTTTCGCATTGTCAAAAGCTATATCGGGATTCATCACCGGAATGATTGAATTTGGAACGTCATACCATACTTTACCTCCGACCATACCTATTTCGGAATCATTGGGGACAGCCTCGAGTCTCTCCAATCTAGCCTTTCGACGTCGCTTTAGAATGGGTTGACTCTGATCACGTCCAATATTCATACCTTTATTTATGTTGAAGAAAGATGATTGTGATACTGTTATGTGTGATTATGGTTTTTGTTGGCTGGAATCATCGGTTTTATAGAGCCTATATAAAACTTTCATGGTATACATTATACAAAAACGTTATGCCTAAAGAGTGGCGCTTGTATATGATTCAAGAAAAACCTCTGGGATGGATCGTTTAATCATCGGCACGTTGATGGCTACAGCTGCTTATACGACAGGCGTTATTACGTTATGCATGCTAATAACAAGAAAGTGGTATTTATTGCTATTTTTTATCATAAATATATTAATATTTATTTTTTTCTTCTTCAGCTACATCAAAAAGTGGTTGTTTTTGGAATGGTTTAGTGATGTATTTGATCTGTGTTATTGGTTTTGCAAAGCGAGACAATGGTGGCAGACTCCTGGACTCTCATGAGCTTAAGAAATTTTTTTCGTAGACTGAATTAAGAAAATTTTGATGAGCTGAGATGATCTAAGACTCGACGCTAGCAAGTAGTGAGGGCTCCATAAATTTCGATGAGCTGAGATTATCGAGACTCAACGGTTGACTGAAATTATTCATGATACAACATTTGTAAGTTGTAAGGGCTTTGGAAAGTTTTGATGAGCCTAGATATTGAAGACTCTACTGTCGCAAGTTGTGAAGGTTCCAAACAAGGCTATGGACGTTTGAGCTTGAGCCAATATTGTATAAGATTGAGAGCTCCAAGAAATTCTAAAGTTGCGAGGCCCCAGAAATTCTAAAATTGCGAGGCCCAAGAAATTCTAAAGTTGCAAGGCCCCAGAAATTCTAAAGTTGCGAGTTGGAGGGCTTCAAGAAATTCTGATAACACTGAGATCATCAAGACTCAACGTCTGACTTTAACCTGCAACGTCAAAAAAAAAAAAAAAAAAAAAAAAAAAAAAAAAAAAAAAAAAAAAAAAAAATTTTTTTTTTTTTTTTTTTTTTTTTTTTTTTTTTTTTTTTTTTTTTTTTTTTTTAACGAAGCTATTGACGTTTGAACTTGAGCCAGTATTATCTAAACTTGTGAGCTCCAAGAAATTCAAAAGTTGCGAGGCCCCAGAAATTCAAAAGTTGCGAGGCCCCAGAAATTCAAAAGTTGCGAGACCCCAGAAATTCAAAAGTTGCGAGGCCCCAGAAATTCAAAAGTTGCGAGGCCCCAGAAATTCTAAAGTTGCGAGTTGGAGGGCTTCAAGAAATTCTGATAAGACTGAGATCATCAAGACTCAACGTCTGACTTTAACCTGCAACGTTAAAAAAAAAAAAAAAAAAAAAAAAAAAAAAAAAAAAAAAAAAAAAAAAAAAAAATTTTTTTTTTTTTTTTTTTTTTTTTTTTTTTTTTTTTTTTTTTTTTTAACGAAGCTATTGACGTTTGAACTTGAGCCAGTATTATCTAAACGTGTGAGCTCCAAGAAATTCAAAAGTTGCGAGGCCCCAGAAATTCAAAAGTTGCGAGACCCCAGAAATTCAAAAGTTGCGAGGCCCCAGAAATTCTAAAGTTGCGAGTTGGAGGGCTTCAAGAAATTCTGATAAGACTGAGATCATCAAGACTCAACGTCTGACTTTAACCTGCAACGTCAAAAAAAAAAAAAAAAAAAAAAAAAAAAAAAAAAAAAAAAAAAAAAAAAAAAAAATTTTTTTTTTTTTTTTTTTTTTTTTTTTTTTTTTTTTTTTTTTTTTTTTTTTTAACGAAGGTATTGACGTTTGAACTTGAGCCAGTATCATCTAAACGTGTGAGCTCCAAGAAATTCAAAAGTTGCGAGGCCCCAGAAATTCAAAAGTTACGAGGCCCCAGAAATTCAAAAGTTGCGAGTTGGAGGGGGGCTTCAAGAAATTCTGATAAGACTGAGATCATCAAGACTCAACGTCTGACTTTAACCTGCAACGTTAAAAAAAAAAAAAAAAAAAAAAAAAAAAAAAAAAAAAAATTTTTTTTTTTTTTTTTTTTTTTTTTTTTTTTTTTTTTTTTTAACGAAGCTATTGACGTTTGAACTTGAGCCAGTATTATCTAAACGTGTGAGCTCCAAGAAATTCAAAAGTTGCGAGGCCCCAGAAATTCAAAAGTTGCGAGGCCCCAGAAATTCTAAAGTTGCGAGGCCCCAGAAATTCTAAAGTTGCGAGTTGGAGGGCTTCAAGAAATTCTGACGAGACTGAGATCATCAAGACTCAACGTCTGACTTTAACATGCAACGTCAAAAAAAAAAAAAAAAAAAAAAAAAAAAAAAAAAAAAAAAAAAAAAAAAAAAAAAAAATTTTTTTTTTTTTTTTTTTTTTTTTTTTTTTTTTTTTTTTTTTTTTTTTTTTTTTTTTTTTTTTTTTTACTTTGTCGTTTGAACTTCCATCAATTCATTACTGGCTGTTTCGACAAATCCATGTTCCATTGCTACACGGTCAATATACTCAACCGTTTTCTTGAAATTTTGTTCGAGTAAAGTTTCAAGATTTGGATAAACGTCATCGCCACGCTTAATCAATTGCATTATGTCAGTTTCATCATCAATTATAGTCTTTAAATCATATCGGACGTAGTAAAGCAAAAGTTGAAAAATTGCACTTGCTCTTGATTTAACATCTATTTCGCTTAAACGTTTCAATTTTTCTCGTATTTCGAGCAATAAATCCTGTGGAATTGAGGGAATGCGTTTCCATTTAAAGTGTGAATACAATGAAAACACGTTTTGATAAAATATTATAAACAATTGGGTCAATTGAGCCACGGTAATTTTGCTATTTTCAACAGCATCATATTTCTTTTGCAATCGTTCAAATTCCATTCTCCAATTTTCATTTTTTATTTCCTCATCTGCTTCCATGCGCTTGCGTTTTCCTTTTACCTCTGGCTTTAAATTTGAAAAGTTTTCATTTAAATGAGTAATTTCTTTTCGTAAGTTTTTAACTTCCAACGTCAAGTTTGAATGTTCGCGTCGCAAATTAACATTATCCTTCTCTACTATTTTAATGTGTTCTTGTAGTTTGCTGGCACCAGGATACTGTACACTCGTATAAATTTTTAATTGTTCGTGGTTAAGTTCCTTTTCACTTTGTAGAGCTCTTATTTCCATGTTCTTTTTGTCGATGTTTTCGTTTAGCATATCGATATCCCGACGCAATTTTGAAACAGATTCGGAAGCTGATCTCTCGTTTATTTTTTGCGTCAGTGTTTTTTCCGCGTCACGTAATTTTTGCAATTCCTCAAACATTGCTTTTTGCGCACTAGTGTTTTTCTCATTCGTTTCTTGGAGAGTAACGTTTTCTTGAGTCAATTTTTCGAGAGCGGTTTTACAATTGTCAAATTCAATGTCTTTTGCCTTTAAATACTTTTTGTCGTTTTCCCTTTCTTGGGTCAAATTTTTTATATCCTCATTCATTGTTTTGAGATTGTCATTACATTTTTTAATTTCATCGTTTTTCTTTTTTATTTGCCCCTTTAGCTTTTCGTTTTCTTGGGCCCAGTTTTGTGTTTTGTCATTTTTTGTTTTGAGATCGAAATTACATTTCTCAATTTCCTTGGTTTTCGCTTCTATTTGCTCTTGCAACTCTTTCAGTTTTTGGAGATGAGTATCGGTCAAATTCTGCAGTTGATCGCTTCCTTCTTTCTCGAGTTTTTCCTTTTCTCGTTTTAAAGTCTCATCGAATTGTGATTGCAATGATGCTACTGCTTGTGTCAACCCTTCCTTTTCTACAGTCAAAATATTTACAGTTTCGGTCAAACCCTGTATTTTCCGACCTTGTGCTTCAATGGTTGCCCAATGTTCAATAATTGTTTCTTGTTTCATTTCATTTTCCTCTTTTAATGCAGAGAGAGATTCAACTATGGAATCTTCACACACTTGCATTTTTTCCGTTTCCAATTCTTGCGATAGTTTGATGTTGTCTGCTTTCAAATTGCTTACAGTGGTATTCAATTGACTGATATTGTTTCTCAGCGACGCAATGTTATTATTAAGTTGTTCAATTTCATTACTACAGTCGTCATATTGTGTTTTCAATTCCTTTTCCTTGGCGTTTTTAGCGTTTTCGAGTTCAGTAATTTTATCCTTGTACGGCTTTACTTTTTCTTCTATAGACTGTTTCAATGTATAGAGTTTAGACACCCATTCAGATATATTACTAGAAAATTGCGTGTCATAGATATTTTCCAAAGCATCTTTCAATACTTTTACATTAGACCTGTACAGAGTAAATTGTTTATTCAGATTGTCAAATTGTTTTTTCTTTTCCAACATTTTGGTTTGGATTTTGGCCCCCCATTCACTCATAGGGTTAGAAAAATCCTCGCTATGGACATGTTCCAAGACACCTCTCAATGTTTCTAAATGGGTTGTATAGTACTTTAATTCATTTTCAATTGATTCGTGTTGATTTTTTATTTCAAACATTTTGTTTTGGATATGATCACCCCATTGATTCAAGGTGTCAGGAAATGTGTCACCATAGACATTTTTCAAAACACCTTTCAATATTGCTAAATTGTCAATATAGAGATTTAATTCGTTATTCACTGATTGGCATCGATTGTTTAAATTTGTAACTTTTTCTCTGATTGGCGACTCCCATTGGTTCAGATCCTCAGGGAGTGTCTCGTGTAAAACGTCTTCCAAAACATTTTTCAACGTTTGTATGTCTTCATTCTGTTCTGGTACACTTTCGATGGCCAATTGGGCGGTACTCGGTAAGGCCTGTTGCACCGACGATTCATTTTCAATAAACATGGAATTCGAATTGGGCTGAGCTTCTGGTGGTTCCTCAATCTGGGGTCTTTCAATCCATTGCAGTTGCAGGGTCTCCAAATGCGCCTGTAGATCCATGAAACGTGATTGAATATAATTTTGTAAATGGTCAGTTTGGTTCAGTGTGCCCATGCGTTCATGGATAGACGAAAGCGTCGCTTGTACGTCTTGCCGCAACGCATTATTGGTCGTTACTAAATTCATATTTTCATCCACCAAAGGTTTAAAAAGTAACATTAAATCTAGTCTAGGTTCAGTCTCCTCACTCGTTATCATGGGTATTTCGACTAGAAGCCGTTGCGCCATACTGTTTCTAACCCGGTGATATTGACCCATCATATCCGTTTGGAATTTTTTGTATCGTTCAATCAGCTCAATAAGTTGCTCTTGCCAATTCTCTCCGTATCCAATCTCTGCAAAATGCATTTTTAAATACTGAGTAATTTTGGAATCCTTATCGATGCGAGCCAGTTGAGTATTGCTTTCTGTGAGATGCTGTTGCAACTCGTCGATGCGATTGGACAAATGGACGACCGGTAAATTATTACCCAATCCCGTAGATACTTTTTGCAACAATTCTCTCGCCAGTCCCATAATATTTTGCTGACTGCGACTAATTTCAGTTTCCAATTCAGTGTAGGCTACACCTGCTGTGACATAAGTTTTCAATTTTGTTTTGAGCGATTCGAAATGAGCCTCTACTTTAAACATGCCCAACATTTCAGTCATTTCTTCGTGTGTAATGATACGATTCATCAGTCCTTCGAGTTTTTGATACAGCGCGTCGCCAATGAGTTGCACGTTGAAAGTGGGCAACCTTGACATTAAATTGTCAAATTTTTCATCTTTATCCTTTTCAAGTTTCGACAGCAAGAGATTCATTTTTTCCTCGTGTTCTTTGGATGTCGAAAACTCTTTCGACCATTCCTCTTTAAAATTGAACAACATCTCCTTGAGAGCAGTCTTCCATTCGCTCCTGTGGATATCCGTCAAACGCTCAGGCTCCATATTTTCTCGTAATTTTTTATTCTCCTCTCCAACACCGGCAATTTGATTCCGTAGACGCGAATTTTCCATTTCATGGTCTTTCAGTTTGGCTGTCATAGACTCGACCTCTTCTTTCATTTGATTCTCTAGCTCTGCATTTCTCTTTTCATAGCATTTCAGTTGGGCTTTCATAGACTTGACCTCGTCTTGTAATGACTCGAGTTGATTTTCAATATTCAGCTTCTCCCCTTCCAATGCGTCGACTCTGTCTTTGAAATGATTCTTGGACGCTTTCAAATTTTTTATAGTTTCGTCCCAGTTTGACGTTTCGACAGACACCTGGCATACGCGTGGCTCCTCGGATGTGTCCACGTGACACATCTGAAGCAAAAAATCCAAAAAACTCTTGCTGTGTCGATACAGTTCGGGATGGCGTTCCACCAAAGGTTGACTCATGACGAATGCCTCGGAAATGTCACGGGACACATTCCTTTTCAACGTTTGCACGTGCTGCAAATGCACCAAGTCGTTCGGATTCCTTTGGGATTGTAAAATCGCCGCCACTAATGATTTAAAGACCATCTTGTTTCAACGGATCCATTTAAAAGTTGATACACTTGCAACAAATCGTTTTTAATGTGTCTATGCGGTTCTGTTTTTTGAATCGACAACCAATCCAATAAGGCCATCAAGATCCTTTTGTAACGTTCCAAATTGCTCTCGTAAAACTGACATCCAAACGTCCGCCAAGTAAGGATATCTTTAAAGAGTGGAAACCAGTTGCGGCACAGGGTTAATTTGGAAGTGGGTACAAAACAGCAAGCCTTATTATTCGCGTCCAAGTACCATTCTTTGGTGTAGCTAATAATCATCAAAGATACGTATTCTACTTTACCGTTTATCAATCGAAAGGCAATTCCCACGGGGTGCTCATTGCCGAAAGTGATTTGACACGTGTAAAAGTCTGGTGGCGGGAGATGCGGAAGAGGTACAAAGTGTTCCGTGCGTTCTGCAATTTGAAACAATCTTTTTCCAAAGAGTGCGCAGGGATCGCGACCATGATGTCTTACCGTGTCCCTTTGAACCATCGCGAAAGCCAGGGCATACCACGTACTTATAACGTTGATATCTCTTGTATTGCGTTTAAAATGCCTCATCAGTGCCGCTGTATTTATGTCAAACATACATTTGGATGTGTGTAAAACGCAACACTCTAAGAATGTCTTTAATGCTTCAAAGGCCTTTGTCTTTCTCGCACGCTTCCAAATTTTTTTAAATGGATTCCTTGTGGTCACAATGTACAGGGTTTCTCTGTCAAACACTGAAAATATTACGGATGATCGTGGGAAAAACGACAAGAGAATGCTGTGCTCTGTAGGTGTAGCGTTTGAGTTTGCAGGCATGACAAACATCAGAGGGGTTCCAACATATCGTACTTGGAGTGGACGATTGCTTGCCTCGACCAACATGCAAGTACTACGAGGAATGTCTATAGGATTGCAGTCCCCTCCAAAGTGTTTCAAGACAATAACTGGATTCGTGAAGCGCACGGCGAGAAAAGTAAAACTTTTGTGTTGATTGCCACTCACGCACAAAACGTCAGACAGCACTTCATGACTGATATCATATTGAGCCAATTCTGGGCCAGCAGGCAACACTATAATGGCATTTGGAGGATTGGAGGCCTCTGATGATTCAGTGGATGCGTTTTGTCTCTCGTTGGAAGAGGCGACGGGTGGTTGGGTGTCCATCGAATCGAGTGGCAATTCTCGAGACACTGGTTCGGATTGTAAATTTTCCACATCGGGAGAGATGATGCGTGGTAACTCGTCGTGGGCTGGATCAGACTCTACCGCTTCAGCGTTTAAAACAGATAAATTCTCGTGCGTTGGATCAGGTGATTCGACAGACTCTGCTTCCATGGATAACTCGTCATGCGATGGATCAGACTGTACCGCTTCAGCGTTTAAAACAGGTAAATCTTGATGCGTTGGATCAGGTGGCTCCGCTTCCATATCTAGAGGAGGTAAATCCTCATACAAGGCATCAGGTGATTCGGCTCGCCCAGCTTCCATATTTAGAGGTGGTAAATCTTCATACACTGCATCATATGATTCGACTCGTTCCGCTTCCACCAAAAAATCTTCATTCTCAAAAATAATCTCTTCATCAATGAACACAACGCCTTGCCCACGGGGAAAAGACATTGCTTTTTTTAAATATATATGCTTCAAAGCAGAATTTCTACGTTGAATGCTCATCGAGGTTTAGGATTTGAAAGGATCCACTCGCCATGTGCTCTGAAAGTTATAAAGACAATTTGAAAAAAAAAAAAAAAAAAAAAAAAAAAAAAAAAAAAAAAAAAAAAAAAAAAAATTTTTTTTTTTTTTTTTTTTTTTTTTTTTTTTTTTTTTTTTTTTTTTTTTTTCGTTGTTAGCTTTCGATGAAAGCTTCCATGCTGACATACAACGGATTCTTCAAATGTGCATTTCGCCATTGGTTTTTCAAGTTCTGCTTTGCATGCCAAGTTTTTGCTTCAGCTTTTGCAATGTTTAGACACCACCAAACGTTTATCCCCTCTTTTCCCAAACGTATAGCTTGGTAAAGGCGATATAGCAACATATACACGTGAAATACAATCAATGTCGGGAAAATGCCATACACGATCCAAAACACTTTTCTGTACACGCTATTCAAAGGCAGCAAACATCTAAATTTTCCTGTAGTGATTCCTCCTCCAGAATAATAATCATAGTTGCATGAAGCCATTTCGGGAAATAATAAGGATATGGTATTCCAATGCCAATCAGACTGCGACCAAGCGTAGTTGAAAAAAATATTCAAAACTATCGGAATCAAAACATTTTGCGCGAGGTAAACACATTCTAATCCAAACACTTTCCAAAACAAGCGGTTTCCTTGAGATGCCTGAATAATTTTAAAAACTCTCACGGAATCATCTGTGGTTTTGATTTCGTGTGTAATTTCTGTCATAAATTTAGACATTTGATTCGACCAAATACGAAAGGGATAATGAAACATAAACGCCAACAATAAAAGTACCACCGATACCCATTGATAGTAATTGTGATATAAAATTCCACTTGAAGACTCTGTAAAAGTACTATTAATGAAGCATTTGGTGTCCAACAATTCTTGGTGGACACGATGCCCATCTACTTGACAGATGATGTTGCTACCGAAAAATTGTCTGGTCATGGCAAGTCCAAAGCAAAACAAGAAAACATTTCGTACATGTATTTGTTGCACGTCAATCAATACGCTAAAGCTCTTTTGTGGAACCTGGGAGCGTTTCCATTTCAGCAGTTGCGTAACGTTAAACATGATTGCTTGTTTTGAATGTGTAATAAAGTAAAAAATATGAATCTACAGATGCTAATGATTGGCGTACTCTTGGTAGTAGTGTTTATAGGATTTTTGTCCTTTGCGTATTCAGCGTATGGAATGTATTACAGTACTGCAACTGCAACCACGGGAGCGGCTTTGATCAGTTCGCATCAAATGCACTATATCATACAACTGATTACATATCTCGTATCGTTTGGTGTGGGTGCAACAATGTTTTATACTAGAAAGCGCTGATGAGTAAAAAGAGACCTTGATGCTGTAGCTGGATGGTCCATCAACAACTGACTAGTTTGACAAACGTAAAACTTTTGTAAGCATTTGAAAAAAAAAAAAAAAAAAAAAAAAAAAAAAAAAAAAAAAAAAAAAAAAAAAAAAAAAAAAAAAAAAAAAAAAAAAAAAAAAATTTTTTTTTTTTTTTTTTTTTTTTTTTTTTTTTTTTTTTTTTTTTTTGTCTTAGTTTCGAGTCTTAAATCTCGATGCATTTATGACGGCTCTTCATGAATTTTGTCTGAACACGTATCGCAGAACCTTATTGAGCGAAAGGGTCTATTGCAACCGTTGTTACACAGATACAACTCCAAGACTTTTTGACATCGTATACAATAAATTTCAGAACACATGTTTTATTTTTTTTCGGCGTTCGTCTTGACTTTAAGAGATTTTTGTAAGAGGATGTCGAGGATATCTTCAATTCAGAAATGATGATTGTGAGATAAAGCTTATTTAAAATTCTAATGATGCTAGTTCGAAGTAATTCTAAAGTCGAGGGCTTCAAGAAATTCTGACGAGACTGAGATCATCAAGACTCAGCGCTTAACTTTAGAACACAGTGTAAAAAAAAAAAAAAAAAAAAAAAAAAAAAAAAAAAAAAAAAAAAAAAAAAAAAATTTTTTTTTTTTTTTTTTTTTTTTTTTTTTTTTTTTTTTTTTTTTTTTTTGTGTTATCAAATTTGTCGTCGTCATCTCTAACATTGTAATCATACTGTCTCATATAATCAGTAGCCAGACTAATAGCATCAAGCTTTGGTCCGCAATATCTCACACTATCCATAGGTAGTAATGCATTCAAATACATAAATGTGCCCATATCCAGAGTCGCTATTTTTGCTTGCCATCCATGAACTTTTTCTGCGGGTTCATTCAAATGCTCGTGGTAAAATTCCGTTTTCAAATATAGTTTCATCTGTGTAATAGGTATCTCGAAATGCTTGGGTGGTAAATTGTGCCAGTCCTTAAAGGGTGATTGAGGTAATGCCCAATTTTTCAAAACTTCGTTAAACGTGAAAGACGTTAGAGAATCCTTTTTTGCGACCACAGCGTAATCGTGGTTTTCCTCATAGGTGGCAGCAAAGTACAAAGAATACGGTACACACTCTCCATTGTAATGCATCCATTGAATCTTTGCAACGTAATCAATATTTGTAGGCCACCTAATAGTCGGTAGTTCCATCTTTTAACAAGTAGTGATGAGAGAATGTCCAACAAGTAGTGATGAGAGAATTTCCAACAAGTAGTAGTGATGAGAGAATAGCATATGAATCCTGGGTTGATCGCGCAAGCTTTTAAACAGTGCTTTAAAAAAAAAAAAAAAAAAAAAAAAAAAAAAAAAAAAAAATTTTTTTTTTTTTTTTTTTTTTTTTTTTTTTTTTTTTTTTTTTTTTTTTTTTTTTAGCAAGATCCTATCCGTCTTTGTGATCGAGTAGCAAACTCTTCATAGTCAGAAAAGCTGACTCTGTAGGTATGGTAACGCTTTTTCTTAAACGTATTATTCCATCGTCAACCATATATGTCCTTGTTGTCAAATATCCAATTCTTTGGTACTTTTGCAACACAACAGTCTCATTTCCCTCTGTAGATAATTGCAATTCAATTTGTCCTTCGTATCCAAGGGGAAAGAATTCATTGTGTACTTTAACACCTTTTAATTGGTTGCAGAATTTAGCTGCTTCATTTGGTCGCAGTTTAATTATTCTTTCTATTTTTACAGTTTCAATTTTTCCAGGGTTTAAAATGATTTCTCTATTTGGCAAATGCAATGGATCTTCATCGAACCACAATAAAAACTCTGTTTCTTCTTCGGGAATTTGATTTTCTACCTCAGCTTGGCCGTTTAACTCTTGTTCAGTCGTGTGATTTTGCACTTTATCCTTTTCCTCGTTGAGCAAGTGTAATATACGTTCCGACATCTTCCAAGTAGTGATGAGAGAATGTCCAACAAGTAGTGATGAGAGAATAGCATATGGATCCCGGGTTGATCGCGCAAGCTTTTAAACAGAGTTTTTAAAAAAAAAAAAAAAAAAAAAAAAAAAAAAAAAAAAAAAATTTTTTTTTTTTTTTTTTTTTTTTTTTTTTTTTTTTTTTACAATTTCAATGTTTTGCTTAATAGATGTTGGAAGCTTTCGCTACTCATGACATCTGTAAAATGTAACGCGTTCAATACATCCATTTCAATAACAGTTTTACCATCCATCAAGCGTCCCTTGTAATCTACATACAACCCTTGTAAATTGAAAACCATCTTTGAATAACTGTAGCCGGGTTCCCAAATTTTACACGTTTTACTGAGCGCATCGTTTGAAGTTTTGGCATGTGCCAATGCTTGCACTGCGTCCAATCCATCCCAAAACGAACTTTTAACGTACATGTCTTCCTGATAACCAATGCACCCAAACATTTGATACAAGTGTTCATAACTGCCTTTGGCACCCGATTTAACCATAGACACCAGACATCCATTGGTTTCTTCTGCTTTTTGCTTAAACGTTTCAAAAGATCCCCTTCCAAACTCGCTCAACATGTCCATTTCTTTCAGCGTCAAACCGAAACATATTTCGTTTTGCAACACCTCCAAATAAAATAATCTCAGACGGTCAATGTATTCAAACGTTTTCTGGGATCCATAATGGTCGTACAACACTTTAAACGTAGTATGTAAATTTTTCACCTTGAAAGGTAAAAAATCAATCTCCTCATACTTTAAGAAATAGACCACCAGCATGTCCTGGTTGGGCGTCAGCTTTGGGCCCTGCATGACAAAACAACCCAAAGAATATTCGGAATTTAAAATGGTGGCGGCTTCGGCTTGCGACAAACCATTGGGTATCACGTACAAGTTGCATTCATCCCCATCGAAATCACCATTAATAGCTTGCAAAATAGTTAATGGAATTCCAAAACAATCATATTCCCATCCAGGAGACGAAACGTACAACCCTACAAAATTACCGGGTTGTAGGGAGGGCATACGATTCAAAATGATCCATTTCTTATGCAAGTTGAATGATTTTACAATGTGGATAGGTAATCGGATTTCGTTGGGCCGTAACGTGGCGTCCGGAACAATCATGCCCCGCATGGACAAGGTGCATCGCTTGCCGAATCCATGATATCTCATGATGGTGTATTTGCCACCCGATCTGCGTGCTATGCTCCCGTAATTCAATGGCGTTTCCAAGATATCCATCAACATTTTGTCTACTTTTACCTTGGGTTGAACCACTTTGGTGCGTTGCGTCATGGGTTTACCTTGTACAAATTTCATGACTTTTTCATACGTGAGTGTGGATTTGACTTGCCAATAAATGGGATCGGGAAGAATTAAAAAATCTTGATTCGATACTATACGAAACTTGTCCAACGTGCGTTTCAACACGGGTAAAGCAAACGTATACCCAGGCGTGGGGACTGCAATCGATTGGACGGGGTAGGACCGAATACTACCATCATAATAAAACTGCTTACAACATACTGTCCACGACACCTTTGTAAATTTTAATGTATCTTTGCAAACTAAACATTTGGTTTCGTTGGTGTGACTCTTGCGCCATGCTTTTAAAATTTCAATTACATCCTCAGGATGGTATTGAATAGGACAATCTTGTAAAGACAAGAGAGATATCTTGTAATTATCAATCGCCATGGAACGTTATCGACGACGAAGAAATGGTTCCGAGTATTATTCCAAAGATAAGAAGGGTTTTTTAAAGAGATTAGGTGGTGAGGTGTATGCCCGTGACAAGTACGGAAACCAAATATATCCAGACTGTCAAGATTATATATTTGCTCGTGACAAGCGGTTTGAAGAGTTTTACGCTAGTGACGTTGATGGAAACGAGTATTATCCTCTTCGAAACAAGAAAAGTTGTTTAATACAACAAGGACAAAGTGTCAAAATTGCAAAAATGTATGACGGCACACAACGTTATCCGGTGGACAAACACGGTAACGAGTATTACTTATTGCATGAAGGGAAACCGTTTTTATTGCGAAAAAGCGATGGTACGCCGTATTTGGCAAAAAATCATAAAGGTATTTCAATGATTCCTTGGAATTTTTTGCTAGAGTACGTAAAAGATGATACTCCTTATCTCTATTGCAAAGACTCTACAGGTAACGGCGTGTATGTACGTGGTTCAGAGTTGCCAGCAGGTCTCGAAATGTTGTGTGATTGCATATGCCGGTTGACGTTATCTCAACCCTCCTTAATCCCTTGTTGCCTGCGATGTGTTGTTTAATATTTGCGTTGTCTTGGCATCGAGAGATTATCCAAATTCTTCATCATTTAAATTTTGCAAGTTGCGACAGCTCCAAAAAATTCTGATGAGGTGAGAACATTGATACTCGCCTTAAAAGCACAATGTCAAAAAAAAAAAAAAAAAAAAAAAAAAAAAAAAAAAAAAAAAAAAAAAAAAAAAAAAAAAAAAAAAAATTTTTTTTTTTTTTTTTTTTTTTTTTTTTTTTTTTTTTTTTAGAATTGTTGTCTTGTGCCCTTGAGCAGTTTTCTAAATGCTGTCGAGTCTCAATAATTTTTGTGCTCATCGGGATGTTTTGAAACTCTCACCCCTTGCAAATGGATTTTAGGATTCTATTGTCCTACGCAAGTTTCTAATGATGATGTGATCATAATACACAATTGCAGATTCCACTTTTCGTTTTTTGTTTGTCAAATCTTCAAACGTTGCGCTTCTTTTGCTTTTGTTTTCTTCTTGCAAGATACTGTTTTCAAATGTCAAGGGCTCATCCTCTTGATCCAATATACTATTGTGACGTACCGATCCCAATTGTAAATCAGATTTACGGTATTCGCTAAATTCCTCCTCAAACTTTACAATTAAATCTGCCTCTGGAGTTGTGTTATTTTTGGTATTTTTCAGAAATTGACGCACAGCTGATCGAAGATCCGTCATGGTGGTAATGTGATCATCGCTCATTTGCACATCCATATGCGTTTTAAACTGATTGTAAACATCCGTATTAAACAAATACATTTGAGTATATTCCACTACACTGGGTGGCTCGTCTCGATAATGCAGCAACCCATCTTTAATACTCATGTGTTTTTTCAAGTGATACAAGAGTATTAAAAAACATCCCACAAATGATCTTTCGACGGCATATTCATCTTTTCCATATCGATTCAGCTGCACTTGTTCCGAAGTTGTTTTCGGTGGCTTGTTGACAAATCGCGACAAAAAGGGAATGGCTGTGACGCGATCTTGAAATGCTTCAGTGGCTTGACAATCTGGTACGTTGTTGGTCGACGTAAACAGCTTGGCAGTGGGTATGCCTCCTTGACTGGCCTCATACATGTTTCGAAAGGTTACGCAAGAATTTCCCGTAATTTGTTTGACACGATTTTCGTTCAATTTACCTTCCAGTTCTTCGGATGTCACGATGCGACAGTTGAAAATGGTCGAAGCCAAGTCGGGAGTCGCGTTACCCGCGGCATTGCTGGGTTTCAAATTGTCCGATTGGATACAATGGTAATAGCCTCCAAACACGCGGCCCAGAATCTCAAAGAGTTTGCTCTTTCCGTTGGATGTTTTGCCTTTGCACACGAAAAATTTTCTCTCATAATTGGTGGCAATGAAAATGCTCGCCAGCACATCGCACAAGTACATGAGCAAATCGTGTTCAAATGCAGTGTACTTACACAGATGAACGTAAAAATGCATCATGGATTTGGCATAGGGATCGTAAGCAATGTGCGACATTTCTTCTTGAATCATTTCGTGTAACGTGTCAAACAAATCGTCCGTCCGATCCGTAAACAACGCTTTTAAATATTTTAAAAAGAAAAATTTGTCAGTCATCAATTCGTACAATTTTTCCAAATCGGGAGAGTTGTGATACAATTTGATCATTTCTTGCCTGGAAACGTCAATGCCGAGACGCTTATCGGATAAAAACAACTCGGGTACCGTAGCTCCAATGTGTCCAGTCAAGATGTCTAGTAAACCGTCCTGCAAACGGATAAACCACTTGTGACGATCCATTTGAATGTATTTCTGTTCCAGATTCGAATCACTTGTAATGGTGGACGTCACTGCCCTGAGGTTAAATTTCTGAATCGTTTCATCGTCGGGTCCACCCAATTTGCCACACCTCTTGTACTCTTGCAACCACGAAACGATGGATTGCCACAAATTGCTCAGGTGCGATTCCTTTTCACTTTCGCTCGAAATTTCTTTCCACGATTCAATCAAATAATTCCAAATGTACGTCGATGGTTTTCGCAACGAATTGAGCATGCGCAGCACCTTGATGGGAAAGTGACTCTCTTGGATGCGTCGATACAGCTCCACCATTTGCTGTGGCGTCGTCACACTCAGAATGGCCCGCTGTGAATCGGTCACAATTTGCTTGAGCTTGTCCTTGTTGCGGACGTAGCGATTGCACAAATTGTTGCCACAAAAATAGATGGTTTCTTCTGTGAAATCCTTCATGGTAACGTTGGTGTGTTCCACATCCACCAGTTCCATGCGATCCAAGAGCGGAAAAAAATCCTTGCCCAAGGTTCCTTTTAAATGCGCCACCATCACCACAGAGGAAGTGTTTAAGCATTTGCACAATGCATAAAACATGGGTAAAAAGTAAATGCCGTCGTTAAACTCCATGATGGTCTTGATGGGATTGGAATCTCTTACAAACCTGTCGTTATTTTCTCGCAATCCTTGATTCATTTTATGAAAAATGGGATTGACATTGGTAGAGTTGGGTGTCAAACGTGCTCCGCGCTCGTACCAACTCTTTAAGGCGGCGTTATTGGTTTCGAAATTACTTAATAAAAATGTATTGAAATGTAAATAATGATGGCTTTTCAAGAAATGAGTGCCGTCAAACAATAGTTTTTTCCCTTTGAAAATGTATCCCATGGCCGAAGAACTCTTGTATGAAAATGAACAAATGGCTTGAAAATCACTCGATTCATTTGGAATGCATCCAATCAGGGTCGGGTAGGACAATTTATACAAGGCAGGGAAGGGTGTTGCGACGGGCATCATAAAATTCAAAATGTGTTGTCGAATCTGTTGCCTTTCGACAAACAGAAATTTGCGAAAATACGACTCTAGATTGTATTTGACGCGTTTAAATGATTTTTTAATTTTTTCCAGTTGAACATCCAACGGCTTACTGAAATCAATCATGTATTCATTTTTCTCGTCCACGTAATGTATTTGAAGCGCCATGTAGGGTTGTGTGTCGGGTTTGGCTGATCCCGCAAGTGTCATGTTTTGCAAAATATCGAGCGTATAGGTTCCCCTGTTTACAATGGAATATCGTAAGATGGGTTTCAAAGATTCACACAACAGTATGTAATCGTCGTGCGATATGAGAAATTCAGGTAAATGAACGTGAACACCATGCCCGTCGGATCGAGCAGCAATAATATATGTAAAATGGTTAACGTGTGTCAAAAATGTCATTTTGAGGGTGGAATGAATCTCAGGAAGAATGATATCGAACAAGGATTCACTCGTTTGACCATCCGCATGGAAATCCAAATCCAAAACCACGGAATGACATTCGGCCGATGCCAAATCCAACGTGCAAGCTATAAATGTATTTTGTAAGCACCAATGATGAGCAAAATGGAGATAATCTTGCTTTTTTACATAGGAAATACCACCTGTAATGTTATAGAGGAGGTATACATCGGAGACGGGAGCTTCTTCCACAGTATTGACTCGATGTAGATATATAGACATTGCTCTCGGCTGACGTCTTTATTACACCATCGCAACGCATCAAAGAGATTTTTTTCAGCCAATCGAGATATAATCAATTAAAAAAAAAAAAAAAAAAAAAAAAAAAAAAAAAAAAAAAAAAAATTTTTTTTTTTTTTTTTTTTTTTTTTTTTTTTTTTTTTTTTTTTTTTTTTTTTTTTTTTTTTTTACATTGTTGCATCTCCATGTTGATTCTGGCTTGTTGATTCTACTACTTCATGTTGTTCAAGTGCTGACACAATTTTAAGAGCACTGGCAAACGCCACAGCGGACGATTCCTTAAACAGTTTACCTTTTTCATTTATCAATTGATGAACGGATTCCTCTTTCTTAAGCAATGGAGCTACATTCTCAACTTCACGTATGACTTTTAAAATAAAAACATGCAGCCACTCATTCACAATATCCAGTTGTTGAACATGAGCGTCGATTTGAATTTGTTTAGTTAACCTCGTACATTTAATTTGATCCAGCAAACGTTCAGATATTTCGTTGTAACATATGGGACAAGTCTGATACTTATTCATCCATAGATTGAGACATGGCACGTGGAACACGTGGTTGCAGGGCGTTTTATAAATGGTCGCAAGCTTAATAAAAGAAACGAAACAAATTGAACATCTGTCTTGATCCCTCTCCATCTCTGAATGTCAGTCATGCAGAAAATGAAATGCATGTCTCTGCACACAAAGATATATTGGAAAAAAAAAAAAAAAAAAAAAAAAAAAAAAAAAAAAAAAAAAAAAAAAAAAAAAAAAAATTTTTTTTTTTTTTTTTTTTTTTTTTTTCCACTTATTCCAATTCTACATTTGAGTGTTGTCTAAGTGCTAATGCAATTTCAAGAGCACTGGTAAACGCCACAGCGGATGACTCCATGAACAGTTTACGTTGTTCATTTATCAATTGATAGACGGATTCCTCTTCTTTAAGCAATAATGTTACATTCTCAATTTCACATATGATTTGTAAAATAATTACATGTAGTCGCTGTTGACAAAAATCAAGGTATTTAGTATGAGTGTCAATTTTAATTTGTTTTGGTGTTTTCTTCAACGAACCTTTTGATATTTCAAAGCGGCACATAGGACAGGTTTCATGTTTGTTAATCCATTGATCGAGACATTGCATGTGGAACACGTGGTTGCAGGGCGTTTTATAAATTTTAAGCTGCTTGAAAGAATGAAGACAAATTGAACATGTATCTTGATCACTTTCCATTTCCATCTTTGCAAGTTCCAGGAAATTCTTAAGTTGCGAGTGGACTGCTTCAAGAAAATCTGACGAGTCTGAGATCATCAAGACTCAACGTTTGATTTTTGTAGCCTTTAAAAAAAAAAAAAAAAAAAAAAAAAAAAAAAAAAAAAAAAAAAAAAAAAAAAAAAAAAAAAAAATTTTTTTTTTTTTTTTTTTTTTTTTTTTTTTTTTTTTTTTTTTTTAAAAATCCTGACACAAGCTCTGACGCAATTTTAAGAGCACTGGTAAACGCCACAGCTCAACTTCACGTATGACTTTTAAAATAAAAATATGCTGCCGCTCATTCACAATATCCAGGCGTTTAACATGAGCGTCGATTTGAATTTGTTTAGTTGACGTCGTACATTTAATTTGTTCCAGCAAACGTTTAGATATTTCGTTGTAACATATGGGACAAGTCTGATGCTTATTCACCCATAGATTGAGACATGGCACGTGGAACACGTGGTTGCAGGGAGTTTTATAAATTGTCGTAAGTTTAATAAAAGAAACGAAACAAATTGGTCATATCCTCTTCATCTGACGATTCCGAGTCCTCTTCATCTGACGATTCCGAGTGCTCTTCATCCGACGATTCCGAGTATTCTTCATCTGATGATTCCGGGTGATAATCTCGATTATCATGATATTTATCACAGGCAACGTCAAGAAGTAATTCTGGTGTTACGTTCTGTATAAATGAATCTATACAAGTGATTGAAGTTGGATAAACAACAAGTTCTTTATCTTCATCTAAGCACACTACAATCTTTCGTGTCTTTCGATATCTTCGAACTTTTAGATAAAATTCAACTACGTTCACGTCACCGAAATATATTTCTCTAACCTTTGGCAAATGCCCCTTATCGATATCCATACTTCTATAATCTCCTTGTATGTTTTCCAAAATAGCTCTAAAATGTCTGTTTACAAACAAATCCCTGATTCCAAAGACCGAACCATCAAATCCTTTAGTCATTAAAATTCGAAAATTCAGACGTTGGTTTCCCTTACGTCTATGACAAAAAACATAACTCTTGTAAAATTTGAACTGCTTTTTTATAACGTAGCTCATGTTTGGATTAATAAAATCTATTCCTCGGAACTTTTTTAAAATTTTGTTTTCCAAAATGGCAACCATTAAAAAGTTGATGGGTCTCAGTTGAGGTTTCGTTTTTCTTTGAACAAATTTATATTTCAAATCATATTCAAACCACTTTGGTAGTTTTAAGTCATTTAAGTGATCATAATTTTCAATAGAATCCGAAACTGCGGCCATAGACATTTGGAAAAGGCTTGGACAAGTGTTAATATCATTGGAATCGCAATTTCGTAGCTCAGTCGGTTCAATCATTTTCGCCAAATATCTTGCTTTGCATTGAATATGTATTTTTCTAGGATATATTTTATGTTCTACAGATGAAATCAGAGGATCCATAGCCTTTGGATATTTTCGAAAGTTGATGGAATTTAAACATTTTATTTTGATGGAATCGTGATTACCAAAGATTTTTTGAAAGAGTTTGAGTTGATTTATTCCATCTACAAAAATAATGGCGTTGTTTGGAATAAGTTCTAAACTGGATTGTCTGTCTGTTTCATTATCAAGTACTTTCAAATAGATCATTTCTTTCGTCAAAATGTTGAATAATGCATATTTCAATCGCTTCTTAAATGTATTGTACGCTATATATCCAGAAAAAATCATGACTATAGGTAAATAGTTTGCGCTCAGTTCTATGCAGCTGATGATGATGTGATGAATTCAGATATCACCAACAATTTTTATATTCTCGAAAAAAAAAAAAAAAAAAAAAAAAAAAAAAAAAAAAATTTTTTTTTTTTTTTTTTTTTTTTTTTTTTTTTTTTTTTTTTTTTTTTTTTTTTTTTTTTTTTTTTTTTTTTTTACGGAGAAATGTGATTATGTTGTTTTTCCAAGTCAATGGCAAGAAGTAATTCTGGCGTTAGGTCCTGTATAAAGTAATCTATACAACGGAGTAAAGTTGGATATACGACAAGTGTACCATCTTTTCTTAAACACACTATAATCTTTCGTTTGTTGCGACATTTTCGAATGTTTAGATAAAATTCAACAATGTACACATCACCAAAAGTTTCGTTCACTTTTTTCAAATGCACAGTATCTACATGAATATTTTCATATTGTCCTTGTATGCTTTTCAAAATAGATCCAAAGTGTCTGTTTTCAATCAAACAATCTCCATAGACGGCGTAAAAAATTCCTTCAGTCACTAAAATTCGAAATTTCAGTTGCTGGTTTCCAATACGTCTCTGAAAAACATACCTCTTGTAAAATTTCAGCGGCTTTTTCATGTCTTTCAAAGCTCTGCTCATATTCGGATTAATGAAATCTATTCCTTGAAACTTTTTCAAAATTTTGCTTTCCAAAATGGCGGCCATTAAAAAGTTGATGGGTCTCAGTTGAGGTTTCGCTTTTCTTTGAACGAATTTATATTTTAATTCGTATTCAAACCACTTTGGTAGTTTTAAGTCGTTTAAGTAATCATAACTATCAATGGAATCAGAAACTGCAGCCATAGACAGTTGGAAAAGACTTGGACAAGTGTTAATGTCACTGGAATTGCAATTTCGTAGCTCAGTCGGTTCAATCATTCTCGCCAAATATCTTGCATTGCGTTGAAAGTATTCTTTCGAATAATATATTTTATCCCTAAATAAAAATGGAATCAGTGGATCCTTAGCATTGGGATATTCTTGAACGTTGATGGAATCTAAACATTTTATTTTGATGGAATTGCGTGAACCAAAGAGTTTCTGAAAGCATGTGAGTTGATTTATTCCACCCACAAAAATAATGGCATTGTTTGGAATGCATTCTAAATTGGATTGTCTTCCTGTGTCATTAGGTACTTTCAAATAGATCATTTCTTTCGTCAAAATGTTGAATAATGCACATTTAAATCGCTCCTCAAATGTACAGCATGCTATATATCCAGTAAAAATCATAACTACAGGTAAATGTTTTGCGCTCAGTCCTGTTTAGCCGATGACTCTTTGCCTAGATCTCACTGACTTTTTAAATAGATCAAAATTTTTTTTTTTTTTTTTTTTTTTTTTTTTTTTTTTTTTTTTTTTTTTTTTTTTTTTTTTTTAACTCTTCTACTTAACGCTTGGCACTGGATGCAAATTTAAAATCTTGTACGTGCTGCAATTGTTTAATGCTGACGCCATCTCTGCGATACCGTCCAAGAGATTGTTCTCTCTTTCATTGTTGAGTAGCACTTCCTTCAAAATGTCATCTGTGTATTCAGAATCTTCAAACACCAGTTGGTGAAAGCTTTGACTTGCCCGTTTTTTCGATATAAATCCAAACAAGTCAAACTTTTCAACTTTTTTGCGTCTACCATTTTGCACAACTTTTGGAGTTAGATACTTGCGTTTTGAAGCATCGTATATATTTTGCGAACAAGCCGATTCGAAATTTTCTGATTGTAGATCCTCTGGAGAACAAAAATCCCCTTGCACCTGTTGAGCATACCACAGGCTGTGAAAAATTTTGTAATTCCCATCGAGTACAGCTGGATATAATCTTTTAAACTCTGCTGCCGCCAGCTCACTTTCAGCCGGTTGAATATTGGCATACTCCAGTTTCTCGTTGAAAATCTTTTGAAAGACGGCGTTTTTAGTTAAAAGATCCTTTGCAATTTTTTCTACATCAGGAGTTTCCATCGTCTTGTTTAAATCATGGAATTTTACGCAAGCGTCATCAGAAACCTCGCTACCAAACCAATACGCAGCATCGGTTTCAATTCAAATACAGTATGCGTGGAATATGAGGATGGTCAAATACTTTCCGAAAAATTTGATTTGGCATGTAGAATGTTCTTAATCACGTTGCAAAATGTTCACTATCGACGAAAAGAGGCCAGTCCTGATTGCATTTCTATACCTTTAGGATATTTTCAGCTGTTTGGATGGAAAGAGGGTGATGTCGTTGGGTTTTATAGAGATGATTTAGAATTGGCTATCGTATTTTCATAGACGCTACAATATCATCCATTTTCTCGCATGTATACCGATATTTCAAGTATTTAAACATGGTGATTGACACGAGTGCCAAAAAAATAATCAATGTGAGCACAATGAAATGCAAACGAAATGTAGTTTCATGAGTCTGCAATGTCAAAACACCAATAGAGTATAGTAAACCACTTGCTAGAGATAAAATTCCAAAAGGTTCCAAAATGGAGACACTCAACATTGTATTCGCTCCTTTGCTGCAAGCAAATTCAAATACACTTGATTCCAAAATGTTTCGTGGAAAGTCAAAGAGTTTTGTAAATTTCTATGAAAAGATTCATCAGCTGATAGCATATGAGCTAAACTGGAAATTGTTTCTTCCTGGCGACTCAATGAATGATTGACGAGAAAAAAGTAGAGTCTTTCCCACAAGTGATTCCAAGTGGGGAAGAGGTTATTCTTTTGAATAAGGAAAGCTTGAAATGAATTGGGATCCAAAGTGTTTTGTAGAAATGTTTCCAGCCCAGCAAATGTCGTTTGCAAAATTTCTTCAGACGTGTATGAAGGATCCATGTATAACCTTTATTTCAATCCAATAGTTTTAGCATCGACACTCAAAGCAGAGCTTAAATATACAACTTCAAAAAAAAAAAAAAAAAAAAAAAAAAAAAAAAAAAAAAAAAAAAAAAAAAAAAAAAAAAAAAAAAAAAAAATTTTTTTTTTTTTTTTTTTTTTTTTTTTTTTTTTTTTTTTTTTTTTTTTTTTTTTTTTAAATCGTTATGTTTACGCTTTTACTTTTATACTAAAGCCGCAATTCTTACAAACGCGATATAAACTCGGCGGTTCATCTATAGCGCGATCTTGACGTAAGGTAGTGTTGAAATCTGGTTGTTTGCAACAATCACGCCGCTGTTTTCTTTTCAACCACTTACTAGATGTTTCATCAGAGAATAACAATTCCATTTTAAATGGCGAATGGAATGACTTGCTTCAATAAGTTGTTTCTCTAGTATAGTGTTGAGACCTTCAACAAATTCAAAAGTTGCTAATTCCAAGAAATTCTACAGTCGCTAATTCCAAGAAATTCTACAGTTGCGAGTTCCAAGAAATTCTACAGTTGCGAGTTCCAAGAAATTCTACAGTTGCGAGTTCCAAAAAATTCTACAGTTGCGAGTTCCAAAAAATTCTACAGTTGCGAGTTGAGGGCTTCAAGAAATTCTGACGAGTCTGAGACCATCGAGACTCAACGTCTGACTTTAACCAGCAACGTCAAAAAAAAAAAAAAAAAAAAAAAAAAAAAAAAAAAAAAAAAAAAAAAAAAAATTTTTTTTTTTTTTTTTTTTTTTTTTTTTTTTTTTTTTTTTTTTTTTTTTTTTTTTTTTTTTTTTTAACGAAGCTATTGACGTTTGAACTTGGACCAGTATTATCTAAAGTTGTGAGCTCCAAGAAATTCTAAAGTTGTGAGCTCCGAGAAATTTTAAAGTTGTGAGCTCCGAGAAATTCTAAAGTTGTGAGCTCCGAGAAATTCTAAAGTTGTGAGCTCCGAGAAATTCTAAAGTTGCGAGGCCCCAGAAATTCTAAAGTTGCGAGGCCCTAGAAATTCTAAAGTTGCGAGGCCCCAGAAATTCTAAAGTTGCGAGTTGGAGGGCTTCAAGAAATTCTGATAAGACTGAGATCATCAAGACTCAACGTCTGACTTTAACCTGCAATGTCAAAAAAAAAAAAAAAAAAAAAAAAAAAAAAAAAAAAAAAAAAAAAAAAAAAAAAAATTTTTTTTTTTTTTTTTTTTTTTTTTTTTTTTTTTTTTTTTTTTTTTTTTTTTTTTTTAACGAAGCTATTGACGTTTGAACTTGGACCAGTATTATCTAAAGTTGTGAGCTCCAAGAAATTCTAAAGTTGTGAGCTCCAAGAAATTCTAAAGTTGTGAGCTCCGAGAAATTCTAAAGTTGTGAGCTCCGAGAAATTCTAAAGTTGCGAGGCTCTAGAAATTCTAAAGTTGCGAGTTGGAGGGCTTCAAGAAATTCTGATAAGACTGAGATCATCAAGACTCAACGTCTGACTTTAACCAGCAACGTCAAAAAAAAAAAAAAAAAAAAAAAAAAAAAAAAAAAAAAAAAAAAAAAAAAAAAAAAAAAAAAAAAAATTTTTTTTTTTTTTTTTTTTTTTTTTTTTTTTTTTTTTTTTTTTTTTTTTTTTTTTTTTTTTTACTATGCTGGTATCATTTCTTTTACTCGTTGCATTCCCTGGGAGAATAAATTCTCCACCCAGACTCCGACCGATTTCAAGTGTTCATCATTGTGTGACGTCATGTACATCATGTAAGCAGTCAAACCGATTGTCAACAATATCAATAGTAAAAATATCCATCTCCCCGTTAGAATAGCGACAGAAAGCAATATACAGTTTACATAAACTGTCGTATAAAACAATACACCGTGTATAATGGATCGGTCACCCATCCTTGTTTCTCATTCCATTTCAAAGTCAATCGCCTTATAATTCAACGTGTAGGTTGGAAATCCCAAAGATCTCGTTGTAAAGTCTCCTCTCTTCATTAAAAATCCACCCCCAAATCTAGACACTCGACCTTGCAAGTCTTCCGTCAACACCACGTCAGGTGGATAAGTGAGTTGGTATTGGTATTCTATAACGACTTTATTTCGAAACGTTTGCAAATTAAAACCCTGGGGGTATTTTTTGTCATCAATCTCGTATCCTTCTTCTGGAATGCGGACGTCTAAACCGTCAATCTTGACAATTGGTGTGGGATCTCCCCACACTATTCTTTTGACCTGGTTTTTTGTAAAATAGGCCGTAGAGTAGCTTGGCATGGTAAAACTCATGCTCGGCGCCATACAAGCAAATTTTTTCCCTTGTATCAGTTCAATGCCCGTCGTGCTGGAGGATGGGCAAAACAAAAAGGGTTCGTTTTCATCGCACGTCATGTAAATGGTAGAGTCCCAGACGAAATTTCCAGACCGGAGTCGATTCCCGGGCTCGCATGGATCGTCGTACGTCTTCTCCACGGGCCTCTGGGACCAATACAAACGTTTTTCGAGCGATTCCTTTTTAATCAACCTTTCATTTTCCATCAGGCACTGCGAACCGTCTTCGAGCGATAGTTTAAACGAGGGTATGAGGGAAAGAAACGGATATTTTGCGCACTCTGGATGACTGCACACGTTAAACGCTTCCAAATATGTCTCAGACGCCTCGCAAGTTTTGGTGGGGAGCTTGTAGTTCCACGGCTTTATCCAATTACTGATGCTCAACGAATCAAAGGAAAAGAAATCGAGTCCTTCGAACGAAAAGACATTTTCTCGGCGTGGCTGACACAATTTAGTATCGAAATAATGGTTCGCGGGGCATTTTTCGACTGTTTCCGTCTGACAATCATAATACGCGTCGGGTTGTCCACCCATGGGTACTTTTTGAACAGTGTTGTCACAAGCCGATTCTCGCTTAAAACGTTTGTTTATCCGTTGCCCTGGATCCAAGTGAACTCGTTTTCGCGTCTCTTTGAACTCGTAACCTGTGACGCGATCCATTTGAGATGAGTACTTCCAGTTGGGCACGTGTTTTAAAAAGTGATAGGCTGGCACCACAATTTCTGGATCGGTAGAGTGGACGTTTTTACCAAAGGAAGGGACGGAGCATTTCTTGCCATCAAACACGAGTGGTAAATGAGTCAAATCATCCCCTTCGGATAAATAGGGGTCCCAATTTGGAGAACACATGTTAACGCGTTCCACTTTACCACCCATGCACACTCTATATCCTGGCGAAAATGTGAAAGGTCCATTTTGCTGATCGGGGAGAGGGATGAGCGTTCCATCTGGTATATTGAAACAGGCATCCGACTCACATACGGCTGTGTCGAAATATCGAAACCCCTCTGGACACGTGTCGTACGTCATTTGATTGTCTCGACAGACGAGTAGCGTTTTGGAATTTAAAATTTTGGGTTCCTTGTGAAACTGGCAATACACGGACGCATCAGACGTGTTGACACATTTGTCGTGCATGAAAATTTCATCGGAAGGGCATTTTTTAGCCGCTCTCGTTCCCTTTTCGCATTCATAATACAAATTTAAGTCATAAGGATTGGCAAAACGTTTTCCATCCTTTTCACCCGAGCAAGGTTGGATGGGTTCACATTGTTGGTTGGTAAACAGGTGACCAGGAGGGCACATGTGCAGTTTATCGATTTGGGAACCTTGGCACGTAAAGTAAAAAACTCGTTTGTCTCGTAACGTGGTAGTGGCATTGGATTCAAATTGCACATTATTTTCGAGAGTTTTATCCCTTTTTAAGTACTCGTACAAGGGTTTTCCAGTAGCCAACACGCGAAAACCGTTGGGTTGACCGTGGCAAACATCTCCCAAAGTAATGGTTTCGTCTTGAATTTTGAATTCATTGGGCAAATCTACTTTCCAATCGACAGTAGAGTGGGTCGAGTAATGAAATGTGGATCCATTCAACTCGAGTTGTTGAGTAAACGTTGGTTTGGAAGGGACGTATGGAGTCGAGGGTTTAGAAACGGATAAGGAGTCAGATTGCGCCATGTAATAGAAATACAGTAAAAAAATGACTAGCGCTAATGCTGTCACCCACATTGTAAACTTGCTTTTGTTGTATCATGTGGGGAAACGCAATGAAAATGATCCCGCCACCAAATCTCGTTTCCCCGTGTTTCCAAGTCTAAAAGGTCGAATATCGTGTAAGAGACAAAGAGGGGGTTCGGGATATTTTACGCGAGTGTTTGGCTTCCTCGTTCTAATTTTATACATTTCCAAAATCATTTCAAACCAATAGTGTCCAGAAAAGAGTTTGTGAACAAAGCTTGTGGAATGTGACGAGGGTGGGAGGCGAGAGCCTAGGACACGAGCAAACGAGCTTTCACGTATCTCAACGGGTGGTGTTTTCTTTTCCGTCAAAACTGTGGAAACGAGTGTGGTCATCCAATCATAAAAATCAAACGCTTCAAACATTTCACTTTCAGTCGAATCATCGGGCGGGTATTCGGTCGGCAAGTCGGCCAACAATTCTTTGGTGAGGTCATCCATAGATTTCAGAGTGTTTGAGAGCTTCAAGAAATTCTAAAGTTGAGGTCTTTAACAAATTCTAAAGTAGCGAGTTCCAAGATTCAAGAGATTCTAAAGTCGAGGGCTTTAAGAAATTCTGACGAGTCTGAGATCATCAAGACTCAACGCTTGCTCTTAACCTACAACGTTAAAAAAAAAAAAAAAAAAAAAAAAAAAAAAAAAAAAAAAAAAAAAAAAAAAAAAAAAAAAAAAAAATTTTTTTTTTTTTTTTTTTTTTTTTTTTTTTTTTTTTTTTTTTTTTTCTTTAAACGAAGCTATTGACGTTTGAACTTGGACCAGTATTATCTAAAGTTGCGAGGCCCCAGAAATTCTAAAGTTGCGAGGCTCTAGAAATTCTAAAGTTGCGAGTTGGAGGGCTTCAAGAAATTCTGACGAGACTGAGATCATGAAGACTCAACGTCTGACTTTAACCAACAACGTCAAAAAAAAAAAAAAAAAAAAAAAAAAAAAAAAAAAAAAAAAAAAAAAAAAAAAAAAAAAAAAAAAAAATTTTTTTTTTTTTTTTTTTTTTTTTTTTTTTTTTTTTTTTTTTTTTTTTTTTTAAAACTTGTTTCTAGTTATTCTTTTTCTCGTTCGCTGTCATCTCTCGCCGGTTCAACTTCATCACATGGAGTGGATGATTTTGAAATTCCTTCGAGTAGAGCCAATGCTACTTCGATAGCTTCAAGAGTTTTGTTCAACTCAGTGTATGACTCTTTATATTTTTTCAGATGATTCTGCAAAATATTAAAACGAACATCAGTCCGATCTAACATATTTATAATCTGTGTAATATCATCCATAATGCTTACTGCATCATTACTGAGGTGTCTTCGGTCACGATACATACTTTCACGGTACACATTAATCTCACATTCTAAGTGGTCTTCAATCAATTCACTCATCTTGTTTAATCAAAACTAACAAGAGCTCAAGACAAGTCATTTCAAGGCATGACTAGATACAGATTTAAAAAAAAAAAAAAAAAAAAAAAAAAAAAAAAAAAAAAAAAAAAAAAAAAAAAAAAAAAATTTTTTTTTTTTTTTTTTTTTTTTTTTTTTTTTTTTTTTTCAATAATTTGTGTATAGAGAAAAACTTATTTTTCTTTGTCAATTGGCAATTGGTTATTTATAATTGGGTGATTAAATACATGCATTTCCGTGTTGACCATGGAATTGTGAAACTCCATGGTTAATGAGTGAACGACATCAATTTCTCTTTTCAAAACGATATATTGTATTTCATCTTTGTTAAATTTTGCAAGCAAGTTTGACAAAAAATATTTGAGATATCTCATGCTTGTCTCGGCCCTATCTCTGGCCCGACATGCTTTTTCCTTTTCGATATTAATGAGGCATTGTCTATGTGAATTCATCTTTATTTATCTTTTTTGCTCGATTCTGAATTTGCGTGTTTAACAGTGGCCTTTGTCGAATCCATTGGATATTTTTTTTTCTTCTTGGGAGCAGTGGATTCAGATTTCTCACATTTTCGTTTTTCCTTGGGAGTGGCAGATGCTTCCAGTGCTCGTTTTTTCTTGGGTGTGGCAGAACGTTTGGATTCACATTTGCTTTTCTTTGAAAGTGTGGCAGATTGTTTCTTCTCCAGAATTTTATTTTTGATGGGTAATGTGTTTTTAGATGGGTGGCTGGTAGTGGGTCCATCATCCCACTCGTCCGGCTGCAATTTTCGTGTGATACGCACTTTTTTATCAACCACATGATTGTTGACACTGAATGTGTATTTTATTCCCTTTTCCACCAGCATGACGATATTTTGTTTTCGAGCGTGCCAATACAACAATTCGGCATGCATCAATTGTTTCCATTTCAATGTATTCATGACCATGTCACATTCTTCTATAGGCGTCTTTGATCTTTTCCAAAAGGCCATGTTTAACAAAATGCAAAATGTCTTTTTGGTGTTGATAAACATTTGCGCATAATCCACCCATTTACATTCTCGCGCGTCCATGATAAACGATCGGCAATGTTTTTCGCTCACATCTGCTCGAGAATACGTGTATTCAATGTAATCGTTGGCCTTTTCTGGGTACCTTTCCAACATGCGGTAAGCGGCGCAATTTTGGGATTTGTACTCGCTCACGTGTTTTGTTTTCTTGATGATGGAGTATTTCGTCGGATCTCTGCATTTGTAACAAGCCTTTTGAATCAATTCGACCCACAGTAACCATCCACGACTTTCCAAGGAAAGACCCTCCTCCAGCCAAGCGTTGGATACGGCATTTTCTGGCACATCTTGTATGGCCATAGGAGTTGAACGGGTCGAGTAGATGAAATTCCACACATTTTCCAACACCAAGGCTGTCATGAATTCAACGAGTTCATTGACCCGTTTCTGAAAACATTTGGCCACCACTTGTCCCTGCACCGATTCGTAAATGTAGCGTTTTCTGGATAAGACCAGCAAGCGTTTAATGCGTTTCTCATATTTGAGCTCCACGTGAGGCAAGTTTAAAAAAGCATTGATGCTTTCGCAATGGTCGTGTGGCCATTTTTCCACCATCAAGCTATCGGTGTCGGCATAACACACGCGATATCCCAAACGCTTGCAGTAGTGATACGACCCCAGCAATTGATAGCGTGCGAGTGTGACGATAATCATGGCAATGGGCAAGTACGACAGACACGACTGTTTGTTGCCCATGATGCCGTAGAGGGAATTTATCAAAATTTTGATGCACAGTTGGACATTGTGATGATAAATATCCTTGGTCTCCTTGTATTGGCGCTGGTGTGATTTGCGTAAATTGATAAAATGCTTCACGATACAAGGCAGGAAACCCTTGGTGTGGGGGTTGATGACCATGACGAACGATTCCGACTCGTAAGATGGATATCGAAAATGCTCAACGTTTACATTTTTTTCAAATCCTCGTCTCCATGAATCTTGTACGGAATGGCCAACATGGTTTGGGTGTTGGGGGAGGCCAACCATTCTTCTCTCGTCAAAATGGTGCAGGTGCTGTAACAGAGATTGCAATTGAGAAGGGCGCTCGGGTACATGCTCACAAAATCCATTTCGGCCACGTCCTCGTAAGCCGTTTGAGGAATGCAATAATTTAACGCTCCCTGATAGGTTTTGGCGTTGGTTACCATCAACGCATTGTATTTTTTGGGATCGATGGGACTCTTCATAAACTTGCTGTTGAAAAAATAGCCCAATCGTGAGCCATACGTTTTGAACAGTTCCAACAAAAAGCTTGAATTACCCATGTACAACGCACGCCCGGCATCCCAAGCCGTGAAATTGGCTCGTTCCACTAGAAACGACAAGACCATTTCTTTGGTAAAGAGCTTGTACACTAGAAAGGAATCCTTTAAACAATAACGCACATAGTCTTTGAACGTTCCAAATTGATGCTGGAGCAAACGACGCGGTTGTAAAATCTTGAAACACTCCTCCGCCTGATTGGAGAGAACGAGGGAAGGAGTCACATTGGGATGGGTATACCAAGACCAAAGACCCGTTGAATGGATGGGCACTTTGGTTTCACCGAGCTTTGCTCGCGCCACATCATCCAATTTCAATCCTGGTAAATCGTATTTTGAAAAGACGAGAAAATACTGATACAAATCCAACACCAACTTGTTTTGAAACGTGGCTACGGTGGTCGTGCCCACGAGTTGGGAAGTGTACAGTTTCAAGATTTTGTACATTTTTAGCCACAGCAAGCGTGCAAACACACACGGAATGTCAAATCCAGTAATGTTGTAACCCGTTAAAACGTGACAGTCTTGAATAAACACGTGAAAATCGTTCAGCATGTGTCGTTCGGAGGTGTAGGCGATTGTGTCTTCCATGGAAAGGCCCTCCATCTCACAAGGCAAACGATACAATAGCCATTTGCGCACACCGTCCCGCTTATTCCATTTGTACAAGCTAATCATGACAATTTCGTCCGATGGGTCCATTCCGTTTGGAATATGATCGGTCCCGTCCATCGGCACCGTTTCCAAATCAAACGCTCCAATGGTCCAATCGGGAGACTGTGTTTGTTCCGGATGCATCTGAAACGATTCCAATAACCACTCAGACTGATGAGACACGGTGTACCATTTGTAAAAAAATCCGGTAGAATTGTATTTGAAGCAAAGATCAATGTACAGCCGAACCAACCAATCATCTTTTTCGTAATAACTCAATTTGTACTTGGACAAGAGCCTTCCCACATCAGCCACCGAAACATTTTTGACAAACACCTTGTAAAAGGGTTTGGTGGGAGAATCCAGTTTTCCAGAATGCAATCGCGATTCAAAATAGGGTAAAATCTTGCGAGTAGATCCCAAACTAACATGTCGGACGGGACAATTTGGAAAATTTTCTCGAATGGATTCCACCACCTTGTCAATGTGGTTTGTACAAACACCTATCCATTCCTCATATTTTCGAGTGACTTGGTTAATTTGTCCAGACTCATCCAAAAACGTGGTTTTGACTTGAATAATGTGAGGTTCATAACTTTTCTTGTTAAAGACGGGAACCACCTTCTCCCAGCGGATCGAGTACAGCATTCTTTGACGTGAGCAAGCCTCGAGCCTCTAGCATTTAAAAGAAGATTACAAAAAAAAAAAAAAAAAAAAAAAAAAAAAAAAAAAAAAAAAAAAAAAAAATTTTTTTTTTTTTTTTTTTTTTTTTTTTTTTTTTTTTTTTTTTTTTTTTTTTTTTTTTTAAAGCAAAGCTATTGACGTTTGAACTTGAGTAAGTGAGCTCCGAGAAATTCTAAAGTTGCGAGCTCCATGAAATTCTAGAGTTGCGAGCTCCATGAAATTCTAAAGTTGTGAGTTCCAAGAAATTCTAAAGTTGCGAGCTCCAAGAAATTCTAAAGTTGCGAGCTCCGAGAAATTCTAAAGTTGCGAGGCCCCAGAAATTCTAAACTTGCAAGTTGGAGGGCTTCAAGAAATTCTGACGAGTCTGAGATCATAAGACTAAACGTATAGCTTTAGACTACAACGTCAAAAAAAAAAAAAAAAAAAAAAAAAAAAAAAAAAAAAAAAATTTTTTTTTTTTTTTTTTTTTTTTTTTTTTTTTTTTTTTTTTTTTAAGCAAAGCTATTGACGTTTGAACTTGAGTAAGTGAGCTCCGAGAAATTCTAAAGTTGCGAGCTCCATGAAATTCTAGAGTTGCGAGCTTCATGAAATTCTAGAGTTGCGAGCTTCATGAAATTCTAGAGTTGCGAGCTCCATGAAATTCTAAAGTTGTGAGTTCCAAGAAATTCTAAAGTTGTGAGTTCCAAGAAATTCTAAAGTTGCGAGCTCCAAGAAATTCTAAAGTTGCGAGCTCCGAGAAATTCTAAAGTTGCGAGGCCCCAGAAATTCTAAACTTGCAAGTTGGAGGGCTTCAAGAAATTCTGACGAGTCTGAGATCATAAGACTAAACGTATAGCTTTAGACTACAACGTCAAAAAAAAAAAAAAAAAAAAAAAAAAAAAAAAAAAAAAAAAAAAAAAAAAAAAAAAAAAAAAAAAAAAAAAAAAAAAAAATTTTTTTTTTTTTTTTTTTTTTTTTTTTTTTTTTTTTTTTTTTTTTTTTTTTTTTTTTAAGCAAAGCTATTGACGTTTGAACTTGAGTAAGTGAGCTCCGAGAAATTCTAAAGTTGCGAGCTCCATGAAATTCTAGAGTTGCGAGCTTCATGAAATTCTAGAGTTGCGAGCTTCATGAAATTCTAGAGTTGCGAGCTCCATGAAATTCTAAAGTTGTGAGTTCCAAGAAATTCTAAAGTTGTGAGTTCCAAGAAATTCTAAAGTTGTGAGTTCCAAGAAATTCTAAAGTTGCGAGCTCCGAGAAATTCTAAAGTTGCGAGGCCCCAGAAATTCTAAACTTGCAAGTTGGAGGGCTTCAAGAAATTCTGACGAGTCTGAGATCATAAGACTAAACGTGTAGCTTTAGACTACAATGTCCAAAAAAAAAAAAAAAAAAAAAAAAAAAAAAAAAAAAAAAATTTTTTTTTTTTTTTTTTTTTTTTTTTTTTTTTTTTTTTTTTTTTTTTTTTTTTTTTTTTTTTTTTTTTTTTTTTTCAAAGGTATGGTGATTGCAAACTTTTTCGGCAAATTGGACAAAAATTATTTATCAGCATCCAATTGTATAAACAAGCCTTATGGAAAATGTGATTGCATCCAGTCTTATTTGCAACGTCATGTGGTTTATAGGTAGCCAAACAAATTGAACAATCAGTTTTCAAATTTTCGACCGCCATGTCTTTCTTCTCAAGTGAAGAATTGTATTTCCACATATTCGAATCCCAATCTTTAGAAATTGTTCCAAAGCTTTTAAAAAAATCAAACCAGTAGCTTTGGGTGTAACTCTGATAGTTACATGTGCACCTGTTACTTTTCCTAGTTTTACATTTTAATACTCTTTTCATTGCTTGAAACATGTTTGCTGCGGATAATGGCATTGGATGTGATACGGATTACCACAAGAGAAGACCCAATGGAATGAGTGTGGTAGACGATGCCGAGGTAAATATCACGAGATCCAATTCAACCAAGTCAATTTGTCAGAGGACCATCCGTAATCCAAATCGTCAGACACAGATTTTCTTCATTAAAATTATCAAGCAAAAAGAGCAAGTTGTCAGAGCTTCAAAAAATTCCAATGCGATGAGATTATATAGTTTTAGTGTTTGGCTTAATACTACATTGTAAAAAAAAAAAAAAAAAAAAAAAAAAAAAAAAAAAAAAAAAAAAAAAAAAAATTTTTTTTTTTTTTTTTTTTTTTTTTTTTTTTTTTTTTTTTTTTTAAATGTGTTTTGTTTTTAAACTCCTTCGGCAAAATGGACAAGAGTTTTTTATCAACATCCATTTTTGTAAGCAAGTCTTATGAAAGATGTGTTTGCATCCAGTTTCATTTACAACCTCATATGGTTTAATGGTATCTAAGCAAATTGAACAATCCTTTTTCAAATTTTCGACCAACGTGTTTTTAATCTCAATTAAAGAATTACATTTCCAAATAATCGAAACCAAACCTTTAGAAATTGTTCTCAAGTTTTCAAAAAAAATATTCCAGTAGCTTCGCGTGTAACTCCGATACTCACATCTGTTCTTGTAGCTTTCCGTTACTTTATACATTATTACAGCTTTAATTGCTAGAAAAATGCTCGCCGTGGGTGATGGCATCGGATGTGATGTAAATTGCCTAGCGGGAAAGAGTCTGGTAGGCAGAGGTAAGATCACGAGGTCCAAGTCGTTTTCGTCTCCAGAAGGAGAACGTTCGTAATCTAATTCAACCGAGTCGTCTTCGTCGGAGGAGGAAGACCAACTGTTATCGAAATCGTCTTCATTCATCCAATCGTCGGAGTAAGACCATCTGTTATCGAAATTGTCTTCATTCATCCAATCGTCTTCATCATCAGTCGAAATCATTCTTCATCAAGTTGTCAGAGCTTCAAAAAAATTCCAATGCGATGAGAGTATTTATATGCGATGAGATTATTTATATTATTGCTTCATACTTTTTTTTTTTTTTTTTTTTTTTTTTTTTTTTTTTTTTTTTTTTAACAAGACTAGATTGACCCAATTTTACAAGTCTTATGAAAAATGTGTTTAATTTGTTTTCAAATTTTTGACCAACATGTCCTTCATCTCGAGTGAAGAATTGTATTCCCATATATTCGAATCCCAATTTTTAGAAATTGTTTCAAAATTTTCTGAAAAATCATGCCAGTAGCGTTGGGTGTATGCTTCTAGTAAGTACGACCGAACAAATGAAGGCATCCAATTTAAAATCCTCCTGTTTACCAAGTCCTTATCAATTATTCTTTGTACTTCGATGGAATCTAGACTCAAGTCCCGTATCATTTCAAAAGCACTAATTTTTTGTCCATGAAAGCGTTCATTCCGGAGATGAATCAATCTATTATTTGAAGAATTGGCCGGTTTGCAGTGCGGACATGTCTTATACATAACATTCCACAAATCATAACACCTTTGGTGAACCGTATGTCGACAACACTTCCAAGTGCTCACGTTATAATCCAGCAGACATATTCGGTCACTGCAAATGAAGCATTCTCCAGGTAGAATAGTGTATAGCATATTAACAGAATTATGCTTTATGTATTATTGAGTTGTATCGAGCTTGTGACACGTCATATATTCAATAAATTCTAAAGTTGCGAGTTGATGGCTCCAAGAAATTCTGACGAGACTGAGATTATCAAAACTCAACGCCTGGCTTTAAACTACAATGTAAAAAAAAAAAAAAAAAAAAAAAAAAAAAAAAAAAAAAAAAAAAAAAAAAAAAATATTTTTTTTTTTTTTTTTTTTTTTTTTTTTTTTTTTTTTTTTTTTTTTTTTTTTTTTACGCTGAGCATTGAGTCTTGTTGTAGTTTAACCAATCCATATGAGCAGCATATTGGTGATTCATGTTGCAGTTTGTTACATAATCAATTGTGAGCCAGTTGGCATGACGATTGACCAACAACGCATAAAATATCAGCAGATACAAGCACGTGGCATCAAAGTGATCCGTTTCCTTTGGATAAAATTCCTTGGCAATCTCTTCAATTTCGGGCAATGCATTCTTCTCTATTAATGAAAAATCATTGTATTTAATATACACTGCATGGGAGCACCGATCGCGATCATCAATAATATTGTATAGAAAACCATAGTCCACCAGTCCCGTTTGTATATTTTTTACGTGAGCAATGGCTTCTGGTTTAAACTCTCGTACCAACTCTCTCGGTACTGTGTAAAAGTCTTTTAAAACGTGGCTTTTGATTTTGAATTTGCTGATGCGATACTCGTTTCTCACGGCAACGGAATCTACGAGGCGATCCAAACGCAAGTTTTGCGCTTTCAACATTTTTAAATCGTAATACTCGCTAGGCTGGGTACGCTTACAAGACATGTTCTTTAATTATCCTTGTCTATTGAATGGCCATTGACACAAAATCTAGAGGAGAATTTCCAGATTTCACAGGTACGCGAAAACTTAACGCCTCTTCATCAAATGGACAAAAAATGGGTTTCTTTTTCCAACTAAAGTTTGTCATGCAATTGACGCGTCCGGTGAAAACGTTTTGCTCCACCCGCGAGCGTTCCACCACACAACGAGATGTTTCATCTTTTTCGTGTAAATAAGGTCCGCACTCGCATTTGTTACCGATAAACTTCATCATGGGTAAAGGATTTGGAATGTCTTGAATGCAATAATCAACTGAACACGTAAAAGGTAAAGTGTTTACCATCGCGTGCCCACGGGCGTCGGGAGAATCACATTTGCATCGGAAACGTAACGTTTTTCCATCAGACAAAGTTTCGTATGCATTTTCAATATTTTCTGCTGGTTTGTTTTTTAAATGGTCCCACAGCACATTTTTACTGTTGTCTCGAGCATCATCACTGTAACACGGATTTTGAAAAATGGATTTGTTTCTCGGAATACAGGTCCAGCCAGATGACGAGAATACGTGATGCGATGTTGTTTGATTGCAGTCACCCACTCCTTTGGGTAAGCAATACGTTCCCGGTACCAGTTTCTGATCCATTAAATATATGGATTCCCCCTCCATCACCTGAAAGGAGACATACTCTCCATTTCCGCAGATTTGATGACAGTCACAGGCTTCGTCCGTGGGACATTTGAAACCGTATAAAGGACAGGCGAACGCGTTGACGGTGGATATCCACGGACCTTGCAATAAATGGGCCACAGGAGACTCGTTCAAAAATGGTTTGTAAAACAAATTGATGATGGTCACGATCAAAATCAAGAACAAGATGTATTTTCTCTTTACCATTCTTTGTCTATTGTTATTATTGTTCCATTTAGATCCGATTCCGGGTCGACCGCATCACAATCATTATGCCCTCGTGTATTCGTGGAACGAATTCAGGGTCGTACGCATATTCCCACAAAACTGGTACGTGTTGATCGACAAAAATGGTGTGTTTTCGTACGAGCCCACGGAATCATTGGAAACGTATATCCCGGCTATTCGTTTGGATAATCATCGAAAATATGACATTTTTCACTATCGTTATTTACTAGATTGGATGAAGGAAGCACCCGTTGTCATATCGTATCCATTGGAAAAGAAAAACTTGGTCGACATTTTAAATTACATTACGTCGACAGCTTAGCCATTTGGGCACACACCAACTTGAACGCGCCAAATGAACTGGAACCATAAATTTTCAAATTTGAACATTTCTCTTGGAGCGTGGAAATGATTTTGTCTGTATAACTCATCTTTAGAAATCCAATTCGCTCAATTCCAGTCATTTCCAAATACATGATGAGCACATCCAAACCATCTCGACTGCATACCGTCCCATGTTTTTTACAAATCCGAAAAGGATACATGGGGAAGACACTGACGCCTTTCATGGAGCCTTTCATGGTATTGGGGAAGGGCACAATGAGCACACCGACTGCTTTGGAAACCAAACGATTCAATATTGGAATTTTGGGATCGAATGAAACAAAATCCTTTTCTTGAGAATACATTTCGAGTAGATTCAACCAACGATCAATGAATGCCGCCAACCTGTCAGATTCAATGTATCGCAATGTGCTATAATAGTGATCAGCGACAATCTCCTTGGCTCGCAGCAAGTCAAACATTTTTAAATGGAAATGTTTCGTTAGCTTGATCGTTCAGCTTAAATACAACACTGTAAAAAAAAAAAAAAAAAAAAAAAAAAAAAAAAAAAAAAAAAAAAAATTTTTTTTTTTTTTTTTTTTTTTTTTTTTTTTTTTTTTTTTTTTTTTTACAGTGTTGTTTGAATCTCTATTGAATCAAACGCTTTACGATTATTTTTCTCACGATCCACTTGCAATTCATTCAGAATATTTTGCATGTCCAGACTTTTCAAACACAACAATTGTTTTAAATCTGATTTAATGTCTTGTTGTTTCATCAACTGTTTAAATGCCTTATTCATGGACACCACTTGACCATGATATATGAGGCGATCATCAGTCCAAGATTTTATTTGTTTATCAGCAGCATAGGATGATGTAAATGAATTAAAATAGGAGTGTCTCTTCAAATGCTTCACATTTTCTATCAAGAAATAATGTTGCTCATACACAACGCCATTCAATCCTCTAAATGTTAAATGTACCATTGGAAGATTTTCAATTTCAGATTTTGGAATATCAAAATGAAATCCAGTTTCTTCTTCAAACTCTCGATAGGCGGCTCTAAATAAACTGATAGTGTTTATCTTTTCGTGTCTTTTGACTGAATATGGGAGTTGACCATGAGGAAAATCATACACGTCCTCAAATATCTCGTCATTTTTATAGCGTTGATAATCTATAACATCATGTTGCGGCAAATTTACAAGAATTTTCTTTTCAAACCATTCGTGTACAATTTTTTGATTACTCTCGTACGGTATCTTCTTTTTATGTAGGTAATGATAAAAATCCTGTACACAGTATGGAACTTTTCGGCGCAAAAGAACAATTTTGTCGGTTGATGTCTTTACGACAAGTCCATAAGACGTGGTTAATTTGCTTTTCATATTGATACTTGAGAATATAGGAATGGCTGGTTTTGCTCTTGCTTTCAAACAAGTGTTGAACATTCACTCGTGGCGAACTTTTAAACAGCCCTTAAAAAAAAAAAAAAAAAAAAAAAAAAAAAAAAAAAAAAAAAAAAAAAAAAAAAAAAAAAAAAAAATTTTTTTTTTTTTTTTTTTTTTTTTTTTTTTTTTTTTTTTTTTTTTTTTTTTTTTTTTTTAAATTATTATTATTTATCCTCTTCTGTTGTTACTTCATTTTCTTCGACACGCTTAACTTTAATTTTTTTGCGGTGGCCTTTTTCTCCACCATCGCCAGGTCGCTTGTTGCTACAATCTCCTCTCTCACCTTCTGTTACATCCTCTTCTTCGACACGCTTAACTTTAATTTTTTTGCGGTGGCCTTTTTCTCCACCATCGCCAGGTCGCTTGTTGCTACAATCTCCTCTCTCACCTTCTGTTACATCCTCTTCTTCGACATGCTTAACTTTAATTTTTTTGCGGTGACCTTTTTCTCCACCATCGCCAGGTTGCTTGTTGCTGCAATCTCCTCTTTCACCTTCTCCATTTTTCTTTTTCCATTTTTCATGTGAATCCAACCGCCAGCTTGCGACATCTACGAGATCTTTTCCAATTTGTTCCAAGTAAAAGTTTGAATAAATACTTCCTTTTCCTTGGAATACACCCTCCAAAATCTCTTTCATATGTTTGGGATTCGCAATGCCATCAAAATCTCGATACAATTGCCGAACTGCTCTTATATGCTTCCCTTTAATGTCGTCCGGTCCAAATTTAAAGGCATCCACATATGATTTTAAATCATCTCCCAAGAATCCGTCGACGGCAAAAAATATCCACAACTGCCTCTTGTCCTTGACGAAGCGATTGAAACAGGTTGCTATCCTTGACAAATCCGTTAATCTAACATAATCTCTTCCCAGCACTCGTTCAACGCAATGCTGGTCTTCAGCATTCTGAGTCTTTTTCCTCTGCTTCCAAAGATCTTGCAACATTTTATGCAATTCAGCATCCATCAAACATTGCCCCTGTTTGATGGATTCTTGTATTGCAGTCCATGACAATTTGAAATTTTCTTCTGCCAATCTTTTTAAAATACGAATCACCAGAGTCTCATGTGTTAAATGTGGGTTGTTTTGAGCAAGAGTCAATTCCTTATAAAATAACCATGTAGAAGTTGCATACTGCTGCTCATTAGTAAAACTTTCTGGTTCGAAAATTGCAACAGTGTTTTGAATATCATCCATGGTCGAGCAAGGAGAAGTAGAACAATCCTTGGATGTGTAGAACTTGATTTTGATGTTTGCAAAGACTCGAACTTATATAGCTTTAAAAAAAAAAAAAAAAAAAAAAAAAAAAAAAAAAAAAAAAAAAAAAAAAAAAAAATTTTTTTTTTTTTTTTTTTTTTTTTTTTTTTTTTTTTTTTTTTTTTTTTTTTTTTTTTTTTTTTTTTTTTGTAATTAAAAAATAATATTGTCTAAATATAAACAAGATTTCTCAAGACTCAAACTTTAATTAAAATTGTATAATCAATAATCGCCCAAAGTAAAAAAATTACCTGGAACGTAATTCAATTTTTTGCATCTCGGAATTAGATTTCACGACCTCAACTGTCAAATACAACACATTTCAATGTTGTATTTTTTTTTTTTTTTTTTTTTTTTTTTTTTTTTTTTTTTTTTTTTTTTTTTTTTTTTAAATCACACAACACTATTTTAAAAACAGAACACATTTATTGATTCAAGTTTACATTCAATTATTCTTTACATTTAACATTTAACAACCAGTTACATTACGCACGCTCAAGTTTAACGGCTCGATAAACTTGATTGCTGACCGATTGCTGTAGGATCCAGTCTTTCGGCTTGTTGTCAAATCCAGAGGCATGTCTGGATCGTCTTCCTGGCACGTCTCTGACGTCGGATGTATCGCAGGCACTAGATTGTCCAGCGTGGGCATGTCTCGTGTCGTGGGCCATTCATACACCTCGCAAGTTTCTTGTAATTCCCTTATGACGCTGTTGTAGTCGTTTTTTTCGTTTTTTTCCTCTAAGTTGAGCATCATTTGCTCAAAGAGTGTGTCCTCCATGTCTGGTTGGAAGAAATCTTCCAACAGAGTCACTTCCTCCGTTTGACTCGCCCCCAGGGAGGGAGGCGACTCGAAAAGGACTGGCTCAGATGGACCAGGCATCATGAATTCTGGCGCTGGTGGATCAGGCATCGTGAATTTTGGCTCAGATGGTCCAGGCATCAGGAATTCTGGCGCTGGTGGATCAGGCATCGTGAATTTTGGCACTGGTGGATCAGGCATCGTGACTTTTGGCACTGGTGGATCAGGCATCGTGACTTTTGGCGCAGGTGGATCAGGCATCGTGAATTCTGGCGCAGGTGGACCAGGCATCGTGAATTCTGGCGCAGGTGGCCAACTGATGGGCTCTATGAATGCTAAGGGTTCCATTGGCTCGGGATGAAACACCGGAGGCGGTGGCGGCGGATTTATTCGAGTCTTTTCAGCTGGCGGACCCAATCGAGATCTCTTTGCCGGAGGTGCCTCCTCCGGCATGGGCACGGGTGTGGGAGGCGGCAATTTGTAAGGCTGGGGCTCAAATTCCCGGTGGTCTCTGTAATCATATCCCTCCGGCACCGGGCAGTCTCTCTGGACAATGTCCAAGGTGAAGATTGTTTTCTGTACCGTCATCACCACATACTCGACATTTTCTGGAATACTATAGCGTTTCCATGGCTGAAACACAAAGAGGTCATATTTAAACTGGTCCGTTGGCTTTAAGCTCTTTCGCACCGTCCAAGGCTTTTGGACCCGACTAGAGAGCACGTACAGTTGGAGGGGTGCGTCTGAGGTCTGGTAGACGTGCTTCGTTCCACTCTGCACGGTCCTAAATCCAAACGTAAATCCAAATTTTACAATAAACATATTGTCCATTCTGAATCCCAGCCGTTGATCTGAATTTTTCAAGTTGTTTCTGTTTGGGTTTTTGATCAGCTTACGGACTACCTTGTCCCATTGCGGCTTACTCGGCGAACAGTGCCGCGCCTCCGACACACACCGCAGGAAATTTTGAATTGCTTTTTTTTTCTCTATCCACTTTAATTCAAGTATCGAGTAAAACATTCTATAATTCTCTTGCTCCTGAAATGCTATGAATGCGGTGACTCGTCCCATCTTGGCAGCATGTTCAAAAGCATCCAAGTTATCCTCCAGGCTAAGAGAACGGAGTGAAGAGCTCAGGGTATTCGGAAACACATCCATGGTTTGACACGAGTTGAAAGGCTTTTCGATCTCTTGAGTCGAAAGTGAAGTTTCTCTCGCGGTGCCTCTGCTTTTATAGCCGAAAAGCAGGATGTGCATCCGTTTAGTGGGCGAGTCTATTTAACAGATGACGTCAGGGGGTGTTTTGCTTCCAAAAGGTTTTTCGCACACGGGAATCAAGCTTGGCGCAATCTATCTTGAATTGTTTTGGGTAGAAATTTCTTGGTAAGAGTTGTGCAATGACTCAACAAGCTTGATCCTATAGATGATTTCGAACCATTGAAATGTCTCATAGATTTTGAAACTGTTTAACAAGCTGGGTTAGATTTGGCATTTGACTCAGTAGATGATTTCTTAAAGAACTGACTTTATCATGGTTGATAGGCAACGCTTTATACATCCATACAAAAAAAAAAAAAAAAAAAAAAAAAAAAAAAAAAAAAAAAAAAAAAAAAAAAAAAAAAAAAATTTTTTTTTTTTTTTTTTTTTTTTTTTTTTTTTTTTTTTTTTTTTTTTTTACACTATTGAACAACGGCTCAACTTTCGTTTCAATTTCAACAGTCGTTTACTTTTTCGAATCGATCCGTTTCGAGTTTTTCTTCTTCCAATTCGTGCCAAAGCGGGTGGTTTTGCTTTGGGTGTCTCCTGTTTCTCCAGAAGCTCCATAAGATTTTCTACAAATTTCGCGTCTCCGAATTCACTTGGCACGTCGCAATCATCTACACTAAAATTTTCCGGTTCATCAGGATTGGGTAGAAGCACAACGTTTGAAAAGTATTTTTTTAAAAACATAAAGGTATCCTCGTGTATAACCCCGATGGTTTTAGATGGTAAATCCCAAGAATGCAAAATTTTAGCGATCCATGAATCTGTTTCAGATATTTTTCTAGCGGCCAGCTGGGTCAGAAACGAGTGTATTTGACCCAAATTAACTTGAACATATTCCACATTCTCGTAATATCTTGGAGCAAACGATTCATCAGAATCATATAGGTAAACCAAACCCATAGTCTTGACGGATTGAGGAGATGGAATCATGACAAATGTTTCTTTGGGATTGAGTTTGTTGCTAAAGGTAATTTCCCAAGGAATCTTTGTTGGTAAAAAATCTCCGTCATTATAGTATTCCCATTGGGTTGCAAATACAACGTTAATGTAGTAGTCTGTGTTAAAGTTGGCCATGGTCACAAATCTTGAACAATTCAAAATCAAGATTGGACACTTGCTTTATACTAGCTTTAAAAAAAAAAAAAAAAAAAAAAAAAAAAAAAAAAAAAAAAAAAAAAAAAAAAAAAAAAATTTTTTTTTTTTTTTTTTTTTTTTTTTTTTTTTTTTTTTTTTTTTTTTTTTTTTTTTTTTTTAACGTAGCTAATGTGTGAGCTTGAAATAAGTGAGGACTTTGGGCTTAAGAACACATGTTATATTTAACTATGGTTGGTTGCTTTCAACAAATTTTTTTAGAGTTTCGAAAATGTCAGTGTCTACATTCTGTTTTCCAACATTGACGCTTTGAAGTGCTTGCTCAACAAATTGCTTTTGTTGTTTCAATGTATTGTATTCCTTGTACAACTGTTGGAGCTGCTTAAAAAAGTTTTCCTCCACCGGGTCCTTGTCAACAGTTTGAGACATTTCGTCTGTCGTTTGAGTTGTTTCATCGATGGTAAGAATCACTTTAGGTGTTTGAGCCTCTCGTGACATTTCATCCGCCGCCGTCGCTAGAGTCCTTTCCTCAGCAGCAGTTGCTAGACTCCTTTCCTCACCAACAATTGGGTTTGCTCGAATCACGTCTCGAGAATTTTCAGGCCTCACAAGTTGTGAGCCATCATTCAAATCATCTTTCCAAACTTGATTCTCAGATTCCATGCCACTATTGGAAGGTATATTCATCTCTCCAGAGTCGTCCATTATCATTCTATTATCACGTGCACTCTCTATAAACTGTTCTAACCAACTTTCAAATGTTACGCCGGTGGGATGAGGTTTCAGCACATGACAATCACTGTACAATTTACCAAATTTCACGTGTTCGTAGGTCACATTAAATTTTTCAATCTTTAAGATGTATAAAAAATAGTCATACATTGTTGAACTTTTCGATTTTATAATCTCCAATGCCGTTGAAGTATTGATTAGTCTACATCTACTACTAACAGAATGTTGGGCTAATCCTTCTGATAAAATGTCTGCACCCATCACAGATCTGGTGATGACGTAACTAGACCTTTGCAAATCGTAGGGTTTGCTCATTTGACACAGAAAACCAACATCTACCACTCGCCAATAAAGAATTCCATCCTTTCCCACAACACATGACATGGGAGGTGAAGAGTGATCCTTATACAATCTTATCCACATGGTTGCAGAGCTTTCAATCAGGGACGAATTCATCTTTCTATACAGGCAGATCTGAATTGATCTTTCTATACAGGCACACCTCGACTTAAATAACAGAATCAAAAAAAAAAAAAAAAAAAAAAAAAAAAAAAAAAAAAAAAAAATTTTTTTTTTTTTTTTTTTTTTTTTTTTTTTTTTTTTTTTTACCGATCCAATTAACCAATTTTATGCATCAGGCTCTTTTGTCAAGAGTCCTACAACTCTCAAAATTTCAACGTTTAACATTTTCAATCTCTCGTTCATCTGTAAAAGTCCTTGCTCCAAATGATTCTTTTGAAATTCCAGGTTTGTGTTGGTTGAAAGCAACAGACGAAGTCGGTTAAACAATGCTTTATCCACCTCGACAACCGATTGATCACTTGAACCAGCATCATTTTCAGACTCGGGTTTGTTTGGAAAAGATTGATCCACCCTTTGAGGTATTTCAGGTGCATGGGATACCGTTTCATACGCAGCCACTCGAGGCATTTCGTTCTCAGTCTGAGGCATTTCATACACTTCCAACGGAGGTATTTCATCAGCAGTGTGAGGTACGTCATTGGTATTGGATGTCATTTCATCAGCAAACGGTGAAATTGCTAACGCCGAATCTTGCGTATCCTCTGGCTCCGTAATGATCGAGTCTTCATTCAAAACTTGATTGGCGACATTCGCAGTACTAGTCGAAGGAACATTAATATCTTTAAGGATGATTTTTTCCCGTTGCACATGTTGAATAAACGATGCGATCCATTCGTAGAATGCAGCACCCTCAGGACTGGGATACATTGCAATACAACTCTTGAAAAATTTACAACCCTTTGTGATTTGTAGCGTTGTTTTAAATTTGGCTTCCTGTATCGCGAACAAAAACTTGTCAAGCATCTCTCGCTTCCACCATTTCAAAATGATAATCACAGTGTCTGTATTAACCAACTTGCATCTCTTTAGAATAGAATGGTATAAAGATACCTCAGGTAAAACGTCTTCACCCTTAACAATATTACGTACAATGCATCGGATTTTGTGCAATCTATAAGGTCTATTCATTTTACATAGTACACCCACTTCCACCAGACGCCAATAGATACATCCATCCTTTCCCACAACTCCAGATAGAGAAAGAGAATCGCTGGAATCCAAATGCAACTTGAACCACATTGTTGAAGGCTTAACAGGACTCGTGGATCAGAATCAAATCGTTACAAGTTTAATGTGATGTGAGGACCTACCGACTTGCGTTTATAAGACTGTCGTAAAAAAAAAAAAAAAAAAAAAAAAAAAAAAAAAAAAAAAAAAAAAAAAAAAAAAAAAAAAAATTTTTTTTTTTTTTTTTTTTTTTTTTTTTTTTTTTTTTTTTTATATAACGATGTAATTTAGAATTTCAGAGAGTTTTTAAATCAGAGAGTTTAGAGAGTTTTCAAATCAGAGAGTTTAGAAAGTTTTCAAGTCAGAGAGTTTTCAAATTTTTTCATCCTGCAACATTTGCAACTTCTCATTCTTGAGGGCCTCCATGGCTCCTTCAATTCGGTGCAGACTCTCGTTTGCCAACGCGTATGATTCTGTAAACTGTTTAAAATCGTCTTTTATCTCGCGATGGAGGACGTTGTTCTCCTCACTCAATGTTAGCACTTTCTCAATATCAAGTTGGAGTTTTAAAACGACGTCTCTGAAGATTTTTCGCTTTGGAGGTATGCAATCTCGATAAAAGTCGATTTTGTCACGTTCGTCTGGACGTTGGCTTTGCATGTTTATTCCATCACTCCTGTATTTACTTGTTAGATTTCCGAGTAGTGTTACAATATCAAGAAGGTTGTAATGCGCCCAACCGGACGATTCATAGAACTGTTCGCCTAGTCCACAAATCGATCGAAATAGGGATTCGTCTTCCTGAAGCAATGGTTTCACACTCTCCAGGCAGTGTTCAATTTTTGAAAAGCATCGTCTGAATTCAAATTTCGCATTATACAGCTCAGTGTCGTAAAAATCAATTTGACATTGCGTAGGCATATTAAATGTTTTTCTGTGGTAGTAAGTTGTTTCACACAAATCTCTCGATATTTTTTTGCGGCACACGGGGCAAGTCTGACGTACACGGACCTTCAACCATAGATCGAGACATGGCCTGTGGAACAAGTGTTTGCAGGGAGTTTCATAAATTGGTTTTAGCAATTTAAAAGAAGTACAACAGATTGGACATTCATCCTCATCCACATTCATCCTCATCTCCATTCTTAAAGACAATGCAGAAAAAAGAAATGTTTGCTCCAAGAAATCGAGATGAGTGAAGATCGTAAAGCCTCGATACTGGCTCTTTCATACATTATTCGAAAAAAAAAAAAAAAAAAAAAAAAAAAAAAAAAAAAAAAAAAAAAATTTTTTTTTTTTTTTTTTTTTTTTTTTTTTTTTTTTTTTTTTTTTTTTTTTTTTTACATTATTCGAAAGTATGAGACATTGTTCAATACAACTTTTTTTATTAATCTATTCAAAATGATTTACAGCATCCATGATATATTGGTTTAAAGTACATATTCAGGCAAAGTATCCAGAGTCACAGTCTTTATATCGTGGGCTGGATGATATTTCGGCCACGTGCTCAGGATGTCGCTCCATAATTTCTGTGTCGTGTCGTCTGGTAAGACGAGGGTCGTTGCATTCATGTTTGACAGTTTATCAAAGAGCACTTGGTTCGCAATGGATCCCTCGCCAGACTTGCACACATAGCCATTGGTGATTGTCAATCCATCAGAGCGCAAGCAGCAGATGGATCGCGTAGACAATCGAAGAATCATTTGTTCAAGCTTGGCACGACCCGTGTTGTAAAAAAATGGGGAAACAGTCTCTCTAGACCGAGAGCGTTTCCCCATTTTTTTACCCATCCCTTTTTTGGAAAAAGAGATGGAAAAACCGTGCGTGTTCAAAAAAACGCTTTACATCACGTCACAGTCGTGGGCCAACCAATTTCTGAGAGCACACAGTTTGACGTTGCCACAATTGTTTCTCATGGATCTCGAATGACATCCACACGACTTTTCAGCATCGAATGGGAGGAGGTCAAATCGTGGGCAACCCCAGGTCCCCAGATTGACGGAGGGTATGTCGAGCTCTTGTAAGAGTTTAGCAGTCGCATCACAACCTTTAAACGCCAGGCGGTTGCCCCCTGGATAGGCTTTCAGGAGCTGTAGGTAGATATTTTGCAGGATGGTTCGGACGTTAGATTGTGGCTGCACAGATTCGTGAGGTCGACTTATCAAGCAAAGTCCATGTACGTTGGCGTAGACAAATTCAGCTGACAACAGATCGAGGTGGCTTTGCGGTGCAGAGTCGATGGAGAAGCCGACACGGATCGGTGGTTCCTCGTTCCTCACCGAGAGAGCAGAGAGTTCTCGCACGTAAAACTGTTGGTTGATCACGTAGCCGTGGAGATGAACAAATCCACAAATGTGAGATTGCTGGGTCATGATGGCTAGAGTTGAAGCGAGAGGAATATGGTTTGGCTCTGGAGAGCTGCTTCTTATATATACTGTTCAAAGGGGATATGACGCATCACATCCTGTGATTAGGATATCCGGTCCTTCCATAAAGTGTGTAGACCCCGTCGAGTTTTAAAACAGTTTGGGTGTGGCATGACCATTCTTTCAGTGAGCTTTCAAATCAAAGAGTACATCAATAATGTGAATTGTGTGGACAAACCCTACATTATAAATCCTAATTTTAAAAAAAAAAAAAAAAAAAAAAAAAAAAAAAAAAAAAAAAAAAAAAAAAAAAAATTTTTTTTTTTTTTTTTTTTTTTTTTTTTTTTTTTTTTTTTTTTTTTTTTTTAACTAAGCTATTGACGTTGGAACTTGAGTAAGTATTATCTAACGTTCTGAGTCCCAAGAAATTCCAAAGTTGCGAGCCCCAAGAAATTCCAAAGTTGCAAGTCCCAAGAAATTCTAAAGTTGCAAGTTGGAGGGCTTCAAGAAATTCTGACGAGTCTGAGATCATAAGACTAAACGTCTGGCTTTAAACTACAGCGTCAAAAAAAAAAAAAAAAAAAAAAAAAAAAAAAAAAAAAAAAAAAAAAAAAAAAAAAAAAAAAAATTTTTTTTTTTTTTTTTTTTTTTTTTTTTTTTTTTTTTTTTTTTTTTAACGAAGCTATTGACGTTGGAACTTGAGTAAGTATTATCTAACGTTCTGAGTTCCAAGAAATTTTAAAGTTGAGACCTCCAACAAATTCTAAAGTTGCGAGTCCCAAGAAATTCCAAAGTTGCGAGCCCCAAGAAATTCCAAAGTTGCAAGTCCCAAGAAATTCTAAAGTTGCAAGTTGGAGGGCTTCAAGAAATTCTAAAGTTGCGAGGCCCCAGAAATTCTAAAGTTTCAAGTTGGAGGGCTTCAAGAAATTCTGACGAGTCTGAGATCATAAGACTAAACGTCTGGCTTTAAACTACAACGTCAAAAAAAAAAAAAAAAAAAAAAAAAAAAAAAAAAAAAAAAAAAAAAAAAAAAAAAAAAAAAAAAAAAATTTTTTTTTTTTTTTTTTTTTTTTTTTTTTTTTTTTTTTTTTTTTTTTTTTTTTTTTTTAACGAAGCTATTGACGTTGGAACTTGAGTAAGTATTATCTAACGTTCTGAGTTCCAAGAAATTTTAAAGTTGAGACCTCTAACAAATTCTAAAGTTGCGAGTCCCAAGAAATTCCAAAGTTGCGAGCCCCAAGAAATTCCAAAGTTGCAAGTCCCAAGAAATTCTAAAGTTGCAAGTTGGATGGCCTCAAGAAATTCTGACGAGTCTGAGATCATAAGACTAAACGTCTGGAAAAAAAAAAAAAAAAAAAAAAAAAAAAAAAAAAAAAATTTTTTTTTTTTTTTTTTTTTTTTTTTTTTTTTTTTTTTTTTTTTTTTTTTTTTTTTTTTTTTACATTATTCACAAGGATGAGACATTGTTCAATACAACTTTTTTTATTCATCTATTCAAAATGATTTACAGCATCAATGATATATTGGTTTAAAGTACATATTCAGGTAGCGTGAAATACCACCCACTACTGCAATCCAACGGTGACACTCTTCTCGACCACAAGACTCGCACATTCCGATGGGCGGCTCAGGCAAAGTATCCAGAGTCACAATCTTTATATCATGGGCTGGATGATATTTCGGCCACCTGCTCAGGATGTCGCTCCATAATTTCCGTGTCGTGTCGTCTGGTAAGACGAGGGTCGTTACGTTTAGGCTCGACAGTTTATCAAAGAGCTCCTGCTTCGGAATGGATCCGTCGCCCGACTTGCACACATAACCATTGGTGATTGTAAATCCATCCGAGCGCAAGCACAGGACTGCAAACGCATTTCTGTGATGGTAACGGTAGTATTTGGGTGGTGGCTGAGCACGAGGCGTCTCCCTCCATCTCGAAGGATAGCGTTGGAAGGCAGACTGTCTAGAAAAATCCAATCTACGAGGTGTGCATGAGAACTTTGTCGGACGATGACGAGGCGTATAGAAATCTCTGGGACGCTTCCAGCCAGAGGCATCAGAGTTTGAATTTCTTGGACGCTCAGACATTCTTCGCCACGTGCCATGTTGGCTGGAATCGTGTATCCTCTCCGTAGACTCTGTCGAAACGGGTGGATCCACAGGAGTAGGAGTCATGGGTGGCGAGAATAGTGAAATAATTTCAGTGTCCTCGTCATTTTGGTCACGAGCATTGGCTTGCACTCGAGCCAATGTGGCTGTAAATTCACTATTGTCCTCATCAGTTGAAATGTATGGATGATTGCTGGCCATGATGCTATTCAGTCGTCCAATTTCCACAGGTCTTTGGGTTGTGATCAAGTCAAGCTAAGAGTTTTTTCAGACTTTATCTCCGGATGCTGGAGCAGCAACGAGTGATTTTCAACTGTGTGTGAGCGCCTTTTATACTCGCTGCTCAAAAATTTCAACCAATCACAAGCGACTTTTAAAGAGGCTGGTTCCAAGAAATTGGCAAGGTGTGACAGCTCCAAGAAATTTGCAAGTTTTGACAGCTCCAAAAAATTCTGATGAACTGAGATTCTCAAGACTCTACGCATGGTTTTAAATAGCAGCTTCAAAAAAAAAAAAAAAAAAAAAAAAAAAAAAATTTTTTTTTTTTTTTTTTTTTTTTTTTTTTTTTTTTTTTTTTTTTTTTTTTTTTGAAGTTAAAAAAATTTTTTAAAGTTGTGTTTAGATTTTTCAAAGTCTATTTTCAAGGTCATCCAAGTGGCAAAAAAAATTCACTAGATCCACACTAGTGAGGGGATGATGGGGGGTACCATCATCCAACTTAAAACTAATTGTAAATCTAAAACTAATTCTAAACAACGCAAAATTTTCAAAGTCCATTTTCAAGGTCATCCAAACGGCAAAAAAAATTCACTAGATCCACACTAGTGAGAGGGATGAGGTACCATCATCCAACTTAAAACTAATCTAAAACTAATTCTAAAACTAATTCTAAAACTAAATCTAAAACTAAATCTAATTCTAAATCTAAAACTAAATCTAAACCTAAATCTAAAACTAAATCTAAAACTAAAACTAAATCTAAATCTAATCTAAATCTTAAACATTCTATCCATGGATAGGGTCATGATCAACACATAAGCTCCAAAAAAATATCTCATAGGGGGGTGCAAAACCCCTACGGAAACGCTACCTCGGTATTGCCAAAGCAACTCCGACCTGCAATATGTGCATCATAGCCGCCGTAGCGACTACGGGTTTTCTCGTTGGGCCGAAGCCCCTACGGGAACATGCTCTTCTCGATGACATCGTCGTGATGTCACCATCCTCCCTCTCTCCGCTGGACCGCAGAGTCTCCCTCTCTAATGAAACATTAGAGTTTTTAATTCAGCTATTTCTCTCGATTTTTTTTAATTCAGCTATTTCTCTCGATTTTTTTTAATTCAGCTATTTCTCTCGATTTACTCCAATTTCTCTCGAATTCTTTAAGGCAACGCTTCTTCTGTCATCTCATGGCTGGAACATTCCATCGGGTCGTCTCCACCTGAAAAAAAAAATACTCACCTGCTGGTCTGGACCTGAAAAAAATAAGCTCTCCTCATAGCTGCCGAAGCCACTACGGAAACGCTACCTCGGTATTGCCAAAGCAACTCCGACCTGCAATATGTGCATCATAGCCGCCGTAGCGACTACGGGTTCTCTCGTTGGGCCGAAACCCCTACGGGAACGCTACCTCGGTATTGCTAATGCAACTCCGACCTGTCCGATAGTCTCAAGCCTCGATTCTCACTGCTCTTTTGTCGTGACACCATGATTGGAAACGTTCTCACTGCCCTCTCGTGAAGCACTCCATTGTGTATGTGAAATGGTCCCCAGAAAGCCCTGTCCAATGCATTTTCAAGGGGTCTGCACCCAAACGCCCAATGTTGGCGTTGTGTGTATTTTAAAAAAATGGGACGAGTCCCCAATGAGGGGGACTCGTCCCATTTTTTTTAAAAAAAAATGGCTTTTGACACAGAGTTAGATTTCGTGTCGGCAAAGGGGACATGTCCTGTGTGGACGCGTGCGCAACCAATTGTCCAGACACTGTGCGTGAAACACGTGCTGGCAACGAGTTGGATGAGGCATTTCCAACATTTCCTCCAAACAAATCGGACAAGGCTCAGGTGGGGCATAATACCAGCTTTCAAAAGGCAACGAGAACAGACAATTTCGAATTTCGCTGGCTAAGCGAATCCGCAAATCGTCTGTCAAGTTGTAGCCTTTCCTAAACCAGTCACACACAATATTCGACAACCATCTCATGCCGAAGCTATCAAAGCTCCGGTAAGCTGGGCTCAAGTGACTGACATTATTCTCGAAACGCAACTCTCGATCGAGAAATTGCTTAAAAGCACCCCTCACCTGCCTCACATCGGAATAGCCTTCCGGGTCGAGGAATCGAAGCACTGGATGCGCCTCGTCCCCCAATTCCACGACCTCTGGCTCTCCCATCAACAACACCTCCCGAGGAAAAGCATAGCATGGAAACACCTCATCGGGGGATTTGAGAACGAGATTTCTTACAATAAAAAGATTTGCCATTTTGAATCGACTCTATGTCAAAAAATATAACGGCTCCTCGGCGTGCAAGCCCTTTTTATAGACACACAGAGGGCGCTCTAGTCGTCCTGAAATGTTTTAGAAAATGCCACGTGACCTGAAAAGACGATGCATTTCCAGAAAGTCACGTGACAGGACATTCGATCCACCTCTCAGGATGCACTTTCAAGAAATCGAGCGACACATCACATCCGCCAGATGCACTTTTAGAAAATCACCGGATGCATTTCCAGGAAGTCGAGCGACACATCATATCCGCCAGATGCACTTTTAGAATATCACCGGATGTAATTCCAAGAAGTCGAGCGACAAAACACTTTCGCCAGATGCACTTTTAGAATATCACCGGATGTAATTCCAAGAAGTCGAGCGACAAAACACTTTCACCAGATGCACTTTTAGGATATCACGTGACAGGACATGGGAATTGTGATTGAAAGGTCAATGACCCAAGGTCATTAGAATGTTTGGATGATGCATGGAGAGATTGTCTCGAGACTCGAGGCTCGGGGCTCAGCTGAAAAAAATTTTTTTAAACCGGAAGTGGGCGTGGCCAAATGACAACTCAAAACTTGCATTTCGAAAATTTCAAATTTTGTCTCGACCCAAATTTTGCTGGACCCAAATCTGTGGCCGAGTGAAAAAAAAAATTTTCATAAACCGGAAGTGGTGAAAAGATAAGTGTCTCAAGGCAAGGGTTTTCCAAAAAATGTCACGCGATTCCAAAGCCCATTTTCACCAAAAACCCGCATCCCAATACACGTCAAACCTATCCATTGGCATGTGACGCATCCAAAGCAATGCGTCCATTGGTCTACAGTCCAATCCATCCATTGGCATGTGACGCTCGATGGCCATCCCATTCAGTCTCGAGAAAATTTTTGCTCAACCCAAAATCTCCGGACGAGTGAAAAAATTTTTTTTTATAAACCGGAAGTGGTATGTGACGTAACGACAACGCTTGCCCATGACAACTCAAAACTTGCATTTCGAAAATTTCAAATTTCGGCTCGACCCAAATTTGCCTCAGCCCAAATCTCCAGGCGATTGAAAAAAATTTTTTTGCCTCGGCCCAAGTCGTCAAACGATTGAAAAAAAAAAAAAAAAAAAAAAAAAAAAAAAAAAAAAAAAAAAAAAAAAAAAAAAGAATCTATTTATAGAACTGGATCTATTTATAGAACTGGCTCATTTAGTCTTACCCGTTTTAGACCAAGGAATTTAGACCTTTTCAAAAAGGGCGTTTTTACAAGTACATGACCACGCCCACTTCCTGTCAATCAAAGTGGGCGTGGCCAACGACAACTCAAAACTTGCATTTCGAAAATTTCAAATTTTGTCTCGACCCAACTTTTGCTAGACCCATGTCTGTGGCCTCGAGAAAATTTTTACTCGACCCAAAATCTCCGGACGAGTGAAAAAAAATTTTTCAATTTTGTACTTAAAAATGCTGAAACATATAACTGTCTTTTTCCGCGCTAAAATTCCGCGCTTTTCAAGTATTCCATTTTCATGAGAATCATCATCTTTTTCTATCAACTACAGACGACATCATGGACGAGCCCCCTATTATTCCAGCGTTTTTCAACTATTCCCATTTCCATAAAAATCATCATTTTTCTTATCAAGTGCGAGCGACTTTATGGTGAAACTCACGCCATTCCCGCGTTTTTCAACTATTCCCATTTCTATAAAAATCATCATTTTTCTTATCAGGTACGAGCGACATCATAGGAACTCACACCCTTCACGCGCCCGTTAAAAGATAAATGATTATAAAAATCCCAGCCCAAAACCCATGTTCCAACCCAATCTGCGAGTCCCAGGATGTCAGATCCAACTGAATGGATTCCAAAGCCAGCGCCGTGGATTTCAAGACTCCCACTCCATGAATGTCCATGCATGTCAATCTTTCTCGCCGTGTTTCACAGCCAGATGGTTTCAACAAAATGTCAGCCGACGCCATCGTATCCATCATTCACAACCACCCTTTTCCAATGGCAACAGCCCCATGGATCCAGAGCACCGGTCCGAGGCCATTCCAAACGTCGCCAAAAACTTTTCAAACCCACCCAGCGGTTTGGCAACGGATCACCGGCTGTTCAGAGGCCACACGAGGCCTTTCCAAATCCTTCCGAAACAGCGTGATTGAAACATTGGAAAGCGAGGTCTTGAGGAAGGATGGACAGCAGTCACTCTAGACAACTTTTGCCCACGAAGCAGAGCAGTCCAATCGATCGACAGCATCGATCGACAGATCGACAGCAGCATTTTTATGGAAATGGGAACAGTTGAAAAACGCTGGAATAATAGGGGGCTCGTCCATGATGTCGTCTGTAGTTGATAGAAAAAGATGATGATTCTCATGAAAATGGAATACTTGAAAAGCGCGGAATTTTAGCGCGGAAAAAGACAGTTATATGTTTCAGCATTTTTAAGTACAAAATTGAAAAATTTTTTTTCACTCGTCCGGAGATTTTGGGTCGAGTAAAAATTTTCTCGAGGCCACAGACATGGGTCTAGCAAAAGTTGGGTCGAGACAAAATTTGAAATTTTCGAAATGCAAGTTTTGAGTTGTCGTTGGCCACGCCCACTTTGATTGACAGGAAGTGGGCGTGGTCATGTACTTGTAAAAACGCCCTTTTTGAAAAGGTCTAAATTCCTTGGTCTAAAACGGGTAAGACTAAATGAGCCAGTTCTATAAATAGATCCAGTTCTATAAATAGATTCTTTTTTTTTTTTTTTTTTTTTTTTTTTTTTTTTTTTTTTTCAATCGTTTGACGACTTGGGCCGAGGCAAAAAAATTTTTTTCAATCGCCTGGAGATTTGGGCTGAGGCAAATTTGGGTCGAGCCGAAATTTGAAATTTTCGAAATGCAAGTTTTGAGTTGTCATGGGCAAGCGTTGTCGTTACGTCACATACCACTTCCGGTTTATAAAAAAAAATTTTTTCACTCGTCCGGAGATTTTGGGTTGAGCAAAAATTTTCTCGAGACTGAATGGGATGGCCATCGAGCGTCACATGCCAATGGATGGATTGGACTGTAGACCAATGGACGCATTGCTTTGGATGCGTCACATGCCAATGGATAGGTTTGACGTGTATTGGGATGCGGGTTTTTGGTGAAAATGGGCTTTGGAATCGCGTGACATTTTTTGGAAAACCCTTGCCTTGAGACACTTATCTTTTCACCACTTCCGGTTTATGAAAATTTTTTTTTTCACTCGGCCACAGATTTGGGTCCAGCAAAATTTGGGTCGAGACAAAATTTGAAATTTTCGAAATGCAAGTTTTGAGTTGTCATTTGGCCACGCCCACTTCCGGTTTAAAAAAATTTTTTTCAGCTGAGCCCCGAGCCTCGAGTCTCGAGACAATCTCTCCATGCATCATCCAAACATTCTAATGACCTTGGGTCATTGACCTTTCAATCACAATTCCCATGTCCTGTCACGTGATATCCTAAAAGTGCATCTGGTGAAAGTGTTTTGTCGCTCGACTTCTTGGAATTACATCCGGTGATATTCTAAAAGTGCATCTGGCGAAAGTGTTTTGTCGCTCGACTTCTTGGAATTACATCCGGTGATATTCTAAAAGTGCATCTGGCGGATATGATGTGTCGCTCGACTTCCTGGAAATGCATCCGGTGATTTTCTAAAAGTGCATCTGGCGGATGTGATGTGTCGCTCGATTTCTTGAAAGTGCATCCTGAGAGGTGGATCGAATGTCCTGTCACGTGACTTTCTGGAAATGCATCGTCTTTTCAGGTCACGTGGCATTTTCTAAAACATTTCAGGACGACTAGAGCGCCCTCTGTGTGTCTATAAAAAGGGCTTGCACGCCGAGGAGCCGTTATATTTTTTGACATAGAGTCGATTCAAAATGGCAAATCTTTTTATTGTAAGAAATCTCGTTCTCAAATCCCCCGATGAGGTGTTTCCATGCTATGCTTTTCCTCGGGAGGTGTTGTTGATGGGAGAGCCAGAGGTCGTGGAATTGGGGGACGAGGCGCATCCAGTGCTTCGATTCCTCGACCCGGAAGGCTATTCCGATGTGAGGCAGGTGAGGGGTGCTTTTAAGCAATTTCTCGATCGAGAGTTGCGTTTCGAGAATAATGTCAGTCACTTGAGCCCAGCTTACCGGAGCTTTGATAGCTTCGGCATGAGATGGTTGTCGAATATTGTGTGTGACTGGTTTAGGAAAGGCTACAACTTGACAGACGATTTGCGGATTCGCTTAGCCAGCGAAATTCGAAATTGTCTGTTCTCGTTGCCTTTTGAAAGCTGGTATTATGCCCCACCTGAGCCTTGTCCGATTTGTTTGGAGGAAATGTTGGAAATGCCTCATCCAACTCGTTGCCAGCACGTGTTTCACGCACAGTGTCTGGACAATTGGTTGCGCACGCGTCCACACAGGACATGTCCCCTTTGCCGACACGAAATCTAACTCTGTGTCAAAAGCCATTTTTTTTTAAAAAAAATGGGACGAGTCCCCCTCATTGGGGACTCGTCCCATTTTTTTAAAATACACACAACGCCAACATTGGGCGTTTGGGTGCAGACCCCTTGAAAATGCATTGGACAGGGCTTTCTGGGGACCATTTCACATACACAATGGAGTGCTTCACGAGAGGGCAGTGAGAACGTTTCCAATCATGGTGTCACGACAAAAGAGCAGTGAGAATCGAGGCTTGAGACTATTTATTGTGTCGTTTTGCGTTTCCAATTTTATTTTGCAAGGGTCACGGTGCTCAGCTATTTTTTCGAGTGACTGTATGAACAAAAGGAAAGAAAAAGGCATTTTCAGAAGAAAACGTTTGAAAAAGGCAGAAAAGGGCATTTATGGCATTTTGCCTGAACTTCCGGGCTCTAGTCATCACATAAAATTGAAACGTCATAAAAAGCAAACGATCTGATTGGTTCATGAAAGAAATTGCCTGAACGGTTGCAGATATTTCGTGCAACCGTAATTTCTATATCACACGAGCGTTTTTTGGAGAAATTTCACTTACAGTTGCACTTACACTTGCAGTTACACTTGCAGTTGCACATATTTTCTCTCGTGTGATATAGCCATAAGTTTTCTTAAACCGGCACGTGGAAACGTATTAATAATTTTTGCCACACTTATGCACGAGTTTCAAAATGTACAAAAAACATTAGCAATTTAATCAGTGCCTAGGAAGGAAAATTTTCTAAGATTTGTTATTGTTGTTAGATTGCTTTAGCAGTTGGAGTTATCCAAATTTTTCTTAAAATGGTTTACTTTACAAGACACTGCGGTTAATTTTCCGCTCTACATAATAACTAGTTCAAAATTAATAATTCATTTCGAATTAATAAAGACACTCTTCCAATTTGAGCACCGAAAGCAAGCATCACTGGCTGTGCTTGCTCAGTAAGAGGGTGGGTGACCAGTTTCATCAGCCTGCGTAGGAATCGAGGTTGCATCGTATCGGCTCTCGTTAAACTGTTCTACCGCAAAGTGTTCGACTTCTCGCAGGTCGTCAAGCTACCAAACCAAGGGAGCCATCCCCTCTGCAGATCTGGCATGTATTCGGATCAACCTCAGTGATGTTTCCTAAACCGTCGCCAATAGCGCATTGTGCAGCTCTAGTGCGACGTAAATAAAGTACCTTCATACCTACCATTTCGGGTTAATCTACACTAATATATGTAAAAATAAGGAAATTTTCAAAAGTTAATGAAATTTATTTCACATTCATATAGTATAGATAAACAATCAAATTTACTGAATAAAAAGGAAGTCAAAAATCAGTATTTTTTGTGTCCGCCACGCAGCGTGATGAGAGCCTGTACTCTTGGTGCATTGAATCATACTAGTCATCAGGCTCTGATTGTAATCCTGGGGAATGGCATTCTATATGACTTTGACTTGACGTCAAAGTTCAGTCTTGCTGTGTGCACCATCGAACGAGTGAACGACCGATGAAATCCCAGACACGCTTTGTACACTGAACCGCTTTGTACACGAAACCCTTTGTACACCGAAGAAGATCTGTGTTGTCTGAGAACGGCATTGTCATGTTTATTTCACAGGCATTATCCAGCTGAACTGCAGCCCCCGGAATGCATCGAAGGATGGAGAGGACCCCTGAACGCACATTTTTTCTTAAATCGCAATTGCTATAAAGGTTGCCAGTAACTTGCACTATATGTGATCAGTATACAAAATGTTTATACTCAATAACTCCCTACACTATGATGTCAGACGTTCATGCAGTATAACTCTGGATAATGCACTGTAAGAACTGACGTTTCCTTCTAACGTCTGACTCGTACTCTTCCAGTATTGTGCTTAAGATTATAGCAATATTTATTGAAAAATACAACTTGTTGTCACAGGGTACGTCATGCACTGTGTTAATGAACCCATTGCAGTCGCAGACGTTTTTGATTCAGCGAGAGAGGAATCCTGCTTAGAGGAATTATTTTACTCAGATAATGCTGCAGCAAATGACAACGAACCGTGAGGCTAGACAGCACAACACGTTCAACCAACAACTAGCACAACTGATCCATCGTTGTGCTAACACACAAGAGAACGTTTTGTACGACCCATCAGAGACAAGCGATCTTCCGTGGCGAAGAACGTCGCAGTTCAGTGCCAGCCATTAGAAGAAAAATTGTTGATGAAACTTATAACAATTCAAATATAGAATTATTTTTCATATCTCTTATATTAATTTCTTTTTCATTTTTAAAAATATCAGTATATAAATGTTAAAATTTATATCTGACAGCATGTAAAATCACTTTCTCTCTCCTTTTTAAATTTTTGATTGACATTAACTAAAGTGGGATCTTATATAATAAAGATCTCAAGAGGAAAATATAAGTTTTTCTGCAAAAATGGATGGATAGTCAATATTTAAAGCAAAAAAAAAAAACTAAAAAAATCAGGAAAAAAGTATTTAATTTTTTGTCATAACTTTCGAGCAAGTTATAATTTTGAAAAAAACAGAGTTTACTGAGTTTCCAAACCTTATAGTTAATGTACAGTGCACCAAAAATAAAGCAGTCCACCTTGAATAACTTTTGTTCTAATGATCAGATCTTCATGTTCTATAAGACTCAATCGCAATGGTTCAAGGGGGTGACCGCAAATATGCTAATTGATTGGCACAGACGATATTTCAAGTTACGAAATCAGACACAAAAACGTACTTTCCTTGAAAACATACTTTTATTTGACGGATTCAGATTTCTGGCCCGCAAAATATAGGGAATTGCCGATATCTAGGAAATATGGTCCCCATAGTTTGGTCAGGAGAGCGATCCAAAATGTGGACCCCTATAATGTTAATTTTAATCGCCATGAAGTCTCAAGCCTCTGAAACATGAAATATCTCATTTCATACAGGGGAGCTTCTTATTCTTCATCTGTCTTAATAATGACCCAATTTTAAATAACTAAACCATGTAACCATAGTCACTGCCATTGCACAGGAGAATGGCTAGCCCTGTTCCTTCCAAAGAGATTCGGTCTTGATTTTGAAACAGATCAAAAACTTCTAAAGTTAAGAAACTATAGTCCCGTAGTGGTCTGATCGTTAAGACGCGGTTCCCAGCAGATCACCGAAGTCAAGCATCACTGGCTGCAGTCAGTGTGCGGGTGGGTGACCACTTGGATCAGTCTGCGTAGGGACCGAGGGTGTGCGGTATTGGTCCTCGTTAAACTGTGCTACCGTAAAGTGCTCGACTTCGCGCGCAGGTCATCGGGCTACCGAAGCGGGGATGCAATCCCCTCCGCAGAGGATCAACATTGTGATGGCATGTCTTCGGATCATCCTCCGGGATGTCGCCAATAGCCCATTGTGCAGCTCTAGTGCGACGTAAATTAATAACAACAACAACAAATAAGAAACTATAGGGAGTTGAAAACTGTATTAAACATTTTTCTGAAAGAAAGTATTGTGGAATAAATATGAATTTTTGACAGTTAAATAGGAAAAATATTGTAGTACATTCAAGGCCGGATTTACGAATAAGCTAAATAAGCTGTAGCTTGGGGCCCCGAGATGACAAGGGCCCCCAGATCCTACTTTCCCCCCTCTTTTTTTAAAGATTTATTTGGAGCTGGGACCCTCAGAAGCCCAAAATGCATTTTTTTTCTTTCTTTTTTACATTGTCGGACATAATAAATATAAATAAATGACTGAATAAAACAAAAAACTTCGTTGTCATTAGTAGGGAACATATTATCTTTCAAGCAATTTGAGTATTAATAGATTATTTATAAATAAACAATTTTTTAGTTTAAAAGGTAAAAAAGTATTTTTTTTTTTTTTTTGCCCCCTCATTCGATCATTAGACTATTTAATATCTGTTTCCAGGAATCTGAATTCCCTTTTATTTTACTTTAAAATTGTACAAATGATATATTTAATGCTTTCATGTGATATGCAGCAGTTTTGAATAGCACTTTAAAATATCTAAAAAAGGACGGAAATTGTCAGTTCCATAAAAAAAAAAAAATTAACTAATACTTTTGAATAAGAATTTAAATAACTACACACGTTTGTTTTGCTATCTCATTCTGCATAGCATTATTTAGAGTAGACAGTTGCGTGTGGGTGTGATGATGACGTAATAAAAGAGGTATACAAAAAAAGCAAATTTCATTTAAGTTAAAATACTCAATATTATATTCTTAAACTCCTCGAAAATGTAGTAAAAGAGGTATACAAATTAACTGTCGCAAACAAATTAATAATAAGTAAGAACGAAACAAAAATGATATCGAAATAAGCTGAATCACTAATGAGACCGGGATGAAAGACATCGAAACCTATTTATTGAATAGTATAACTAGAGGGTGTTTCTAAAATTCTGAAATCTATTAGGCTTTAATTTTTTTTTCTGTCACAAACTTTATCAGTAATTAAAAATAATAAATTCGTTGGATTTCAATATTGGTTCAGTTTTTTCGTTGAATAAATGTTAAACATTAACAGATATTTGTCTTTTAAAACATTTCATTCTATAATGAGATAATTATTCTACAATTGTATGTTGAATGCTCGTTTTGGCTGGATGCCTGGGACAGTTGCTCTTTCACATCATAGCCACTATACACCTTCAAGAGCAGAGCTGACTTTAAACCCATATGACATTTATTCTCTCTGATTTTTAATAGACCCTTTAATAAATCCTTAAAAATATAAACCAAAAATTTACATAAATAATGAAAAAAAAATTTTTGCCCTAAAATTTAACAAAGGTACTTAAAATAATTAAAAAGAAAGCAAAAATAATGAAGAAATATTTTCAATATAAACATCAATTAAATAATATCAGCTTACGAAATGTTCCTTTTTTTTTTACTAACAGTATTAATATAACAGTCCTCCCCTGCTCCAGGGACTGCTGGATTGGGTTCAAAATTACAAGGCTTCAGAGTTGAATATTAGTAGTCGTAAACTCGAAATTGGGTCGGCTGTGCAATGACTGTTATAAAATAAACTAATAAATTTGGTCGGGATAGCCTGGTTGATAGGGCGTTGGACTCGTGTTCGTGAGAATGGGAGTTTGAATCCAGCCGGCGGAAGAATACCCATGTATAAAAATGGCGACTGGTGCATGCTAAATCTGTCGGGGTCACAAAGTCCACCAAGTTCTCATAACCAATAAATACCTTTGGGTACTAATCTAGCAGTTCCCTTGTCTTCTGGATTGGGTTCGAAATTAAAAGGCTACGGAGTTAAACATTGTTAGCCGTAAACTCAAAATTGAGTCAGTTGTTCAACGGCGGTTATAAAAAAAAATAAAACTAATAATCGAATTGTATTTTCTTGTTTTCTTTCTAACTCTTTGCATATTTTCTACGCACATTCAAAATTTCTTGTTTCTAAGTCTTATAGATTTTGTAACGTAAACAAAAAACAATTGAGAAAAAAATTCGCGAAAAAATTATTAAAAATTGCGAATAAAATATACTCAAAATGACTCTAAAAAAAAAAAAAAACTCTGTTAAATATATAGTGGCCCAGCACGCCAAATTTTTACTCTGTGCTTAAAATGTGTTTCTTTTGTAACTTTTTTCCCTCGTTCAAAAAATGTGTGCAATAAAAGAAAGGTTCTATATAATAGACAGTTTACTTTAGGTGTATAGAAATGGAATTGAACTTATAAGGGCCCCATCATTTTCAGTAGCTTAGGGCCCCAAGGGTCAAGATCTCCCCAAGCGTTGCGATCGTGAATAGTCTTCTACCTGTGAAAAAATCAGTAACAGTGAGAATTTTCTTAGATATGTGCTCGGAAAAATTGGTACACATAAGCATTACTATGTGTTATAAGTTGTAACATTAACAGAGAAAAGCATTCGGAAGCGTTTCGAATTTATCAAGTTAAATTTGTATATTGTTTTGGAAATAAAAATGGATTGATACTGGTCTTTTTTCCTTTCTGATTTTAAATATCTCAATGGAGGAAATTCCTACTAATCTGAACGCTGGTTCGTTGGCGATGCACTTATAATTAAATAATTTATTGAATATGTTTGTATGACTGAATTTTAATTATAAATTTTTTGTATTGGAATTTCTAAACTGAACACAAACAATTTTTCTGCAATTGATTCATATTACTTTTAAATGCTATATTGGAAAAAATATGTTTATAAGAAACTTAGCTTGCTTAGAATCGTTTATATGATAAATATGAACTTAAAATTTTTGCAGAACAGCTATCTTTGTTAGCTTCAGCACGGAAATCATTTAAACTTTCATAAATAGTTTGAAGAATATTTATCGTTTAGTTACATCTTTCTTTTTATTTTTCATTTACTCATAATTATATCATCTTCAGGCCATTGTTCAAAAAGTGCTATTAATATAATTTGCAAAACTAGTTTTGCCCCTATTTAAAGTTAGTTTTAGAATTCATAAAAATTAGCTGTGAGTGAAAAGTATTTTTTATTTATTTATTATATATTTTATTTTGTATAGTTAAAGTATAGTTTGTATAGTTTTGTAAGTTTTGTAAGATAAGTAAATCCTAGCTATTCTTTTAAATCTCAACATTAGACTGTTTTTTCACTTCTCACTTAAAATGTTAATTAAAAATGCTCCTCATAAACTTTTATATTATTAGTCAGGAAGATTTTCGTATTGTTATCTTTGGTAGAATAATCGCAAAGTCTTGGCAACTTCTAGGCAGCTGCTTGTAAGAAATTTAAAAAAAAGTGGCGAACTCGAAGGGTATAAATCATAGTCACCCCCAAGCAAACCTCTACTTGATTTTTTTTTTTGCACGTTTAAAATATGCAAGTTTAAAATCTATTTGGCAATTGTAGTTGGCATGACAGATCACGATGGAGATTTATCTCCTTATAGTCTAAAAATGATGAAAAAATAATAAAATTTTAGAGGATCAGTTCCACTATGCAAAAGTTAAGTCCACTCCAAATTTTTCCAGTTTTTGAGAAGTTAATAGTTTGACAGTTGTTAATAGCTTAACAGTTAATTTTTGGATTGATTTAATTAATAATTTTCATTATTATTTATTTAATAATTATTCTTTTAACAATTAAAATCTTATAGAACAATAAAATACAATTCATAATTTTTACAAAATTAAGGAACATTCCTACTGAATATGATTTAATAGTTCTACTTAAAATGCACCTATCAAATTCTGAATTTCTAAATGAATATTTTATATGAATTTTTATTTTGATAAAAATGTGTTAAAAAAATATTATTAGTGTAACGTGAAAAAATATTTTGCATTTAAATGAAAAGTTTGTTTTCAAAACATTTGAATTCTATCACAAAATCAATTCTTTAGACCTATAAAGAGGAAAGAATCTCTTCTCTCTCAAGATGTAAACCTATTAATCTTTTCAACGTTTTTGAACTGTATTGTCACAACAGTTTAGAGCAGGCTCCAAAGCTCTGTATCATGCCACAGGCCAATTTTCTTTTATGGATAGTTGACGGAATGTAAACAATAAAAAGTTTCCTGAAACCGGAAAAAATTTAGAAAAATTTTGGTATATCATATGTTATGCTTATGAGGCGATGTGCGAATAGGCTTAATAATGTCGGAAGTTTTATTATTGTAATTTGTGTTTAAATTTACGCTTAACTTTACCATTCATAAGAGTTTTCCGTGATTTATAAATTCTAACAGGTCGTGTTTTGAGTGTTATCCATTATTTGGCTATATTTAAGTAAAGTAGTAAAATTTTTTATTTTTGGTAACATTATAGCAAGCTGGTGGAGCCTTCCGAATTCATTTGTTATTTGTTTCAAATTTATTTGTGGTAAAGACAATGCATCTGTTTTAAACCAAATTGAAAGGGAAAGAACCCATTATATAATAAACACTGCAAGTATAATAGTAGGAGATGACACACTTTTTCAAGCTTTGGCATAAAAATCAGTTGGTGGTAGTAATCTGGAAGTTTTACGATGAACTTTACCCCCCTTCCCCGTAACATCTGTGTTTAGCTTTACATAGTCAATCATCCCTTAGATTGGCTATTTCTTCTGTTGTATTTTGGAAACTGGCATTTATGTAAATAATGCTGTTTTTAAGATTCTAATTGTAGCATTCAGAATAATTGTGTACAGATTTCTTATCATAGGCAGAAGAATTTACCAATTTGGTTACTTTTTGAGCTATTAAAGTGTTTCTAATAATTTTTTTCCAGTTTTCTAACTGTATTTTTAGTAGGGAAAACTTATCTTTCTTATTGAACAAAATATTTATTTTCCGTTAAAAAAAAGTGATTGTTGAGTGGTTTAGAAATAAGATAAATATTTTTTGAACTATTATTAGAGAAGGAAAAGCTTTCAGTTTTCTGTGATGTCAATGGGGCTGAGGTTTGTTAATGCTTTGTTGAAAAACAAGCAAAAAACTATAATGATAATTATAATAAAACCTGTATATCCAGTAATTCATTGTGATTGTGTTTTTGCAGTCTGTAGGGTCAGGTGGTATAAAGTGGGTACAAGGGATAAAGTGGATACATGATTGTTAAGAAACATCTATTTTCATTTTTTGAGTTTAGATAATTGATTTAATATTTTTAGAGACATTTGCTGGGATTGCAACAAGCATTTTTATTTCAGTTTTAGAAACTGATAAAAAAATTTGATGTTTACAAAATATCTGTTTATGATCAATTTATAAAGTATGTTTAAGCTGTTGATGAATTTTCTTCTAATATCACTAAAAATTGTTAAAAAGTATTAATTTTTGTTAAAACTGGTAGATTGGACATCTAAAAAAAACATCTACATAGAGATTTAAATATAAATTTCAAAATTCTATTTATTATGAATTCTTTTCTGAGGTGGGGCAAAGTGGGTATATGGCTAGGCTTAGCTAAACTAAGCTTTTCTTTACTTCTGTGTTAGCCTTAGTAAGTTTATAATGCTCTATATTTTATAATAAAATAGCTAAAAAATTATTTACTTGTTTAATTACAGTCTCACATAGTAATTTTAAATTAAAGTTATTGTTTGAAAACAAAATTTCTTTTAAATTTTATCTTTTAAAGAGAAGAATGATTGAGGTAATAACAATATAGCAGACATATTATACAATAAAAAAAATTACCGATATAGCATAATAGTACAACTTAATGAGCATATTATTTAAAGATATAGATGAGTTTTAGCCAGGGTTGGGTTTTTGACGTCAAAAAGTGGTTTTTGACATGACAAGGGTATAATACTGGTTTAAACCGTCAAAAATGTCAAAAACTGAAGTTTTCCAAGAAAATATATAAACTTCAAAACTACCAACAGTTGCTGTGCATTATATTGAAATTTAATTATACTATAGGTAATCAGCAGGTTTTAAAATATTTTTTAATTAAAATTAAGGTAAAATAACAGATTTAAAATCTCAGAAATTTATATTCAAATGCATGTGCAGAAAAATTTTGCACAAAATTTTTTTAAATATTTATATTTTGAAATAAAAAAATTTTTTTTTTTTGATACTTAAGAAAATTAAAAGTTTATTACTATGCATTTTTGACATATAAGGAACATATAACTAATATTTATAAGGAACTTACAAGTTATGTTGTATAAATACAAACTTGATACAAGTGTATGAAAAAAATTTTTAATGTTATAATATCTTTATTATCCAGTATGTTAATTTGAATTTAAAAGTAGTTATATTTGGGAATAATGATAAATATAATTCATATTGTTTATTATATTTATTTATAATTATTACAATTATCATTTTAAAACAATTTTTACCTCTTAATTTTTTCCCCCCACTTGTATTAAGAATACAAATAATGCATATCTTGAAAGCAAGAAGTAATTATTCAACAGCTGAATATTTAGTAGATATTCAACAAAACTATATAGTATTCAGCAAAATGAAATTCACAAGTATTTGGATAAACTAAATTTTCAGCATAGTAAATGAATAGGCTGAATATACTGTAAATCGACACTAACTACTCTGTGTATTTAACAGAAAGCACTTAAATTTGTATTGTCTTATGTTAAAAAGATTATTAAGAAGATTTAAAAGAATATTAAAAAGATTTTTCTTTAAAAGATGTCTAATGTACAAAACTGCTAATGTTTATCTTTAAAAATGTTTATCTTTAAAAATGTCTAATTTTTAGTATAATCTATACTATACACCAAATTTGGTTATAAATAAATTTCTTAATAATATCACTGCAGATTTTCAATAACACATGAAAATGAATACATAATATTACAAAAGATGTGAGCTTTCAAAAGTACAAGATTTTGGCTACTATTCAAAATATAAGTGTTTCTTCAAAATTTTAAATTTATTTTTTCTAGAACATATTTAGAAACACTATCCTTTATAAAAAATATATAAATTTTATGTATTAATTAAATTTCACATATGAATATAGGTTTTTGACATTTTCGACAGTGAGGTTTTTGACGTGACGGTTTAAACCATGGTTTAAACCATCAAAAACTGTCACATGTCAAAAACCTGCCAACCCTGGTTTTAGCACAAATTTCTGCCTTCATATGGCAATTTTTCATGGAAAACAAAAGAATTTCCTTAAAGGAACTAAATTCAATAAAAATACATGCCTGCCATAAATAGTAAAAGCACTTTAGAATTTCACACTATGGATATTAATTTTTGCACTCTCACTTATATTTAAAATATACCAAGTAGACTTTTCTTGCTTTTTGATGAAATTGTGTAGAATTCAGCAAAATATACTACTGCATCTGAAATGAAACATAATTTTGATAGCCATGTACATTAACTTTTTAATTTAATAATATGAAGAAAAAAAAATTATTTTAGCACTTTTTTTAAAAATATAGGTAATCATGATACATTTATTGAAGAGCATTTTCGTTTCTGAAACAATATTTGTATATGTTTTTTTAGTGAAATATATACCTACTAATTTTAGAACTATACCCACTTTACCCCACTCCTAGGTAAAGTCGGTAAATCAAAACATGTTCTTTTGAATGCATTACTATGAGAAAACAAACAAAATAGACAAGTTGTGCCTCATATTTAGTCTTATAAATCCATTGTTTATAAAATGCATCAAAATTTTCAGTAAAATGAAGTTAATGGGTTGATTGTAGAGCCTTCTTGGAAATCCCCCCCCCCATATTTAGTTTCTAAAATAGTTGATTAATAACTTTAAAAAGTGCTAAAAGAGAAAAAAAGAAGAAATAGAAAAAAGGAAGCGAATTCCGATTTAATGATAAAGATATGCTGTTTTTGTGAGGCTCTTTTTTAGGTAAAGAAATTTCTTTATTTCATAATTACTTCTGTTTTGTTTTAATATAGTTCTTGAAATTATTTATGTTGCCAAATTCTTGGATACCTTGCATATTGAATCTAACTTTGTAGTGAGTGAAGCAAACCATATAAGAATTCATAGTAATCTTTAAGGTTGGTGAGTATTAGGAGATAGAGCCATCTAATTCATTCATAAAAGCCATATTTTTTTAATTAAGTCTGAGAATTTATAAAACTGATTATAGAATTTAAAAGGCGTATAGCATATTATCAAATTAGTATTACCATATAATTTAAAGAATTATACATACTTAAACTTTGCCTTTTACTGGTGTTCATATTAGAAGTTGTCAATGAGTTAAGAAAGTGACATATTAGAGATAATTTCTTGACTTTTATTTTTTGATTTATATTTTGATCGATAACATCTCTTTTAATTACTAAACTTGTGCCATGCTCAGGGGTGTGTCCAGGGTGTGTCAGGGGTGTGTTACTACCATTTAGCGATACCTTCACAGTGTTTTCATTATAGAAAAAAAATGGGTGAGAATTTCTCACCCTTTCTCAAAAACAGGGTGAGATTTCAGAAAGTTAAGTGAGATTTCCAAAAACTTAAAAAACACAAATAGACATGGAAAAAAAATCATTTCTTTTATTATAATACATTTTTAACGTCTTCTATTTTTTAAAGCATTGAATATTCTTGCTGCATCATCATAGAAGATTTTGCCTTTACTAGGTATTTGTCCCTCTTACATTAGTGCATAAAAAATTTGAACGTCTTACATGAAAAAACTTAGGTAATATGGTAAACACGTGGTTGCAGAGAAATGTGTTCTGAAAGGGGTTCCGTGGTTCGGTTGTTCGAAAAGGTTCTGAACAATACTGGTAAATAGGGAAGCTAGATAACGGAGCAAATGTTGAAAACAATGAGAGATCCAGGAAGAAAAGTGAAACGGATTTTATTCTAAATAGCGTAATTCGAAGCTTCTTCCAAAATGCGAGAAATTCGCGAATTTTGAAATTGATTTATAGAATGAGCGAATTTCTCGCAGTAATAATTTCTTAATGCGAGAAAAGAAAAAAATATGCGAGATTCTCGCGTTCTCGCGCTGTAGTGAAAACACTGCTTCACAAATTCAACTTTAGTCAAAACGGTAGTTTCACAAAATACTTTATTCTAAAATTTTATTTTTGTATCCAGTTAGAAACGATAAATGTATGTTTACCATATTTTTGTGTTGATTTTTTTATATAATTTTTAATTTTCGCAAATTATACCTAAATTTTCACAAAATAAGTACCTCTCAGAAAAAACTGGACAGACCCCTGATGCTTTTTCTTATTACTGCGCCATACTATTTCAGTATAGTACATGCCAGTTACTTTTATATTGATTGATATCTTCGTTACTTTTATATTGATATAACAGTTACGTTTGTATTTCTGTAATTTTTATATCAATGTATCTTTCGCTTTTATGTTGATTTGTATGAATCTATCAGTTAATTTATATTTTTATTTATATAATGTTTGTAAAATTAGTAATTAATTTTTTTTCTGCAGTGTTGCAAGAATATGGTCCATATCCTTTACACAAGACAGCATTTTTGGGTCATAAACAGCATTTGATATTTCTGCTGGAGAGTGGACTATCTCCAAACCAGACAAATTATGATTGTCTTACGCCTTTACACGAAGCTTGTATTCAGAATAGGGCTGAGTGTGCAGAAATCTTGATTAACTATGGAGCGAAAGTAAGTTATCTTCTTTATTTTTCTTATATTGGTGTACAAGTTGACTTTTAATCTCTAATTTTATTGCCCAAAAATGAATTAATTTTAATTCATAAGCAGTTAAGCTCAAATAAAAATACAGTTTTACCAAAACTACGGGTTTTTGACAGTTTTTGACTGAGGGATTTTTGACATGACGGTAAAAACCATGGTATAAACCGGGAAAAACCGTCATGTGTCAAAAACTTGCCAACCCTGATTATAAACAATAAGATTGATATCAATAAGTCTGTATCAATTTATCTTTACATTTTACCCCTTCCCAAAACTATTTTTATTATTTTATTTGTAATTAATTTTGCATTTTCTCTTATATTTTCTTTACATATTAATTTTTTTCAGGAACAATGCTTTAAGTTACATTCAGAAAAAAATTAATAATAAGAATGGTTAATATAATTTAATAATTTATTCAAGAGTTTTTCAAAAAATATAACACACTGAAAATTTTTAAAACATACCATAAAGTTATAAATTTAAAGATTTTAGATCATCATTTTATCATGAACATATTATCATGAACATTTTATCATGATCATATTACCATAATTTACAATTACGGCATGAATTTAATCTAACTGATTCACTTTATATCTAGCTGAATTCTCAAATTTGACCAAAACTCTTTTCCAATATAAGTTACAATTGTTTTATAAATACTATAAGCAAAAATTTATTACCTATTAAAATTTCTGTTACTTTCCAACATAAATAAACTAATAAACACAAGATAAAAAGACAAAACCTAAAAGAACACAGGAAAAAATTATAAATATCAAATAAACTAAAAAAGAAAAAAATAATAAAATTTTTGTTTTTCGGTTTGAAAATTTCAAAATTTTCACATTCTCTGCTGTACATGTTATATGCTCGTATGAAATTATTCATACTCATATACTATTTTGTCTGTGAACCATGTCAACCATGAAAACTAGGGGTGCACAACCTTTTTCAGTGAAGGGCCACATGCACAGCAGATTGACCAATGAAGGGCCGCATGCCAAAGTGTTTAGACCGACATATTGAAAGCAATTGTTGGTGGTGATTGTTATATAAACATCATTGTTTATATAACACTAAATTCTTTTTGTCGGTTAACCTTGTAATCTCTTTGCAGAAAATACAATACTTTAAAACGTTTAAAATTAGATAATGCAAAACTGATTACTTAAGAAGGAAAACAGAATTCGAAAATCAGAATCAATTTATCAGAAAAAATTTAGATAAATTGAAATAATTAAAAAACTATGGAAAAATTGAAATTTTTTTTATCACATTACAAAATACAAAAGTCCATTTAAACATAAATTTTACCGTTAAATTTTTTTTCATAGAATTAAATTTCAAATAAATAAATATTCTAGTTATTAATATAAATTCAAGTTAAATACTTTGATTTAAAGAAAGTTTATAGGGTTAAAAATGATTAAAACTAAAACAAAACCCCTTAAGTGGAAAATAAGATTTAACATTTATTAGGGAATGTACTTTAACTTTCAGACATTTTTATTTTAAATTAATAATAAGAGGCTGAGAGAGGGAAGAAAAAGAAAGAAAGAAAACACATTAAATTTTAAGGAACTATATTCTTTAATAATAAAAAACTATTAGGATACTTGTTTACAACTTTTTATGACAAATATATTTTTAACATGACACTTACTATTTACAATCAATTAACAATCAATAAAATTTACATTACTTTACGAAACTTATCTTGATTAAATTTTTTATACAGTTAAAATTTAATGATATACAAATCATTTCCCAGCATATAATCATAAATGATATAAAATGCTCCAAGAAGGTAGAAAATGGTTTAAAAAATTTCTTAATGGTTATACTGTAATTTGCAAAATTTTTGAATATTGTGATAATTTTATCTACTTGATCATGTGACATTTTTTGAGCCATTAAATGAAAATGTAATGATTGTATTTAAAGACTACTCTGTAATTTTGAACAGGCCAAATTCATTCTGGAAAACAGTCTTTCGACAGAAGCTGTTGTTGTGGGTAGTATTAAACTTAGAGCAAATAACATAATCAGTTTTGGAATTTGTCCTAGATGGTGTTCTTCCTTTCTGGGTTTTTAAATCGCGGAAATACAAATAGCGATGTGTTATATTTTAATTACTTAAATACGAATAGCTATGTGTGATTTTTTAATTGCTTGAATACGAATTGCCATGTGTGATTTCTAAATTGCGTAAATAAAAAACTCGATGCTTGTTTTTCAAATCGCGTGAATACGAATCGTGTGGCTTTTACATTGCGAAAGGACTACTCACAACACTTGATTTTTAAAATGCATGAATATGAATCGCGATACATGGTTTTTAAGACGCGTGCATATGAATTACGAGAAAAGTAGCAACGGATGATATTTTAAACGCCAGAACACCAATCGCGATATGTGATTTTAAATCCCGTAAATACGCATACGAAAATTTTAAATACGAAACGCGATGGATTATTTTTAAATCTCGTTAATGTTAATACGAAATACGATGCGCAATTTTCAGATAGCGTAAATACAAATTACGATGTATGACTTATAAATTACCTGTGACAACAAAAAGAATAGGTGCGATGTGTGTTGTTAAACTTGCACGTGTTCATGGGACTAAAGAATTATGCCGTGTTTTGAATTATTTTTTTTTGCAAAACGGACCGCGTTTAATATACACACATCTCGTTTTTTTTCCTGGGAAGGTGTTGATTTGGCTAAGATACGTAATTACTTTTTAAGTTACGAAAAAAAATTAGAACTGAATCGAATTTCACGAGTTGTAATATTATGTGAAAATATCAGGTATATTCTAAATCACAAATAAAAATGCAGCAATAACGGGAAAGAAGAAAAAACACGTTCGAAAAACCTCTTAAAAAGTGCGTGTTAAAATCGGTACAACGCAAATGATAAAATCGGCACGAACAGAGCACGTAAAAAATAATTTTTTTAATGCGCGATTCAAAACTCGCTTGCTGTCAAACCATAGTATTAAAAATATCATAATCTTTTTAAATCACGGGGAAAACGTAATAACTATTAAAACAATAACCAAAATACTTTTATATTTTAGATGAAATTGGAGTAAATAAAGTCCATCAAAATTTTATGTAATTTAAATGCGGGATTTGAAATTAAAATGTCGCAATAGCGTATAAAAAATATCGGTACTTTCAAAACCTTGTATAAATGTGTAGCAATAATTTCTAAAATAACGATTGAGGGCCGGGATAGCCTGGTCGGTAGGGCGCTGGGCCCATATCCAAGAGGTCGTGGGTTCGATCCTCGCCGGCCGAAGACTCCCCGTGTAGTAAATGGTGACTGATGCACGTTAAATCTGTCGAGTCTCAAAGTCCTCCATGTTCCCACAACAAATCAATACCTCTGGGGGTACTGATCCAGGAGTTCCAGGAGTAAGTAGTCGTAAACCCATGAAATTGGGTCGGCTGTTTAACGACGGTTATAAAATAAAATAAAATAACGATTGAAAAATAATTTGATTTGCGATAAAATCGTTGCAAATAAGCCACGTCAAAAAATGGTTATCTAAATGAGCGATTCTTTACTCGCGATTCGTAATAATATCGTGCTAAAATATCGAAGTTTTAAAAACCGGGCGGAAATGTGCAGCAATAACTTTTGAAGAAAGGATCTAAAGTCATTCAGATTTTCCATGAAGTTTGCATAAATAAAGCGTTTCATAACTTTCAAAAATCGCTATTTCAGAAACTACTTGAAAATGGGTAGCAATAACTACCAAAAAGTCATTGGAATCGGCACATACGAAAAGCGTCAAAAGTGGTAATTAAAATTCGTAAATCGTAATAATGATGTATTAAAAATATTGGGATTTTTAAAACTATGCTGAAATCTGTAGCGTTAACCATCGAAAAACTACATTGATTGAGATTGGGTGCGTCAAAAACTTAAAAGTGTAAATTTAAATTACAGAATTTTTTTTATTTTTTTTTCAAAAACAAATATTTTAATTTTTTTTTCATTTTGTTCAGATTGCGGCCGCGGGCCGCACATCGAGGGTTGGCGGGCCGCATTTGGCCCGCGGGCCGCAGGTTGAGCACCCCTAATGAAAACCATGTCAATATGCCATTATTAATTTTTATTTATACATCAACAATTTTAAGCATACATCATAAGTAAGTAATCAATTAAGTATTATTAACAAATAAGTATTAAGCATGAATAAGCATTGAAGTTGTTATTCACAGATACGCAATGATGAAGTTAATGCAGTACATTATTATTCAGAAAAGTATTATTATCAGATGTATTATTGACAAGTCAGCAATAAGCTTTTGAGCATGTCTACTTCTTGTTCAAACAATGTTCAATTATGGTTTGTGAGTTTAAGTTTGAAGATTCTACTTTATCAATGCTAATTTGCATTAAATAATTTCTTACCTTAGTATGGGAAAATTGCATGGCATCAAATCCTTTCACCCTTGCAGATGTATCGAGAGCAATGCCAAACATTATCTCCTCAAGTCGGCGATTATTGACGAGTTATTTCCGTATGCAATTAAAAAGAGATAAGTACACCACAAGCCAAAGGTTTGAAGAGGCTTCTTGCATTTTTAGCAACAGGGACCTTGAGATTTGACCTCTCATATTTTACATAACAAATCTCTTCATCACTTAAGTTTTGCCTTAAAGGATTTCATCATATTCATATAAATCCAAAAGAAAACCGACTTTGACTTTTGTAGTTTCTAAAACCTGGTATCAACACAATTTAAACCTCATTTTTCATTTCTTTCCCCATGAAGTCAATGCCTTTAAAGAAATTTCATCTTACATTTTCACTGAAAGTTTTCATATGGGGTCCATTAACATAGTATGGGAAAGTGCCCTCAATGCTTTGAATTCTAAACATGTAGTGTAAGAAACAAATTTATGGGACCACTTAGTTGGGATTTAATAGTATTTCTATTTATTTTTTTGCATGACTTCAGCACACAGGCAATTTAATTTTTGAGCCCTGGTATATTCTTACAGAAGGAGATGTTTTGGTTCAGGAAATCTTAATTTTTTCTTATATTAAGTAGACAAATATGTATGTAAAAATTTTCAGATTTTTTCAGCTTTGATATATATATATATTATAAAAATAAATAAATAAATATTTTAGGTGAATGCTTCCAGTGTGGATGGTGGAACTCCTTTATGTGATGCATGTGCAGCTGGGAGTATTTCGTGCGTTGAGTTGCTCATGCGAAAAGGAGCAGAAGTCAATCCACCACTCGCTTTGAGTACCCCCCTTCATGAGGCATGTTTTAGAGGTGATAATATTACATGTATTTATATGGTTAAATTATTAGAAATAATTACTTCATATAGTATGTGTTTAAATTATTATAACATTACATTAAATTTGTTTGCATGGCGTGAGCATACTAATTATCTGAATCTTTTTCATTTGAAGAGTGATTCTTGTTGCCAATTAATATCAAATTTAAAAGCAAAAAATCTTTATAAGTTTAGCAAAGTCATTGTAACAATAACTTTTTTGTGGAGAAATTTAAAAATTAATGAAGACTTTTCTATTTGTGTTTAAAATCTTTCTAATTTTTAGTTAAAATTTTTTTCATTTATCATTAAATTTAGTTTTTATGTCGATTGAAATGACTGATGTATATATCTTTTTTCCTGTTTTATATTTGTATTTATTGTAAATGCTTTTAAACTACTTAATGTTTTTGTAGTTATCTTAACATTGTATAAAAATAACTTTGTTTAATTATATTTATGATAATTTATTAGCATTACATCTTCTTGTTTCTTTAAAGTTATTTTTCTATTGATCAATATATTTTATTAAATTCTTTAGATCACTTTATTATTTGAAATATTTTTTAAATATCTGTTAGCATCAAACTGCTTAGTAAATTTATTACATACTATCACATCATGTAACTTATGATTAATTAAATTAATTTAACTTATGAAAGAAATAGTTAATTAGTTAGTTTACAATTTTCCTTTAACCATCCTTGCTGTGTTTTGCCCATCCCACCACCTTTCTGATTTTGATTCAAGGTAGAAATCTTCTCATAGCTAAAAGGATAATAAGATAGAATAGAAAGAATGTCAGAAAAGCTACAAACAGCTTATAAACAAGTATCTTAAAAAAAAGAAAGAAAAAACTAAATTTAAAAAAAGTTTGTTCAAGCTTTGTAGGAAAAAAAAATGATTTTGATCTGTTAGAAAAATGTATATATCAATATTTTCTTAGAAAGAGTAACTTAAAATCCAGGATAATTTAGCACTATCGGTATAAACAATTTTCACGGGCCAGCAGAAAATGATGTAGGAAGCAGGATAACCTACAAAACAGACAACGTTAAACCAGAGTTCCTCTGTATTTGTTCGATACTAAATAATTGATTTCTACGCTGGTTCGTTTGATAACAAATGAAATGGACTGTATTAAAGATTTTTATTATGATTGGTGCTACGAGCACGCTCATGCTATAAGATCAACAACTAATTTTCAACTGATTAGGGTTACAACAAACGGTGGCGAGGATGCTGAGACAAAGATGCCAAGTTGGCGCTATATTTCTGAGATATTGAACATCCACCCGCCGTTGAATTATATTCAATAAACATACAAATTAGCATAACAATGGTACATAAACATATTCCAATATAAAATTTACAAAGATTGAATAAATGCTGTAGGTACACATAATGAGAAAATTAACATACATATTTTTTAATTGTCCAATGGCAAAATACATAATTTATTAATGCTACGTTTAACAATTCCCTTGCTCGTTTTAATCTCCGCTACTCTGACCCTTCCATCCGTTCCAGGAAATAGTTTTAAAATTCGTCCCAAGACCCACTGATTTACAGGAAGATTATCCTCCTTTATTAAAACCATCGCATTTAAATTTATGTTGGTTTTCTCTACTTTCCATTTTGTTCTTTGTTGCAAATTGTTCAAATAGTCGCGAGACCATTTAGACCAAATGTATTGAACAATTTTTGTCAACCTTTGCCATCGAGAAAGTCGGGTTTCCGATTTATCCAACAAACTTGGTTCAGCTATGGCAGTTATAGATCTTCCAACCAAAAAATGCCCTGGTGTTAGAACATCCAGGTCATCAATATCATCTGACAAAGGTGTTAATGGCCGAGAATTTAGGATTCCTTCGACTTGTGCTGTTATTGTAAGGAATTCCTCAAATGTTAATTTTAGATTTCCTGTAGCTCGTTTTAAGTAAAACTTAAAGGATTTGACCCCTGCCTCCCAGAGGCCCCCGAAATTTGGAGCTCTGGGAGGAATAAAATTCCAAACTATCCCTTCAGATGCCAAATAGGATGCTAGTTTATCGTCAGGAAATCTAGTTAAATTCTGCAATCGCTGCAATTCCCTACTAGCCCCAACAAAGTTTTTTGCATTATCAGATGATATCGTAGCACATTTGCCACGCCTAGCTACAAAACGCTTTAAAGTAGCAAGAAAAGCATCGGTTGTTAAATCGGAAACAACTTCTAAGTGAATCGCCTTCGAGGCTAAACACACAAATATTGCAACATAAATCCGTTGGAAATTCCCTTTTCTCTGGTGTTTATATTTAATTTGGAAAGGGCCGCAATAATCAACACCAGAATGCAAAAAAGGATAATTAGGGTTTACTCTTTCTCGAGGCAAGGTTCCCATAAGTTGATTTGAAACAAGGGGTTTATGTTTAAAACAAACTATGCATTTATGTACAATTTTCCTAGCTATCGATCGACCACGAAGTGGCCAAAACCTTTCTCTAGTGCAATATAACAACGCTTGAGGTCCTAAATGGAGATTTTTGATATGCAAATGAGTCATCAACAATTTAGTGAAAGGATGGTCTGCAGGAAGTATAGCTGGATGCTTTTGAGAATAATCCAGAGCAGCATTATGCAAACGACCACCGACTCGGACAATTTGATGACCATCAAGGAAAGGATTTAAAGAGTTGAGTTTACTCTTACCTGAAAAAGCCTTGCCCTTGGAAATGGCCTCTATTTCCTCCTTAAAAGCAGATGCTTGTACATTTCTAACTAAAAAGGATTCCGTGTCCTTTAGTTCATTAGAGGATAACTTACCAAATCTTTTGCTACTTGGATTTCTACAGTTGAATATGAATCTGAAAGCATAACTTAAAACATTCAAAATTTTAGTATAATTATTGCTACGATTTAAAATATTGTCAATTAAGTCAAGTTTATAAGAAGTTAGAAGTATTTTGGCAGGGGGTTTGAGTTCCTGTAAAAATTCACTGTCCGAAGAGAGTTTTTCAAATTCTATTGGAACAATATTCAGATCTTGTTTCAAAAAATCTGGTCCGAACCACCAGAGTTCATGGGAGGAAATTTCCGTAGCATTCAGACCACGAGAGAGGACATCTGCAGGATTTTTATCAGATGCAACGTGATTCCAATGACAGTTCTTAGTGAGTTCTTGTATTACTTTAACTCGATTGCTGATAAAAGTCTTGAGTTGATCAGGTGACCGTTGAAGCCATGCCAACACAATTGTAGAATCTGTCCACAACATTATTTGTTGAATGGGCAAGGTTAGAGACTTCAGAACCTTGTTCAAAAGCTGTGCCAATAAAACACTGGCACACAATTCTAAGCGAGGGATCGTGATAGGTTTCACTGGTGAAACGCGGGACTTGCTGCACAAAAGTCTCGTATATGATGTTTCTCCCGAAATTGATTGCATGTACAGAACTGCTCCATACGCAACGGCTGATGCATCGGAGAAGCCGTGAATCAGGATTCCCCTCTTCTCCCCCACGTGACGAGGAATTTGCATGTTTTCAATGGCAGGTAGAGTAGAAACAAAACACTGCCAGTCCTTAGCCATTGAATCTGGAAGCGGTTCATCCCATTCCAATCTGAGTATCCAGAGTTTCTGGAGAAACAATTTAGCCTTGGTTAGTATGGGACCAAGGAATCCAAGGGGGTCGAACAAGCGTGAGATGGTGGATAAGACCTTTCGTTTGGTGTATGAGTCATGCATATTTACATCAACCTTGAAAGTAAAATAATCTAAATTTGGGTTCCAGATAACCCCAAGGGATTTAATGGTATTAGGTGGCTCACAAGAGAAATCATAGGCTTGGTCTTCTAATGGTATGGAATTAGGAATTTTTGAAGTGTTAGTGCACCACTTGTGTAAGCTCATACCCGCCTTTTTAAACAGGTCTACTAACTGTTCTTGTAGTAATTGAAATTCTTGAAAGTCTGAACTACCTGACAAAATGTCATCCATATAAGTGTCTCTAATTATTACAGCAGCGGCTAAGGGAAAACTATCACCCTCATCAATGGCTAGTTGTTTAATAGTTCTGGTTGCTAAGTAGGGTGCACAAGAAGTTCCGTATGTAACAGTGTTAAGTTTGAAGGTTTGCACTGGGTCATTCACGCTATTCTTCCATAATATCAACTGTAAATTTCGATGATCAGGGTGAATCAAAATTTGCCTAAACATTTTAGAAATGTCAGTAGTGAACACATATACATGTTGCCTGAATCGCAAAAGTATTGAAAATAAATCTTGTTGTATAGTACCGCCCTTGTACAAAATATCATTTAAAGAAAGACCGGATGTCGTTTTGGAGGAAGCGTTAAATACCACCCTCAACTTAGTGGTTTTACTATCTGGGCGAAGTACACCATGATGAGGTAAAAAATACGAAGTTGTTTTATCAAGAGGTTCTACAACTAATTGCATATGCTGCAAGTCAGCATATTCCTTTAAGAATGATTTGTAAAGTGATTGCAACTCCTCATCTTTTGAGAGTTTTTTCCATAACTGATTTAAACGCATTTCGGCAACGGCTTTAGAATCACCGAGCGTAGAGGGATCCTCTTTCAAAGGCAACTGTACTATGTAACGCCCTTCATGATTTCGATAATGAGTATTTTTATACTGAGTTTCGCATAACTCAAATTCGACACTATGTTCAACAGAGGGCTCCTCAACAGTTTCTATATTCCAAAATGCTTGTAGCTGTTTATCAAGGCCTTCCGAATTTATATCTGAACTAAGCGTTAATCCACAATATGCTCTATTTGTACTATTATCGGAGCTCCCTACGACTATGTAACCAAAAACAGTTTCTTGAAACAACCAATTACTACATGGCGATCGAAGCTGATTTGGCTTTAAAATTTCAAAAAAGAGCTCGCAACCTATAATTAATTCTACTTCTTTTTGTGTGTTAAACTCTGGATCAGCCAAATTAATGTCCGATGGAATCTTTATATTAGATACTTCAACCGGATTAATTATCATCAAATTTGTAATCGAAGGAACAATTAAAAAGTCTAAAGATGTTGAAAAACTCCCACTATTGTTTTTAATTGCAGTGGTTACCTTTTGTTTGATATTTACCGAAATATCGCTCAATCCAGAAACAGAAGCATTTATTTTTTCCTTTTTCAACATTAAGTTATTAGCTAAATTTTGTTTACAGAAAGAAAGATGAGAAGCGGAATCCAAAATCGCTCTGCATGGATAATAGTCTCCCAATTCATTTCTAATATAAACAACTGCAGTAGGCAAGAGAATATTTTGTTTCTTTTTTGATACTAAATAATTAGAAAAAGTGTTCGAATGTTCTTGTGGGAATGAATCATGCACTTGCGAGACAGTTGTTTGATCGGCGCCTGGCATCGTAGAAACTGAGGAGGTAGGAGGCGGGGAAGAAATCTCATAAATATGCAGTAAAGTGTTATGGCGTTTTTTACAAACGAAGCAAGAATTATTCGATTTACAGTCTTTAACTTTGTGATTATTCTTTAAGCAATTAATACACAAATTTAATCGTTTTATTTCATTAAATCTATCCGAAACCTTCATATTTTGAAAAGTATTGCACTTATAAATCATGTGTGGTAATTTACAGATTACACAAGAGTTAGGATTATTATTCGAATTCAGGAAAGATTTACTCTTATTAACAACTTGCTTATGCTTATAAATTGAAGAAGAAGCTGTTCGACTAATACTATCAAGAATTTGGCTTCTTTTTTCTAAAAATTCTAAAAAGTTATCCAATTCTGGTATTTCATTTGATGCGATCGTTTGTTCATATTGTTTTCTAGTTTCTCGATCTACCTTTTTCAAAATGATGTTAAGCAGAAGTATGTCAGATAAATTATTACGATCAAAATTTAGAAGCTTCAAAGCTCTGATATTTTTCTTTAAAATATCTACCATGTTTCTAATATCTCCAGCTGATTCATTTGTAAGTTTTTCAATTTCCAAAATTTGATTTATGTAAGTCTCAGTGAGGAGACGTTTATTCTCAAATCTATTTTCTAATGCTTTTAAAAGTGATTCAAAAGAATCGTCAACAGTTTCCAGACGTTTAGCGTCGCCCAGCAATGACGCTTTCAAATAATGCAGTTTTTGAGAGTCATTTAAATCATTGTTTTTAGTTATAATGTTATCAAATTGCGATTTAAAATTGGGCCATTCGTCAAATTTACCGTGAAATACCGGTAGTGGTATCTCGGGTAGTTTAATTTCTAGTTTTGTTTTCGAATCAGCCTGAGATATTTCATTTTCACAATTAATTATTGAAGGTTTAATTATCAAAGAGTTAAGAATATCTTTAATTCTTACCTCCAGAGCTTCGAGTCTGTCTACTGTTCCCTCCAAGTCCGTTTCTACTTCAGTTACCTCAGGGTCAGTTATGTCTTTTAGCCCATAATAATGCTCCTTTAATTCATCAACTTTTTTATACAATTGTTCCACACGCTTCAGCTTGACCTCTAATTCAGTATGGTTATGTTCCTTCGTCTGGTCAATGTATGTTTCTAGCTTTGTTATGGTACCTTTGACGGCACGCTTCGATCTATTTAGTTTTTCTTTTTCCATCTCCGGGTGTTAAGGATCACTAATGTTCGATACTAAATAATTGATTTCTACGCTGGTTCGTTTGATAACAAATGAAATGGACTGTATTAAAGATTTTTATTATGATTGGTGCTACGAGCACGCTCATGCTATAAGATCAACAACTAATTTTCAACTGATTAGGGTTACAACAAACGGTGGCGAGGATGCTGAGACAAAGATGCCAAGTTGGCGCTATATTTCTGAGATATTGAACAGTATTTTTAACCAGAAATTGAGGAATAGTTTTTAAATCTTTTAGTTTATAGGGCAATCACACTTAAAAATGTTCAATACTTTGCTTGTAAAATTTACCTTTAATGGACTAATGCTGCCTTATAAGTAGCATGACACTTTTACTTAATGCTGCATATATGTTGGCAGAATTTATCTCAAAATTTTAATCACTCTCGTTGCTGTCCTATTTAAAATTAATTTTTATGATTGGTATGTTAATAAATTTTCACTAAGATATTATTTTCTTTCCTATATTTGATAAAACACCACAGTTCTCTTTGTATGAAAAATAGCTTGATGGGGAGTAAACGTAAAATACTACTTCACCATTAAGAGTCTAAATGAAAATAGAAACCTGTTCAAATTGATATGTATATATTGAAGCTGGTGCATGAAACTTATTAATTTTTTAATATTTTAAACTATTTTTTAATTTGTTTTGTTATATAATTTAAGGGAATATTGGTTGTATCTTTCAGTTCGTATTTAAAAATTGCTACTTAATATTTTGCCTGTTGCTATAGCATAACATCATTACATCTAATATGCAAATTTAAATTAGAATTATACTCTGGCAAGTGTTTAGTAAAATTATTTTTCAGACTGATGTTGTTATTGCTGTTTTAAAATATTTGTTTATTATTGCTAGGGTTTTTTAAAATTAACAAAAAGTATATAAATTTTTTTTTTTTAGTTTAACAAAGTTTTTTTAAATCAAACTTTAAAGCATAGAAATGAAAAAAAATTGTTAAAAATATTTAATTAACTTTTAATTTAAAAATTTTGATAAATTGAAAATTTGATTGCTGAAGAGGCTCATTAAAAAAAATGATTCCTCTTTGGAGATAATTTCTCAAACACTAACGCACTTCATTTATTGATATTTTGTACAATTCATCCAGATAGAAATAACCGATGATTGAATGAAGGAATCTATTATGAAATTTAAATAAATTTTTTTTGCTGCGTTATATGCAGACAAAATTGCATGGTGCGTAGTATTTTTAAAAAGTGCTTAAAGGTGCTTATTTTCGATTTTCGTTTTTTTTAAAAGCCCTTAAAGGGGCGGCTTTTTTCATTAGGTGTTTTTTAAAAAGTGCTTAATTTTCCCTTTTAGGAAATTATATATTTTTCTTTACCATGTCAATTTTCGCAATCTATTATGCAAAAGCGTGCTTTTCACTTTGTTCTATTCAAAGTTTTCACAATTCATTCAACCACAATCCATTTCGGCATACCGTTGGTCCATGGCGCGTGAAAGTGCCAATCATTTTACATGTTTGATGAAATACTTGTGAGTCCACATGCTCATCTACTGAGCTGAGTTAGGTGAGATTCTAGCACTCTCATTTACAACTTTTCTGCATTTTGCAAGATATTCTCAATTTCAGGTATCATTTTCCACCCTCTGAAATCGAACCAAAAAATCTCTTGATCTTTTTATGGTGGCTAATATAATCAAGAAAAGAGTTCTATGTCAGAAACTAGTTGTTTTATCATGATCATGTAAAGACTTTGAATATTATTTTGCATTTTGTTAATGTATATAGTGCTTAAAAATTTTTTTTGAGTGCTTAAAAAGTACTTAAAAGGAGCTTATTTTTTGTTGAAGGATTTGGCTACGCTCCCTGAATTAGATTTTTGGTATTTTGATGACAATGACATGAGCCGCTATATTACAGTTCACTTAGCTGCCATGGGGAAGGACTAGGGTGCAATTCTCAGTTGCAGCTTGAAGTTAGGCCAGCTCTGATTAAAGCAAACATGTCTCAGGGATGTAAAAATTGTGTGTGCCCAATGCCGACCTCATTGTTATAATCATGCTGTTGGTCATGAAATTGTAGAGCTTTAAACTCCATGACTACAATAAGCTGTTGAGAGAATGCTTTACTTTAAAAGTGTGATCCAGGAAAAACTTTGTGTTCAATATGTAGCCAATTCTATCTAAATGTAAAATATAAGTATAAATCTATATATAAGAGTATATATGGAATTCATGTATAAATTAGTTATATTAATATAAACACTTTAATAAACCAATCCATATAAGTTATGAGACTTGTGTATACTGACTTCAAAAACAGAGTTATTTTTACTCCCAGATGTTTCGTAGTTGTCACTGAGTAGCTAAATTAAGTAATTTTTTCCCCAGGTAGTCTTGATTGTATGAAAATGCTGATAAATGCAGGAGCTCAATTAAATGCAAATGATTGCCACTTTGGTACACCTCTTCACGCGGCTACTGCTATGAATCGTGCTGAATGTGTCAAATTACTCCTGCAAGCAGGTAAGGAATTTTTTTAACAGCTTTTTATAATTTTAAAATAAGCATTGCAGTAAGTTTAAATTCAAACTTGCCTTAATGATCTTATTTTGTGCTAAAGTTACAGTACATAAATGTATTAAATTTTTATGTCAAATTAATTTGATATGAATTGTTATTGGCTATGCAGAATGTTTCAAAATAGTGTGATTAAATTGAGACGGTGAAAAAGGCAAACAAAAACAATAAAAAACACATAGAAACAATGGCGTCAGGGAGAAACTAGTGTTTTGCAAATCATGTATTTTACAAATACAATAAAAAAATGTTGCCCTTTTATTTGTATTAAATTTCCACACCTTTTATATTTTTGACCTATTACTGTATTAGGAGATGATCAAAGTTTTTTACCCAGGCAACTGTAGATAATCATTACATCAAAGCTGCAGAGATCTTAAATGCAGAACACTTTCTATGTCTATAACAAATCTATGTCTGTACCAGATTTATTTCAAGCAAATCATGCTGCTGCGATAACTCTTTTCTATTAAGCCTTCCTGTGATGAAAGAGTTTTTTTTTTGAGTAAGTCCCTTTAAAAAAACCAATTATATAACAACAAAACCTAATAATTAAAATAAAACCATTATTAAAACAAAACCTAATATATGTATGCAGCAAAGTTTTTTTCCGGACAACTGTAGATAACCATTACATCAAAGCTGCAGAGATTTTAAATGCAGTGAACTTTCTCTGTCTGAACCACATCTATATCTATTTCAAACAAATTATGCTGCTGCAGTAACTCTTTTCTATTAAGTCTTCCTGTGATGAAAGAGGTGTTTTTTTTTTTTTTTTTTTTTTTTTTTTTTTTTTTTTTTTTTAAGTCATGAAAAGTAAAATTAAAAATGAAAAAACAAAAAACAACTGTTCCAATATGCTATTTCGTTTATATTTTTATGTCTCCAAAAAAGAAACTGTTTTTGAAACTTCATATTTGTGCATTAAACGATTTTTAAATTATAACATCCTAAGGTACTTTTGTATCATGATTTTGCTTTAGTTCCTGGGATCTGTCCAGGACAAATTTACTACAGTTTAGCGGTACCTTCACAAATTCAACTTTAGCAAATACCGTAGTTTCACAAATGCTTTTTCTAAAAATTTTATTTTTATATCCCGTACAAAGCGATAAATACCATTTTTACCATATTTTCGTGTTGATTTTTTAATATAATTTTTAATTTTCACAAATTATGTCTAAATTTTCACAAAATAGGTACCTCTCAGGCCACCTAGACAGACCCCTGAGTTCATAGAATTGTAGCTTATTAATTGTTGCAGTTAATAATTTAAAAAAATTTTATTTTTGAATTTGTCTTTATGATGAGATTTAATGTTTTCATAAACTTTATCATAAAATTTATTTGAGAACCGTCTTGCTACCCTTTACTATATTGATCCTCTTTGTAAGTATGTTTCATATATAACTTTATTAGGTTTAATCTTCTTCCATAAAGGGAGTTGCAGGTTTGTGAATAACATTTTATACGTATAAGATTCAATTATTTTTTTAAAACAATGAAAATAGTTTGTTTCACTATTATTTTCCTACACTAATAAACCATGTATTAATTTAAAAAAACAAATTTAAACTTTAAACAGAGAACCTAATAAAAGTTAATTTGTTAATTTATTATCCAGTTTTGTGTTTATCTCTTTATTTTGAGCAGTTGCTAAGTAAATAGGATTCATTTTAACGTTTTGCTTATGGCTGGTACATCTAATGGACTGAAATAAGGGTTCTTGTTATCATACTGTAAGAAAAAGGTTAATTTCAGTTATAGAATAAGAAATATTTATTTATTCATTAAATATTCATTTATTTATTCATATCAGTGAGCTTTCCTAATTCTTTTAAGTCCAATTGAGTTTTAACATCGTTTAATTTCAATTTTTTTAAAATTAGGTGCAATAAAGCCAGCTCCAGTGTTCAATTAAATTTTTAAAGGATGGATTGTGCTTAATAAGCTTTAGAAATTCTATTCAATGCATTTATAGAGTTAGATTATAATTTATTTTAAATGTTATGGACTATTTCAGATAGTTATTCTTGGAACATTTTATACTCTTTTTGTAAATATTTCTTTGACAATTATCAGCTTTATATAGATAATCAAATTTTTCATTATATTTTTTAATTTTAAAAATAATTTATTAGCATCATCAGTTTTTGAATATAATAATCTTTAAAATTTATTATTGTATTGTGTGTAACTTCAGCCATAATTCAATTCAGCCAATTTCAATTTTTTCTGTATTTATTTTTTCTATTGCCGTTTTTTCATACGTTATTGCATAAAAATTTCTGTAATAAGATATTTTTTATTGCAACTTTTTGTTGTTTATACAATAAATTTTTCAGTTATACATATTGAAGAGATTTTATTTAAAATTTATCACTTTATTTTTGTCTTATAATAACACATTTAAATTTGGAATTAAAGTTATTCCTATTTTCATAATATTTTACTGATGTTCATTGTATTTATTCATTGTTTTTACGTTGTTCATTGTCATTATAATGAATTATAGTTATTCCTATTTTCATAATATCTTAATATTTTAAATGATTGTTTTCAATTGCTCCTTTTGATTGTTCTTCTTCTGCTTAGTGCTCAAAATTTTTGCAAAAAATATTGCCTCGTTTTGTAACAATAAAACATGCAGTTTTTTAAATTTATTATCAATTTAATGTATTTAAATCCTTAAACGATGCATAGTAAAGGCGGTCTTGTTTCTACTTGTTACAAGTTTAATTTTGTGCCCAGTTTCACTTTTCATTCTATTCATGAAAAACTTAAGTTCCAATTTTTTTCATTCTTCTTCAAATTTATTTTCATTTTTTTAAAATATGTTTCGATCTAAAAATTATTGACAAGATGTCGTTGTGCGAAGATTTGTTAGTATTAACTAAATATTGCTTTAAACAATTTCCCCACATTACTTTTTTTAAACAATGGTATATGTTTTCTTGTTTACTGATTCAGTGAAAAATATAATTTATGATTAAGAAAAATAAGAAGTTCATCTCATGATATATAATAAAAAATAAAAAAATTATTGAAAAAAATGGCCATTTTGCCAAAGGTTAATTTTAAAGAAAATAATTTTTTTTTTCTTTCTCTTTAACCACCATATCAAGCCACATTTCAACTTTCTTCTGAGCAAACTAGTTTTTCTCATAATATTGTGTAAAAAAATGTACACAAGAAACAATACATTTCATTTCCACATTACATTTTCACAAATTATTTCCTTGTGAAAGTGCTAGACCATTGGTTCCCAACCGTTAGTTGCCTCCCTCCCCCCTCCTAGAAGTTGACTTACATTTTATACCTCCTTTTTGATTGAAAACAACCATACATTGTTGTAAGTGAGCATCAATAAATTTGAATATATGCTAAATTGTACATGATTTTAATTTAAATTTAAATGCAAATAATGAAGCAATTATATCCAGTCACTCCAGAAAGCTTAAGAAAAAAAGTGTGTATCCCTTTCACTTTTGTTTCTTCAAAAGGGGGTGATATTTGAAGCGAAATAATTGAAACAAGAGTACATTTTTTTAAAAATAATTTTTTTAAATGTAATCTGGGAAAATTGAAAACATTAACAACTAAGATGTGAGAGAAAAAAAACTCTGAAAATTTGAAAACTCAATTGTTTATTTTTATCTCTTCAATGACTGCCTTTTCCTTGGTGTCTTCCAGTTAAAGATTGAATATCAGGTTTTTTGCTCGTCTGATTTAAGCTTAAGTCTCCTTTGAAGCAAATGTCCAACCCACTTTTTTGCTTTGTGAGAAGATGAACGACCAAACTAAATTTTCTTTCTACTAAATATGTTGATGGGAACCATATGAGGAGTGTTTTGCTGACTTTTTTATGATCATTAATTGCAAATAATTTCTTTTGAATACTCATTGCCCACTTGAGGATTATCGCCCCGTTAAGGTGATCGTTCCCAGGTTGGGAATCACTGTGTATATATACTTAAGGATACTTTTGAACTTCTGTTTGTAATTTTTTTAAAGTAGTTATATCTTTTGTAAAAAAATTTGTATTTATACAATTTTGTTGAGATTTCTGATTAGATTCATTTTATTTATTTTAACAAATGTCTTTTTTCCCCAGGTGCTCTTGTTAATGCAGCGAAAATTCATGAAACGGCTTTGCACATTGCTGCTCGAGAAAATTTACCAGACGTTGTAAAGATTTTGCTAGAATATGGAGCTAATGTGTTTGCTAGTAATAATCAGAACAAGTTGCCTATAGACCTTTTGAGGGAGCCTATAGGCCCGGTATATGATCTTTTAAGTCATTATGCAGGTATTATATTTAAATGTTTTAGTTTATTACGGTCCTAATGTTTTAATTATACAGTGATGATCTAATTTAGAAATAGAAAAATTAGACATTTAGATGTAGAAGAAGGAAAAACTGTTTTGAAAGCATTACTGAAATACAATTATGTTATGGTGTTCATTAATTTGTTATGTTATTGGTTAATAATTAAGTGTAATATATGATAAGTAAAAAATAACTTGCTGTATACACTCATTCTTAATACTACTACTAAAGAGAGCCTTCATGTATGTTAGTGTCTTTGAATTAAGTGCAATGAAATATTAAATTTAGTGCAATGAATTATTAAAATTAAATTTATTTGTATGATGATTTTTTCAATTTAAAATATTTTTAAATTGAAAAATCATGGTGCAACTAAATATCTGAAATCAGAAAGCCATTTTGGCGTATTTTAAAGTCTAATGTAATAAGGTGTTTTTTTCATTAATATTTAATTTAAATGGAATCTTTATTTTCAGCACAACCTGCTATTTTGAAAGATTTGTGTCGCCGTCGAGTACGCCAATTGTTAGGAAGCCGTAGAATAAGATTTTTGACTGAACTTGAAGTTCCTAAGACTCTGTTGCTTTATTTAATGCATTTAGAGTGATGGTGATTTTGCTAAATTATTCATATTTTTGAATTATTATTTTAGGAGTGTAAATAAATGTCTGCATATCTGAAGAATTATATTGTATATTGTTATTCACTTTTCCTTTATTAATTTATTTTTGCTTGAAAAATGACACTGTTAACTTTTATATACTCATGTTATTTATTTTCATTTTTATTTATTTATTTATTTAAAAAAAAAAATTTTTAAGCAATTCTGTATATTATTATTTAGTTACTGTTTTTCCTTTAAACTATTTTATTGTTACCTGAAATATAGTCTTTACAATTAGAGCAGGCATTTCAGTGTTGTTGAGAATTTAGTGTAGAAAATATGAAACGCTTTTTCCCTGTGATTAAGTTTTAAAATTAAACATATCTTCTGAACAAAAAATCCTCATTGCATGCATTTAAAATGTAAATGTTTTTTTTTTTATTTTTTAAATTCTGATAAGGCATTACCATGTTAACATTACTACAAAGAGCACGTTAATATATATTCATGAGAATTGCATCTTTTATTATTTTTGAAGAATATGTTAATCATTTTTTATATATCTCCCCCCCCCCTCCCCCAGAAAAAACGCCCAACTTTTGAAATGAAGTCATAAAATAATAAGGTGTAAGTATATCTTTCATTCCATAACATTATTAGTTTATTATTTTTTAACACTTTGTCGATTGATCGATGAGATCTCTCTGATTGGCAATAGTTGTGTTTTTTTGAGGAGCAGAGTTAAAATTCTCAATGTTTGGGAACTATTTAAACTTCTCTCAAAAGAACACAGCTAATGTAATATAACACAATGTTGTATATATGTTTTTAAAAATATTTTCAAAATATTTTCATGGTTTCGCCCACTTTGCTTCTTTGCTCATACTAAATTATCACCACAATTATTTGAAAACATATGCAATCAAAATATATGTGAAAGCTCTTAGAGGCTCTTGAGAGCATTTGAAATATATCTACTTAGTAGATATGTGAAAGCTGTGGAGTACCATCGATAGCATACTTCAAAGAATTTCTAAACATTATTATATCAAGTATCAAATTTATGTCATTTGAGTTTAAAACAAATGAATTCTAATTGTTGCATCATTATTTTGTTTAAATGCTTGTAAAAGTTTTTTTGTTGCTTACATTTGTAAATTTCACTAGTTATAACTGTTAAAAAATGCACAGTGGGTAGTTTATACTCACGTATAATTTGTTCGGTCAGCAAACTTTTAAGTATACAGAATGAAAAATATTGATGATTCTTTGTCCATCATCACACCAATATTCAGAGTGCACAACCCACAACTTGCTATCAGGGGACAAATTGTAGATTGTTACCCTTACATGGTCAATGTGCAGCCTCCTGTTGTGTAATAAAACATTACATAACTGATATAATAATTTTGTAATGGTTTTTCAAATAAATTTAACTAAACTTAAAAAAATTCATTCAAGGCAATTAATTCAAATTAATAAAGGTATAAATTCGAGACATCAAAAATTTTAAATCCTTGGACATTCTCATTCTTTTATTTTCTACTTACTTTTTTTCCCTCTTTTTTTTTAAAACAAAGAAGATTGTCTTAAACCAAAACATGTTAAAAAAATGGTAGGATTTATTTTAAAATCAAGGAAGTAATTTATGTACATTAAAAAAAAAAAAAATATGTACCGAAATCAAATAAACTTTTTCTTACAGAAAGTTTACATTATTCTGTTATATGAAATTTTTTTAAAGAAAACAAAGTATGTAAATCCTTAATTTTCAATTAAAAAATATTATATATATTTTTTGTAAATATTGTATACCTAATTTGCTGTTCTTTGTCCCTTAATTTTATTAAATAATTCTATTAAATTATATTGTTCTCATATTAAAGAATATTTAATTTTTTATCAATTGATATAAAATATGAATTTATTGCAGTCCCCTAAGGCTAAAATATTTTTTATTTGTCCATTTCCTAAAAAAAACAGGTTGTGCACTCTTATAAACATGATTGCCTTAATTTCTGTCATACTTTGGCAGCAGCAAAAATTTGTTTGTTGTTGCTCTTATTAATCAACATGCCTTAATAACCTTAGATGTTATCATTTTTGTTATTTTAAAATGACTTGTTACATCATGCATTTTGATGCATCATATTTTTTTCTTGTTTCCTGATTTATGTAACATAATACTATATATAAAAGTTTATTTTATATTTTGAAAGAAAAATAACTGTAACCTATCTATTAAATCTTTTAATCAACATTTTAATATTATTATGGAAAGCAAATTACGTTTGTAAGTACAGAAAACTAAATTTCTGTCTTTATTACAAATTACAGTTAAAAATGGCATTATTATGAGTTGCAATTTGTGTTGCAGTAGTTTGTTTTTCTTATATCTAGTTCATTTTGCCTTAATTGCTACAGCATTTGTTTGAATATACTATTTGTTAAACATTTAGAGATTTTTAACATTTTTACTTTTCATTGGTAATTGAACATTCAATTGTAATATTAATAATTTGATTATCATAAATTTTTGTTTTTAAAATTTTTATTACGAAGAAAGAAATTGCTACTTTGCATACATTGAATTAAATATATATGACTGTGCAAATATTGTCATTTAAATGTTAAAAAATATGTATGAACATGTTTTTTGAACAAAAGGAAAAATAAGTTAGTAGTTTTAGTTGTTTAGTTGACAAAAATTAGTTAGTTGAGAAATTAGTTTAAAAAAAGGATGGGGCACTGTGATATGGGACAATCCATATATATTATTATCACTTTATTGGTCGAGGAAAGATTTCACTATTGGGACATTAACTTATATTTGTATAATTACTTTTAAATTTTTGAAAAATGCTTTCAAGTACACAAGATATATTTATAATTAGTGCAAAGGGTTCTAATTTTGTTATTTGAGTTATTAAATAAATATTATGCCTGTGAGTTTTAGACACATAAATTAATGTAAACTTGGAATGCATGTACGTGCAATTACTAAATACTTATGTTTAGTGCGAAAAAAACTAACAAAAAAAAAACGGACCACCCAGAATAAGTTTTGATCTAATGATCGGATCTTCACGTTCTAGCAATCAATCTTAATAGCTCGAGGGGTGACATCAAATATGCTAAATGAAAGGTGCAAACGATATTTTTAATTTCGAAGTCAGGTACAAAAATCTACTTTCTCTGAATAAACATGCCTTTTTTCGACGGTTTCGGATTTCTGACCGCCCGAATTATGGTCCAGATAGTTTGATCATTAGAGGGCTTTAAAATTTGAACCCCTGAATGTTAATTTTACTTTTTGCTATATCTTTAGAACTATTAAGATAATTTCAAGCAAAATATAACTTTCTTTCATTATTTATTATTTTTTATTTAATAATAGTCGAAAAATTTTGAATTTTAAGGTATGGAATTTTTTGCATCACTTTAAAGAGTGCAATTTTAAATGGCAAAATACAAAATTTGAGCTGATTCGGTTGAATAGTTCCTGAGAAATTGAATCTTAAAGTCAGATATTTAAAATTCGATTTCTCAACTAATCTATCGATTTTGCTCAAATTTTGTAATTTGTTTTGTAAAATTATGTTCTTTCAAGTATATACAAAATTTGTATACCTTACAATCTAATTTTTTTTTACCATTATTAAATGAAATAATATAAAATAATAAATATTTACTAAAAGTTATTTTTTGCATAGGATTATCTTTGGATGAACAAATTTTATAATTGTGTGCAATTAGCATACTTGTATTAATTGTGTATTGATTAGCATATTTGAGCTCTCCCCCTCGAGCCATTAAGATTGAGTCCTAAAACAAGAAGATCCGATCATTAGACCAAAAGTTATTCAGATTGGCCCTTTTTTTTGGCGCACTGTATTATTATGCTATGGGTAATACTTGATGGATAAAAAATGGCAAAAAAAGTTTATTAAGGTAAGATTTTTCAATAAATAATATCGTTTTAACATGTAAGGGTGAAGTAAAAAAAGTGATAATCATATACATTTGTACATTCCCCAAAATTTTAAGAACATGAATTGTTAAATTGAAAACTATTTTTCATTTATTTTAATATTAAGTACAGATTTTTTTTTTTTCAATTGCTTTAGTTTTGGTTTAGTGTTATAAAGTGTAGAATTTTGAAAATTATGTTTTTCTGTGTTTTATACATTAGTTATTTTAGTTAAGTTGTTTCTGTTTAAGTTATTTCATTTTGCATTGAATTATGAAAATTTTATTTTTGTTATTGATTATATCTCTTAGACAGTATGTATATTAGTTACAAACTCTCCATTGTGCAATAAAATTGATTTGGACTCTTACTTTGCTTTATAAAATGGTCATTTTAATAGTATCGGGCACATACAGAAAATCAAATTTGTTTGATTGTTGTAAGGTTCAGAGAAACATAAATGGAATATTGTGTTTAATGTTTCTAAGAAATTAAAAAGAATAAATAATATTTGCTAGAACAGATGTAAGTTCCACTGTGACTGTAGTGAAATGAAACTATATGTTCGCTGATGATTGATTGGTTGTTGCTGCTTTTAGTAGTTTTGCTTACCGTGTCTTTGTTTTGACTTGTGATTTATGAAAAATTTGGTTTTTTACAATTTGGCATTTTTAGCCTTTTTTTTTTCTATTGTAGTCTTCATTTGTTTAGGTTAAGGGTTTTTAATGTGTGGCCTGTGGGCCAATGGTGTTACTCTGATGGTATTTTTAATATACCGACTCAGTCAAATTGTTTCTGACAGGGCTGGAAGAAAACTGGGCTTATTTTTAAACCAGGTTTTTTTAAAGTTTAGACTGGTTTTTTTCTCTCTTTTTTTCTAAGAATAATGTTTTAAAGCTTTAATTGAAATGAACTAAACCATTCTGAAGTATTTTATAGTATTTAATTATTCTATTAAACTATAAATTGATGTTTCAATAAATATTCAAAAATATTCTAAGATAAATTCTATTCATGTCAGTTTTTAAAATAGTACTGTACACTTTTCTTCTGATATCTAAAGTTTTTAGAAAGATGCAGTCTAAAGGCAGCATGTTTTTGTAAAAAAAACTGACTTAATATCTAGTGAAGCAATGAAAACATTGAAACATTTTTTTTTTTTAAATATTCGCAGCATGAAACTTTTTGTAATAAATAAATTCTATTCATGTGACCCTTAAAAATAATACTGTAAGCTTTGCTTTTGAAAATAAATTTTTTAGAAAGTTGCTGTCTAAGGACAGCTTGTTTTTGTGAAAAACTTTTCTAATATATATACAATAAAAACGTCTAAAGTTTTTTTTTTTTAATATTTGCAGCATGAAAGTTTTAATTTTTTGATAAAAAATGAATTCTATTTGTGTCAATCTTTAAAATAGTGCTACACACTTTTGCTTCAGAAATATAAATTTTAACAAAAAGTAGCAATAAAAAATAAGCTTGCTTTTTTGTGAAAAAGTATCTTAATATATGATGATCAAACAGATGTTTGTTCATTATACACATAAATAGTATTTTAGAAATATTTTCTCCCAGGAACTTTCTCTTTTTTAAGATAAAGAGTTTTGATTCATATTACTTTATAGAATGGTGGCGTACACTTTGTTTCTGAAATGTTAACAATTATGAAAATAGCAGTCAAGAGTAAGCTTATTTTTGTTAAATAGGGTCATTATAAAGTGATACGAAGAGCATTTCAAAAGCTTATTAAAAACATTTGTTAAAAGTAAATTTTTGTTGTTTGAGTTAAATAGTTCATCCTTACAATTTCATCATATTCTGTGCTTCTGAAATATAAAAAAAATTTTTAAAATAGCATAAAAAAATTTGACTTATATATAGTGACAAAACGGATTTTAAAAAAGAAAATGTTCTGCTTAACTTAAATTTGATATAAATACTTTCGATTTGTGTCACTGTTTGAAATATGTGCTTCATATTGCTTTTCATTTTCATTGCAATCTTTTATGTAAAAATTAAAATGTCGCCTTACCCATATTGACTCCAATTGATTTTTAATTAATTTTTGGTGATATTTATTAATTGAAATAAAAAAATAAGCTACGTGCTAAAAATCAAAATTAATGGGAAATGATACTAATTTGTTTCAGAGAGAATAAAAAGTCGGCACACTATTATTGACTTTAATGGTTTTTAATTTTGGTAATAGGTACTGATTGAAATAAAAAAGAAGGAAAAAAAACTAAAAATTAATGGAAAAAAGGCACTTGTTCGTTATGATGAACGTAAAAAGTCAATACTATTATTGACCCCAATAAGGTTTAATTTTGGTAATGGCACTACTGCTAATGATAGTTGCAGCAGTTTTGGCAGGCATCAAATATGCCAATGGTACAATTAGTATGTTTGGTAACTAATCAAACTGCATCTTTACTGTGCAGTTTTAATATAGATACTGTGGAAAGAGGTTTTGGTTACTAATAAAACCGCCATTGCTGTGCAGTTTTAATATAGATACTGTGGAAAGAGGTTTTGGTTACTAATAAAACTGCATCATTACTGTGCAGTTTTAATATAGATGCTGTGGAAAGAGGTTTTGGTAACTAATAAAACTGCATCATTATTGTGCAGTTTTAATATAGATACTGTGGAAAAAGGTTCTAAACGAAACGAACGACTCGGAAAGTGATAAGTACCTAGGAAGATCGTTTGTTTTTGAGTTAGTTAATCATTATTTTGATGGGATGTAACCACTAAAAATGTGTTTCGCTTTATCTAATAACGGATACTACTAAAAAATAGGATAATACTTAAAAAGGAAGTGTTTTATTTTCATTGGGTGAGAAAGATTCTAATATTTCGAATTAGAGTATTTGAATTAGTAGAGCAATTATCGTTTGCTTTTTAGAGTATTTATTTTTTTCTTCCCTTCTTTACGTTTTTGTTTTAGTTATTAAAACATCCTTAAAAGAGAGAATTTATTTAATTTTTTATAATAATTTAGTAGCTTCTGAAGATTTTGAATGCTTTAAACTTCATTTGAGTATTGACTTTATTTTAATAAGCTGAAAATAGTTTAAATGAAGAATAATTTTTATTTAGTTTTTATCATTAAAGAGTTTCTTTTTCTTCCTTTTTTTTTTTGCAGATTTTTTTCAAGCTATTATAATGTATTTCTAGCTATTTCGTCATTACTTTTTGGTATTTTTCTCGGGATAAGACTTAAGTACAGTGTTTAAAGGCACTGCAAAAAAAGTTTTTTTTATTTTTTTTTATAGAATTTTATAAAACTGTTACACATACTTATTTTGAAATCATTTTGATGTTAAATGTTAACCTTAGTTGAATGTTTTACTTGAAATTTTTCAAAAATAATTTCTCAATGAATATAATTCGAATATTCTTTTTAGGTCTTTGTGATCTTGGACATCATATATGGTATTGTGGACTGTAAAGAGAGAATCGCGATTTTTTCTTTAAGGTGATGTAAAATCAGTTTAAGGTTGAGAAGAAAATTGATTGCATAGGGGTTAATGAACGTAGATTCACCTATAGATAGATTAATTTAGAGATATATGATGTAAGGTCAGAGTAATTTTAGTTTCTGACATCATTGTCAGTATATGTAAATCTTTATTTTCATCAATTTTTCCAACACCATTTTTTTATCTTTAGTATGGAACAATTCATTCATAAAGTATGTATGAGGTTTTTTATGGTTCAATGTCGCTCTTTTGTTTCCATTTCGAATAGTTGTTCTAGTTAAAGAGGCAAAGACATTTCTTTACGTCCAATAAAAAAGAAAAATGATGATAAAAATGACAAAAAATAAATATAAAATAAAATGAAAGTATGTTAGATAAATTTTTGCTCTATGTTAAAAATTCATTGCAGCATTTTTCATGTAGTTCTGTGTATATCGTCAATTGCATTTTTCAAACTAGCTGACACATGGATTAGAGGACAAATTTGTTTCAATTTTAATCAAATTGTTAGAAAGATTGTATTTAAAACTGCTCTTTCAACCATTTTTTTTAAAAATATGAGTTTTTTTTTGTTTATTATAGAAAATTATGATAGGCCCCTTTGATTGTATATATTTGGAATCCCTTTAAAAAATAAAATAAAATAAAAAGACTTACAATAAGCACATTATGGATCATAAATTAATAAATCAGAAAGAACAGAAACGTTTTTGTAATATTTCGCAAACGCTTTCATCTGACCGATTATTTTTGAGATAAATAAGAGTAAATAACGGATTGAAATCACTTTAAAGCGTCAAATTTGAGGATGAACCTTAAGGCTAATGATGATTTTAATCCCTCATTTGCTATTCCCGACTTCAGTAATGATAGTTGGGAAATGTTCTTGAATGTTTTTTCAGTGAAATAATTTTTTGGTGCCCTTGATATGCATAACATTTTTAATTTTACTTTTATAAGGATTAAAAGAATGAATTTTTAATGTGCTAATTCTAGGACACACTGCTAAACGTATATTTTTTTGCCGATGTCGATAAAGTCGTCAATGCAAAGTCATCGAGTACAAGTTAATTCATTCTACTTATTTTTCATTATTCATTTTTATTTTAGGCGATTTTTTTATTATTTAGGTTTTTCTAAAAATAAATAAAACAGCTGAGTTTACTTGCCTCTAAAATTTCGAAGTACTTTTTTCAGTCATTATACTACGTTGATTTTTTTAACCAAATAATTTTTAGATGTTTATTATGCTTTTCCATATACGAATTTCCTGATTTTAAACAACTACTCTGCGCCTCTACGTTTTCTAAATTCTAATTCGTTTCTAAATTTCTTTTCGTTTTCTGAATTTTCGATAATCATGTTTTTCAACAGTACTAATAATCTTAATTATAATTTGAAATACGAACTCATTGTCTTGTTAACTTGCGTTTTATGACTCGTTTTTTTTCCTTTGTTTTTTGACATACGAGTGGTTTTGATTTTGATATAGTGTAAACATAAATGAGAGGAAAAAATTAAATGCAGAGAAAATATACTGAATATATGAGAATGCAGAGAAAATATACTTTAGTTTTAATATATCCTTGCATGCGTTCCTCAAAATATGAATTAACAAAATCAGTTCTATACTGCTTCTGTGTATGTTTGGGAAGTATTCGGAAATGTTCTACATTCATCTAGAATCTTTTTCTTCGTTATTCTGAAAGTTGTGTGTAGTATATTATTTCTTTATTGCTAAATAACCAGGGAGTTCACCCAAGAGACTGCATCTGATTTATTGGTGCGTTTTTATAACTCAGGCCACGGTAGTGAAATATGCATTTCGCCCTGCATCAATTATTTCTAGAGTAAAAGTGGCAGTTTTTGGCGGAAAAAAAATAGGCCTAGCAACATCGCCAACATTGGTTATTTGCCAACACAGCTATTTCTTTTCCCTGTTGTTTGTTGTTGTTAGTGTTTTGCTGTCATTGAAAGTAACCACCGAAAATGGCTATCTCAGCAGAAAATTGGCGAGGAATCAACTAACAAGAAGGACCGAAACGGGAAAATAAAGAAGAAAAACTTATAAGAAAAACCCATGCTTTCCTTCGTTCTGGCGCTTCTGGTTTCTTTGTAGCCGTGTCAGAAATTGCAGTTGCTGTGTTTTTGGCATAACTCCAGTAACTTTGTAATGAAACAGGGATAAAGTTACTGGGGCATCAAGAGATTCATATTTTGTTGCGAGCGAAAGAAAGTATAAAATAATAATGCAGAAGGTACTTTTGTTTACAGAAAGTACTTAGAAGTAATCCAATTTCTTTGCATTATTTAAAGATAAACCTTATTTACTTATGCTATAATTAGTTCTCAATACTACACGTTTCGAAAAATATTATATACATATACTATATATTTATATATGTATACATATATGTATCTCAATGAAGGGGCAAAAAAAAAAAGAAGAAAAAGGAATTAAAGAAAAGAGTGATTAACAAAGAAAACAATGGAAAAATAGATTTTTAACGGAAAGATAAAAAATTATAAAAATAATTTTTTTAAAAAAATTATTAACAAATTAAAAAGCCGAAAAACAAAAGTAGGATAAGATATGACTTCGTCTTCAGCTCACACGATTATAGCCGCAAGATAGAGTGTTGTCTAATATAGTATTAGTATGTCCAAAGCAAAACATATTGAAACAATAGTTTTTTTTAAAAATTATTTTAAAGTTAATATTTAAAAAAAATTTTATAATAATTTTTCTTCTTACCTTTAAATTCCCCCCCCCCTTGTTTTCATATATATATATATATATATATATATATATATATATATATGTGTGTGTGTGTGTGGTATCTGTAATCTTCTCAAAGTGTTATCACCCACTTGCTAAACTTCAGTTGAAAGTTATGAGGATTCTTAAAATTAAATAATTGGATTCGATCTGAAATGATTGATGCATAAAATTAATTTCTTGTTTACGAGGAAAAATTTTTTCTTGTGACCGAAACGAGTGAGCAATATGAGTTATAAGTATTTACTTCTACTTTTTTTGTTTGTAAAATGTTTAATACTCAGAAATAAAATGCCTTGAATTAAATGAAAGAATGTTCTACACGATATGAGGTCGACTTTGAGGTCGTATGTTTATTCTGAGCAACCAAAACTTTTAACAGTTCCAAAATATTTTTTAACTGGATGTGGAGTTTTGACCAATAAAATAGGAAAAGGGTAGCAAAAATGTAGAAAACATGGTCGTAATAGTCAGGAGAGCGGTCGAAAGTTTAGTCCTTTTAAATGTTTATTTCACTTTTTGGATATTTCGCCATATTTTAGGAATCTTTTAAGGGGACACGGGACCTTTCAAATGAAAATTTATGAAAACTTGTTTTTTAATTTAATTTTACTATTATGAACATAATTTATTTATTTTTTAGCATATTTTAGGAAATAGGCCAAGTAAAAACAATTTTGGTCAAAAATTTTTTAAAAATTTAATAAAATATGAAAATTTTAAAAAATACGAAAATTGTCCCTTGTGTCTGAAATTTCATCCAAATAATTTAAAAATTTTTCTATAGATAGATAATGATGATATAAAGACTCTCTAGCATCAGTTATTGTTTCACTTCAACAGGTTTTGAGAAAAAAAATTTTTTTTAGTTCCGACGCTTTTTTTTCGAAAATTTTCATTTCCTCCTACAGTTAAAGTTGTATAAAAAACTTTATAATTAATATTTCATGAAAACAATGCTACATTGTCTTTATAACAGTCATATGAAGCATATGAAAAATTTTCAGGCAAAATTTTCAAATATTCAGACACAAGGGACAAATTATAGAAGTAAATTATGCAAAAAAAGTTAACGGAGAAAAAGTACTTTTTTTGTGTAAATTAACTAAAACTCACTGTAATAGCTATAATATCATGCTTAAAATATAAAAAGAACTTCCGATGTATTCTTAATATAATAAATGCTAAATTTTTACCAATACAAACGATTTTTACATAAAAATATTGTTCGTTATGCATCATATCAATATGTCATGTAACCTTGAAACAAAGAAAAAAGATTATTTTTGTGTGCATAAAAATTACACTAAAAACATTATTCTCTATAATTTTAATAAAACAAATAATATATTTGATACCAGATAAATAAAAAAATTATTGACATTGACATAGGAAAAGCATATTGCAGAATTTCGATAACATGCTAGAAAATTTCATACATTTGAATTCAAAGTGCCCACAATTGTACGGTTAAACAAAAGTACGGTTAAAGTTAATTTGGCGTTGCCAAACAGTGTCACATTATACTAATTAAAAAATATTTTATAGAAATATTGATTTGAACATAAAAAAAAATCAAAATAAGCTTGATAACTACAATGTAAACAAACAGACAGCTTATGGAACGTCAAAAGTGCCACGCCCACTTTTCAGAAAAATAGCTATAATATCATAAAAAATCATCGTATCGAAAAAATTTGAACAACACGTGATTCAGGCTGACTATCTTTACATTTTTAACAAAAAAAAAAATTTTTTTTGAAAATTTTATGATTTCAAAAATTTTTTGCACACAATTATAAATTTCGAGTATTTAAAGATAATTTTACGCCAAATATAGTTTTAACAATTATTTATTGTTTCAGTTTATAGTGGTCGAAAACTTTTTCAGTTGCAAGGTACCCAAATTTTTACACCATTTTAAACTGTATAATTTTAAATGACCAAATACAAACAAAATCGGTTCTAATTGTTTTCGATGATGTATTTTAGTTTTGAAATGGAGCTTTTTTAACATAATGGTTCAATGGAGAACTACATTATTATTTAAAGTACTAATATTATAGTTAAACGTTGAACTGAGTTTTGAGTGTGTAAACAATTTTTCTTTTACAACTCTCTGTATTAAAAAATACCCGCTATTTTAAAATTACCCCATTTTTTCTTCTTTTTTTGAAAAGCATGACTATCTGATGGAAGTATTATGAGAATATCTCCAACCAGTAAGTGTGTCTTTAGCAATAAACAATAAATCATATCTCCCACTGTCATATTTTCATTTTTGGATATAAAATACATCGAACGACGAGTGTTCCACTAGATTTCGAATGATCTTAGAAGTCATTCGAATGTCCTCCAAGATAAAGAGGGTTATAAAAGTTGCCGATCTCTGAAGACGCAGTCATAATTTTAAATATCAATTACGCTCAAAGTACCGTAGAAAATTTATATTCTAAGAATATAGATTGACAGCTTAATATTAAAATAGCTCTCACAAATTTAATAGCTTCACTGAAGATATGCCATAAAATATAAAAGCGGATTCAAAACGTTGGATTTTTTATTGATATATCAAAAATAAGCTGAAGTAAATGTTATATTCCAAGTATGCGAGGGCTCGTAGATATCGAATTAAGTTTTTAGTCTTAGGAACAAAAATATACTTTCCTTAATGTTTACATTTAAGGGCACTTTTTTTGGAATAAAAATAATCGTCTTTATTGCATTTTTTTGACTTATTGATGTGTTTGGAATCCCCTTTTAGCATTTAAAAAAAAATCTAAATATTTTGATAAAAGGACGCAGTAAAATTTTCTATTGATTTAATAAACATTAAATTATTATATAAAGTTGACTAATAAAGTCCAACAAAAATAAAAGTATATTAATTTTTATTTTTAAAGAAAATTCATACTTATTGTATAAAAAATTTATGTTTAGGTTTTGAATGCTGTCATGCTGGTTGAATGTTAGTTTTTTTTAAAATAACTATAAAACCTTCTCAAAATTGATAATTTTAACCTTTTTTTTCGATGTAATTTATGTAAGGTGTATGGAGAGTTTGAAAATTTAGAATTGTTTTAAGAATTAGTTTGGTCGTATTTTAGTTTTGTATGTTACTAATTTTGAGGTAAAAGTATTAAAATTTCTCATTTCTATTTCTTAACTTCTATTTTACTCTATTGACGTCTCTAGAAATGAACTTTGTACCGTTTTTCACCTTAATGTTGATCAGCCCAACCACATAGTTTATCTACTATGCTTAACTCAATTAATAAATGATTCTTTATTCCGTTGCAAATTTAGAAAAAACCATTATCTCTATGGAGAGAGCCTATTTGCATCGAATTGCTCGCCAAATGATAGCAAGCTCCTAGCGCGAAAGTATATCAACTCTTGAAACAACGTTGCACAGCCACGTTTACTTGCTTTCTTAAATTGTAATAAATGAGGAAAACAAAGCTGTTAGAATAAAATATATTATATTTTTTTGTGTTTCCCGTAAAATGAGAGTTACATCATATTTAAATAATACTTTGTTCGCATTTAAAGAAACTGATGATAAAATAATAAATATCGTTTCTCTCTCGCAGGCGATTTCTTCTACAACGAAACAGAAGAAAAAATTCATTATCTCGCATTTGATTTGTCAGGGACATGTCAACATAAGACCCGCCATTTTTAGTGGTCCAGTCAAATCCAATGTTCTTGCAACGTCATATAGTTGTTTCTTTTTTAGGAAAGCATGTTCTCCTTATTTATCGAAATGCGTCTGTGATTCCAGTAAGACTACAAGGCTATAACATTTTCTAAATAATTATATGACATATATTGTAAAAGATAGAACGAATTAAATTTATGTCATACGTGTTTAACTTTTAAAAGCTTATTTGTATAATTTGATAATTCCTTAAAACGGAACTATATGCAGTCGTGGATGATCACTTAAATCCTATACTGCAATGGTCTTTTCTTAACTTGCAATGGAGTATAAATATTCACCATCATAAAATTAAAATTTCGATCCTAATTCAAAAGATAAAGGAAATTTCACTTGGAGCAATGGGACAAACTAACCCTCCCGGAAAACTTTTTCAATAGAAATAACTAGTACCTGCATTAAATAGTAGGAAAAAAAATCATCGAAAATTTCTCAAAGTTAGACTGACAAAGAGAAAATAGTGTAACCAACAATCCGTTTACCAGTGGGTAATTTTTCTAAGGTCGGATTGAGCCGTTAGCAGTATACGAATGATCCCCGGTATAAAAAGTTAGGTTACCTAAACAGTAATCGAGCGTTATCCCGTATAAAATAATTCAAGCACTTTATAGTAATGATGATTTTACACAATGGTGGAGAATTACTTGTTATTTCCTCATGAAATTTAAACATGCATGCCTTCAAATCTGATTTCAAAACTAATGATGGAACATTGAATCAAAAGCAGTTTAGAATGATTAATGCTTGTTAAAAAACTTCAAACTATTGTTGAGATGTTTCATAAAGCATCCTAGCTTCTGAGGCTGAGTGATTACCTTTACCTGACTTGAGGATCATCAGTCCCAAGGCTATGTCCTCCTCGACACAACATATTTAACTCAATAATTGAACCTACAATTCAAGAGATAACAGTTCTCTCTCATGCAGGCATAGTTTGTAACCGAGCGCCGGCGAGCAGGGGGCGAAGCCTCCTAGTCTATCTATATTATATAAAGCGCTAATACGTGCGTATGTATGTATCAATAAAACCGATGATATTTCTTTTCTCGCGCTGGCAACAGTTTTCATTTTTAATTGATTGGATTCGGCGCGCAAGAGCACCTAGTGAGCAACCAGATAACAATAACCAGAGTGAGCATTATCAGGTTGTTCAATTCAGATTCATGCACTGAAAACATGTCAATATTTAATTTAAACTCAATTAGGAATTAATTAATTAATTGGGTATAATATAAAAAAAACACAACTACTTCCACTTAGTAGGAATAACATTTACCATGACGCAATGCTAAATTCTATGCCACTATCCACATAAATGCCACTATCCACATAAATCAATTATTAATCAAAAATCGAATATCAATTACTTTTCTTTATAATGCAATAAAATCTGGCGAGCAGCTATTTAAACGATCAAACACTTCGTTTGTTTATTTGTGGCTTGAAGTTAGGCTCGCAGAAAATGCCGTTCATGGGTTAAATTTAGTAGGAATAACACAACCTGTGACGTAGGCTATAATATACCCAATTGAAGTGAGAATGCTTTAAAAGGCCGCTGTTGAATTGATATTTTTCTACTTGGAGCTCCCTAAACTTCTAAAAAACGTTTATGTGTTTGTATTGAATGCATTGAATTTTTTTATATTTCGCGTTTATTTATGCATTGAATTTTCACGCTTTAAAATGCAGAATATTAGTGAAGCAATATTTGATAATTTATTTTGCTAATATGTTTCTTATTTAGCTAATGTTTTGATTTTTTCTAATAATATCTAAATATTCAATCTAAATAGCTAATATACTTTTTTAAAAGCCAATAAGAACATTGGTAGAATTCTTCTACATAAGTACAATACTATGTCTTTGATGATAAAATACTATGTCTTTGATGATAATATATGTCTTTGTGCTAGAACATTGTGTTCATTGGCGAGCGAGAGCAGCGAGCCATGGTTCACGGCGTGAACCACATAGGATTGCGTAGCAATTCTCGGGGGTTGGCAAGCGTTAGCGAGCAGGGGGCAGAGCCTCCTAGTATTATATAAAACGCTAATACGTACGTATGTATGTATGTATCAATAAAACCGATGATATTTCTTTTCTCGCGCTGGCGACAGTTTTCATTTTTAATTGATTGGATTCGGCGCGCAAGAGCACGTAGTGAGAATCATATGGCTAATCCATGTTATATAAAACGCTAATACGTTTTAATTGATAGGCTTCGGCGCGCAAGAGCACGTAGTGAGCAAAATTAAAGTTTAGAATTGCTTCGGAGAAATTTGAATTGTTAACAATGACTTAAACAAAAAGTTTTATTTTAACTGATAAATACTATATTATAATTTTAACTTTTTCTATGACTATACTCATTTTCTTACTCTTTGTTTTTTATACATTTTATATTTTTGTGATAAAATAAAGAACTTATAGTTGTTCTGCTTCTGAACACTGATGAAAACGCAAAATGATGGGCTTCATCAACAATCAAAAATATATACATTTATTTTACAAATTCCATATTAGGGTGGCGCCATTCAGAGAATTAAAAATACAAAATTATCTTTAGCGAAGCCGATGCTTTACATCCGGCGTTCAGTGGCAGACTACTATTTCATATTGTTTTACAACACATGGCTTTAGCCCTTTTGTGGGAAAGACTTTAAAACAAAACTTACAACAGTTACTTTTCTCAACAACTGAAATTTAGAATAGTGTGATTAAGAAAAATATGTGAACTGTTTGCAATTTCAAATTAATATTGAAATGTACAGGTTTAGAATTTTCTACAGTGAAAAGTTTTCGGAACTTCAGTGTTCAAAAAAGTATACAAAAGCTAGACGTTAAGAACGTATCCAATGAGCGAGGAAAGCGAGCATCGGATTGCGAAGCAATCCGAAATGAACTGCGAAAGCAGTTCCGGGGGTTGGCGAGCACCAGCGAGCAGGGGGCGAAGCCTCCTAGTTATTAATAATTAACGATGAAGTTTAAACAATAAAATATTTTTGAACTCATTTGGCTTAAGATTTGCAATACGCATGCGTGATGATGATTTTCCGCGCATACAGCTAGACAAGGTCAAATGTTTGTTTCTTTTAGACGCAGAAGCCTTCATTTTGTATACGTTCAATTTTTGTGCGGATACTTCGTGCCAGAAGGCCTTTATTCTTTTTAAGTTCTTGTTTTTAAAAAGACTTAGTCTTAAAAAATATTAGTGGTGGGTTTTCCAGGCTGGGAAAATGTAAACACTGTATATACACATATATATGTGTATAAATATGTATAATGGGCAAATGTGTACAAGTCAGTAGCAATTAACCTTAAAAATATCAGTGTATGGTAAAACGGCAGTGACACGTCACCTTGAAAATACAGTATGGTATGGTATGGAAACATAGTGACAATATACCGGGCAATGATACTCACTTTCCTTGATTAATTTAATTAATAAGAACAATAAGCAGCGAATAAAATCAATAGCCGCCATACAATAATATTTTCATTAATCTTTTGTATTAATGTTAAAATATAAGAACTTAAGTTTTCAAAAAATATATTTATCTGTAGATAAGCAAACAAACAAACAAATTAATTAACATTTAAAAACAAACTAAAATTTTAAAGCAATTATTTTAAATTGAATCATAAACATAAGTAAAAATCCGTATGTTTAATTTCATCTTTTGTTTATTTCATCTTTGTTTTCATTCCACTTGTTTATTTCATCTTTTCACTAAAACGGCCAAAGGATCTTAGCAAATCTCCGTTTTTATCATTTTCACCCAACAGATCCTCTCTGCACCCCAATTGTTAAGCAAGAAATCTGCTGCACTGTTCCGTCTTATATCTGGTCACATGACAACCTTCGTGATCACCTCAAACACATCACATTCTCTTCTGAAACTCTTTTTTTCTTTTGTTATCTTAAGGAAAATATGGATTATCCCATATCTTCGCATATCGCCTGCTCTTCATCGCATTCGGGAGAGCTAGTAGGGCGCTAGGGCACCCCTTGAGTTCATTTTTGTCAATTTTATTAATCTCACTTTTTTTAAAAATTTTACTTGATGTTCAGTTGTCTTGTAACGTGTAGTGTAGTCAGAAGTTTAAAAAAATTATGTGTATAATACAGTTTTGGTGTGATTAGACGAAACACAACTCTTCCGCAGGCAGCGTGAAACACACGGACGAAATACAGGAAACAAATTAGACACACGGGCAAAACGCATTAGACGAAACACACGGCAGCATGAAGCGCTAACATTCTCTTATTCAAGATATTTATTTTCTGGAAAAGAATATTGATATCAATCTTTCATGTAGCAATTAGTTTCAAAAATGGGTGATCACCTTTGCTGAGAAACATAACGCACTGCTGTGCGGACCCTCAGTTTAAGATTTTATTCTCCTACTCATTACTCAATATCAAAATATTTACACAAAACATTTATTTTTCTCCTTGCCTTATATTTCTATAACCTCTTGATATTCTCCTTTGCATTCCACTTTTAACACAACCAAAATTTAAGAAAAAAAAAATGTTTTGAAACAATTTAGACATAAATAAGGACAATTTGCATCCTATTTGTCTTAGCAATGGTTTATTAACGTTGAATTTCGACTTTAATAGACATAACTATTCATCGGGTAATTTATCGTACTGCTGCTATACTAACTCATTAACTATAATTGGAAAATACCGTTTTCTGCGTAGAAATTCATTGGTTAAATGAATGGGAAGATTCATCTAATCTCACAACGGTGTATTAATTTCGATTAATCATTAAAGAGCGGAAATCTAACGCAGAACTGGTACGGGAGATATCTTTCATTTCGTACAATAAGTGAGCATTTACGAACTTCCCATGATGAATATTTATGACTTTTATTAGGTAATTGTTAAAGCGAACGATAACTGTTTCTCATTAAAATGGAAATAAGTGATAGAACTAAAAATAAATTTTTAACGTTATCGAACTAATTGTTCCATAAGTTATTTAAAAGTATTTTTTACTATATATACATATTAGGTGACAACACAGTCCTCTAAAATGCGAAGATGGGCTACCCAAGCAAGTAGCAACATAAAAAAAAATTAAAGAAAAAAGCAGAGAATTGCTCCTTATAACACAACACCTTGAGTGAAATGTATGCTCCATTCATTTTATTAAATTATTATGACATTGGATAAAATACAAACTAAGACGTGCAGAAATGTCTTTGTATCTCAGTTTGCTTAAGATAAGTTAAATTTCTTTTTTGTACAATTCAAAATGGATGCACAGTCAGAAAAAAAAAAGATATCACCCTGAATAACTTTCGTTCTAATGATCGGATTTTCGCGCACTAAATGCCAATCTTAATGGTTCCTGGGGGTGACCTCAAATATGCTAATTATTTAGTGCTAACTATTAATTAAGTTACGAAATCAGACACAAAAACGTACCTTCGCTGGATAAACATGTATATTTTTTCACATATTTGGATTTTTAATTTTCAAAATATAGGGGGTAGCCGCAATCTGGGAAATGTGGTCCTCATCATAGTTTGGTCAGGAGAGCGATTCAAAGTTTGGACCCCTTAATGTTAATAGCACTTTTTGCGTTTTTAGTCATATTTTAAAAACTAAATAAACAATTAAAAAAAAATTTCACCCACTCATACAACTCATTTACTCAAAGATAATTTCATGCAAAAAAATTTTTTTAATTATTTTTTTAAATTTTTTTTATAAAATTGAGGAAGAAAAAATTTTGAATTATAAGGTATGATTCTTTTTATACATATTGATATACATATTTCTCAATGAAAAAAATTTAAAGTTTCAACTGCTTTTATTTATTAGAAGCTGAGATAAATTAAACTTAATTATCTTTAAAAAATAATTTGGTGACAATGAAGAAATATTTAAATGGGGCGATTAATATTAAAATATGGTTAACTTACGAGAGGAACTTGACTTCGCGCGCGTAGCGTAAAGTTTCATTAATATTTTTTTTGCTAATAACCGATTGCTAATCTTTTTATTTTTATTTTTTTTAGCTATAAAATGCGACGTTTCCTTTTTAGTCGTCTAAAAATTTATTCGTAATTTAGTAAAGAAATTAAAATAAAACATTTTATTGAATAAAAATCATTTTATTCAACGAATGTCGAGTTTTATAAAAGCATGCTTCTGATAGAATATGATTATACAGTAGATTGTGCTTATTTAATGTGATTATATTTTATTTTTTAGTTTGTTTCTTCAATAATTGATACAATTTCAATAATATACATACGCATGCATAGATTTGGAATAATATCTTTATCAATTTCTTAAATATACATTTTATAATTATTAATACGAATACGTAGTCAACATTTTTAAGCATCTTAAAATTTCTCAACATCTTATATATCGTCTTAATCTTAAAATAAATTTTTTAATCATCTGTCCGGCATGTTTCGCAGAACTATTTTATCAACTATTTAATTAAATATTAGCATTTTTAAAAATCTTGTTCTTTACGCTACTATGTATATTATTTCCTTATTAATATAATAATCAATTTTTTATTACTTTAATTTAGGTTTTCTTCAAAGTAATTCTCCTTTTCAAATTATTGTCAAGTTCTTTTTAAAGAAAACTAAGAAATATTGTCTGCTAGCTAGAAATAAAGTCTTGTTAAGAAATTAAAAACATTCTACTGTTTAAAATTACTTGATGCAAAACAGCTGACTATTTACTAAGCATACTATTTTTTCAAGAAATGAATATAAATTATTGATTGTCTTTTTTCGTTTTTGTTTCTGGTGGCTTCAACATAGATTATCTAAAATAGTGTTGATATTTTATAAGTCACTACAAAGAGTATAAAGATACCGAACATAAAAAGCTGTCGAATACGTAGGCAAAATTTTTAAGCGTCTTAAAGTATCTCAATATCTAAAATGTCGCTCTAACATCTTAGTTGTGAAATTAAATTCTTTATTATCTGACCACATGTGAATCACAGAACTATCCAACTAATTTTTTCATTATATCTTTTATTCTTTCTTTATGACACCGTGTAGATTTTTTTCCAGATAATATAATAACTATTTTGCTTACTTTTTATTGGTACTTAGAGGTTTTCTTTAAATTAACACTCGTTGTAAGTAATTGCTAAGTTTTTTAAGTGTCAGAACTATAGCCAGTTAGCTGATAAGATGTTAAAACTATTTTCTATGTTAAAATTACTCAGTGCAAAATGTCTGACAGATCGTAGTAAATAAGAGCACCCCTTTTTCTAAGCTTGAACAAATAAATTATTTACTTATTTACATTAGTGTTTCTTATTCGTTTGGTTTGTGAAAAGTAAATACATGTTAGTGCAACTCAAAAAACCACAATTGTTTGATTTTTTTTAAATGAACAAATTGGAAACGGAATTTTATTTTGACGTTTAAACTTATATATTACACAGTTAATTTTAATGAAATTGCTCTTTTAAAAAGGGATGTTGGAAAAATTCACTTTTGTTAAAATTATTTTTCAACTTTAGCACGATTCCCAAGATATTATTATAGTATAATTTGTTATTAGGAAAATGCCTTATTTTGTTAAACAGCAAATACTAAAAATTGAAATTTGTAAAAAGATTTCGAAGACGTGCCAATTTTAAAATCATCTGATGTTAAAAAAATGCAATAAAAAATACGCAATTTTAAATTTGTTCAATTTGATCCTATCGCTAGAGTGACGTCAGCGAAAACGTCATCAAACGTCATCAACGACCAAAGTAACCATTTTACCTAAGTGACAATACTTTTTAAAAAAGTTTTAAAAATAATTTTTAATCCTTTTGGGATAAAAGGTTTGAAACTGCAATATTTTTACTTTACTGAAAAAAGGTTTTTTGTACAAACATTTTCGTGACAATACGAAAAGAAAATTCCTATATAAAGTTGCCGTAAGGTTACATGCTTTCTGGGTTGTAACAAAACGTAATAAAGAAATCATAAATTTGTCTTCTATTAAAACACATTTGCGAAAATTTCGCATTGTTTGAGCCAGCGTTGATTGATAGTTCTGAAATTATATAGTTTAATGAACTGAAGAGTTTTGCTATAACAAAAAGCAATTAAGCGAAATTCCCATCTGCATAAAATATTCACGAAGAAATAACAGCTTATTTTCAAGAATGAAAACCTCATTTGCATTTATTAGAAGCTGGAAAATAATCGTTGAAAATTTTTTTTGAAGTATTTTATGCAAAACTATTCGTTAGAATTATACAAACCTTTGAAAAATTCATCCTCAGGGAATCTAGGAAACACTTTCTTAGAAAAAATGCCGGTAATGAAAAGTTTGGGGAAACTTTGAATATTTGACAATGTATGATTCAAAAATCTTTTTATTTTTTTTAACGAATTGTATTTTTGATGTAAGCAAAGTATTTTTTTTCCTCAGGTAATTTGCGTTTTCGAAATTCTTATCAAGGGAATACCAAACGTTAGAAAATTTGCAACTTATAACTATTTCTTTAATAAAGACGATAGGGAGTTGTGTTTGAATTTTTAGTGAAAGTGTTAGTATAAAAGTAATTTTGTATTTCGATGAAGTTTTAGATTACTTTTGATACTAGTATAAAATTAATAACTTATTTATTTTTATGTCTTGCGTATTTGTGTAATTGTCGTGTATAATTATGATATTGTGTTTGTATTATTATAATATTGGTTTTGTGAATTGGACTTTAGATTAATTTAAGGGAAAGAAATGAATAGTTCAACTCACGTATTATGCAATTTCGTAATTGTCCTGTGTAATTTTATAATTTAGTATACGTATTATGCAATTTTGTGATTGTCCTGTGTAATTTTATAGTTTAATATACGTATTATGCAATTTTGTTATTGTCTAATTTTATAATTTAGTATACTTATTATGCAATTTTGTGATTGTCCTGTGTAACTTTATAATTTAGTATACGTATTATGCAATTTTGTAATTGTCTAATTTTATAATTTAGTATACTTATTATGCAATTTTGTGATTGTCCTGTGTAACTTTATAATTTAGTATACGTATTGTGCAATTTTGTATTGTGATGAAGTTTCCGACTATTTTAGACAATATAAATTTACCACTAGTTTTTCTGTAGTGTTTTTTGAATTGAATCATACATTTAAAAATATTAAAAAATATATTTTGAATATTAAAGAATTTTTTTTTAAAATTTATATATAAAGAATTAGTTTTGAAGAATATATATTTATGTATAAGGAACAATTTTAAATTCATTGAATATGTGCATTTCAATTTTGCTAGATAATTTCTTACGATTTTTTAAATTCTGAAATAAAATATCTTAGGTTTTTCTGATAAGCTTCTTTGTACAGAATATATAATAATTGTTTCCCTCATAATACTTAAATGTTTTATTTTAATAATGGGGAAGTAGTTCTAAAAATGACTGCAACAACAAAATACATTTTAATAAATCTAATAATGGAATAGCAAAGCAACATTTAATTGTTATAGAATGCAAATTAAGTAATGTAGTTTCCGTTGGATCTCATTAAATTTTAATGCAATTATATTTTCTGATTAATTTAAATATCAAACAGAGATTTCAATTTTGTTTTTGTTTAATACGTGACTATTTAAAAAAAATAGTGATATACATTACAAAAACTGCATAAAAGCTACCTTACATTTTGGAACGAAATAGGTAAAAATAGAGTTAAACAGCAGATGAAGTCTATTGTTTAAGCCATCTCAAAAGAATTGTCTTGCATTATCTGATATACGAGCATTTGTTTAGTACGATTTATTTTATGGACTAATTTAAATTTACTTTAAAATGTATCGAAGTAATGAAAAATAAATATATATGATTTTATTGTTTGTGCTATCTTAAGTTTAGGAAAAACGACGCTTATTTAAAACATTTAATATTGTTCTTAACAGTTTCTCTGATTATCCCGAGTTAACTCGGGTAAGTATATATTGCAAATATTTTTTATACCGAGTTGACTCGGGTAAGTATATATTGCAAATATTTTTTATACCGAGTTGACTCGGGTAAGTATATATTGCAAATATTTTTTATACCGAGTTGACTCGGGTAAGTATATATTGCAAATATTTTTTATACCGAGTTGACTCGGGTAAGTATATATTGCAAATATTTTTTATACCGAGTTAACTCTGGTAAGTATATATTGCAAATATTTTTTATACCGAGTTTACTCGGGTAAGTATATATTGCAAATATTTTTTATACCGAGTTGACTCGGGTAAGTATATATTGCAAATATTTTTTATACCGAGTTGACTCGGGTAAGTATATATTGCAAATATTTTTTATACCGAGTTAACTCTGGTAAGTATATATTGCAAATATTTTTTATACCGAGTTGACTCGGGTAAGTATATATTGCAAATATTTTTTATACCGAGTTAACTCGGGTAAGTATATATTGCAAATATTTTTTATACCGAGTTGACTCGGGTAAGTATATATTGCAAATATTTTTTATACCGAGTTAACTCTGGTAAGTATATATTGCAAATATTTTTTATCCCGAGTTAACTCGGGTAAGTATATATTGCAAATATTTTTTATACCGAGTTAACTCGGGTAAGTATATATTGCAAATATTTTTTATACCGAGTTGACTCGGGTAAGTATATATTGCAAATATTTTTTATACCGAGTTGACTCGGGTAAGTATATATTGCAAATATTTTTTATACCGAGTTGACTCGGGTAAGTATATATTGCAAATATTTTTTATACCGAGTTGACTCGGGTAAGTATATATTGCAAATATTTTTTATACCGAGTTGACTCGGGTAAGTATATATTGCAAATATTTTTTATACCGAGTTGACTCGGGTAAGTATATATTGCAAATATTTTTTATACCGAGTTAACTCTGGTAAGTATATATTGCAAATATTTTTTATACCGAGTTTACTCGGGTAAGTATATATTGCAAATATTTTTTATACCGAGTTAACTCGGGTAAGTATATATTGCAAATATTTTTTATGCCAAGTAAACTCGGGAGTAGCAGAATGTGTCAGTACGTTTTGTTTTCTCACGTTTTTACTCTGCTGGAAGAAAAAGAAATTAAAAAAAAAAAAAAAAAAACAAATCTGCTGTGATTGGGACTTTTGCTGTTCGATTGTGGGGCTGCACATGTGTTTTGTCTGATTGTTTAAACAACGGTTGCTGAATTTACATAGAAAAAAAAGAGTAAAAAAATGGCGAATCGCTTCACTGGCTTTGTGTTGTCTCTTTTAAAAACTGTCATACAAAGACTAATATCTAACTTTTTTTTAATTTGCCCAAAATAACTCGAGTTAGCAAACTGATAGTAAATTAAATGTTTTTTACGCATAAAAAAATTAAAATTTAAACTTAAAACTTGTGTATGTTTTGTTTTAGTTCCTTGTATTTATTAATGCAATAAAAAAAATATGGTGATTTTTTGCATTTGTTGTAGTAGTTCATTTACGTCGCACTAGAGCTGCACCATGGGCTATTGGCGACGGTCTGGGAAACATCCCTGAGTACCGCACACCCTCAGTCCATACGCGGACTAATCCAAGTGGTCACCCACCCTCACACTGACCGAAGACAGTAATGCTTGATTTCAGTGATCGGCTGGGAAATGTGTCTTAACGATCAGTCCACTGCGGTGCTTTTTTTTTCTTCATTTGTTTAAAAAAAAATTGGTCAGAGAAGCGGTTAAAAAAGACAATTTTCTAAGAGGGAGGGGTAGTATTTTTTAAAAATCGTTTTAAGATGGTTGCAGTTCTAAATAAAGATTTACTTTAATTCAGACCTCAAATTAATATTAGAGTACTATGCACAAATTTATAATCGTTCTGTAAATAATCTATTAAATTTGTAGCAGTTTGAAAAATATTCATTCCTTTTCCTTCCAAAATAAAGTTATCCACGTCTCCAATTAATCGTCCATTGTAAACCGTATAACCTGAATTAAGAATGTACAAACAGAATTCCACATATTGGGAAAGGGCATTATGCAAAACTAATCGAGATTAGGACGAAATTACTCTTAGAACACAGAAGTGGAACCCTTTTGGAACTCGTACCCGAACTTTATGGAAGATTCCAAAGTTTTGGATATTAACTTAAGCTCGCTTTCCTCTTAAAGACATCTCAAGTGGAAGGTTTAATAGCATTTGTCGTGGACGAGGCCACGTTTATGAGTACATAAATTCAATAACTGGTCGCTGTCCTTGGGACGAACTATTTTGGAATATTTTCTGGAGCCATTTAGAATGAATTCCATTATTTGGTTGGGGAGATATGGACAGATGTTTAGGCGGCAGTTAACTTGTTAAAAAGTCTTTTCATTTTCTTGAAAAGTTTTCTGAAAAATTTATTAAGTGAGATAACTGTTAAGGAATGTAAACGGAGTAATGTTTACTCCTATTTGGGTTTTCAGCTTGCATGGTTAAATTGGGAGATAAGACAAAGTTTAAATGAAAGTTTATTATGGAAATTTAGGAGAAACTTCTGAGAAGAGTGCCAAATGTGTAAACCTCGTTATTGAATAATTTTATGCTGTTCATGAATTTTAGATAAAAATTTCTTCTTTTTGGCGTTTGTTTAAACAGAGTACAGGAGAAGTATTTCCCTTACCACGACATACAGTAATGTCAAATAAGTAAGATAAGTAAGAAATGACAAACACTGTAATAAGATAAAGTATGACTAAGATTAGACAATATAGATCTAAGATAAGACAAAGTATAAATGAATGTTTATTATGGAAGTTTAGAGAATATTCTGATATGAATGTTAAGTTGTGCGACCACTGTTGTTGAAGTGTTTTTAACTGGTAAAAGCATATAAGATAAGCTTTCTTCAATATCAAAGCAATTTAATTAAAGCATTTGCTTAGGCATAGAAAAAGAGAAGCATTTAAGTTACTGAGCACACAATAGTGCTTTAGAGTAAGCAAGATAACAAAGCTATGAGAAATAACACAAAGACTAAGGCAAAACATGATTAAGGTAAAATTTAAATAAAAGTTTATTGTTGAGGTTCAAGAAAAACTTTGAAGAGAGCATTCAATTAGTTGTACAATGTGCAAAAAATAAACGAACCAACAGAAATAACTTTTGATCAAATGATCGGATCTTCACGTTCTAGGATCCAATCATCAAGATTCAGGCGAGTGACCTCGACTATGTAAACTAATTAGCGCCAGACGATATTTTTAGTTGCGAAATCAGACACAAAAACAGAATTTTAAAAGAGTCGTATTTTTAAAACAGGATTTTTTAGAAACTATTTCACCGAATTTGCTCAAATTTTGCACTTTGCCATTCAACGTTGCATTTTTTAAAATGATGTGAAAAATTGCATGTCTTAAAATTCAAAATTTTTCAATTACTATTACATAAAAAATAAAGTTTCATGAAAGTCATATTTCGCATGGAATTATCTTTGGATAAACGAATTTTATAATTGTGTGCAAACATTTTCCAATTCACCTAAAAAGTGCTAGAGACATGGTGAAATATGCGAAAAGTTGAATTAACATTTAGGAGTCCAAATTTTGCTCTCCTGACCAAACTATAAGGACCCTATTTCCCAGATTGTAACTACCCCCCCTACATTTTGTGAGCCAAAAATCTAAGTCCATCGAAAAATAGGCATTCAAAGAAAGTACGTCTTTGTGTCTGAAATCGTAACTTGAAACATCGTCTCCCCTAATTAATTAGCATATTTGAGTTTACCTTCTTAAACCCTTTAGATTGAGCTTTAGAACGTGAAGATCCGATCATTAAATGGAAAGTTATTCAGGGTGGTTCATTTTTTATTTTATTTTGCCCACTGTACAACTCTACTGAACAGTTTAAAGCTAGCATGTGAATTTAAGACAAACTTTCTTCAATAAAAAACAATTATTATACAAAGGCATTTGTTTCTATAGACCAAAGGATATTCACTTATTTCACTTCCTATGAGCTCTAATAATGCCTAAAATAGGTGAAATAACTAAAGCTATGTTGCTTGTAGAGTGAGAGAAAAGAATACCTCTTTTTTGAACCGATGATTGAAAGTTCTCGCATTTCATTCGATACATCTTCCCCACTTTCTCTTCACTTTTCCCTCCATTTAATCACTCATTTAATTCATTCGCTTTTTTTACTCAGCAATTCACTCACACATTAATTTTGTTACATCTCTCACTAAATCAAGAATCATTATCGAATGAGATATCGTTTTCGAAACTAAATAAAAATCAAACAGTCGGCATGGTTATATAAGCTTATATATATATATATATATATATATATATATATATATATATATATATATATATATATATATATATATATATATATATATATATATATATATATATATATATATATATATATATATATATATATCTTTATATATATATTTCGACTGTTCGTGTGTATGTCACTGAACTCCTCCTAAACGGCTGGACTGATTTAAATGAAATTTTCTGTGTACCTTCAGAAGGATTCGAGAATGGTTTAGATTCACAATAGAACATTCTGCCACAAACTGTTCCAGCGGTATCAGCGAAAATCGAAATGGAATTTTCTGATTGGTTAAAAGTTAGCCATTGTTTTAAATTTTGCTGTAAACGAATCAGTTTTCAAATATCTTGAAGATAACAACAGTGATATTTTCTATCTTATAGTTCTATTCTTTTAGAAAAGTATTTAATCATAATTCGGTTCTTTATTTCAGGTGAGCACAAGCACGTAAAATCAACGAGAATAAGTTTCGTAATTATTGGTCGTATCACGGATTTAGTATTGTGAAAACTGTTTAATAAAAATCAAGGCAAAAGCAAATTTTATTCATCTTGCACGCTTTTAATAATTATTTATATTTAGTATGCAATTTTAGCTCAATTCAGAATGCAATTTTTCATTGCTGACAGTTGTCATTTGAAAACTATTAGATTGTTTATTATTACAAAGTTTGCGAATTCTCATTCATTTTAATTATTTCATTTTAAAAATAGGAGTAGACTATATTTGAGGGTGCCCCTTGACTCTCACCAAGTTGTGATAGCGGTTGATCTCCAAGCTGGTCGATATTGAATCCCAATCGTGATTCTGATTCGTTTAAATTTCAGCGTTATTTTTAAATGTTCAACGGTATATGTAATTTCAGAAGTCCGTTAGTTCTATGTTGGATACCGGCTGGTTAGGTTACTTTTGCTTCTGATCAATAGGATCGAAGGCATGTGGGCAGTCATAAAAAAAGGACTTTAGAAAAAAATGTCACCGCCATTCCGATACCACAGACGCCATTTTCAATTCGTATTTCGCCAAATTTATGTGGCGATGGAGGAACACAGATTCTATTCATGATAAATTTAGACAGTATCTAACTGCTATTAGAGAATTCTGTGCACCTAAAACTGAGGAAATTCAAGCTTAATGAATAAGTGAGATGTTTTTTTTTCCTTTTCTTTCTGTGCTTACTCCATTAATTTTTATTTCGATTCAAAATGCATTTTATTGGGTTCATTAATTTTGCTTACATTGGGTTCATTGCAATTTTATAAAGTTTTGGCCGATGTCTTGCTGAAATTTTCCAATGTATTATTAAAATATCATTATGTTTTGGCAGCCATTCCTATTACCGCGGTGTTCCGCGCAAACAGGAATGGTGATAAACATAAGTTACCAATTTCGTCAAGGGGCACCCACAAGTATATTTTTACCAAAAATAGATTTTTGTTTTAAATTTTATCATTATTATATTTCTTATTTAATTTATTTCATTTTTATTGCTTTTTTATTATTTAAAATAAATACGTAAATTTTCGAATTAGCAAATTTGCGACCACTGTCAACTTCTACATTTCTTTTTGTTTGAAAGAGAATATTTGCAAAAATATGCCGCCTAAACGAATCGCTCTTAGTCGATCAACATCTCAAGCACGCAAGAAGAGAACTAACCGTGTTTCAGAAAAATCGGAGCAACGGGAAGAAAGACTTGAAACTAATCGAGAACACAATGCTTTAGCCCGTTCCTTAGAAACGTCTGAGAAACAGGAAAGAAGACTGTTAACAAATCAACTACGCACTACTCAAGCCTGTTCCTTGGAAACATCAGAGCAACGGGAAAGAAGACTGTTAACAAATCAACTACGCACTTATCAAGCCCGTTCGTCGGAAACATCAGAGCAACGGGATGCAAGAATAAAAATCAATCAAGAACGCACTTCGCTATTCAGACGCTGCCAATACTCTGATTTGAATCTCAGTGCATTTCACTATGATCCAACAACCAACTATAGTCTTTCACCCAAGCGTCATCATCGGAAAAATGGATTAATTATGTATGTTTTGTAGTGCTCTCAAATTTAAGAACGAAACAGCTGGAATTTGCTGTTCTGGAGGCAAAGTGTAACTACCAGATTTAACGTCGCCAGCCGAGCCATTATCAACGTTGTTATCGGCTCAAGCAAATCAAATCAATAGAAACTTTTCTTGGCGAATATAGGTCAGTACATTCGTGTTTCCAAATGACTTCATTCGGTGCTGCTACAAGTATCGGTGCGCATATGGACAGCTAGAGTTATTTATTACATTCACATGCAATCCTGCTTGAGCTAAAATTAAAGAGCTTTAGTAACTTAGGCAAACATCATCGGATCTTCATGATACATTATCACACGTGAGTTAAAACAAATATTAAGCTCTAAACTTGGTTTTATTGCGAAAAGTCATGTTTTTAGAGAGACACGGTGTTTGATGCATTTTATTGAACTGCAGAAAAAGAGAATTGCCACATGATTTGGCTTATTGAAAAACTCACACCAGGACAAATTGGTCAGCTCATATCAGCAGAAATATTCATGACGCCATTGATCCAGAATTATTTCAGATCATCATCCAAAATATATTTCATGGTCGGTGTGCATCACCATACAAGTCTGTTTGAAAATGTACTAACGATATCCTGGAGAATTAACTGTTGAGACTATCACTGGTTTTTTCACCATTAAATAAAATTCTCTATTCAAATCATAATCACAAATCCACAAATCTCATTTACACACTTAAATACAAAATTTAAATTCAAACTGAAAGCGTTGCAACGCACGCAGGGTACAGCTAGTATATATATATATATATATATATATATATATATATATATATATATATATATATATATATATATATATATATATATATATATATATATATATATATATATATATATATATATATATATATATATATATATATATATATATATATATATATATATATATATATATATATATATATATATATATATATATATATATACAATAACCTGTTTAAATGTTTTAATAGTGGTTATAAATTTTAGATCACTTTTCACATTTTCAAGATCAATTGAAAATTGAAACTTCTGCGTAGTTGTATAATACATCCTGTTGATTGAGATTTATATTTCCGAGAGATTTTTCATGTTTTGGTAGCAGGAAAAAGAAGATCATTGGCTTTTCCTGGTATGGGAAAGAGTTATCCTCGGAGAAGAGTTAATAATAGCCATAGGAAAGAAAAGAATCCAATAGAATTTCTTCAAATTTTTCTATCTAATATATTTTTGCCAATGTTAAGCTTTTAATATGAATTGAAAAAAGGAAATTTTTTATTTTGATAATTATAAAACGAAAAAAGAAATTGAATCTTTCGAGTAAAAAAAAATCAATAAATAAGAATTTGAATTTCAGTGTTGTTTTGATTGTTTGTTGTTGTTTATAAAGCAATTGTTCATACAATTGTTTATTCAAAATATAATTAGATTTACCATCGTTAACAACATTTTTAATGACATTGCAAAAATTAAAGGTAAAAAATAAGATTCAAGCAACTTTTTGAGCCTATAAGTATCTTATTATCTGAGGTTAGTGGATTCTGTTTCATGACCAAAATGTAAAAATATGCACTGTAATTAAATCTTAAAATATTACAAGAGTGTTACAAATTAAAATCTATCTATTTTTTGTGTAATAATTAAAGAGAGTTAATCAAGTTTAATTATTGAATTTTTCAAAAATATTTTATTGCATTTCTAAGTTTACTTTTCTGTGTTATATATTTCTTTGTAAAAATAGCATATTCTGCCATTATTTAAAACCTTGGGTCCCAAGAGCATAGAGTAGGTGGTAAGGATACTTACCACTCAACTCTATACAAAAATATAAGGCCATGTAATAAAAAGTGAATATGCGGTGGTGGAAAAATTATAACTTTGCCTAGTTTTTTTAATGAATAAGAATAAAACCATTTGTTTTTGTATTCACGTGTGGTACTAAGATATTTCTTGCATGTTTAGAAAATTTTTCTTGACAAATATGTTACTTGTTTAAAAACTTCATTCGCTTCAAAAATATACAAATTGAAAATAACAGTCGATATGTTTCAAGTGCTCAAAAATAGGCTCCCATTTTCAAGACTTGCCAGACGTGAGAGTGGTATTTATTTAATTAGTATTTCTTATCGCGAAAGTAGTATTTTTATTTATAAGTATTTATTTAATTTAAATTTGTTAAATATTTTCATGCATTAACTATGGAACAAAATTGTGGAAACCCCCGTGTCTTGGACTGCGACAAAGAAGGTTAAATATTTGCGCCTCTGTGCTTCCGAAGAACCTCAGCACTTACAAGCGACTATCACGCAAATGTTTATCCCAGCTGTGAACTGATCGCTAAGACACGGTTACCAGTAGAACACCGAAGTCGAGCATCCAGTGTGCGGGTGGGTAACCACTTGGATCAGTCTGGGAAGGGACCGAGAGTGTGCGGTATGGGTCCTCGTTAAACTGTTCTATCGTAAAGTACTCGACTTCGCGCTCAGGTCGCCGGGCTACCGAAGTGGGGGTGCCATCCCCTCTGCAGAGCATCGAAATTGTGATGGCATGTCTTCGGATCATCCTCAGGAATGTTTCCCAGACCATCGCCAATAACCTCTTGTGCAGCTCTAGTGCAACTTAAATAAACTACAACTACTACAACACACAAATGTTTAATTAAATAGTTGTGAAATATATAAGGAGAACAAATGAATTTCTATGATGCAATCACTCTTGAAAAAGTGCATTAGTATCTAATTTTATTACTCCTTATACACAACTTATCTACATAATCTTATAATCTATCAGAAATTGCGAAGCATTAATCTAGTTCTACAACTCATTAGTATGTCATTTACTGAAAACTATTTAATAATTTCTGGGCATGACTCTGACACCCTCTTCCCTGTCACAGATTAAAAATTTAATATCAGTTCCACTATAATCGTATTCAATTCTATGAAATTAATCTTATTCTAACTAAGCCCTTCTAACTAAGCGCTAACTAACTAGGTTACTTAAAGCGTTAAAGTTTCCCAGTGACTTTGGGTCACGAAACAGTTTGCAGTTCAAAATAATAGTTAATCGTTCAGTCTGCACGTTTAAGTTGGGATGATTGACGAACTTGGGTCCTACACTGAGGCACATGAAGTAACAGATTCTCACCCTTAGGTCACCAAAGAACCTCTGCGCTTATAGGCTCATGGCAAACAATAACCTAATTGTAGCTAGATCACTTTATTTATTAATTATTTCTGGATTTGTATGCGCAATGTACGAAATAACTAATGCGTTGTCAAATTGATCAATTCTTCAAACTAAAAAATAAAGCGATACAAAGTCCGCATCCGGCTTGCACCGACCATAGTGCTGACTTGTAATATCCTCAGTGGTAGCCGGATCATGGGTTAGATAACCCTTGCCGACAGGCTAATCGTGGGAGGTTCTTGTCGTTTTCCTCTCCATGTAACGAAATGCGGGTTAGTTCCATCATAAAGTCCTCCACGAAGGCACATTTCTCCCAATACTTGATCTAAGAGTTCCCATGTCTTCAGAATCGGGTTCAAAATCGCAAGGCTATGGAATATTAGTAGTCGCAAACTCAAAAATTGGGTCGACCGTTCACCAAGGGTTATAAAATTATAAAACATGCCAACTCTATCTGCGAAATGATCTCGTAGTACTTTATGTACGACTAGCTTATAAAGATATGACGAGATCTTCATCAATAGGGTGTTTTAGACGGCAACAGAAGGAAATCCATGGCCGAGGCGCTTTGTCCTTCTATTAAATGTTCTAAGCGGGTTCGAGTCGGAACATCACCTTAAATGTACAGTTGTGTTATCCCTCACTTACTTGTGCAATATGTTCTACAATTTGACAAGTCGTTCTTCGTATTAAACACACAAGCCCGCATAGTTATGTGAACAAATAAATTACTTCAATAACAGGAATTTTATACGAAAAAATATCCAGTAGTGATCTGTTCGTTAAGATACGGTTCCCAGTAGATCACCAAAGTCAAGCATCACTGGCAGTGGTCAGTGAGCGGGTGGGTGACCACTTTTATCTGCCTGCAGAAACGTCGAGGGTCTGCCGTTTAGGATCTCGTTAAGCTGTTCGAACGGTTAGAGCTCGACTCCACTCGCAAGTCGTCTGGCAATCAAAGAGAGAGATATCCCCTCTGGAGAGGATCAAAACTGTAAGGGCCGGACCATCGCCAATTGCCCATTGTGCAACTCTATATAGTGAGGCGTAAATAAATCACAACTACTAATTATACTACTGCTACAAAAATATTAAAGAAATGAGTGGCTCAGGCATTGAGGTCCAAACTACAGCAAATCAATACCCACAGGTTTAAGTTTCGAAATCCCTGAGAAGTCTGAGTGTTGACAAGTGAACCGTATACAGATGTATAGTTATAATAATGATAGGTCAAGGTCATCCTGGTTATTACATGAACCAGGTTTTAGGTCATCCAGGTTCAATACATCTCATTCAAACGACAATGAAGTTGGTTTTAGTTCAAAACTCGTATATCGTGGTCTAGTAAGCTGCAAATTTCTTCGTTTATATCAGGGAATGAACTAATGATCTGCGGTTGCATTTCGAGACTTTAGTATCCAAGCCATTGTGACCATATTTAAAGTTAACAAGAGAAGGTCGCAGGTTCGCGCATCTAATGTTAATGAAGAACCTTTACGTTTACCTACCTAAATTGAGAACTTACATCAGAGAAGTTATTTTGAATGATTTTGGAGCATGAATGTACGACTCGGTGTATTGAAATTTTAGATCTTAGAGTTTTAGTGTCTGATATTTTGAATGCTTTCTTCATTGAATTTTTTTCTCATTCAGTGCTTCACATGTTTTGATGGATAAAGTTTTTGTTCACCAAGATTAGTGCTGAAATTTAATTCCTCGTGCTAAAGGTTGAGTGTCTAACCGATTTTAGAGCCAGAAAAATCGATAGTTTTCTGGGTGACAGGGAAGCAGATTTGGAAAACTCGTGATTACTATCACCATCTGCTTTTTTTCTAGTGTAGTGTACGCATGTCTTCACATTATCATGAAGATAGATATAATTTTTAGGCTCGTGTGCTCAATTTAGGCTTATAGACCTTCGTCAATTCAGATAGAAATTTGTCAGATAGAACAATTCAGAGAGGGACATCATACATACACCCAGGGTTACGGTGGGATTCGAACCCGCTACCTTCACGCTTTGCACGGCATTTGGTGGGTGATACCGCTTGACCAGGGTGGTCTTGTGTCACTTGGCTACCGTGGTATCTCATAAGTGGATTTTGAATGCGTGACAACTCAACGATGCGTGACAACTCAATCTCTGATAAAACCTATATAAGTTCAAAATTTCCTCATTTTGACAGAAGAGTATTCAAAATGAAGACTGTTAAGTGTTTCGTTTTGCTGTGCAGTGTTTTATTTGGGATAATTACTGTCAATGGTAATGAATTTTAATATTTGATTTCGTTTGTTCCTTTCGTTTGAATTTATCTTACATTAGTTATTTCCATTTTTATTTATTATATATTATTTATTAATTATTATTTTTAATTGATAAATTAATTGAAAAAATCGCAATATAATTGCCGAAAAGCCTTGTGTGGCCTATTCCTCAAGGTCTAGCTGCAAGCTAGGCCATGTCCGGAAGGTCACGAATCCTCGAAGTAATATACAATTAGAGATGCAGTTAAAGGTCCTCTTGCAAAGGTCAGCAGGGAGAGTCTGAAATATTTTTTTCTCTATTTACTAGCTTCTAAGACTAGCGGCAGATTCAAGAAAAAGAACACTTTTGAGTGCCCTATGGAATATGGAGTGTTTGCTAATCCTACTGACTGTCGGAGATTCTATACCTGCAACGGAGATGTAGCTTACGATACCCCCTGTCCCACTCCTCTCTATTTCGATGACTCTAAGAAACTCTGCGTTTACAAGACTAAAGATCTGCAGTGTGGTCCCGTTCCAATGAGTAAGTAAAGATTCCATTCTTAACTTTTCTGTTTTTCAGTACTTCTAAAATTTTAATTTTTTATCAAAATTTTAAAGTTTGTTTTATCTTAATTAAAGCATTTATTAGCCATTTGTGGTCGAGTGTCTCTATGTTTTGTTTTTGCCCAGTAAAATGTTTACATTAATTTCAAAATTTAGATTAAATGTAACTTTATGGCTACTATGGTGAATAACTGAACTATTGATTAACTAGAGCAGGTAAACTCTAGATTTAGTACGTTTTTTTGTTTAGCTTTTTAAATTTTTCTGATATGTATATCATGACAAAGATCCGGAAGTTTTCATTAATGTCACCTAAACTAGTTTTGAATGCTTTTTATTCTCTTTAAGTAGCATCTAGTTTTTTTTTGTCTTTACATATATAAACATAAACACCTTAAGTGCTTAACAACTCTAAGATTTTTTGCTAAGCTGAATGAAAAATGTAAATTTCAGATATTTTTAGGAGGAAGCTAGCTATTAAAATTTTAAAGCACTTTTCGAATTTTTTTTAAAAACAAAACTATGAAATTCTGTTATTTAATGTAATAACAGGAAAAAGCGCTAGAGATGATATCTGAATCTATTGTGTTCATAAGGTTCTGTACGTTACTTTCCTGTCCTACCTCTACGTCCGGGATTCATGTTTTATTGTATTTTAGAGTTTTTTGACACTCTATAATGGAGATTATAAAGCTATATAGTAGCTTAAAGGAATATTACATTATATAGGAAGCTGTGTAATACTCAAATGGATTACAATCTAGTTAGTATTTCTTTAAGTATAAACTAATCAAATTAAACTTGTAGTAGATAGAAAAACTTTAGATTTTGTAGTGTCAGGTTCCACGCATTATTTAAAACTGTTAAATTATGGCTTCTGACATCGGAAATGTTTTACATTGCTGAAGAGTGATTTTTTTTTTGTATGCCTAATCTTTAAATTTTCAGCGCTGATTTGTAGGTTTAAGATACTAAGTAAAACTTGAAACACAAGCTGAAAGTTAAAGCTCCCCCACGAATTGTCGGTTGAATCCTAATTACTTTAAAATCAGTTTAACTCTATAGAAACAATTTGGTACACTGAATTTATAGCCCTAATTGACTATTCTTGATCACTCTCTTGACTGCTTAGCAAGAGCCTCCATTGAAGACAAACTACTGATCACAAGAATACTCTAATATTTATCATATTTGAAGGTATTCAGGATCAAACCTTTTTATATTCTGCGCAATAAGTTTCAATGAGAGCTTCTGCAAGAATCCAGATTCTAAACGTACAAAATCAGTTTTTTTTTCAATTTTCCTCTTAGCTTGTTGTCTGAAAAGCACAAACTTTAAAATTTTCAACCAACGAGGAACTTAAATTGTGAAGAAGGAACCAGTTTTACCCTCTGCTTGCGATGCTCAGCATGGTAAAGCTTGTCATTCTGGTTGTTCACTTTTGGAATCGGATGCAAAAATTTAAACTAGATGTCAACGAGTTTCTAGTTTTATCTTAAATTTGATTGGGTTATGGTAATTGTCTCTTTCCCTTTAAATGCATAGAAACTTTGTTTTTTAGACTAAATATTGACCGATCAGTTGTTCAACAGGAAAGTGTCTATGGAATGTAATTTTAGGCGTATATTTTTAGAGTGCATTTGTCTGGGCTACTTTGATTGCGACAAGACTTTGATTAAACTTCAATAACATTTAAATCGTTATCTTTGTAAAATATTGAATGAATTTAAGACATTTAATACCTAGAGCATAAACTTTCACATAAGTTTTAAAATAGAATCTACTTTAATTTGAATAACTATTGTTCGCATGAACTTCAGTTCTAAAATTACTTAGCTTTTATAGTTAAGGGCGAACGGTTATTTGAGCAAAGGAAATAGTTATATAAATCAATCTTATTTATAGCAACTCCAGTTCCTACAACTCCTGATCCTAATGCGTCTCCAAGCTGCGAGCCGCAATCCTGTCGCTTGCCAGACTGCTTCTGTAGCGAAGATGGTACTCTTATTCCTGGTAACTTCTTGCCGAAGGACACTCCTCAGATGATCATCCTGACATTTAGTGGAGCTTTGAACGTTCTGAACGCCGAACCTTTCAGCTTCCTATTGAACGAGACTAGACTGAACCCAAATGGATGTCCCATCAAAGCCACGTTCTTTGTTCCTCACGAGTATACCAGTTACTTCTACGTCCAAAAGTTGTATGGCCTTGGTCACGAGATTGCAGCTCAGACTATAACGTGAGTAATTAAGGCTTTTTTTGATCTGTTCCAGAGTTCAGTTGAGTCACCTGTAAGTTAAAATATTGGAGTTTATAAACGTGTAATATCATTTTGAGTTTTTGCTGCTTATTTAACCCGATAAGGATTACGTATACGGTTCATAGGTGCCATCACATGTGGATATTTATGGTAACTAAAGAGCAGACAATTTTGCAAAAGGTTGCTGTTGAGACTTTTAATAGCTCCAGACAAGCATTCATGGAATTTTGTTCTGTCAAATCCGCTGTCGAGGACTGGCTACTGCCCCCGCCCCAGCCAAAAACTGGAACATGGCGACAGAACCAGGATTCTTTCCTTTTCAAGACAAATTAACTTTCCTATAGCTCCTAGCTAGCGGTCACCTGAAATATCAAAATCTCTGTAGTGAACTTTTCCCCATTGTCCTAACTTTTCTGTTGTCCTTCATCAGGCCACGCTCAAACATATCTTCTCGGCAGAGAAGAAATCCAGTAGCCTTCTGCTTGTCATTGATATGCTTAAAGTTAACTGTTTATTCGACCTGGTCTGACTAATAAGGAATACACACGTGATTGCGCTGTTCTCCCTTCATCGCCCATGATATCACCCATAAAAAGAGCCTTTTTGTCTCTAGCGGCTGTAGATTACACGGACATGGTCTCAATACGGTTCTCTCGTATTAAGAATCCAAGCTCCTTAGTTCGTATAAACTCTGAGTTTGAGCCGCGATAGATCAGGGGATAGAGCGTTTGCCTTTAAATGAGGCCAACCGTGTTCGATTCCCAGTCTATACGAATTCCGCATCCGGCTTGCACAGACCACAGTGCTAACGTACAATATCCTCAGTGGTAGATGGTTCATGGGTTAGTCCCCTTGCCGTAGGCTAACAGTGGGAGGTTTTCGTGGTCTTCCTCTCCATGTAACGCAAATGTGGGTTGGTTCCATCAAAAAGTCCTTCACGAAGGCAAATTTCTCCCAATACTCGATCCAGGAGTTCTCTTGACTTCTGGATTGGGTTCGAAATTACTAGGTTACGGAGTTTAACATTAGCAGCCGTAAACTCATTAATTTAGACTGGCTGTTCACCGACGGTTATTAAAAAAAAAAAAAATCGGAGTTTGCTGTTGGAAGCCGCCCTCGTATCTTCGGTCCTGATGGGGGTTAAGTAAACTGATTTCATGATTAGGAGTCAATATATTCTATTTCATTCAAAGTTTCTGTTTATAACTTTACTTCGAAATATTTGGTGCGTAATGCCGTTTACATTATACAGAATGGAACCTTGCGGTTCATGTGCCATCATCAAAATCCAATTAATCTTTGTTTGAAGAACTTATTGAGAGCCGTGTGATTATAAGCCATGTCTATATATTGAGTCTGAAAGCTAAAGCCTTATTAAAGCTATGTAATTAGTGACAACTAAAGCTTTAAGGATTGATTTAAGAGACTTAGTTGCGATAGACAGTTATTTTGAGTTGCAAAGCTAAAATCAAAATTAACTAAATCTGTAATCCTCTTAAGATTTTCAATCAATCTGGAATTTTTGTAAGAATTTAATCTTTTTGGCTTTAAGTAAATGTTTGATTATTTTGCTTTCGTAAATTAACATTAAATAATCAAACTTAAAAATATAATTTTAAACGTGATTGTTACTGCTATTTATAAATACTGTTCAGATTATGATTAAGCTTCCTTTTGTATTAAGATTTTCGAAGTTTTAAGTCTTCGCTTCTTGACCAGTTTTATTAAAGAGTTCTTAAAATGTATAATCGTGATGATTTTAGGCGAAACGTTTGCATTGCGTATTTAGAATTTTCTTTTTCAACCGTTAATTAATTATAAGCAATACTTAGACAGATGAAGTAATATTTTAGTTATACTGCCTTAATCTTATATCAATTTTAATAGAGTGGATAAGATAACAAATACTTTGCTAGCTCCATGTATTTCAGAGCTTGGATATATCACATTCTGTAAAATGACAACCTCACTAGGTTTAAAATTAAAATGCAAGGGTAATCCAATATGTATTAAAGAAAAGGGACTTGTTCTTGGGCGTGCAATAAACTGCAAATTTCAAATATTACATAAACATGATTGCTTAAAATTACTTTTATTTGATAAATTTTTTATTACCAACTAAACTATTTTCCACAGAACCTAAACTAATCCACTATTGTAAGATTTCTTTTGTTTATGGGCTAACAAATTGACTGCGGAATTATTGTAACCAATGTATCTTTTTGAAGGTTAATTCGAATTTTATGAAAGAGAATCTGAAGTAGGAAGCAGATTTAAAGGTTCTATAACAATAGGTGCAAATTTCCTATTAATGAAATTTTGATTGCAAGATACGGTGATTTAATTTTAAATCTGAAAACTTCGAAATGACAAATTTTTTAATAGAGGCAAATTTAAATTTTCTCATTGTAAGAATCCGAATGAAAAATTGAATGAGGGAGTATCCAACTCAGAAGTATTACTAAGTCTAAGCTTTTTGTTCATTTAATGAAAAGAACCAGGCACTCTAGATATTTTGAGTTTCATCCTTGCTACTGTTTATTTTCATATCATTTAGTTTAGTATAAATTCTTTTGGATTTAGTAAGTTTTTCTAAACTCAAACAATTAAAAGAAAATTTGCGGAATTCTGGCTAATTTTAGAATACTGAAATTTCCTCTTTACTCTCTCGGCTAAGACTCTTTATTTGCCAAAATTTAAATTCTTATATACGGGTGAGGTAAATGAAAATTCTTTTAAACTAAATCTACATGTTTGTATGGATTTTTTCCGACAAATTTGAGTACATTGTTTAAAGTTTTATTTTGAAATTTTAAAGAATGCATACTGTCTTTCTTTGCATTTTCAAACCAAACTGAGCAATTCATTTTTATTTTGACTTTATTTTTAAAATTTTCATTTAGAAGTTCGATTTGAAAATAATTTTATAGGTAAGTTTATTTAAAGTCTTTTTTTTTTTTTTTTTTTTAAAAAGCTATAGCACTTGAACTTTCTGCTTAAAACAAAATATTCTGTGTAAATATAAAATTAAGCAGTCTTGAGTTGTCGGACTATCTAACTCCTAAACAAAAGAAACTTGAAATTTTTTGTTCATTGAGACTACAGGTATAAGGTCCTGTTATGCTTACAGATTTAAATTTGGATAAAATGGAGATTGCTGGAACTATTAATTTCAATAATTAAAATCTTTACTTTCAGAAATCGCCAACCCGAAGAATTCTGGCCTAAAGCTACACACGAAGAATGGGTCGAGGAGGTCATTGGTCAAAAAGAAATACTACGTACTTTTGCAAATGTCTCCAGAGAAGATGTACTCGGCATGCGTGCCCCTTTCCTGAAACCTGGTGGCAATAACATGTTGAGCATGATCTACGACTATGGTCTGGATTACGACTCTTCCTTGGCAGCGCCTTTGTCAGAAGTACCCTTGTGGCCTTACACTCTGGATTACCACTTACCACACAAATGCATATCCGAAAATTGCCCTACTAGATCTTTTCCTGGAATCTGGGAATTTCCCCTCAATACTTATTCGACAGCTGACGAAACTGGAGCTACTTGTGTCTTTCTGGATCAATGCGTCTTTCCTGACGATCCCGAAGTAATCTTCGAGTTTTTAAGTTTCAATTTCTTACGCCACTACACTACAAACAAGGCACCTTTTGTCATGAATTTCCACGTCAATTGGGTCACAGATGACAGCAAGGTGGCAGCTCTAGATGTCTTCTTGGATCATGTTATGGAAACTTACCCCGACGTTTGGTTCGTGACCATGCAGCAGGCTTTAGAATGGTTGCGCAACCCTGTTCAAGCTGAGCAAGCGAAGGTCTTTGAGGCCTGGAAGTGTCCCAGGACGAGGATGCCCAGTTGCAACATTCCTCGCACTTGCAGAGTCAAGTTAATGGAGGGTGCACGGGCTGACGTAAGGTATTTACAACTCTGTGGGAAGTGCCCCGAAAGATATCCTTGGTTGAATAACATCAGGGGTACGAAGGAAGGCAAAAGTGTGAAAGATTTGGTCCAAAAAACTACTACATAATCTTGTTCTGGAACTGAGTTCATTTGTTATTGTTATACTTAAGTTGAATAAATTTTAATAAACTTGTTTAGAGCTTTAAGTGTTTAGTTTCCTTCTGATGCTAAAACTCTAAGTATTGTGTAATATGGTATCGCTTCTAAATAAGTACTTTAGTTTTCGATCTGTCTACTAGATGACACCGAGCTTTGCATAACAAAAATTGCTGGATTTTTCATCAGAATTATTTTTGTAAACTATTGAAAATGTTTCTTAACATTATCCTTCTCCTAGTTCTCAAGTTATTCGCAGAAATTTTTAAAGCGATAGAATTGGAAAATTATGTTATTTTGAATTATGAAGTATTTGAAAATTAACCAGGGCGTGTTTCTAAATTGAAAGGCTATTCTAATTTCAGCTTATCGGCGTGCTTCGATTGACTATTTAAGAGTTTAACTTCCAATTTCTAAAATAAAGATTTTGGTATCTAAATTAAATCTTAAGCATGTTCAAAGGCCATTTAAGATTGCCATTTAAGTACTTTCATTATTGGAAATTGTTTAGAAATGATAAAATTTAATCGCCAAATTAAATGAAGATGAAATTTCTTTTTTTTTTTTTACAAGTTAGCCGATCCCTAGTTACTATTTGATTATCACTTGCAAAGTTTTTCTTGTTTTAAAAGTAGAAAAGAGGGATTATTTCATTTTCAAGGAACCAGTGACTCAAGCTAGAGTGGCGTGGTCTGTGATGTAATTTTTTAGAAGCGTTTAAGTGATCAAGAAGCGTCAATTTTTTGTATTTGACGGTTTTAACATTTTTGATCTGTATGAAATTTTAGCGAACAGGCTTTAATTAGCAAAAACTTTAAATCTCAAGATCTTTGAAGTACCTCTTGATAGTTTTCATTGCGCTTTGATCACTAGCGTAAAGCAGAACTTTGATAAAGTGATAACTCTACAGCTGATAAAGCTTTGACAACTCTACAAAAGCTTTCCGGATGATAAAATACTTGAATGAGAAAGTTAAAATAGATAATACTTTGCTAAAAATTTCATTCGCTTCGAAAATACTCTAATTGGAAATATAGCAGTCTACATGTTTCAACCGCTAAAAAAATACGCACCCATTCTTGAGCCTTGCCAGACTTTAATAAGAAACAAAAGTGATTTGAAATACAAAACGAAAGTTTCATGCGAAAAACTAACAAATGTGGGAAAACTGGAAAAACCATAGTAACTGAGAGAAAAAAAAATTAAAAAACAGCAGAAAAACCACAGTGGCAGTCTGGCATTTGTATATTTTTTAAGCTCAAGATTTTTTAGTTCTAATATCTTACCGCTTCAGTTTCTTAGTTTATTTAAGTCAAAATCAGTTCAGTTTATTTAATGGTTTGCCTTATTCAGCTTAAGATAAAATTGATTTTAGGTTGATCTCTACTGCATGGGTAGACCTGGAATCCTTTTGCTCAATGAATGCAAAGGTTAATGTTCGTCTATAAATTACACTTTGCATAGCAAAATTGGTAAAACATATAACTTAAAGCATTTATTACCCTCTGTACTTACAAGATAATGATATAAATAGTAATAACAAAATTTATGAATTAAATTTTTTCCAAAGCACCAAAGCTTGCTTGTAAGCCAAAGCTTTTTTCCAAAGCATATATATGCCTTATTCAGCTTAAGATAAAATTGATTTTAGGTTGATCTCGACTGCATGGGTAGACCTGGAATCCTTTTGCTCAATGAATACAAAGGTTAATGTTCGTCTATAAATTACACTTTGCATAGCAAAATTGGTAAAACATATAACTTAAAGCATTTATTACCCTCTGTACTTACAAGATAATGATATAAATAGTAATAACAAAATTTATGAATTAAATTTTTTCCAAAGCACGCGATTATGAAGCATAGATGGCAGCAATTTTCTTCATCAAAGAAGCTCTAAAATTATGTATATATATATATATATATATATATATATATATGTATGTGTATATATGTATATATATATGTGTGTGTATGTATATATACACAAGCATATATATATATGCCTGTGTATGTATATATATATCTGTATGTACGTATAACAATTTTACAACCTTTATTAACTACTTTTAATTCTCGCCAACAATACTCCTTTTACCTTCCTTTCTGAGAATCGAAAGTACTAAGTATTTCACTATTCTTAAATCCAATCTGAGATTTAAAGACAATACTAATTATTTCGCTAGTCAATCCAACCAGAGAATCAAAGATAAAACTATATATTTCCACTAATTTTGAAAAAGTGAATGAATCAACATTTTTCTGATATATATTGTTTTCAAAGATTTATCTTTAAAAAGACGATTAGGCATTATCTTTTTTAATAAGATTTGTTCAAGATTTTTCCAATTGCGTTTATCAAATCATATATCTACAACGAGGAGGAATCATATTACAATACTACTAATTTTCAATAATGACAATAATTAGTTTAACCATCGCTAAAGGTGATCAATAAAAATAATAAACCGTAATTAATATTTTTTCCTCCTGTTTTCATTTCAGCCTTTGAACACATTATTCTCTCAAAGGTAACATTTTCAAGAACTTGGCTTTCGAGACAGTTTTCGAACGAAAATAACAGATGGGAAAAGCTACCCCCGATTAATTGATTAACTTAGCCCCAAGGGCTTTTCAATTTTTATCGAAGGAGGAACAATAATAATTTAGTAGGGATTTTCATTTAGTTGGGATATATTTACTCAGCATATATCAATTCAACTGACCCTTCACCCAAATCTATGCATCTCTCACCAATAAGAAGAGAACTACAACTCACAAAAAAATAGACTACCCTAGATAACTTTCGCTCCCATGATTGGATCTTTACCTTCTCCAGGACTCTATCTTAATGGCTCGAACGGGTAACCTCAAATATGCTAATTAATTAGTGCAGACGATATTTTAAATTAATAATCAGACACAAAAACGTACTTTCTTTGAATAAATATACTTCTTTTACAACTTATTCAGATTTCTGACCCTCAAAATATAGGGGATAACTGGTAACAATAGCAATACTACGTATTATTAAAAATACGACTTTTTTTTAAAATTCTATTTCCCAGGAACGATTCGACTAATTTTGTAAATTTTGTAATTTTCCATTTAAAATTGCCTTCTTTAAATCGATGTAAGAATTTATGCACCTTACAATTCAAATTTGTTTAGGGAAATAGGGAATTTGATAGCATTTTCAATTAGCCATGGGTAGAAGCGTCTGCAATATATTCGTGAAATGTTTCTGCGGTCATCGATTCATTTCACGAATCACTTTTTTCAACGAAATCTATAGCAGGAACTGATTCTGTAATACCCCGAGAAATTCTTCAGTAAGGAAAAACTACCATACGAGGTACTTTTTTCCACTAGCTGAAATGTCGGCGAAAACTTTTTAAAACCTTATAATTTCTAGGGGCGAAGATTTTTCCTGTTTAACCCCTTAAAGATCGGTCAATTTTCAAGAAAACGGTCATAAAAGTGCCTATTTTGTCAAATACACGTATTTGATTAGTGCTGACATCTAGTTTAAAACAGACTAACTATCTACAATTACCTTAAAAATATCCTTTTACTGCGATATGGTGTGTAAAATGAAAAATAAAATGTTTTCCGGGCAAAAGAAATGAATTAGTTTTATTCTTATTGGCGCGTTACTGCTAAACACTCCAGCCCGGAAATTTCACGGGAGCGAGAAATAGAGGGCGAAATCTCACCCCGTCATTTTCACGGGTGCGAGAAGGAAGGGGTTAAGGTCAGTAATCAACTCCTGTTTCGTTCGCATTGTAGATGCGATCACTTTCTAAAACGATGTCAGGGCTACTTTCCTCTTCAAGATTCCTCTAGTTCTTTAAACCATACTAGAATATTATTCTCAGTAAGGGAGGTTTTGCCTTTTAATATCATCTTCGCATTGCGCTCAGTTATCAGTGGATGTCGTCTTAATGTCGTTATGTTCTTTTTCACCCGTAAGATTGTCTTTAAATGGATTTTTCCTACCCGTTTTCTTCATGACCTTTAAGACCTCATTAGGATAATAATTTAGCTAATTATTGTCACAAAAGCCAGCAAAGAAATGTTCCGTTCAAGTTTTCATTATTATATTTATTTAGTTTTCGATGAGTAAACATAGTTTATTAAGCTGTCTAACGTAGGATGTAAGTAACCAATACATTTATAAAGATAAATTATAATTCTTTTCATAAATTTAGCAATTACATTAGCATCTTGAAATGAAATTATATTAGGATTTATTCCTGCAACATTTAACAGAATATTAGGCGTCCTCTATATAGCAGAACTACTAAATATCTTAGAGCCATGTATAATCATATTTAACCGATACTGTTCATTCACTGGGAAATCTATTCCCAGTGAAGGATCATGCCTGTACCTTCACTGGTTAGAAGTTGTTTTTTGTATTTTTAACAGAATTTTGATGTATAATATGACTAAAGGTACAGGGAAATACAAATTTTTCGTTTATTTTCATTAACTTGGAAAAATTCCAGTAAAGGAACACTTGTTCATTCATTGGTTTTTCATCATTTGGTAATCCAGTTAATAAACACCCCCTAATCTAAGTACTTGCTTATGCTATGATGCTTAAAATAAATAAAAGGTAACTTCAATAACCATATTTTGAATTTTTTTTTACACTCTTAAAATAAAACTATTACATAAATAAATAATGAAACTACTACATACTATTAAATGCACTTTAAATGGATAACTACAAGCACTGACCATATAATTTTGTAAAATAAACAAGGTGGTGCACATGCACAGATGCTAATAAATTCAAAATTTTTTTCTGAGAAGGCTATATGACCAGGTAACCCAATGCAATGTTTGATGTCTTCCTATTGTTTGGTAGTATGCTACTGTTACCAATCAATCTAAGTAAAAACTTTTAAAATCCTATTTTTAAAAAAATATCTGTGAGATGTTCCTTCATTGGTTGGTTTACCCTACATATCTAAAATTTTTTAATCCAATCAAAAAGAAGATAACGGATTTTTAGCGTTATTTTTTTCAAAAAAATATTGATAGTTGTATTGACACTGATTTTTATGAGTTGAAAACGAGCCTTTCAATTTAATTAGCTGCATTGTATATCGATTTGAAAATGCGTAAATCCTTTCCATTTCCTCCATTAAGAAGTGAAAGTACCGTCATTCGGGCTACTTTGTGCAGCGGGGGCTACTTTGTGCAAATTCGAATCTGGCATTTTTCAAGTGCTGCTATTCAGTATTATGTTTATTTCACGTTAAAAATGTGTGGAATTTGAAGATAGAAGTCTCTTCTATTACTACAAACATTTTTTCGAATTTTAAAACAATCTCAGAGTGTGTTTCGTTCATCCAATGTCAACAATTTTCCGAGGACGTCGGATGTCGAAAAGTGTGCGTGGAAACTTTAGCTGTGAAATGCAAAGACGTTGATAAAAAAATTGTCGTAAGTGCAAAATTTTTTATTTATATATTAATAAACAATTATATCATGTTAGCGTTAAAAAAAATTTGAAAATTAATAACAAATAAATGGAAAATGAAAAAAAATGCATTTTGGGGCTACTTTGTGCAAAGTTTCATTCGTTTTTTTTTCGACAGAAAAATGGTCAGACGTTATAAAAAAAAATACCTGGAACGAGAAACTACCGTGATTACACTTTAGAAAAGCTGCAACAATGTTTGCAAGCAGTTGTTGGTGGTATGTCGATTGCAGAAGCTTCTCGGAAGTACAAAATCCACAGAAATACTATCTCTAATAAAATTCACAAGAAACACGTGAAACTTCCTGGTAAACTATTATTTTTCTTCTACAAAGATTTTTCTAATGACTTAATCAAACGATTTAACACATAAAAATATATTTTATAGGGCATCGGGTAATTTTGACAGAAACTGAAAAGCAAGTTCTGTCATGTTCATTCAAGGATGTTATGTTCAAATTTAACAATATTATAAATTTTAATGAATATGTAATAATTATTATTTTTAAAATTTCATCCATTTCAATGTTTAAAAATGTATATGGTTTTCTTTTGTTTAAACTCAAATGTTTTGAAATAAACATTCTTTTTAAGAAAAAAATTCTTCAAAAAAAGGGTTTTTTTAACGCTGAAAATTATTTTCAAACTAATATCTTTACATATCTTGATGTTTTTGTCTTTAAAAATGTCAACAATTAACTTTTTTAACAATTTTATATCAATATTTTACTAAAAACATGATTATTAAACTGAATTCCTATCGCTGCACAAAGTAGCCCCATTTGGGGGCTACTTTGTGCAAGGTATGTTTTGACTTTTTATTCGTAAATATTACATACAAATAATGCCAATATTTATCAAATTCACTCGTCTGAGTCCAGTTATGAATATAATATCGATAAATTTTACTAAAGTTTGAATTAACATAGTTTTTTTACATGTCAAAGTTCAAAAACTGCGAAATCCTGCACAAAATAGCCCCGAATGACGGTACAATGCTTCTAATAGAAGACAAAATATGACCAAACATGAATTCTGCCCAGTTCAACCATAAATGCTAGGTCTATAGTGTCGTTAAAAATAGTGTAAGTATAGCTTCAACTCAGAAAAGAAATGAATTCAATATATCTTTTTACAATTCAAGTTCTGATCCAGAAACTTCTGGAAATGTTTTCCCATTCCGTGAAAAATAGGAGGAAATTTATTATATTGAAGGAGAAAAATATTGCAGGATCTTTAAAGTACGCCAGAACGATTCCATTCGAATATCATATTTCATACTAAGGCTGTTGAAATAATATGTTCTCCTTCCAGGAAATATTTGCATAAAACTCTTCAAATACCTTCTTCAATATATTAGACATTTTCCCAGAATGCATTCCGTATTTCATATAAATAGAATGCGAACTGATTTAAGTAAGCTATCGGAACTTAATATTTTAAATGCACTGTTGGGCACATAAATTGATGGAAAAATACTTTTCGAATAAAGAAAAAAATAAGTTTCAAATAAAAAAAAACGTATATAAGCTCTAAAAAGGAAATGGAAACGTCAAGAATTTCAATATGTTGCTAGTTTGCTTTCTTCACATAGTTGAGTAACTGGACGAGACGTATTTAATAAAAAAAAAGACTAACATCTCGTTTTTTTTTTAGAAAAATGAATGAGGAAGAAAAAGTAAACAACTTAAGTATAGAAACGAAGCATTCTAAGCTATTTACACAAAAGCTTATTGAACCTAAAATTTTAATAATTTGGAATAAATTTTAATGTTATGAATAGATAGAAAAATATATCAAAGTAATGAAGAAGAAATGCTAAATAATTAAGAAGAAAAGCAAAACTAAGTCATTTACACGAAAGTTGATGCAGAATTAAAGTAATTGGGTATTTTTGTTCAAGAAGAAGATCACGGATACCCACACATGTGATCTGTGACTTCAGTGCTATCTGATCACTTAGAAGAAAAATGGCGTGTTAAAATTGAGCTAAATTTCACCATATAAGTTTGAATGTTAATGGTCTTCCTCTTTTACGTCTTTTACTTAACTTAGATTTACTATTTGTTTATGTATTTTACTGTAACCGTGGTATATTTTTGTTTCCTGTAACTGGCAACTTCAATGCATAATTAGTTTGTTTATGTTCAACATGGTTTGCTCTACTCCCGCTTCGTTTTAAGTAAGAAATATATAGTGAAAGAATCTTCGTGAAAGAATATAGAATGTGTTACTTAAGAGAATTGATACTTGACGGGCTTGGCTAACTCGAAATAGAATGGAAGAAACAGTTGCTAACATACACAAATGCCACATTTCAACAATCAATCAGGATCGAGATACCCACACTATGTCGCTTGCAAATATACCATTGTTTAAAAAATACGAATGTTCCAGTTTTGAGCAACAACTTCATCACTTTTGCTTTTATTTTCATTGCATTTGTCTTTCTATATTTGTTTTAGTTCGAATAAGCGTTTGGGAAAAAATACAACTTTTAAATTTCTTTTGTAAGAATTTTAACTCTCCATATAAGACGCAGAATTTAAACTCTTACTTAGCCTTTTAAGAATTATACTAATAGGATGTATTAAAAGTCTACTTCAAGAATTTAAGATTTTAGATTCCTAGTTACTAGGGCTGAAATTTTTTAAATTTAATGATTATATAGTAGGGTTTATCTGTTATTTTTATAATTTAGAATAATAGAAATGGGGTGAGTTAATTCTCTCGGACAATTGCTTCTTGGACATTTTAATTCTACTTTATCTTGCTTCATGAATATCTTTCTAATTAAACTTTCATGAAACTCTCTGGTTAAGTTTCTGATAACAGCTCCAGTTCATAAATTCTATACTTATTCTTCGATAGCGAAAGAAGAACAAAAATAACTAAACTCCCATTGTGGGAGAAAACTTAAATAGAAATTTATCGTTTGCAACCTTAGAATTAACAAAAGTTTATAAAGATAGAAGAGACTGCAGGTTATAAATCTTGAAAAAGAGCTTTTAGGGTTATTACCTAGAATTTTGTAACTAATAAAAGCTGACCAGATGATCAGAAACCACTTCCTTTTTCGGCTTTCGTTATTAGTCTCGAACCCGGAGCGCAGTTTTTGTTGTTAATGGAATTTTTCAACCTTATTTTTACGAGAAAAGTGGAGATATTTTCTAGCTTTTATGGCTGACGGCCGAGCGGTCTTAATATCGAATAAATTGCGCTGTTAAGAGATAATTTATGCTTCTTTGGTCGATCCTTTTTAGCCAATGAGTTCTGGAATATCTGATGGTGGCGAAGAAGTCGTCCTCGTAAATAATTCTGTATCTATCTCTGATAGTCTAGGATTTGCGTGGCTACACGGAAGCTGCTGATGATTTATTCTATGCTTTGTGCCTGATTTTGGAAAAGAATGTACCTTAAGCCTACTTTTGTGTCTCATAAATATGACATTTTATCCGAGTCTTTTATTATCTTATTACATTTTAGGATTATTTAAGGTTTTAATACTTTATTTTATTAAAACGAATTATTTTTATTCTTTGAAGTTGCAAATAAGAGGGGATATACATAGAAAACGTTTTTATTTAGCCTTGTAGAAAAGTGTAAAGTCTACGTATTTTTTCTGGAATAAGTTATTTTGGCTATTGCTGTGTCTTTATAACCGTGGAAAGTTTATATGAAATCATATAATGTGATATGAAATAAAAAGAATACGTATTAAAGCTGTTAGGAAACATGTTGAGCTGTTAATGCTGTTAAAATGTTATCGGTTTGATTTCTGAAAGTTACAAACGGGAAACAAAACTGCACTTAATACAATAATAGTTCCCTGCTTGATGGAAAAAGAATCTTATTTATACCGTAATCACGAAAACAACTAAATGTTATTTTGATTTTGGATATCCTTTCAGAGGGTTTAGCTTTTTTTAGGTTAATTCATGTTCCACTACCCAGAAGCATTCTAGTGACTTTCTCTTCTTTATTTTGTTCTACATTTCTTTAAATTTTGAGAAAGATACAATTTACTTATTTTATTTAATTGAGTACGGTTCTTGTGCCGTTAAACTCTACATTGATCAAATTTTGAACAAAATGAAACTATTGATCAAATTAGGATAGCTTCAAGAGTTTTTAAAATTTTTTAATAAAATTTTTTTCAAAAGTATTTATCGTTAAAAATTAAAAATAGGAATTACAAATAAATCTCGAATATTTCAAAATATTCCAAAAGTATCTTTTTTCTTCTATATTTGAAATGGATTCTATATTCACAGAAAAAAAGACGCGCGAAAATTAAAACGAATTTATTACAACAATATATGCGTACAAACTCAATTATTTTTTAGCATAATTGCCTTAAAGACTCAGTTCATTTAGTTTGCAATCTTTGCGTCAAAAATTCTTTCTTTCTATGATGTCCTCTTCATGTGAGACGTGGTGATATGAGTCTCTGCTTTTAAGTTTTTAGGTGATCTAAAAGTTTTGCATTTTCATGACGAAGTTTTAAGGAACAGACAGAGCTTCTTCAGCAATAAAGAGCATGAAGGTTTATCTTAACTACCTCACATTAATTGGTTTCACGTTTTTCTAAGAGAAGACTTTAAAGATTCTTATTGAATATCTTTTTTTTTAATGTTTAACAAATAGTTGAAGAAATAGCGATTCTGAATAATCATTTAATGAGTTAATAGAAAAGCATCTGAGAGTAGGAATTGGAAAGCAATTAGAACAACTATTTATTTAACAGTTTTTGAAGAGTTAATAGAATTTCATCCTGATAGATTTATGGAAAAACTAAGCAAACAGCATTTTTGAGTAATTATTGAATATTAAGAAACATTACAAATAATAAACATCGAAAACAAGAACAATCACACCTCTTGCCTTAACACGTTGAATGCCACGCTAATTTTACATGGCTTGCCCGTATGGCCAAAATGATTTTTGTGTGTTCTATATTGCAATAATTTCTTCTTACCATTTTAGAAACGATAATAATATAAAAAAAAAATTAAAAGCATTCAAAATTTACTCGAATTATGTGTTTCTAATAATCTTGACTTCACCGGTCATCGGTGGTCCCCGTGGCGCTACGAACAAACTCAGTGCCGGCCACCGGTGACCCCATGGCATTCAACGTGTTAATAGGCTACGACAACAAAAATAACCAATAATTAATAAAACATTATGAGAATACCATCATCATTACCCACCAATGGTACAGCACATAGCACCATTTTAGGGCCTTTTCTTGTAATGGCCATGGTAGGAATGTCACGATATTTTGACCCTGGTCAGATGGCGTGAATAGCGTCCGAGCTGGTACACTTCTTTTCAAATTTCTGCACCGAAACCAACAAGAGGATTTTGAGCCATGACAGATTTAACGGGCCGCGCACCTTGCTGCGTATACAAGCATACCAGTTGTTTTGTCTGCCACTGGGATCAAACTCACTACTCTCTGCTTTCCAACGAGCGGTGTGAGCGATGCCTTGACTGACTGCGCCATCGGAGCAGAGAATACCATCATTAGAGAGGTTTTTTGTAAAAAATTTGAACTAGGTATCTCAAAATATTAAAATTCTTTCGCAATATTTGCATCACAAAGCATAATGCAATAAAAGTCCGTTATAAGGACAATACATAAAAAGCAGAGTAGAGTCTGGTTTGATTTGACCCTACTCCGCCCCTATAGGTGGCATCTGGAGAATACTGAAGTCTCTCAAAATGCCCACCTGTGTCCTATCAGTACAAGAAGAGGAATAGATTGTGATGAACGAAGGAGGCCTTGAAATGAAGCAATCCCGAGTGTGACCATGAGTTGCATGGTTGTAAATGTACAGATGTCCTGTTTACAGAGCTGCAACGGAAAAATAATCCAGAATATAAATTTACAGATGATACATGGGGGAGGACAATAAAATCTGGAACAATTTATAACGCAGATGGGACAGCAGTTATAGCTAACTTGTCATTATAAGAAAATACACATACTTAATGTTAAAATGGCAATAAAATACTACTCGAGAATAATAAATTGCAGTAACTCTTTGCGTCATTCGCAACAGTGAGTGTTGATTTTAATAGTGAGCTGTCGACAAGGGAAATAAAGGGACATGTTAGATATGAGGTTCGACGATATTTTATTTGGGGGGCTACCAAAAAATAACTGATGGATTTTTGTTTTGTGAGAGGGAAGATGGCTGGAGGTCTGACAAACATTTGCATTATAAACACAAAAAGTAAAGATTTTATGATGGAAAAAAGAAAAATTTTGTTCGTTTTTTATTTCTCTGTAAGGTACCAGAAGAAAATAGAATTTTCTTACATTGTACATTTTTTTAAAATCTTTTGTTGACCTCTGACGAGTTAACTCGTCATTTCATATCCAAAATGTTTATTGAACGATGATGAGTTAACTTGTTATCAGTCAACATCTTTAGGGTATTCAGGGGAAATTATTATTAGGGTAATTAGGGGAAATAGGCATTTAGAATATTTTTCTTTACTTCCATGTTCAAAATAATAGCCGGCGACATAACATAGTTTCTGTATTAAAATGCTAAATCAAAGTGCTAAAGTGTAATTAAGTGCTAAAAAGGTTCACTCAAACAGCAGGAAAATGTAACTCTCGAAAGCCGATTTCTCTCAATAGTGGAAGATTGGAAATTTTTACTTCGATATAAACTTATAATATTTGTATATTTTGATTCAGCATTTTGATAATGAGTTGGAAACTTACCGTAATATCGGGTTGCATCGACTTGAGCTCGAGAAACGAATTTCATTCAAATCAAATGAACCATCTAATTACTGAAAAAAACTTATACTGCAATCAGAAACATAGCACGCACCAGAACATAAATCCAAATCTATAATGGTACTCGGAAAAAATAATCAGGGAAAATTGCTGTACTTAGTGGTATAGATATTTCTGGTAAAAGAAACGTAATTCTGGTAACAAAACCGAAATTTACGGTATTTGAACCATTTATATGGTAACGGTTTCCATTCATATGGCAACGGTTTACTGGAAATTCTGGTTAACAAAATTATAGTTTTTATTATAACACATTGAGTAAAAAAATACAATAATAATAATTTAAAGGTAAAATAAATGGTTTTTATGTCATTCTTCAAGGTATTATGATAAAAATACCACATTTAACAAACTTTACCACATAATCTAAAACTCTATTTTATTGTTAATTTGACCAAAATCATTATCAAAGAATGAAGAAACTTCGATAAAAGATCATCGAGCTTTTTGGTGTTCCATTAGAGAAAGAAACACGGCCTACTATATTCTGTTAGTTTCGATCATATAGTGTACATATTTAATAACGCTGTGGTGATATTGATTTTTAATAGCTTGTGGTAAATTACTTCACTCTTTTGAAACATATATCATCGTTGTTTTAAAGAGGAGGTTACCGGAATTGACACATGACTTAAAGCAACTCAAAATATTGAATTTAATTAATTAAGCCTCTTCGATTTTGGTAAGGGGGTAACAAAAGCCTTTTTCAATAAATAACGCCTGACTCAGTGTACAAACCGTTAGTGCATTAAGACTTAGCGATATTTTTATCTGTTTTAAACAAAAGGAATAGTTGGAAGAAGGATTAAGAATCCATTCTGTAACTTAATCTTCAGAGTGGAACAAATTCTGTGAAGCAGAAGAAAAAAGGAACAGTTAATTGCGTTTGCCAAAAGACCTAACGTGCGAATTGGAGATAAGACCTAGATAACGAGGTCCCTAAATTAAAACGGGATTGTTTGGTCCCGGAAAAAGAAACGCCGTAAAATTCCGGGAAAGAAAACTTTTCGTCTTTTAAGGAGGTGGACTTAAAAATAACTTAAGTAGATTCAAGGAAGGTTTGTTTTCCAGTTTTCGGTTTCACGAAAATCTGTTATTCAATGGAATTAAATGAAATGAAGATTTGATTTGATCATATTTCTTGGCGTCGCTTTTTGTTTTTGGTGTTAACAATAGACTTGTTAGTTTTGTTGACTTTTAGGAGAATAATTGAAAGGTTGAAATATTTTATGTTATTTTTAAAAAAAAGTTGACTGGTCATTCATTTAAAAGGACAAAACAAATGTCAATTGTTACATAAAGACTGATAATCATGATGTGGAAAAAAAGCAGACAAATTAAATTAGAAGAACTACCTATTTAAAATAGTAAATATCGTTAGCTCGTTATTTCATCAATGGAATGAAGATTGGAATTGATCATATATCTGATGTTTAATGAAGATTGGTGTTAATCTTGATGATGGAATGAAGATTGGAATGGATCATATATCTGATGTTTAATGAAGATTGGTGTTAATCTTGATGATGGAATGAAGATTGGAATTGATCATATATCTGATGTTTAATGAAGATTGGTGTTAATCTTGATGATGGAATGAAGATTGGAATGGATCATATATCTTGATGTTGCTGAAGTTTTTAGCGTTAACAACAAACTTGTTACTTGATTAAAAACTTTATTCACCTCATAATTATACAAATTGAAAATAACAGTCGACATGCCTCGAGCACTCAAAAATAGGAGCTCACTTTCAAGACTTGTCAGAATTTTAAGACAAGTCAAGACTTGTCTGGCAAGTTTTGAAAATGGGTGCCTGTTTTTGAGCACTTGAAGCAATGTCGATTGTTATTTCCATTACGCATATTTTTGAAGCGGATTAAGTTTTTAATCACGTAAAAACCAATTCAACTTCTTGCGATTATTTATTAAACAGACTTGTTAACTTTGTAGAATTTTATAATGATGATGAGAAGAGTGAAATATTTGTTAACTTAAAAAAAAGTTTGCTGACTGGTTTTAAATTCATTCAAAAAGGAGAAAACTAATGCCAATTGCGATTACAAAAGCAGATAGATAACCATGATATATTTAAATAAACATGTGGATAATTAAAATAATAAAAAGTTTAAAAAAAAACAGACTAATAAAGCTAGATTTACAAGAATCTTTGATTTAAAATAATTAACATCGTCAGCTCAATATTTCATGGAAGGAATGAGGATTTGAATTGATCGTATTTTTCCTGATTAAACTTTTGGCTTTATTTTATATCTTGAAGCAACACATTTGCTAGCTTTGGGTAGACTTTTATGAGGCTAATGTAAAGGGTATGTATTTTATATTCCTTAAAGAAAAAAAGTTAAATGCTTTGAACGTCATTAGAAAGAACGGGACAAATATCAATTAAAGCGCATAGATAGCCGGAGAACTATGATATGAATATTTTAAATTGAGTAAATTAAAAAATTTATTTAAAAACTAGACATATGATTTAGCTAAATAATATAATAGAAAACATAACGATAAAACTGTATAAATTAGTAAACACCGAAAGGTGCGATTTTCAAATTGCTAATTATTTGAGTAATGTTTGTCATTTTCTAATAAGTTAATAAGTTTTAATTTTATTAGAACAAAACAAATATCAATTGTTGCACATGGATAGTAAGATGACCATGATGTGGAAAAAATTACAAAAAACAAAAAATAATAATAATAATTAAGCTAAATATTATAAGTAACTCTGATAGAAGTTAGCAAACACCAAAAGATACAATATTTCATCGATGGATTTTCAAATTACTAACTAATTATTTGAGTAATATTTGTCATTTTTAATGGGGAAGTGTTTTTAAGTGTTGATAATAAACGACACTTAAGTGTTAACAATTAGTCTGTTTATTAATTAGTTTTTTAGATTCCATTTCCGATAAATGCGGTAGAGATATCAAAAAGAAGTTGGTGCATAACCTCGTAGCTTAATTTAAAATATAATTTAAAATTTATAAAAAAGATTAGCTGAATAACATAAATGGTTACTATAAAATATTTAGTTGAAAAATACGTTAAAAGATAATTTATCTGAACATATCGAAGCGTATTAACGTTTTATGCTAATCGAATAAAAGTCCAATATATTAGAATTTTTTTCTCTAAAACAATTAAAAGTCTAATGTTGTTAACAATTTATCTTTTTGTCGAGAAAAAGCGTACCGTACAGGGTGTTCCCTAATCACTATCATTAATACATATTTTTCACAAATCAATATTTCAGCTTGAAGGAAATGAAAGCTTTATCATAAAACTTTAAGAATTACTGTTAATGTAACATCATATTGTATTGCTGGAGGAAATTTAAGAAAAAGTGAATGAGGAGTATAATAAGCTCGTTTGGGACTTTTTTTACTGAAAGAAACTTTTTAATACACTCTTTGAATAAAAAGATTGAAAACTCGTTTTTCGGTAGGAAAGATGGAAAGTTTCGGTTTCGTAAGTGTTTAGTTGATCAGAAACATCTTCAAGTTTCGTACGGCAATCAAACTGGTCTTAATGTTTTTACTCCAAACTTTCTTAATAGTGATTCGTCGGACTTTGAGATGGTTATTGTTTTTTTTCTTAGCTTAACCTTCATTTCTCAAACCCAAATTGCGCTGATTTTAGACAGATTTTTTAAAAGAATTTTAATACAATCGAACCTAAACCTATCGTTTCCGTGTCTTTAGTTTTCCTGTATGTATCCTCTTGTTTCAATGGTATTGTCTCAAATGTTATTATTATAATGTTAAGAATACCCGTTTAGGTCATTTTTGAAATTAGCTACAAAAAAACGTAACAGAAGGCTTTGCGAGAAATCGAATGAGCGCACTCAAAATCTCTCTATACAAACTGTAGATGTAAGGGTAGGTTACATGCGACCACACTCCTCGTTTTTCCATATGTATCGTTAGTAATGAATGGTCCCTTGAAAGATGACCGATCGAGGTTCTACTGTATATATATATATATATATATATATATATATATATATATATATATATATATATATATATATATATATATATATATATATATATATATATATATATATATATATATATATATATATATATATATATATATATATATATATGTATATATAAGTTCAAAATGAAGATAAAACAAAGAAAAATTATAGACATATGAAAAAAAAGGGGGGGGGGAATAATAAATAAAAAAATAACAAACAACAGTTTAAAAAAAATGTTGCGGATATAATAGTGTTGGCTGATGAAAAGATTATATCTTCTTTTTCCGGTTTTTTTAAATAAAATTTCATCCTTTTTTTTCTTCTTTTCTTAAACTGTTGCTCGTTATTTTTTTACTTATTATTTCCCCCCTTTTTTCATATGTCTATAATTTTTCTTTGTTTTATATTCATTTTGAACTTATCTAATATGTTCTGTTTACTTGCAGCTTAAGCGCAATAAATGAAACTTATTGTTTTTCTTAACTTTCTTCATGTTTTCTTGTATTTATTTTTTAATTATATATGTTACCGGCAAAGTATGAAACGCCGGCATTGAATAGAATGACTAGGCATTGTATAGAATGCCTGACGTTTTTAGGCAAAGTATGAAATGTCAGAAGTATTACATACTTTGACTAGGCATTGTATAGAATGCCTAGGCATTCTACGCAATCCCGGATGCTATTTAGGCAAAGTATGAAATAAACGTCCTGATGAGGTTTTTATGCAAATGATGTGCATCTTACTGTGAATGAGCGAAATCGGTGGTTGTTGACTTTCACCGGTGAATGTTGACAATCACACAGTCGCTTTGGTGAATGTCCGAAATATTTATTACATCCGATTTGATATTAATTTATTCATGGATATAATTACATTTATTCGATATTTTAATATTTACTGATGATAGATTAGAAAAAGCATCAGTGTTTGGAGTATCGGGCAATATATATATATATATATATATATATATATATATATATATATATATATATATATATATATATATATATATATATATATATATATATATATATATATATATATATATATATATATATATATATATATATATATATATATATATATATATATATATATATATGTAACATAAAAAGCTTCAATTAATCTTTTTATGTTAGTTTCTCTGCTATAAAACTTCTTCCTAATTAATTATTCTATTTGAAATACTTTCTCACACTTTTAAAAGCCACATCCTGTTCTTAAATCTATTTTTGGCTCAAGTATGCATTTAATTAAGAGCAGGACATTTTTCCCTTTGCTTTTGTGTGGGAAACGTTCGATCTATTTCATAAACCAATAGCAACTACTAAGATTTCCCTCTTTCCCTAAATTAAGACATTTTACGGATTTTACTTTGCAAGATTTTCCCTAACATATAACCAAGGAGCGCAACTTTTCATGTGCACTTTTACTCATTCTCATGACTGCTCTTGTCTAATAATTAATAAATAAATTTTGTACCCTCCTTCCCGACCTATGACCTGTTTTAATCCTTCCACTCGGCAACGACGTTATAAGTCGCCAGGATTGTACGGTCGGGAAGGGGTGCAGTTCGTACGGTACATTAAAGTTATTAAACATCTCATTTGAAAATAAATAAATCAACTTCGGAAGAGGGTACATCAAAAATATGGAATAACTTCAAATCATTTTTTCAAATGGACATTTGGTAAATAAGCAGTCAAATTCTTCTTCAACTTAAGGCAATAATTAATTCACCCAGTATCTTCATCAAAAAAATAAACTCTTCAAAACTTTTTGTTTATTATAAATGATACCTACGCACAGTGGAACAAAACGATCATCGGTTTTCCATATGTCTATGCTGCATATTTTGTCTACGTTCCTGAGTCTACTAGAAAGCTGAGCTTCAATTTCCTTCCTTGGACTGAAAAGAATAACTGCATCGAATTCCTGATAATTAAAATGTTTTATTGAAACTCTATCCCTTTGAGAAAGCGTTGATTTTACCACTCTTAAGTGCTGAGCTGGATCTTATCGTCGATGAATTGTTTTCACACCCCGGAATAATTTACGATGGTCTCCTTAGATGTTCGACATTCAAAAGAAAAATAAGCTTCAATTTCTCCGTCACTATTGGTGTTAATTTACGATTCATCTTAACGAAGAAACAAATTTTTTCCCTAGCAGCTCTCGTCTTTGGTTTTGGAATTGTGTTCACGGAATTTCAACGCACTCTCATCTCTGATGTTGTGATTTTCAAAATATCTTGGACTAATTCGAACTTTTTCACGTATCCTTTGAGTTTATTTTTTTTTTTTTTACAATTCTCATAAAACAATTTCTTAAATGATTATGATTTTAATTTTTTCCCATATTTGATGTTTCTAAGTGAAACTACTTTTGATATATTAATCGTATTTACTGTTGAAATTTTTTTTTCTTGAAATTTTTATTTTTAGTGAATTGATTGTCATAGGAAATGTTTCGAGAAATTATTTTCAAATTTATTGTTTTATGTGTTACAGCTTCTATGATTTATTGATTAGTTTAATTTATGTTTTTGTTTTACAGTGATTAGGGTTTAAATGAAAATGCCATTTAAATTTTTTTTCTCTTCGTACTGCAACTACAATAATTATTGAGATTCACTTTTAATATATAAATGCAATTACGGTGTGGCAAAAATTAAATCAATGAATAAAATACTTGTTGTTAGAATTTAAATTGAAGTACAACCAGACATTAATGCTTTAGTTCAACGTTGGTAAATAGTTCATAGCTCAGTTCTAGCTCAGACATTTCCATAGACAAACGACATAAAGATAGGAAAATGATCAAACAAAAATTGAAAAGTATTAGTAACCAAATTCACTTCAAAAACACGTAAGAAATAGAAATAAAAATATTTGAATTCCCTAACAATTGTGACAAATTAAATTATCAATTAAGATCTCTGCACAAAAATTACTTTAAAAAATATCCAAACTAAAATTTTGAAAAGAAAAAAAAATATTTATGTCCAAGAAAAAAGAAAGAAAGAAAGATAGAAATGAAAAAAAAAAAAAAAAAAGGTAATTTGCAAATTAACCAAACTTGCACTTCAGATTAAAAATAAGGATAATAGCTAGATCAGTCAAAAATTAAAAACTGATTTACCTTAATACCATATTGAATTTGAAAGTTTGTTTTGGATTTTAATTAACGATTGTGTTAAACAGGTTGTAATGCAAAATCTGAGAAGATTGATCACCTTTTCTGATTATAAAAGCAATTTGTCTTTACATATTTCCTGAAATCCGGGTTAATAATTGCAATAAAAATACCAATAAAGAAAAAGTATAAACAATATAGAAAGTAGAAAGAAAAGAAAAATAAAAGAGTGAAAAGAAGAAATGTTATAGAAGGCAAATTTTGGACATAAAAAAAAAAAATAATAATAATAATTATAATAACAATTCAAATAGCAAAATTTAAAATTATCTTGTGTTTTCTAATATTCTTGAGACTAAATATGATAATGGTGCGTAACATTGTCAAAATCATGTTGACAGAATTGTGCAAATCCAAGAAAATTAATAAATTCCTAACTTCAGGTGATTTTGTAAACAAATTTTCAAATATTTTGCTATTAAAGTGACAAAAAATGAAAGGTAAATAAAGTGAAATAAAGACAATATTGAAATCTTGGACTTCAGAATAACAACCACTGTGTCATTTTTTTTATTTTGTTTTCAAACAAAGTAAACAATACTCAAGTCTAATTCCAGATTGAAATTTTTCCTGTAAAAATGTTTTTTGTGTTTTACATTTTAAATTACACATTTCTAACAAATGTTTATAAATTTTTGTCATCATGATTGAAGAGTTAACTTAAATAGTGTTTTTATGAAGAATACTTCTTATAGTGAAAAAGCTGTGTTGTGATTTTTAAACAAAAGATTTTTGAAACTGAAAAAATTGTTAAGTCAAAAAAAAAAAACTGTTGAAAATGAAAATTTTAAATTTGCTGATAATGCTACTACAGATTTTTGATTGTGTTAAAATTTTTACAATGAGAACATATGCAAATGTTTTATAAGTTATATTACTTTTATATAATGTTAACATTACGAATTTGATTTTTTTTTCCATTTTATTTGTACTTCTACCATAGGGAAGATTTTGCAAATGAATAATTTTGAAATTTTTGGTTTGTAATTAAACATTATTGGCGAGGGGGGATGTAACATAAAAAGCTTCAATTAATCTTTTTATGTTAGTTTCTCTGCTATAAAACTTCTTCCTAATTAATTATTCTATTTGAAATACTTTCTCACACTTTTAAAAGCCACATCCTGTTCTTAAATCTATTTTTGGCTCAAGTATGCATTTAATTAAGAGCAGGACATTTTTCCCTTTGCTTTTGTGTGGGAAACGTTCGATCTATTTCATAAACCAATAGCAACTACTAAGATTTCCCTCTTTCCCTAAATTAAGACATTTTACGGATTTTACTTTGCAAGATTTTCCCTAACATATAACCAAGGAGCGCAACTTTTCATGTGCACTTTTACTCATTCTCATGACTGCTCTTGTCTAATAATTAATAAATAAATTTTGTACCCTCCTTCCCGACCTATGACCTGTTTTAATCCTTCCACTCGGCAACGACGTTATATATATATATATATATATATATATATATATATATATATATATATATATATATATATAAATATATATATATATATATATATATATATATATATATATATATATATATATATATATATATATATATATATATATATATATATATATATATATATTCATAAAATGTGTGTGTGGCGTGTGTAAAAGATGATTATGGAGCACACTGCACTTGCTTTTTCATTATATTCCAAAAACAAATATCACGTTTTTGCTCAGGATTCTTTAAATCGTGGAATTCCCAGGAGAGCTTATTTTAAATTCAGAACATCCCATGAAAAGGAATATTCTGATATAAAAGGAAACATTCCCATAAGACTATGGGGAGGAAAAAAAACTTTATACTGAATATTTTTTGTGGATTGTTCAGCGTTCGCTTTCAAGGCGAAAATAAGCTGGTTCAACAACAAACAATGCCTTCTGGCACATAGAACAAAAAATAGAATAAAAATAGGAAAAGAACCTTCACTGCGTAGTGAATTTCAGCAACAGGGGGTGACAGCTATCTTTCAGTTCAACGGTTCCTGACTCGGCCACATCTATCAAACAGTCATTTCGCCTAGTCTTCGCGAATTCTATTTCATTCTATGTTCTTCGCTATTCCCAGAAAAGAACAATTTCGAAGGAACAAGGGAATGGGTTTTCTATCGATTGGATTCTATATGTGGGAGGAAAAACAAAGAACCCGAGTGACAAATATTTCATAAAAATATAAGGTTCTCTATACATTTTGAAAGAAGATTATGAAAATTTTTGTATGCTTTTAAAAAATATAATTTTTTAGTTTAAACAAAAAATTTAATCTTATCATTTGCTTTAATTGTTATAACTCATAGTCTAATTGAAACTCTAAAAAATAGCCATCACCATTTTTCATAATGGTCATGGCTATAACCTATGTGATATCTATAACTAGCATAACCCTGTATAATCGGTAAAATCTTTCGTATTTTCTAATCAGCCTTAATTTTCTTAAGCTTATTGCATAGCCCTTATACCTTCAGGATAATGGGAAGATATTTAATTTGATGATTTATTTCAAGTTTGCAATAAGTTCAGAATAGCGAAGGTTTGTTTCATTCATCTGGTAACGTTTTAATCAAAGCGATTTGTTTATTTATTATTTTTACAGGGAATTGGCAGCGACGATATCATGTTCTGCACATGTTTCAACATAATGCCGATATTTCGCACATCGAGTTTTTTTTTAAAAAAAATATCACTTTTAAGTGTTCATAATAGTACAGTGTTTAGTAATAAATTGTAAAATATAAGGGAAGAACAACAGCCCAATGAAACATCAAAGTATTAAACATTACAAAAGTTTTGAGCTATGTAATGAAATTATCTATCGGATGGGATAATTAAGAGACAAAGAAAGCAAAAACTGAAATGTTATTAGACCAGATATCATTAGAAGGAAGATAAGTAATTACGCATACCATCAACTTATCCTCTAACTTTTGCACATGTTTGTATAACCATAAGAATGAATGCTCTTATCAGGGTCTAAAGTTTTGACTCCTCAATATTATTTTTACTTTTTGAGTATTTCGAGAACTTTTTAAAATCGAAAAAATTTTCTACGCCATTATAAAATTCGTTTATCATAGATTATCCAACGCAAAAAATAAATTTCAGTAGATATTTATAATTTTTTATTATTTTATTTAATAATAGACGAAAAAAAGTTGAATTGTAAGGTATAAAATTTTTTACATCATTTTAATGTACCGTCCGATGGGGTGATTTTGTGCAACGAGGGGGGACTTTGTGCAAAATGTCATTTTTTCAATTTTTGCGTCGTGCAATCTAGGGGTATTTTTTTAAAGCTCGGTATCGACTCATTTGAGTTGTCAACATAACGAAGTAATGGTTTACTGAGAACTGGCAATGTAAACATTATAGTTCTTGGAAAATTGTGAGCTCAAGTTACAAACAGTTTCAAATTTTTTAACGTAGCAAAATCGGAGGCTGGAAAGTCTGCTCGGTTGAAGAAGTTCTAGTTATCCTGACCAGGAAGGTTAGTTATACTTTAAGAGTCCGATCAATTGAGATTACAAACCATACATTATTTTTTGTTTTTAATTACTATAATGTTAGTAATTGAAGAAATGACAGTTTGCACCAAGTCACCCCTCGTTGCCCAAAGTCACCCCATCTGACGGTATCTAATTTCACTTTGAAAAATATAAAATTTGAAGGAAATCGGTTGAATATTTCCTGAGAAATCAAATTTTAAATATTTGTGGTTCGATTTGTACTTACTTTTGTGTTTCTTTTTTTCTTTGCACACTGTACATATTCATAAGCAAATTAGTGTTTGAACAAAAAAATCTGCCGAGTCACTAGTGAAGACGGAGCAATGAAAAACTTTAAACATATTGTTTCGCGGAACATGGTTTGATACCCTGGAATGGCTTCAAATAAAACACCTTGCAACGCTGTCTTCTCATGGAATAAAACAGGTTTTGATGTTTTTAGTTTCATCTCCTTTAGCTATAATTCTTTAGATTTCGATAACGTTTTTGATATCCCATCACTTAAATATTAATTTGCGTCTCTTACTGGGTATATTTTAATTGACTTCTCTTTTCTGATAAGAATTTTAAAAATGCATATTCAGGGTGATGATTGCTGAACAATTCGGATACTTTTTACTAAGATAATTATTTTTATGAGTATTATCTGACATTATTGTATATGAATGCAAATATTTTTTTTTTAATGGCGGGCACTTGAGGGTTGTCCTATTGGCCACAGGAATGCCAGAACTGCTACTCTCTTCTCGTTAGCACCTGTGGCGAAGCCACGCAACACCTCCTAGAAAGAACAGGCCTCAGCACGGGTTACCATAAATATCCCTTAGTAGTCCAAACGTAATGACATATTTTGTATTTTCAACCACTGCGCAGCTTTGTACCCCTAACGTAATGACATCTTTCTTATTTTTCCTCTACTGCGCAGTTAACTTCGTCACATCGAACTACTAAATTGATCCGTGCTGAGGCCTTGTTACTTCTAGGAGGTGTTGAGCCACGGCGGTGGAGCAGCGTCTCTCACGTCATACAAAAACAAACCCGTTTATAGGGCGGGTCACATTCACACAATCACACACAAAGGAGAACACAGAGAGAGAGAGAGAGAGAGAGAGAAAGATCCATGCCCTGAGCAGGATTCGAACCCGCGACCAGCGGCTCCGTAGTCAGGCACGCTAACCACTCGGCCACCAGATCAGCTGATTGCAAATATGATCTGAAACAAAAGTGAGAATTATTTGATCATTTAATTACATATGTTTTGGAAATACATGTTTTGTGCAATAAATTATTCAAACGATACATTTTTACTATTGATTTTCGAAACAATAAACCTTTTATTTTGATTTAGATCTTATGCAAAAAGATTAATTCTTTTTTGAACAATAATCATTAATCTTCAAGATTTAAAACAGAAAAAATAATTTATTTTACATTATTATTTTGCGACTTCCAATAAGAAAACAAGCTACTGAAACAACTAAGCTGAATAATTTTTTTTTTATCTCTTCTTCTAGTTAGGAAAACGGTAACTGATTATTCCTAAAACTTCTAAACAGATTCAGTTAATGGTTCTAAAGGGAATAGTAAACTATTTTTAATGAGTATTATTTTTTTGTTTTATGTACATTTTTTGTAGTTAATACTCATTTTTCTAAAGTAAACTTTCGATATTTTATAATAGGAACACATTATGCAATATAAAAATAAAATAAAATTGTTTATTCTCTATTTCTATCCAATTTTTCTTTAAAAAAGTTTTTCAATGCATTATTTGTTTATTTATATAATAAATTTTTATATATTTTAAAGTTATGCTGCTTCCAATTGGGAAAATGGTGGAATTATTCAAATGCGTTCGAAACAATATTGTGTAACATTTGTTTTTTGATATTAATGTTTATGCTATTGATTTGTATCTGAAACGAAAAACTACAAGGTAAAAAGTAATTTTTGAATTTATCTTTTAATTTCGTTAGTTGTAGTACGGCGTAGCGTACTAAATTGCAAAATTTGCAATTGCGTAGTGGCAAAGCGGTATTGCCTGTATGAAAATTTGCTCCAATAAATTTGATACCTCAGTTTCCTATTTAACGAGATTCTGTTTTGATAACACTGGGTAACTATTTTTTTTTCATTTTCTGTTGCACGAAATTTTTTTAAATGGATCTTGGGCATTGCGTCACTGACTTCAAATTACAGTGCATGTTCTCCGTAAATCTGTAACTCTGCTATGCGTAACTGTAACAACTCTGCAACTTCTAACTAAGCAGCTCTGTTTATGTACGGAGAAGATTCACATTTGTTTTTAAAAATTCTACTTAATATAAAACGACATACGCAATAAGTGTCTTAGGGGCCGTTCAAAAAGTACGTACACAAAAATGGAGAAATTTTAAACCCCTCCCCCCCTTCGTACATTACCGTACATAAGGTCTTACTCCCCCTCCCCCCTTAGAGTACGTACATTTTATTAGTCTACCCCCCTTTTTCATAAAAATTAAAATAATTATGTTTTAAATAAAATTAAATATTTACTTAAGGAGGGTGTAGGATAAAGTCAAATTTAAATTTGGTGTATGTTTATAAAGTACGTACTTTGTATAATACCTCCCCCCCTCCCCATCGTACAAAACCGTACATAATAGCAAATCCCCTCCCCCCTTCGGGATGTACGTACTTTTTGAACGGCCCCTTACTAGAAAAAAAGTAATAATGCTTTAAAATTATTTACACTTGTAGTAAGCTTCGTTTGCGCTATTGTACTAAAATATTATTATTATTAGGATAGCATACATTTGCAAGCTTGTGTGTTCATTTTAGGCTCATAAGGCTTTGCCAAATTGAAGGACAGATAGCAAAATACAGAGAAGAACTGCGAGAAAATACATCCAGGGTAACAGCGAGATTTGAACCCGCTACCTCCACGTTTTGCATAGCATTTGGCGGGTGATACCACTAGGCTAGGGAGACTTCTTACACTAAACTAATGCGAATACATTGTAACAAATTTCTGCCCGACCAGCAGAGGGCGCTGTCATTATTTATTGGCTCAGGGGATAGAGCGTTTTCCTTCCAATGAGGTGAACCGGGTTCGAATCCCAGCGATAACTGGTCGATACGATTTCCGCGTCAGGCTTGTGCCGACTACTCTGCTGACGTAAAATATCCTCAGTACTAGATAGATCATGGATTAGAGCAACACCTCCTAGAAAAGAGTAAGCCTCTGCACGGGTTACCATAAATATCCTTTAGTAGTCCAAACGTAATGACATCTTTCTTATTTTTCATCAACTGCGCAGTTAACTTCGTCACATCGGACTACTAAATTGATCCGTGCTGAGGTCTTCCTTATTCTAGGAGGTGTTGGCTAGAGTCCCCGTGTCGTCTGGCTAACCGTGGGAGGTTTTCGTGGTTTTCCTCTCCTTGAAACTCAAATACGTGATAGTTCTATCCAAAAGTCTGCCCAAAATTTCTCCCAATACTTGATCCAGGAGTTCCCTTGTCTTCTAGATTGGGTTCAAAATTGCAAGGCTACGGAGTTGAACGTTTCTGAACGTAAACCCAAAAAGTTGGGTCGGATATTCAACGCCGGCTATATAAAAAAATAATTCTGATTATGTATCGCTTGTGCTGCAGTCAACGGATTGGTATGGAGGGCTTATTGGGAAGCCTAACAAATATCACACTATCATGTTGTTTGTTTTTATTGTTTGCAATTAATAAATTTGATTGTTATTAAAAAAAAGACTTTTATTCGATATACCATTTTCCCCTGTATCATTCTGCAATGTACATCAAGCATCATTAAAAGTATTTTAAAACCATTATGTCATATAGCGTTGTTACATGGAAAAGTATCGAACAAAAAGGCTGAAATGTTCTATTTGAAATACTGTTAGATTGGATTATTTAGTTTCCTGCCAGATTTAACTATAACCCTATTTCGAATTTCTTCAACGAAACTGGAGAAACTCCTAACGTGACTATATGTTCTGTTTCCAACTAATCTTACGCTTCTCCTTACAAATTCGCTAACGTATCTAGACGAATTCCATTGAAAATTCTACACCACCTTAAGGTAAAGGGATGCTTCCTAGATACAGGGTAGGAGAAAAAAAGAAAGAGAATTGTCTCATTCTTTTTCACCATTATGGGACAGATTCGAAGATAAACGACTCTTTGATGGGTTCTGACGAGAGCATGCTGCCAGCGTTGTGGACAGTAACTTTGTCAAGAATCTTCTCGGGTTACTTGCAGAAACTTTTTTTCCCCCTTCGACTATTTCGTCTTTTTACTGCCAGTCACCAATTTTATTTCACCTTTTTATCCAGTACAGGCTATTGAATCTCAGCATTGATTCTCAGTAAGGTTCACTTTTTTTTCGCATTCTTTTTGCGGCCTTCGAACACTTTTTATTTCGCCTTTTTGCGTTCTGGAAGAGAAAAAAGTTGCATCAGAGTTTAATTTTTTTCCGTTCATATTTTTGTCATAAAAGTTTGAAAATAAAAGAGAAAAAACGGGTTAGCGGTTAGAATTCTAACTCTTAAAAAAATTAAAAAGCTTTAAAATGCAAGACAAAGAACATGTATGCTCAAAATCTAATATATTAAGCGATACCAAAACTTTTAAATTTTCTGTTTAAATACGAATAAATATATTTTCCCCGGACCTCAATTTTCTTAAGTGCGAAGTTACAGTTACGAGAAAAAGAAATATTATTTTTTCAAGAGTTATTTCAGTTATAATTAAATTGGAATAACGGGAAAAGTTTTAATTTTTTCATCCATTCATATCACATTTTAGCTATATGAAAAGGATTAAAGATAAATCATTTTTCTATATCTTGCAAAATCTGTTGATTTTGGGACATAACTATACCACCAGTACATTTGAGACATAATTATAACAAATCATTAAATATTGAATAAAAAATTAGAAATATTAATTGTAGTCATTTATAATTGAACATATCTATTCAATCACTTATTTTACTCAGTAAAATATTGGTTAATAACAATAAATATTTAACAAAAAATCAGAAATATTGATTGCAGTCATATATAATTTGGAATATCAATTCCATTTCTTCTCTTAGTCATTATCATGTAAATAATAGCTATAAAGACTAATTCAAATTCATTCGAAAATATTTTAATATTTTATCTATGAACATGAGTATTAGACAGCTTTTTTTAGGCCATGTACAACTATATATATAAACAAGTCCTTACTTATTCACTGCTCCACTTCTCAATTCAAGACAAAAATAGTACTTTAAAGCTTGAGGAGCTCCATACCATAAGGCGTAGAGGTGAAGAAAATAAAATTCCGAAGTTTGGCGATTGTGTGGAGTAACTACCACTAAAAATATTAAATACCAATTCACTAGTATTTAAAACATGTTTATTTGATTCAATCTTGATGTACCTTTTGACAGATGAACGAAGACGTATCAATATTACACTCGCCATATTGGCTATTTCCGAACGAGATATGAACTCGCCAACATCGATGGATGGCCCACGTTAAACAGTTTATTTGCTCACAAAATAGCTCAAAAATCCGGTGAAGTAAATACAATTCTCCCGGCCAAAAAAAAATAATAATGAGGGAAAAATAATAATGAATAAATAAAAAAACAGCATTAATCAACTAGTGGTATATGTTAATTGAATTTTATCACCGATAAAAGTCTGGAAGGGGAGTAATGTGGCGTAACTACCACTATAAATATTAAATAACAATTCACTAGTATATAAGACATGTTAATTTGATTCTATATCTTGAAGTACCTTTTGATAGATGAAGGTTGTCGTAGTCGTTAATACTTTCCCTTGAACTGTATGGAACCCGTGTTTAAAAAAACTTCACTTTGTAAGTGATTGGGCACTCTAAGTGTGTCGTTTCAAATATTCAAAGATAGATGCTAACAGTTCTGGTGAGATAAAATATTCAGTCGTTCTTAGTATTTTTGTCCTCGATGAGATTTCTTTAGCGCACGAAAAATGTCAACTGCAGTGACTTTTTGAAAATCTCCTGATTGCAGCAAACTATGTCTAGAGTATTACATAACGATTCACATGCAAATGATTTGAAATTAAAAAATATATATATCAAAACTTAACTCAAAAAAGAGCGTTTGAGTTTCGCCGAACTAAGTAACTAAGAGCTAAGTGCTTTAAGAAGATATGGTATGAAGGTATGACCATGGAGCTTGACGAACTTGAACACCGTAGGAAACCCAAGGACAATTTACCATGAAGTGAAACAAGATTCAAATGTTGAAAGAGGCAATACTCAAAGCTTGGAATGGTTTATCCTGTGACCTATTTTTGATCAAAACCACATCGCATATCATTTTTGTGACTATTCAACGCCAATGAGAATTCACACTTTAATAAATATGATTATTAATGTGTGAATCATTTTTAGAATAGACATGAAACTTAAAATCCTATTATTTTTTGCTTTCCTATAAAAGTTTGCTTTAACGAAAAATTTTGTAGTTTCATGAAAATACGCTCTGAGTATCATTAAATGCTTATTAATGGATTAAAAACTTCATTCGCTTCAAAAATATACAATTTGGATATAACAGTCTACGTGTTTCAAGCGCTAAAAAACAGGCGCCGATTCTCAAGACTTTCCAAACCTGAATGAAAAGAAACAAAAGTGATTTGAAATATAAACCTAAAGTTGCCAATGAAAAGTGAAAAATTTAGGGTGAGAAAAGGGATTGAGATTCATTTTAATAAAATAAGATTCCACAGCATCAAGATGAGCTATTGTGACAGGTGTGAAAATAATTTGGACAATGTCGAAGTATTCAAATTAATTTTGAAATCACTTTGATAGTTAAAATCACCTTTATTTCTTCTCATTCAAGTCAGGTAATATTTAAAAATGGACGACTGTTTTTGAGCGCTTGAAACATGTCTACTGTTATTTCCAATTTGTATATTTTTGAAGCGAATGAAGTTTTTAATCAGGTAATATTTTACCGCTTCAGTTCCGGGATTATTTATTTAATAAATGTGCATGTTTTAAACAGTCCTTGATGTTATTTATATATTCTTCAAAAACACATTTTATTTTATTTCTTCATGACAAAATATGAAGTTGTCGTATAATTAAGCCCAAATGTGTATGAATGATACTGCTCCAAAGGTTTCAACATAGGACTCAAAATTGGATTCAAAATCTTTAATCTCCTAAATGTTAAAAAATATTTTTTCGCGTCTTTCTTCTTAACCATTGTCTATCAGAATCATGAATTTACGAAAATTCAAAAAAGTATAACCTTGAACCATGGTGGTTCAGGGGATAGAGCGCTCGCCTCCTAATGAGATGACCCGGGTTCGAGCCCCAGCGAAGGCTGGTCGATACGAAGTCCGCACCCTGCTCGAAACAACCACAGTGCTGACGTAAAATATCCTCAGTGGTAGACGGATCAATGGCTAGAGTCCCCTTGCCGTCAGGCTTACCGTGGTTACCAAGTGATGCAAATTTGGGTTAGTTCCATAAAAAAAGGGTTCCAGGAAGTCAAATTTCTCCCAATACTTGATCCAAGAGTTCCCTCGTCTTTTGAATAATGTTTAAAATCACAAGGCTTTGGAGTTGAACATTGGTAGACGCAAGCTCAAAATTGGGCTATTCAACGACGGTTATAAAATGAATAGAGGCTCAAACTTTCAAATATATCATAATTTAAGTATGTATAAACGAATAATATTAAAATATTTTGCATGTAGATAGTATGTAAATTTGGGTTAACGATATAAGTAGAGGGACCCCCGTCAGTTCTCTCCCTATAGGCCCCCGATATTTATGTCTGGCTCTGGGTACTACGGTACCCCCCCGTAATTTGAGAGTCATGAAAACGAATCTGTTGGAAAAAATGCATGATAGTTGAGGGAAAGTACTGTTTTGTTTCTGATTTCATGACTGCAAAATCCTATGTACAAATATTTTAGAATACTTGAAATGTTTTTTTTTGTTGAACCGTTGATATTCCACCTTAATACTTGACCTCCCAACCATTTGACCGGTTTTCGTGCTTCAGCGTGGAAAATACCAAAGTGATTTTCGAATATGGCTGGTCACAAGGCGACTAAAAACACACAGAAAGTCAATTATCCAGCAAAAAAAAAAAAAAAAAAGAAGCAAAAAACAAAAAATACAAAAACTATGGCGGTTCAGGGGACAGAGCGTTCGCCTCCCAATTGGGTTGAACCAGGTTCGAGCTCCATCAAAGAATCTACCACGAAGACTAATTTGTCCCAATCGAGGAGTTCCCTTGTCCTCTAGGTTGACTTTGAAATTTATAAAGGCTATGGAGTTGAATATTGTAGTCATAAACTCAAAATTGGGTTGGCCTTTCAAAGCTGGGCATAAAGCAAAATAAAATCACCCAGAAAAAAAATTTAAAAGTTTCTTTTATTGGGCGTTTTTTGAAGTCTTTAGTTTCTCATTCTCTTAATTTTCTCCGAAAATCCAGAAGGTTTTAATGGTTTCAATCTCGCCTTCTTCTTTGATTTGTATGGTTTTGATAACACCTTTGTCTTTCTTTCTTTAAAATTATTTGCTGCTTCCAGTGTGTACAAATGTTTACTTCTCTTTTTGACAATGTTTCTGAAAATAAATATTAAGAGCAGTGATGGCAGAACACCCTGCATTTAAAGACAGCGAAATAAGAAAATATACATTCAAATATTCAAATGTTTGCTATTTAATTTGAATTTTATGAAGATAGTAAAGATTTAGAGAAATAAGGAGTTCTAGGATTTACTATTTGCAATTTTTTAATGATCCCCGAAACTCTCATGCTAAAATCTTTTTAAAAGCGTGAGTAATTGCACATAACATAGATAAAGTTGCATAATTATTTTTTAAGAGATGTAAAAATTGTCAAATCTCGTAAGTGCCCTTTAATTTCAGTCCAGATAATGTACTAATACAAATCGGGATTTTGAGGTTAGATTTGAAAAACCGTAACATAATTATAAATTCCACGTCTTATTTTTTTTAAACACTTTTAACACTAGGGATTTTTTTCTTCATTTTAGCATTTTGCTTTTACTTTTTCTATCTATGAATGTTACGAAATAAAGTAAAGCAAATAAAATTTTCATTTCTTACATAAAATTCAAACTCGAAATTGTTAGCATTAAAATATAACTTAAATCAAAATTCTAGAGTTAAAATTGAACAAGAAATAGAATTTTTTAAAAAACAATATTTAATTATTTTTAATAAACAAATATCTGCCTGCTTGAATCATTTTAACGAAGAATTTATTTGGATACTAATGTTTAAAATAAAACGTTCAACAAATCTTTATACAGTGTTTTCCTGCACGACTTCAACCTTTTATAAATAATTGAAATAATAATCAGGCGAAAATGAAATATGTTCGTTCTCCTAGAGAAAGCTCCTGTTTAAAAATTCATCATTATTTGTGGAATGAATTTTAAAACAATAATTTATTTTCATTTCACTAAATTATTTATTTTCTTTGAATCAAAAGTAATTTGAATTTTAAATATTCCTATTTTTGATGTTTCAATGATTTTAATTTTTGATATTATTTTATATCTTGAAATAACACATGTGCTAGTTTTGTGTAGACTTTTATAGGGTTAATGAAAAGGATAAAGTATTTTGTATTCCTTAAAACAAAATAAAGCAAACACTTTTAACGTCATTAGAAAGAATTAAACAAATATCAATTGTAGCGCATAGATAGACATATAACCAGGCTATGAATATTTTAAATTGAGAAAATTAAAAAATCTATTTAAAAACTAGACAAATAATTAAGTTAGATAATATAAGTTCCGATTTTAATTAGTAAATACCGAAAGGTGCGATTTTCAAATTACTAATTGAGCAATGTTCATCTTTTTTTAAGTTAACAAGTTTTAACTTCATTAGGAAGAACAAAACAAATACCTTATATTTAAGATAATTCATTTCTGATTCATACCTTATATTTAAGATAATTCATTTCTGATATTATGAATAAAAAGTGTAGCTAAAATTACCAGAAAGTGGTAAAATTTAACATGCTTCGTGTTCTAGGGGAACATCAGAAAGCACAGTAATTTTTATCAAAGAGCTTTGGTCATGATTTTGGTGAAATTAACAATAAAATAATGGTTTTATAATTAGTGACACGATTTGGTAAATGGCGTAAAATTCGGAATTTTATCACGATATTTTAGAGCATGGCATAAAAATTTATTCAGTAAATTGGTTTTCAGTTCTGTACTTTTTTTTGCTTTTGTATTTATTTCATGGCAATAAGAACTTACTAATTTTGAAACCGAACTAATTTTGAAAACCGAATTTTTGGCGAACAGTTATCAAATGAATGGATGAATTCCCAAATGAATAGTTTAAATATTTTGGTTTCATAATCGGAATTATGATATATTTTAACTGGAAATTTTATTACCACACAGTACGGTAATTTTTTCAGAATTTTTTTCTCGGAATTTCACTAATTTTATATCCCGGTTGATCATGCTCCTTAATTATTGCAGACATATTAAGAAAATATGTAATGCATAATTTCTCAATTTAAAGCAAGAACCATTCATTAAGACAGCGTTAAATACAATTTGTTGAAATTAACATCAATTCCTATTTTGCCTGTCTTTCACCTATTTATCATTCCATGTAACAGAATACGGCTTAGTTTCAATCAAAACACCTTTTCCTATTTAATTTTTTTACTACTTCACATTGAAACTTTTTTGGTCTTCGAAATTAATTTGAACCTTGATAGGGAGCAGTGGTGGTTCAGGGAATAGAAGCGTTCGCCTTCCAAAGAGGCGAACCGGATTCGAATCCCAGCCATGGCTGGTCCATGCGAATTCGGCACCCGACTCACACAGACCACACTGCTGACGTAAAATATCCTCCAGTGGTAGACCATATCATCAGATTGTGGGTTAAATATATATATATATATATATATATATATATATATATATATATATCTATATATATCTATCTATCTATCTATCTATCTATCTATCTATATATATATATATATATATATATATATATATATATATATATATATATATATATATATAAACTGCTGTTTGTAGAAAATGCAACACCATGAAAGAATCATCAGAATCAAATGAAATTTAATGCAGAAGCGACTTGTACTGATACAAATAAATGATGAAATTTTCAAAACAAAAGAAACAAATTAAGCGTCCGAAATCAGTATTTGGTGCAGCCACCACGCGCTGCAATAAGTGCTGCTATACGACGTGGCATGGAGTCAAACAGATGTTGAATATCTGCTTGAGGAAGAGAATTCCATATCGCTTGTATGCGCAACCAAAGTTCGTCTTTGGAAACTGCAGGACGCGGATCACGAGTGAGACGCCGACCAACCATATCCCACACGTGCTCAATAGGCGACATATCCGGCGAATAAGCAGGCCAAGGAAGAAGTTGCATGCGTTGTGCTGAACAGAAGTCTCTAACAGTCCGCGCAACATGTGGGCGTGCATTATCCTGCTGAAAGATAGCTCCAGGGATGCCTTGAAGGAAAGGAACGACTTCGGGCTGTAGCACTTCACGGACGTATCTGTTGCTATTGAGATTACCCTCAATTCGTATCAAATTGGATCGTCCATGATACGAAATCGCACCCCAGACCATAACTCCGGGTGTTCGACCACTATGTCGTTCAATAATACACTCAGGAAGGCAACGTTGACCGGCATAACGTCTAACACGAACACGGCCATCATGGGTCCACAAATTGAAGCTTGATTCATCTGAAAAGACAACTTGGTGCCAATCAGCTCGCCAGTCTCTGTGCTCAAGAGCCCACTGCCGACGCAGCCGTCGCTGATCCGCCGTGAGGGGAATCCTGTATAATGGCACCCTTGCACGCAATCCACGGCGCAGCAGACGACGACGAATTGACGAAGCCGACAATTGTACACCTGTAGCAGTAGACCAATGTGCTGCCAGCTGCCTGGAGGAAGCTGTGCGATCATTCACCGCCATGCGGAGCAGGTGTCGATCATCGCGCTCTGACGTCACCTTCTGTCGTCCAGTGCCTGTTTTTCGAGTTGTTCGGTGCTCGTCGGTCCACTGCTTCCAAACTCGCATCACTGTGGAACTGTTCCGCTGCATACGAGCTGCTATTGCGCGATAGGAAAATCCTCCTTCTCGAAGGCCGATTATCCTCCCTCGTTCAAACTCCGTAAGTTGCTTGAATTTCTTATTCTTCCGTCGTGGAGGCATACTCAGGTCTCACTAAACGTTTGCCACTAACAAATAATCATAGACTATTTTCAACGTCCCGCTACAGCACTTTATTTATACGCTTTCAGCATCAATTCAGAGGGCGCTGCGCGCGCCGCGCACGCGCGATGGCTCTGAAACTTTATTAATTTGCATAATATCCTATAATTGACATTTGCTGCGAATTTCATTTGATTCTGATGATTCCTTCATGGTGTTGCATTTTCTACAAACAGCAGTTTATATATATATATATATATATATATATATATATATATATATATATATATATATATATATATATATATATATATATATATATATATATATATATATGCTCTCGATATCTCAAATTTGAAGAGACGCTAAAAAAATTCAAGATAGCGAGTTTTCGAGATAGCAAATTCGGAACTAAATATGTTCAAAAATTTAAAAAACAAAAGCTTGCTGTGGATAATGTGGGCTTAAGAACAGACAAATAACTTAAATATTTTAAGAGTTATTAAACCTTTTTAAAAATATCCAAATTGGCAACCTTTTTCCTACCAAAATGAAAATTATCAAAATTACAGAGCCTTATTCTCCATTTTTGCTAATTTTTATGAGTATTGTGCAACAATGCAGCATTGGAGTAAGTTCTTAAATACTAAAAAAATAGAACTACAAAAGCTTTTCATATTCACAAAATTCTGACTTTTCTCCATGTTGACGTTTTGCACCATTTTCAGAATAATCGTAGACAGCGCTTCCTTTAGATAGGCTAAACTTAACCTAACAGTCATGAGTAGCAGTTGCAAACTAACAGCAATTATAAAAATAGCACACATATGCGTAACATATAAGGGGCCGTTCAAAAAGTACGTACACAAAAATGGAGAAATTTTAACCCCTCACCCCCCCCCCTTCGTACATTACCGTACATAAGGTCTTACTCCCTAGAGTACGTACATTTTATTAGTCTACCCGCCCTTTTTCATAAAATAATTTATTCATTTAAATTATTTAAACAATAACACCCAACTTTATCTTTGAATCAATCAATAAAACAATCTTATCTGATCAACATAATAATTTCCTACAATCAATACAATTAATCTACAGTATTTTCCCAAGGACATTCCTAATGCAGCTCGAGAGACGCCAATTCAGCGTTACTCTTGTTTGCGACTGATGAAAAATTTAGATTATATTCATCAACTTTTTTTGAGAACTGATTTACTCATTCTAAAAAGTGCTAGCCGTGTGAAAAAAAATAAAAGAACAAACATATGCATAATGCATGTGTGGGACAAAGTCAAATTTAAATTTGGTGTATGCTTATAATGTACGTACTTTGTATAATATCTCCCCCCTCCCCATTGTACAAAACCGTACGAAAAAGCAAATCCCCTCCCCTTTGGGATGTACGAACCTTTTTGAACGACCCCTAACAGCATATAATGAGGTATTATTCGCAAAAAAACTTATTTCATATTACGACGGAGACTTCTAAAAACAGTCTTAGGAAATTTTAGCCTTGTTTTTAATTTTATTTCTTATTAAAATTTGTTCATAATGTAAATCATAATGTTTAATTTATAAACGTAGTAGACAGGGGCTATTATTTGCTTAGAGCAACCGAGAAGTAAATTTATAAATGAAGATATAGTAATCTCTAAATCATTTTAAGCAAAAAGAAATGCCTATATACGCAACTAACGACTATTTTATAGCGTTCATTACCGGTTTAACACTGTAGTTAAGTACTAACAATGATTTACGGAAGCGTAATTTTTAGACCTGTTACGATGTCTGTAGTCAGTATTTGCTTTTATCGTACCTTTAGAAATAGTGTCATTATTTAAAAAGTAAGACCATTTAATATTTTTATTGTATAATTCTTGAAAAAATACTTATAATTTGTCTATTGTTGAAAAAATGACTTATTATCAGTTATATTTCAGAAATTGTAACATAGGTTATTTTACTTTCATTTTCATTAAATATTTAATTAATATAACTATTAACTGTAATAAATATTAATTATTCGTTTTAAATGTAATAATAATTACTCATTATACATTAATGTTTATTAGATTTTGTATTTGATTGCAATATAAAGGAAAGGCCGTAAATATTAAGGATAAAAAAATTTTGTTAAAGATTCACAATATTAAGAAAAGCGAGGAAAACTGAGTTCTTGATTTAATTTCTAATTTGTATCCTTTTGTTATTGAAGCTTTTTTCTGAAATTCAGAATGTAAAGGTGATATTAATATGTAATTATAAAATTCTGTCAAAAAATATAGACGCGTTAGCTTTTGTATATTAATAATTAAGCGAAAAAGAAACGAAAAAGACATTGAAAAATGCTAATTCACAAGTGACGAAGGCGGGAAGGAAATCGTCAAAATTGATTGTTAAATGAAACTAGGGGTGTTTCTAATTTCCGCTTTTTAATTTCGTAAAACTGACTAGTTTTAATTTGATAGTTTTTATCTTTGCATGACTTAAATATTAATTTACGATTCTTAGAGTGAGACGGCTTATTTTTAACAAATATTCTAATATATGCATAGAGAGTAGCGTTTACGGAATAATATGTATATTTCGCTGTAGTTTTCCAAAAAAAAACAATACTTAATTAATTAAATACTATGAGATAAGTGTTCTGATTTGAATTTGCAAGTTTTGCGTGAAACATTCATGTTTTATATCGAACTATACATATTATTTATATGATATTTTAATATTTTTTTGATACTATATTTATTTGATATTTTAATATCGTCTGAGGATAGATTAGGAAACACATCAGTGGTCGGAGTACCGGTTAAATGCTTACTTGGCAGTGGCACTTAATCTTGAAAAAACATTGATGTAGGGCATACCGGGCAGTGGCACTGAACCTGGCAAGCATTCGCCGGGCGGTGTCACTTAATTAGACCTCGTATATATTTCGTATATTTATTAAAGCTATTAAATATGCCGAGGAGAAATTAATGTATTTACTATATATTTTCAATAATAATTCCAATAAATAATTTATCCACATAGTAGAACTGCAGATATCTGTTTATTTTTGCATATGTAACATATATGTTACATTAGTTAGTGTACTGCCTTCGATTTCGCGTCAATAACAAGTAGTGTTTATCACACACACCACAACTCTTATTATGTAATCAATCTAAATAATCTTCATCTATTCATTCCTACTTACCATTTCCAAGCGAGTCCAAGTCCTTGAACTCTGACTCCATACTCATCAAAGTTTTATAAACGAATCTCAGAAGCTGCCAACTCAATCCCCCTCTTATCCCCCAAAGTTAAGTGATCAGTTCGTATTAAGGTTTGGTACGGCCTTCTTAAGCGCGTCATCCCCAGAAATACTCTGCATTCTGGACTTAGGGTCCTAATTAGCACCATCTCTGTCTGATCAAGTCTCTCTGTCTAGAGGGAGGAGGAGAGATTCTAGAGAGGGAGGGACGATCAAAATCCTCTCCGTCCTCATTAGAAGCTGCTTACGAATTCGATTCATGGAATGGCCCTGATTTCTTTGATATCATCAAATTGGCTGAACTCTTAAGCTACTTTCTTTTTGTTATGGCTGTTAGGAAAGACGCCAAGCGCTTCCTCTTAATTTTCTGAGCGTGTTACAAATATTGTTCGACTCATTATGATATGAGTCATGCCTTGCTTTATAAAGGAAAAATACACTGTCGGAATTTTCCTTCTAAAATTATGGTAAAACAATTGGCTGCAGTCTGTCCATCTAAATAACCGTAAATTATATGGTAAAGAACATTTTTTACTTTGACGGTTTTGAAACTGTTTACAATTAATATGGTTAAAGAAAGCATGAATATTTCTATACAGTTTATTATCCATTTACAACTAGCATGGTTTAAAAACTGTAAAAAAGAAAGTTAACTGGGCATTGGAGCTTGGCCTTTCGTTAGGTAATGGGCATCAGAGTTGGGTTGTTGTTGAGTTGCGCTGTTGAAATATTGTGTTGTCAAAGGGAAACATTGTGGTGACAACTCTGGAACTCGAACTCCTATCCTGTTGCTCATAAGTTTAGCAGATTAGCCCCTCTCAATTATAATATGTACTCAGCTTTAAGAAACTAAGTGGCTTCATTAGGTGGGCCTAGTTGATGCTGTAAAATTCTGGCTGTTTTACCGGATTTTCTTACAGTTAACAGTTTGAATATCATCTTATTTATGGTAATTTGACTGTTTTGTTTGAATATAGTAGAATAACATTTAAGCAAATTGTTAATTAAGAAACTTTTCCAAGAAATTTCTAAAAGTGTAATATCGATTTTTTTAAATAGAGGATGTAAAACTGCATCAGAAAATTTGCTTATAACATGATTTTTTCACTACTTTCTTTGAAAAATAACTTTATATATTTGTTTAGTTAAATTTTTTTCAAAAACAATTAGATTTAACTAATAAATTTAGAAAATAATAAATTTAGGAAATTATACTGTAGGTAATAAATTCAGAAAATTACACAGGGTGATTCAGTACGGTGGTTACAAACTCACTAGGAAGATAAGGATTGAGAGTGGTATAGCGAACCATGAGCACGGCTATTATGAACTGGCTGATCATGCGCATTTGAATTGCTACTCTACAAAATTTGTTTTAATTTTAGGGCCATGGAAATCAAGTGGTAATTAAAATATCGTTTGCATTAATTAATTAGCATATTTAAAGTCTGTCCCTCGAATCATTAAGATTGAGTTCTAGATCTGGTCACTAGATCAAAAGTTGCTCAGGGTTGACTGTTTATTTTTTTGCGCACCGTGCAATGTTTCCGGCAAAAGGTTGCTATGATTTTCTCAGTCCTTACGATGTTTTCAACCTCTCCGCACCGTTTGTAACTGTTGCATTGAATCACCTTGCATAAACTTTGCAATAAAGTTTAAAATGAGAATTCTTCTTAGAATCCAATTGGTGAAATTTGCAGATAAAAACGGTCTCTGTATATTTATCTTAAAATTGCAATGAAATTTGTTATCTGGAAATCAAGGGGATATTTTAAGAAATAATAATAATACCAGGAATCAGTAAATTTTCTTCAGTTGCATTGAGTTGAATTTAAGGTGGATTTTATTGACTCAAGGTCCAGAATCAATTACACTACGCCAAACGTAAACGACATTAAACCCTTGAGGGCTTATTAAGATTGAACATTGTTGTCCTACTTATCGGAATTAATAAAAAAAATGTACTTTTTTTAAGCATAAAAGCATTATAACATTTAAATTCAATTTGTAAAACTAATTTTTGTAGTTAAAATAACTCCAAAGTCAATAAACACAAGTAAAAGTATTGCTTACTAATGTATAATCGGTACAGTTTTTGCTGTAGTGGCTGAAAGCAGACATACGACTGTTAGGTAGGTTGGTACTTTAATTTATGTTGCACTAGACACCAGGTGCTAGCACAATGGGCTATTGGCGACTGTCTGGGAAGCATCCCTGAGGATGATCCGATGACATGTCATCTCAATTTCAGTCCTATGCAGAAGGGCAGATGGCTCCTCCTCTTTGATAACCTGACAGCCTACGTGTGAAGTCGAACCCTTTACCGTCGAAAAGTTTAAAGACCGATACCGCGCACACTTGGTTTCAAAATTTTGATCAAAATGGTCTCCCGCCCGTTTACTGACCGCAGCCAGTGATGCTTGACTTCGGTGTTTTACTGGGAACGATATTTTACGATCATTCCGCTGCGGGGCAGACATAAGACTGGAATGTTTAAAAAATTTTAGTGGTCAGGAGTAGACTTACACTCACTTCTTCTTCAGAGGTGCGACAATTCTGGGAAGGGCCTTGGCCTTCTTGAGAAATCTTTTCCAAGCGTTTATTCGTTTAGTGACCATCCTCCAATTTTTTATTTTCAGAATGTAATAATAGAGGAATTGCAGTAATAAAAGGAAAAAAAGCGAAAAAAACTATTGTAATCTTCATAAAGCTCTTGCAAATTGTATTCTCAACGACATTTATTGATTAAGAAATCATTTGGTTTTATTTACTTCATTTATGAGGCTCAAAAGACCCCCAATGGCCGTTAAAGATAAGTCCAAAACCAGCTCTTATAGTGCGAAGGAAAAGAAAATCACTTTTTTTTAGCATCAAAACATTAAGAAAAAATAAAAAAACTGTTATCAATCAAGTTAAAGTAAAATTAAAGTTTTTCCTTTCAATTGTAATTTAATTTTTATAATTAGTAAGTTTTGTTTATTATCTTAAATTTATGAAATTTTACATTCATTATGTTCAAATTGTAATTATATTTCTTGTTAAGTTTTTGTGGTTATATGTTGAGTAAAAATATGTTTACCTGTTTTATTTTTTAATCTTTTCTGCTTCTCTTGATATTCATTAATTTTAATAACAAGTAAACGATAAAGAGATAGTTTTAGTTATAGACGATGTTACATCAAAAGTTGTACAGAAATCGTTCTCCACCTTCAATGCATTTCTTATGTCAGGAGTGTATGCATACTTCTTCTGCATTTGGGGAATCCAGAATTAAGAGAATTTCTTACTTTACCTAAATCTCGTAAAATTCTCTGTTCAGCTCTCTCGAAAAGGTTTTATCTTATTACGGTAATTCTACAAACCCCTCTGTCAAATTTTTCTATCTGAACGAATAAACGGCTACATCTGGAATAAAAAGAAATCAGAATGAGAAAAACCGCCAGCTTTAAAAATCCTTTCCACTTGATTCAAGAAATCCTTTATCGCTTAATATTGATCCCAATGAAATTCAGTTTGACAAGAAGATGAAGGTGGAATAACGACCTAGAACAGAAATTGGAAGAAGAGGAGGGGGATTGAGATGTTCGTCCTTATACCTTCCAGCTCCACCCTTCCCCCACTGAGGTCCATGATGAGAAATAAACGAAGTCGGATGTCCCTTGGGGGATGGTCGCCTGACATCCCACCGTTAGAAAGCCCCAAGACATAAAATCTTAAGAAATGTTGACAGGACTTCAGAATAAAATGGAGGCTGGAGTACAGAATAACTGCTCTTTGGAAAGTTGCTCGTTGAAGTTTCTTAAAAAGACTTGATGCACTCTCTTCATTTAAGGAGTAATTAGGGAAGATTTTATGAAGGCAAATAAAAGTGTTTTGTGTTTGAACTGAAGTTTATAGAGACAAGGAACTGTGGAAGTTAATGAGGGTCACAGTAAGATGGTAAGTTTATGGGTTTGAAACTGACACTGTGCAATCACTGATTTTTTTGTATTCCAATTTGAAAAGCTTTATAATTTTTTAAATTCTGTAATTGGACTGCTTAGCAATTGAAGTACTATATTATTAAATAAATGTTTTCATATTTGTTTAAAAATTGGAATTTATTATTAAAATAGTTAATAAGTTAGATTTGAAACAGTTCCATAGTTTCAAAAGATTCTGTCGGGTTATTTTTATGGGGGAAGCAATTCACGTGGCATGGTTTTCAAAGTTTTCTTAAAACTGATTTAAATTTTGTCTTAAGACTGAAAATTAACAGATATGCTTGTTTGTTTCTTCATAATTAATTGCTCAAGTACTGGGTACAAATAAGTTTCCGCCGTTTTCTATCAAAAATTGACAGTTCATTGTGAAAAAACGGTATATTATTTTTTATTCAAAGTATTGTCCATTACTTGACACTATTTTCCCCATCTTTCAGGCAGCATTCGGATAACACGTCGGAAGAATTCTTCATCTTTCGAGGATATCCACGAATCGAGCCATTCCTTCGTTTCTGATGTAAATTTCTGCTCAGACAGACCATGTCCCACTGACCGGAGTAGGTGATAATTTGAAAAAGGAAGGTCTGGCGAATACGGTGGGTGTGGTATGACTTCTCATTGAAGTGTTTCCAAACAGCAAAATCAATTTTCATGCAAAATCGACGCTCAACGCCTCTTGTCTTTAGTTCGTAGGAAACCCAACTTCTTTGTTTTTTGGTCATTCCCAACGATTTTAAACGATGTGAAATTGCTTGCTGAATCACTTGTAATGTAAGAGAAAGTTTTTTTAAAGCGTTTGGGGATTAATCTTCTTCCAATAATTCTTCCAATTTCTTGTCTCTATACAATTTCGACTTTCCTCTACGTTCTTTGCCTTCCACGCCAAACTTACCGTTTTTAAACTTCTGAAACCACTCACGGCAGCTTCTCCCAATTAAAGAAGCCTCACCAAAAGCTTATCCAAGTAATCGATGTTCCTCAGCTGCAGATTTCTGCAAATTAAAAAAGTATATCAAAAGTTCCCGCAAATGACACTTAAATGGCACGAAACTTGACATTTTTGCACGAAAACAATTACGTAATGCTAATGCGGAATCACAAATACTTTAAGGTTATATTGTTACCAGATGAACAATAAAACGTTTAACGCCATTCAATTTCTTCATAATCTTCTGGTAGTGTCATCTTATGACGAACGGCGGGAACTTATTTGTACGCTCAATAGTTTTCATAATTATTTGGAATTCCATAATTATTAATATTAGAACGTGTCAGTTAACACATGCAGAATCGCAACGAAATATTTGGAACTTCTTTGCGATGGAGTCTGGTAGAATTAATTAAAAATAATTTTCGTTGAATGATTGTTACTGATAAAGCATTAGAAGCGTTTTCAAATAAATTAAGATATTAATAAAAGTTAAGAATTTAAAGGACAACTTTGTTTGAGGAATCGCAATGTCAGGGGTACTGCATACTTGATGGTAATAAATGAAATAAACATTATAGGACTGAATTCACTAAAATTGTTACGATAACAGCGCTGTATTGGTAAAAAAATTTTTTATCTAAGGATGTTACTTGAGGTTTGGCATTTTATTAATATTTTGGGTCGTTTAAAAAAAAACCCTACACTTTTGATGTCCTATGAAAAATTACTGAAATGAAATTCCAAATAATACAGTAACTTTATATCCATAGAAATTAGTATTTTAAAATTTCTAAATTGCTATGTTCAAGTTTTCTTTGCCTCTTATTTTATTTCAATTCAATCAGCTGTTAATTGAAAATAATTTTCATTTATCTAGTTAAGAAAAATACACATTTAACATAGAGCCCAGTTTTAAAACTACCTCAAATAAAAATCAAACTGCTTAATGTTGTCCTAGGAATTTTTCTACTTCACCATAATTTTTGTATTAAATTAATGCTGATGAGTGGGGAAAAGATAAGTCCGGTTGTCTGGTTGGTCTATTTTTAGAAAAAAAGAGTCATTATGAAAATTATCATTATATTTTCAAAATGACTTTAAGAAAATAAAGGATGCTTTATTTACCTTTTTCTCTGTAGCTAGAATAATTGTTTTAATGTTCATTTGGTTTTTTTATGGTAAGATCAAATTACGTTTTTCATTTTTATATAAACATTCCTTCTTTTCAATTTAACATGCCAAAGTAAATTGACTTGCAGTTTTTCCCCCTTTGTTACCGATGGTAACTTTATTGATTGACTTCTAATATAGTATTTCATAAAATGTTAAGTTTACAAGAAGTATTGGCAGGTATCAAAACTTGTATGGCTAAAATTCAGCAATTTGCAATGCAAGAATATTTAAAAATTAGCATTACTATTAGCTTTCTCTTCCCTTACTTTTTTGCTCTTTGTTCATTATCTACCATTTTCAAAACTTTATTTCGCTAAATAATTTAACAAAAAAGAAAATTTTTGATTTACAATGTAAATTTGACTATAGTGTCAATTGTTTACTGTTTCAGTTAACTTAATTTTTTATTTAAGCACTGGTAACAGAGGAAAACATAATGCAGATTCAAGTTAAAGTCTTATTTTTTTTATCCTACGTTCCAACTTAGAAATTGAACTCACGTTTTAAGTTTTATGGACAAAAAAACATTTCAATTGCAGCAGATGAAATTTTTATAAGTAGTGAATCGAATAGTTATTTTTTTATGAATATACTTTCTAAATGCCTCTCCATTTTGAAAAGGACACATTTACCCTTTAATGGGACAGTTATTTTTATAAAATTAAAATATACATTTCGGTATTGAGATTCACTTATGAAAGGAATTTTTTCCCATAACAAATGCATTATAAGCGTTATTTTCTCTCCTACGTTAGAATTAAGCGATTTTTTTTAAAAATTTGGTAATTAAACTGTCTAATCAAGGTTCGTCTGATATATTTAAATTAATAACAAAAGAATATCTTCAAAATTATCCATGTCGTTACAAATTCGTAACAGTATGATTATGACAGAACACAAACACAAAATTGCAGTATGTAATTACAACAAATTGGCACATGGTTAATAACCTTATTCAAACATAATTTATAAAAATTGAAGTTACGAATACGCGGTTGTGCAAAATAAAATTGAAAAAAATGATAAAATAGTTTGCCATGGAAGTTTTAAAATTGGTGGTAAGTACACTTTCCATTTCCTCAGAAAGTCTTAAAGCGTTGATATCTAAGCAAGACATCAGACCTTCTCTGTCCAACACAGTCCTAAACAATGCTAACTGTTTGAATCACAAGTGCTGTTTTTCAAAAAAACATCTATGAAGTATAATGGAAACATAAAGAGGGGCTGAAAATTTAAAAATACACGAGCGAAATATTTTCAGAAGATGCATTTCAGGAGAATAAACTTGACACTCTTACCTCACCCCTAGGTATGGGAGGTAAACAACTTCGAAACTTTAACTAGCAACTCCGATTTTTCATTACAGATTTGCATTCTTCAGAAGAAGTACTTCTATTGGAGATGCATTTTTCGGTTCACAGATGGAGTATAAGTTGTTTAAAGATGAAGATATATCGTGATAGATGAAGATCGAGGAAATAAAGATAGATTTTTTTTATATTTTAAAAAAGCCTTTCTATATATGACAAACCCATTTCTCTGAGACAAAATTGACTGAATTTGGGAACAGGGATTTGATTTTGGCGTCATATCCTGTCAAACTCGCCTATTTTTATTTTTTCAATTTGAAATATTTCTCGAGATATCATGATTTAAACAATTTGCTTACCATTTTCTTTTTATGATTACAGTGTCTTCCATGAACCAACATTCAGATACATATAATTCAAATCGGTGGCATATTTTTTTCCGGATAATCTGTACCTTTAATGGTCAGTCAAAAAAGGTCAGACCGAGGTCATGTCAAAATCGTCCCTAACCCCCAGAGGTTGAGATAAGAATACTTCATAATTGATGATTTTGGTATTAGTGAATGCGTCTTTTCAAAATATTTTACACGGGTATTTTTAAATTTTTGATCCGATGTGTAATTTTTTCCGAGATATTTGCCCTTTATAATACCGATCAGGCATTCTTTATATTGGGATAACACAATTTGGCTGTAAGCAATGGCAAAACGTGTGAAGGTTATTTAATTTAGAGAAGGGGCATTACAGTTCTCTCATTCCTATATTTGGTTCTCCGTACCTTTCTCCATTTTTTTTGCAACCGACACAGTTTTTAGAACGATTTACTTTATTTATCGTGAAAAATTATCGCGAAATTACGAAGGGAAATTTTCAAAATGAAGATCAAACAGATTAATTACTTGCTTTGGGGTGGTTGCAACTATATCTAAGAGTTCTTTTGTCTTCTGGATTGGATTTAAAGTTACGAGGCAATGCAGTTGAACATTGATAGCTGTAAATCCAAAATTGGGTTGGCTGTTCTACACCAGTTAAAAAAAGTCTTACTAGGTAGATATAATTATAGAAATATTTATGACTTCTAAATATATTGTTTGAGCGTTTTACATATGTAAAATTTTCTAAATTAGCCAGACAGATTTCAAAAATATAAAATAGGAAGGAATTTAAAATAAAAGAAAGTAGGAAGGATTTTTAAGGTAATAAAAGAAGCAATTCTTGCTGCAAATTCATGCGGAGGGTTTAAATTTTCCTTCCCAGGATATAGAGATGAAATCAAATTTTTTTTGACAGATGGCTCTGTTGATAGCAAATCTGTGACCCTAAAAGTTACTAAATATCGTACCTCAATATGTCATATTATGACATGTTAATGCGGAAAATTGGAAAATAGTGGCAATGTGATTTAATTCATTAAGTGATTTCAAAAACTGATGATACGAATTTTAGTTATTTTTCTTTTGTTACGCCTGCAGCTCCATTTTTAAACTATAAACAAAACCCAAAATCAATCTTGAACAAAAAAAAAAAAAAAAATATGGCCTGTCACATGAATTTTCAAGAAATACCTTTTGCCTCAACTCTTTCCTTATTATAATTTTTTTTAGAAATGACTTGCAATATCTTGCTGTTGCTTGTTAGATTGCAACACAAAATAATAAATCAAATATTGTAATAAATTAAATAAAGCACAATGAGGTTATTAGTCAGCAAGATGTTTGCATCGCTTCCTTCTAATTGAGGAATAAAACAAACTGCACTATTAAATAAACAATATCATAACGTCGCAGCAATTAGTACCAAAATTTTACAAGTAACACAACACATAAAAAGTTCTTGTAGTTTCAATGCTATTAAATCTTACCTTAGTATGAGCTCAATTTCTTCGTACTAAATCTTTAGAGTGCAACTTGTGGTTCTCAAATACTTAAACCAACTCCACTAAACAAAACACTTCAATGACTTGAGTTTAAAAACATAAACTCGTTTCATTTAAATTTTTGAAAAGGAGTATACATCATCGTCACTAAATGCTTTTCAAAACCAAACATCCGTAAACAAAAGATTGTGTTCATAAACTCGATTTTTAAACTTACATTTAACGAACAATGTCCTCAAAAAATAAAGGTAAATTTTAGAATAATATAAATACGGCTCAATGAAATTTGAATAAAAGCTTTTAGCTGCGTCTAATTAGGAAGCAACAAATAAAAATTACGGAAAGAATTTAAATTTCTACAGAAGGGGGAAATAATTAATGGGATTTCGTTGAAAGTTCCTGATATAATATCACGAATATTTTTATGGAGGAACGCGTTCTCCTCAAAGAATGCACCGAACGCGAATTAAGGAATGTTTTTCTAATTTATTCTCTGCAAGCACTTCGCCACTTCTCGATACACAACGTTAGATGCGGTGGAGGCACTTGGAAAATATTTTTCTCTCATAAGAAAGGTATAAACAAAGCCTTCTTGTTTTAGAGGAATGAATTTTAAAATAATACTTCGTCTGTGCTTGTTATCTCATTTGTTTTAAATTTACGAACGCTTTTGCAGATACGCTTTCATTACTCTAACTTTTGTTTTAAATTATATAATGTCAAGGAAATTATTTTAAAAAAAACTAATTATAAGGACCATTTGATTTAATTACCTGAAAATTAGTGCAAAACTCTAAATTTAAGTAAAATAAATACAATAAATGTAGTTTAAATTTCTACTAGATTTATTTTTCAACTATTGAGTAGCAATTTATATTATTGATCGTATATTTGGTTATTGTTTTAACTTTTGTATAATCCAGATGGTATTGTATAATCCAGAGTGTTGAAATAAAGTATTTACAAAGTTTTCATCTAATTTCACTGTACACTTATGCACCTAGAGGTATGAAGATTGCAACCAAATGTTTACATTAATTTTATATTCCGTATTTATGTATGTATCTAAAATAAATAAAGCACTAAATGTTGTATCTCCAATATTAACTCCATATAATTATTTTTTCACTCGAAAAATATTGTTTGAACTAAACGTTTTAAACTAACAACCTTCATTTCATAAATTTCAAAAATACTCAAATCAAGCAAAAACTGCAACTAATTATTAGAAAGAGTATTTTTTGAGTAAGTAAAGCAAAATGTTTGAGAAAAGGAATTTTTTTTAAATATTAGAGCATTTCAGAAAAATTCTATATTTTCGATATTTTTACATTATTCATTCCGAAATATTTTGTAAAGATGTATACTGATCTTCTTATCTTGTAGGCTTAGAATCATGAAAAAAACTTTCTTTTTTTTTTTTTAGAATAATACTTATACAAACGACTTTCATCTTTTTAAGTAAATTTTCTTCTCCAAAAAAAAAGGTCAACTTAAGATTTTCTAGAGAGTTTTTTCATTGTTATTTTCTGTCCAAACTTTTTCTTACTAGATTCCATTGTTAACTTTATTATTTTTTTTCATCGCAAAGTAGACGATTTTTATTCTCTTTCTTGCTTTCTCAATTACACCTTAATTTGCATGTGTAGCAAAAATTTGTCTAATTTTTTGCACGATTTAAATGCAATCAAATCAATAGCAGTAACTGAAACTTGTTTAAAGCATCTTAAAAAAATATTTTATTATTTCATTATAATTATGCATTTATTTTCATTTCTATGCATTTTAAATTTTTATTCTTAACATTTTCTAACAATTTTGAAAAAAAGTGACACATCAAAATAGTAAAGTTCCATTAAAATCAATTCTTCTCTGTTTCCCTCGGCAGTCAAACAGGTTTTAACACCTTGTAAACTCTTTCTCTTTAATAAGGAATAGTCAAATACAGATAGTATTTTTTAAGTTTATTTTGCTCAAACGTCAATTTGCAACGCCCAAAGGAGAGAATTTCTTCTACTCTTTTTTAAATACGATTAAAAAGAGATGAAGGGTGCTTATTATAGAACACTCAATATATATATTCAAAATTTTTTTACCATCCACAGACACCATAAAACTTAATATTAAAAATGTTTTTTAATACTGTTGAAAAAGTATGATATATATTGTAATTCTTTCGAATGAGTTGTATTTTATGTATAAACCTTGCCAAATTATTGAAAGACTCCTAGAAATAGTGCATTTACTAATAATACATATTTTAAAATTCACAGACATTGAAACTCAAAGCCTAAACTTCAATATATTTTGTAATTCAATGTGTTTCCATGACTCATCGTTAAAAGAGAGATTTAAACAAACATTATTTGGGACTAGAAACGCCCTCTATGGATTATAGAAGTTTCTCTTCCTGTGGCTTCCTCAGAAGTGAGCACTCTTTTAGTGTGTAGTTTATCTCATTTTACTCTCCGAGCTCTGACAGTCATTTGATTTAACAATCCGTGTTTTGTCTCTTTGTAAGCTTTGTTAAGGGTTGTTAGAAATGCATTTGAGATAAAGAGGGAAAAAGAATTAGTAGTTTAAATTTTGTTCAGTTTATCAAATCCCCCTCAGGATACAGAATACAAACACACGAATTTCCAACAAAATAAAAAAAAATAATCAAAAAGTGTGAGGCTATGGATGTTTGTGTAATTCTCAAAAAATTAGACATATTTGCTTAAAATAAATAAAAACCTTAATGCATAAATTCTTGATTTTTAGTTTATTATTATTATTATTTTTCTGAAATTTTATTTTGAGTTTCCATGCTTGCAAACAAGAACAAAAGTTCTACCAAAAATCTTGTGCCTGAATTATAATCTTAATTTTATATATATTTTAATTTCCTAATTAAACGTGGTAATATCGGACAGAAATGGCGTGATGATTTTTTTAAACATGATAATGATAGTAGAACCAAGAAAATGAACGATGATGAAGTAATTACACATTACTTATTAATGAAGAGCTGTTCTTATTATTTATTTGGCACAATTTATTCAAGAGCTTTAGTTTTGCAAGGGAATTTATAAGGAGCTAATTTGTAAATTTTGTTTTCCCAAATAATAGCTAATATGCTAAATAATAGCAAAAGTGTTTACTCTCAATCAATTGAATTGCATCCATAAATGTTGAAAGTAAGTGTAAAACAGTTTGATTTCTAGATGCTTTGGTTTGAACACTTTTGTTCATGTATATTTGGTTGCTGTAACCTTCCATTGTTTCCGACTCAATGGTTGATCTCGAATAATAGCATTATGCCACATGTTACTGAATAAAGTTGATCTTTATTTTGATGGAAGGAACTTCTAAAAAGCATGTTTTGTTTAATCTAATACAAAACATGTTTTTTAGAAGTTCCTAAAGAAAACGGAGAGGACAACAAAGACAGATAAATAAAAAAATAGATATGTTCTAGTTTAATTATTTGTGTCGGTATATGTGTTTCATTTTTGTGCATGATTTCGGAGTGTTGTTCAATACCGATTTCTTAATTTCTTTAAACTTTTTTTCCAATTCGTGCGAAGATCGGGTATTCCAACGAATATCAGTCAACCGTTGCAGTCCTAACTTTCTATTTTTGACGAATTCAATGTCGTAAATTCATTCTTACGACAATGTCGTAAATTCATTCTTTGACGAATTCAATGTCGGAATCGTTCCAAGCCTGAACCACGGATAGAACGCCAAATTGCCATTTGGCGTCATTGTACTAGTCAATTGTCAAGATTGATGGCAACCTCCAAATACTGGTTGAATGGAAAGATGATAATTTTCAAGTTTTTCATAGAGAACGATCTGATAATTTTGACTAATATACAATTCGCCATCTTTCAATATTGAAATGGTAGAAGACTGTTAATTTTTCTTGTCTATTTCTAATAATAAAAATATAAAAATTGCATTTTTCATTGCAGCATTTACGGAATATATTGAGAAAAAAGAGAGAAAAGAAAAAAGAGAGAGAGAAAAAAAAGAGAGCCTTTTTCATGTTCGGAACAACAGGCAAAGCGACATGGCACGTCATCTTCTGGAGTCTTATCTTGAGGAAATCATGTGGCGAAAGTCCTACTGGAAAGGCAAGCTTTTTGATTTAATATTGAAAGCAATAGCGTAGATATGAAAGACACGAACTAAATGAGAATAATTCCAACTTGTCGTTATTCTTCGCGTCGTTTTAACAGCGGTAGCCGTGGAGATAAAGAAGCACCCAAAAAGATAATAATAAAGATAAGGAAGCACCCAAAAGTAGATAAAAGATAAAGATAAAGAAGCACCCAAAAGTAGATAAAAGATAAAGATAAAGAAGCACCCAAATGTGTATCACATTTAGCACAGAAATAATGCTAACAAATAAATTTAAGAAGAATAAATATAAGGATAAGTAAAAATGTTTAAATCAACAAATGGTTCACTTCACATTCTAACAAGACGCGTAATTTGTCTTCATTAATGCTTGACACTCTTAAAGAAAAAAGTGTTTTTTAAAATTAAAACTAAAAAAAATAATTAAATTATTATAAAGAACGTCGCTGCTTAAATAAAAAATAAAAGATAACCATATAAGTCCTCCTAACTAGTGATTAAGCTGACTATAACAGAGGGGCCCTGAATTAAGGGTACGAAGCGCTCTTGCGTTAGAGTGTCACATTTTTAATGCTTCTTTGTAAACAATTCCTAGATTTATTAAAAGTTTGGATCTTACGGAAATTCAATTTTTCCATATTCTAAATGAAGATTGTTTTAACTTTAATTATCATGTTATTCGTTATAAATTATCATGATTTTCAGATCTCTTTGGCTTTGTCATTTTTAACGTTGAGCAAATTTAGTTGTAAGTTATAACAAATAACAAACTTTAAGCAACAATATGAAGCAAACTTGTGTGCAAGCTTTAGCAAATGAAAATTATTATTATTCCGATTTTAGTTCCAAAAAACTTTATAATTTATTTTAACAAATTTAACTTTAATGATATTTTTTCCGTAACTTACTAATTGAAGTAATTTATTTTAGTACGAATTTGTTATTAGTGCATTAAAAAAAATTACACTGACTATATCTTTGGAGCAAAAATAACAAAATGAAATAATTTTAACTCGATTCAGCAGAAGAATATACAGCTCTACTTCTTTGTAAAATTTTAATTTATCGGTTTGAAAATTACGACAGCGCCATCTAGTTAAGAGACACTGAAAACACACACTGGTTATGGCAGTTGCAGTTACGCTTGGGGGCAAAGTTGAAGTGAGAAGAATCAATAAGATTTTTTGCCCTCAAGTTAAATATTTTAAATATATTAAAAACTAAATACCTTGATAGTTGTTTCCTGTGTTTAAAAGTTTTCAAATTCTCTAAAATAAGTGTTCAAAGCATAAAGTTTAGGATTTGATTTAATAAGGACAGTTACAGCTTTTAAGCTTTTTCAAATAATGGAATGTTATAATTCTTTCGTTGTCTAAATTACAGTGTGTGTAATATGTGAACGGAATTGTAGACAAAAAATTTTCACATTCATGGCTGACTGACTTAGTTGATATATTTTTTTATCCATAAGCATAAAATTACTCGTTATCTGATACTGAACAGATCTTAAAAAAAACATAAGAATAACGTGACCATTATTGTCTTAATGATGCATAACTAATGCTTTAATTTTAAGGTCCGAATGTCCAAAATTTAAGGTTAAGAGAAAATTAACCTTAACCTGTGGTCTTATTCAGAGTCACGAGCTGAGATGAAAAGTGCGGTCAAAACAACCAGAATATGATAAAATTTGCCGCATTTCTAGATCTAAGTATATCTATATATATCTATATCTATATCTATCTATCTATCTATCTATATATATATATATATATATATATATATATATATATATATATATATATATATATATATATGTGTGTGTGTGTGTGTGTACAGAAAGCACTCTTTTTTGCGGATATAATCGTTTGGGCTGATGAGAAGATTATATCTTTCACTTTCCGGTTTTTGTTAAAAAATTTCATTCTTTTTTTTATTTTTATTTATTTTTTTTAATTTGTTGTTTGTCTTTGTTTTCATTATTATTTCCTTCTCCTCCCCTTTTGTATTTGTCTATAATTTTCCTTGTATTTATCTTCATTTTGAGCTTATCTAATGAGTTCTGTTTACTTGCAGCTTATGCGCAATAAATGAAACTTATTGTTTTTCTTAACTTTCTCCGTGTTTTCTTGAATTTATTTATTTTGTTGTATATATATATATATATATATATATATATATATATATATATATATATACAGGGTGTCTCAGTTAAGCGTTTCAGAACTTCTAAGAGGGGTAGGGGGCATCCTGACGACTCGAAATGATAAAGCAATGTGGGGTCGGAAATGCTTTCCTGAAGCGGTGCACAGACGCACCATAAAGAAAAGAGACCGTAAGTGAAAAATCGCTATAATAATACATTGAAAAAATTATATGGTACATGGGCCAAAGTAAGTGTTCGAAGTTTCTGCCCCCGGCTACAATGTACACCTCACATCTCCGGCGCATGGACATTTGAACATTCTGCAATACTCCAGGCATATCACGCAGGCAGCTACTGCGATTCTTGCAACCACCATTATCAACAGGGGTGTTATAAACCAGTGTTTTCATTTGACACCAAAAGTCAAAACATGATAGGTCGGGTGACCGAGGAGGCCATACAATTTTTTCAATGTATTATTATAGCGATTTTTCACTTACGGTCTCCTTTCTTTATGGTGCTTCTGTGTACGTCACCGCTTCAGGAAAGCATTTCCGAACCCACATTGCTATATGATTTCGAGTCGTCAGGATACCCCCTACCCCTCTTAGAAGTTCTGAAACGCTTAACTGAGACACCCTGTATATATATTGCATACGTATTTTGAAATTAGTATGTATGTCAAAGAGTTTATGTATACAAACATATTGAAAAACAAACAATATTTTTTTCACCAAATACATGTTCCATTAAAGCAGGTTCCTTGTGAAAGTCATGTTGGATAACCTAAAATAAAAATTTCTCTTTCAAAAGCATTTCTTCTGACTAAAGGTTTATTCAGAGTTTAAGGAGATCAATTAGAGTTTTTAATTTATTTTTGTTCGTATTGTTGTCATTTGTTCGTCTAGACAATTCGTAATTTAAAACATTAGTCTCATGTTGTATATGTTTATAAAATAAAAATAAATTGATGCAAATTAATTTACTATAATCGTAATATATAATGCAATAGCTTGATTGAATTTTTAAAACCAGTAATATTTAGTTTGCTCCATAAACTTTGATTAAATGTAGTGGGTAATCATAAAATAATATTTTCCTAATTAATATTTTTAACGCAAATAATAACTACGACTGCACGACAATATTTAAATTTTTTTATCGTCTCATTTTCATTATCTTTTAATTAACATTATGTTAATGTAATTAACTGAAAAGCTATGTAATCTAACTTCTTATGGATCAACAATGTCTTATTTTTATTCAGGAAGTTATAGGGCACTTTTAATTATAGAAAAGTAATTAAATAATTGGTACATTGCTGCCATGTGCACGTGTCGTATGAGTGGGGCCACAGGAACACTGGTCCAAGAAAAATAAAGAGTCCTGGATTCTTCACAGCTAATCATTTATTTGTCACCATTCAACAAAAAAACATCTTCATTGGAAAGAGGAGCACTGGATCACCTCGTGTATTTCCTATCCGGGAACACGTGTCTCCTTCTCTGCATGCTCGGCTGGTTATATCTCAAAAATAAATATATATATATAAAATTTGTTATATCCTAATTACCAGATTCGCATAAGATGCGCAACCTTAGTAATTTGCAGACAATCATAAAGTTCAGAAAAACGAGCACGCAGAGAAGGAAAGAGAATCTTACCAAATTTCTCGATCACCAACACAGAGCGTAAAAACACTTCGAATACTTGAATGATAGCGTCCATCCGGGGAACCGGCTTGGCGTAACACTCGGTTGTAGTTAAGATAAACTAGGTGCAAGGCACCGTTAAAATTAATGCTTTTAAATTTAGAGGAGAGCCAAACTGTATCAAATTTGGGTGGATTGTGATAGCATCATCACAATAATTTTTAATCAACTTGCGATCGCATTTGTTTTGTTGTGAGGGGCATTCATTTCATTTCAAGCAGTATTTTTACCCCTTGTTCGTCTAGATAGAGAGCTCAAACTTTAACTAGAGCTTTGTGCTGGTAATTATCAATCATTTTCAAAATTCTAAATGCGGAAATTATCACCAAATACAATTTATCAGCCATAAAAAAATTATACTGTTCTCAGATATAAACAAAATAGGATTTTTGTCTTTCTTGCTTTACTATGTTTTGGTTATTCAGATTTCAAGTTTGTACTGTTGTACTGATCACGTTTGTACTATTATAAAATATTAACTGCAAGTTATTATGGATTTATAAGCAATTGAAACTTTGAGTAAGAAAATTAGTTGTTTCGTTTTTGAGTGTAAAAGGCTTGTTCAAAAAGAATGCAAGTGAGTCGTTCAAAAAAAAAAAAAAAAAAAAAAAAAAAAAGCATTTATTGGTCTGATTGGTTCAATGCGTTAATGTGCATTCAGATCTTCATGATGCTCATATGCAGGATGATCTTCACAATATTCAGATAGCAGGATGTCAGAAAAATGGAGTAGCATGACTTCTCCTTACAATTCTTCTCTTATTTTCAGATTATCTACAATAATCACTTTAATGGCTCATTTTTGTTCTTGTGTTTTACGTCTGTATAGATAAGCAAGAATGTAGTATACTTGGTGATATAAATGAAAACAATGGCTGGAGAAGGAGATTTAACATCGAACTGTATAAGATTTATAAACAACCTGATATTATTAAATACACAAAATAAATAGAATGAATTGGATGGCCCACGTGTTTCGAATGGGTGATGACAATACAATAAAAAAGATGCTTCTTTTTAGATCCACTGGAACAAGAAAGCAGGGAAGGCCGCTGTTGAGATGGGCTGACTCAGTGAAGTCTGATTTTCTTGCAATTAAGAGAAAGAATTGGAGATCAAAGATAAATCGGAAGTCGTTATGGAAACATCTTCAGAGGAAGGCATTGGCTCACATTGGGCTGTCTGGCTTACTATGATGACGACGATAAGCAAAAAAATCACAGAAAAATCTGACTACTAGAGTTCCGTTACACGTGTCACATTTTTTTTCAGTAGTAATTCATATTTTTCACTTCCTTAAAAAAATGTATCTTAAAATCAGTAGACTTTGTTTGCATTTCGTTAAGCAGTTATATCAAAGTGCCACTTTTTAAAAGAAAAAAATTTAAATTGATTGATTTTGAGTTATTTCGTATTCGGATTTCGTTTAAATTACCGTTAACCGGATGAATTTCGAAGTATTTTTTATGAATAAATTGAAACAAAAATTGATTGGTGTCCCTATTTTTTATAATCTTTGATCCAAATTTTATTTGACCTGAAGAAAAGCACTATTGAAATTTTAAAAAAATAGTGCGCTAATGAACACAGACAGGTAATGTGACTTCCCAAACTTTATTATTAAGAATTATGGTAACAATAGCTTACAGTTAAACAAAGTTATGAATCTCCCATGATTGTGAAAGGTTTTCTAATTGATTCAAAGACATTGAAATGCCAAAAAGGCCTCTTATCTTTAACTGAATTGCTGTTAATAGCACATTAGTTAATTTTTTAAATTATCTTGAGGGTAAAACTGCCTGACACCTAAAGAAAATATTCTCTCTAAATAAATCTGATTAATCGCATAGAATTAAAAACGTTCTTCGATCCAACAGAGCAAACATTATTATCAGTGGAACATAACAAACTCCAATCATAGATGAGCTCTTGTACATATAACTAACAGTTCAAGAAATACCAACCAACTTTTAATTTCCTAAATTTTACTCACCTTGAATAAATTATACTTTGAGACTAGTGAGTTAATCAACATAAACTCGCTGCAATGTGACTTTACAAATTCAGGTGATAAAAGTCATGGATACAATTAAACGAAACTACGTCTTCTCCTTAATAAAGTTGAGATAGGTTAGAACTGATTTAAAGACAATGAAATATCAAAAGGTATCTTATCTTTAACTGAATAACTGTTAATGGCATCTAAGTTAATTTTCCCATTTGTCTTGAGGGTAAAAATGTCTAACGCCTAAAGCAAATCTTCACTCCGAATAAAGCTGATTAACTGCAATACCTTTTCCTCGATCCAACAAAGCAGACATTACTTTCTGTGAAACAAAACAAACAACAATCCTCGATGGGCAAACAAGTTAATAAATGAAATGAGCGCTCAGGCAGAGCTATTGGCTGTCTTCTTTCTACTTCTACGCCAAAGACAATCTGTAAGGCTTTCCCTTACCTGGCACTTCTTTCGCCATTTGTTGTTCTACAGACTTTCTCTCTCGCAGAATGGCGTCTCCATTCTTTGGATATTGCGGGGTATCTCCTGGAATGAACAGCTCCATTTTTTTCTTTATTTGTTACCTCATTGTCCACGAACGTGTGAAGGAAGAATTGCTCCAGGTTCATTATTTGGTTTCTTTGCCCTCATAGAAAAGGAATGGGTGAGAATGTTGGCAGCTGTTGCCAATATGTTTGTCTTCTCATTCTCAAATAGTTTTTGTTCTTTGAAACCTTAAAAATACTTATCTGTTTTGAAATTGGGGATTTAGAGTGATGATTGAAAGTAATGGCTAATGTTTAACTACAAAAAAACGGCGATTAAGGGTGGGATTTAGTGTGACATTACAAAACAAGTGGGCTCCACACCCTGCTCGCTGACGCTACCCGAATCCAGAAATTGCATTACAGTCTTATGTGATTTGTGTTGCAAACCATGCTCGTTCGCTCGGTACTAAGTTACACACCCGTTTGAAATTGTTTCAGGCTTAGAATCTTAGGAATTTAAATCCATAAAAATCTTTCAAACTTATTATTCGTTAAAAAATTAAAATTTTTAGTCAATAATAAGTCATTGATATAAAAAGAGATTGAATTGAAATAAATGACTCGCAGAAAAAAGAAGCAATAATTATTCTTTTCGAAAACAATTACTACTGAAGTTTCCCCAACTTTGTTAAAATATGCATAAGCCTAATTAAAGCATAAAATAGAACACTTTATTTGATGGTATGATTTTTTAACCTTAAAATTCTTCCCAACTTACAGATCAGCTTGCAGTTTTGTGCAGTTTGTTTCAGCTTTTTCGTTGTCCATGCGTGCGAGACAATATATATATATATATATATATATATATATATATATATATATATATATATATATATATATATATATATATATATATATATATATATATTGCGGGAAAATCCCACTCAACCGCTGCCTTCCCCTCTTTCTTGTTCCAGTCGGTCTAAAAAGCAGCATCTTTTTTATTGTATTGTCATCATTCATTCGAATCATGTGGGCCATCCAATTCATTCTATTTATTTTTATGTATTTAATAATATCAGGCTGCTTATGTATATCTTTATATAATATAAGAAGAGAGTGAAATAATAACACATAGCCAATCACAGAACACTTGCGGTTAGTAACGCACAAAACAGCCAATTAAAATTGAGAACGCATGTGTGTGAAAAGGATTTTTATTTTATTTTGAGTATGTCTAATAATGATGTCAGAGTTTTCCAGTGTTGTTCATGCATTTCTATAGGCTTAAAAATCACGAGGGAGGATCCAGTTTTAAATTTAGTAGAAAAACAAATATTGCGAAGAAATCATCGGGGTGGGTGAGCGGCAGCGAACAGGGTGTGTAACGTGGAATGAGTGGTAACGAACAGTGTTCATACATATATATATATATATATATATATATATATATATGTTACACTTTGAAAGCCTAAACATTGTAAGTTCGTAGTGTGGCCGGTGCTTCTTGAAAAAGATACAGGAAAATGCAGGAATCATAATATAATTTTATTAAAGTAAGGGCCAGAGCCCCAGAATGAAAACCTTACATGCTGGTGGATAGGTATAGAATAGCACATTTGACCTTGGAAAGAGGGTTTTTATATCTTTCTGGACAATATATTTAAATGTTAATAGGTCTCAGTAGCGTGGGACTGATCAATTTCCCAAGCTGCTAAAGCCACATCATCACATTTTTTGAGATAATTAGATCAATATTATTACTTTCTTGTGGGACAGGTTTTTAAACGTTTGCGCGTTAGATAAATGCTCTATTTAAGGATTATATTTAATATATAATTGTTTTAACATTACATAATATTCCCCCCCTCTGAAGAAAGGTCTGATCAATATGCTAGCCTATTGGTCAGAACTTCCCCCTTCACGCGATTTCAAATTAAAATTTATTATTTTTGGTATATTGTCCAATATTATACATTTATAAGTAAAGTATTACAACAATAACATTTATATAAATGTAACTAAATATTTCTGCATAACTTTGAATAACAATAATTAATAACTTTATAATAATTAATAATGATTATGTACATTTTTCCTGTTGAAAAGAATAAAAAATATCAAAACAAATCTAGAATATCTAAAACAAAATATACCATGACATATATAAAATAAAAATAAATCAAACCAAACTTTCACAACTTGTGATAAGTTCTTCTCTTGAAATAAACTGGATCCATTGTTCAGACGTATAGTTTGCTAAACTTATTGAATTATTCGTCCATGTAAGAAGAGGAAAAGAATGTTTGCAGTCTTTATCATCATTGTTTCATTCTTAAAACAATTATTATTCATGAAGTCATTTAAATTCACTTATCATTTACCCAGTTTTTCTTACTTTCTCATTAGTAATTATGTATTTTCACAAATATTGTGTAGAATTATTCACAACATATGACATACACTTGAAGAAATCAATACAAATAAAATAATACAAGTAATACAAATAATATAAGCAATCTAGTTTAAAATGTTTACTTTTCCACATAATAATTAAATTCTTCGATAGCATAAAAATTTACATACAAAGTGCATTATAAATCTTTGTAGAAAATGATATGCTTTATTCCAAAATAATAAAAATATAAGCGTTATCCATTGATAACAATTGATAGTCTAAGTTGGGTAAAATATTCCAAACTAGACGGAAAAAAATAGGGTTTTAAGTTTGTTTACTCATGCTTGATCCTTAATTGAGGAGAAAACATCAGTAAAGAAACATTCTATGTGAGGAGTCCCACGGTTCAAAAAACCATTTCTATATATTTCATTTGCAAAATAAAATTTAGGAAATTTATCTAAATTTTCCGAAGTAACTCTCAAACATCATGTAATAAAAAATTCAGACATAGATGCATTAAAAAAAATAACGGGACTCCAAAAATAGGGGCAGAAAATAAAAATGAAAAATATATGAAAATACCAGCATTGAAAAGCTATTGTGAATTTTTTACATACAATTGAAACTGTTGACTTGGATAAAATTTCCTTAATTTGTTTACATGTACTATTTCTGATTCTTTCTTAGTGAGAAAATTAGGTAAATCAATTTCAAATGACACCTCAGATAATTTCTTTAAAATTTTGTATGGACCAGAATATGGTGAACTTAATTTCCTTGTGTTAGGATAATGGAATTCTTCGTAAATTACTAAATCATTAACTTTAAAATTAGGTTCCAAAAAATGAGTGTCATAACGAATTTTGGTTTTCTTAAAAAACTCTTGGGTATTTTGAGCAGCTATTTTTCGTGCTTCATCAACTGGAGGATAAATATTTTGATTTACAAGAGAATTACAAGGTAATTTTCTATACATTAAATAAGCAGGAGGAAATTGAGTTACAGAATGAGGGGTGTCTATAAAGGCGCATGTTATTACTTTTGTAATGTTTCCTATTTTAACACTTACCTTTTGGAGGTTTCCTTTGATATTTCCTTGAAATTGCGAAATTAAAATCCTAGTAGAGTTCAAATGTTTTTTTGATTGTCCTATAAAATGTTTCGGAATTATAGTGATGTTGGATCCTGTGTCCAATATAGTTAGTAAATTCTTACTGTTCACTAGCGATGTCACACATAAATAGTCATTTGATGGACAGCTGTTGTTATTGCTGGGCTGCGGAGGCTGGGAATCATGCTGAGGTACTCATAGCGATTAAAAGAATTCTCAAACCTTGGCTGCTGCATTCTGTACCGATGCTGGGGAATCCACTGCCTTGGCTGCTCCATTCTGTACCGATGCTGGGGAGTAGGTCTGTTCTTCAATTTCTATGCATTCATTTACGTAGAAGGAGAATAAGTCTTTTTTCAGGTATTCAGATATGTTATTTATTTTCCAGTTTTCTTCCAAATGTAGAATTTCACATTTTTTATTGAAATACTTGATCCAGTTGGGGAAATTATTTTTATCCTCACACGGAGAAATATTAACGCGTGCTGGAGCATCCACCTGTTTTTCTTCTGAATCAGACATTATTCTTTTAATTTTTCTGTTTCTTAATTCCAAAGTCATCAAAATAAAGTTCTAATCGGTGATTAAAGCGAGAAGAAGACAAAACAAAGAGAGAAATAACAGTCCTCGTTCTTCTTAACCACACCCACGCATTCGAATTTCTAATCCAAGGTTACGAATCATTTAAGAAGCGAAAGTCGATTATCAAAAGATGTATTCCATTATTAAATTAAATATCATTTTCAGTTTTCAATAATAATTTTTCGCGACAGGAAACTATCACTGCCGACTTATCTGTTACACTTTGAAAGCCTAAACATTGTAAGTTCGTAGTGTGGCCGGTGCTTCTTGAAAAAGATACAGGAAAATGCAGGAATCATAATATAATTTTATTAAAGTAAGGGCCAGAGCCCCAGAATGAAAACCTTACATGCTGGTGGATAGGTATAGAATAGCACATTTGACCTTGGAAAGAGGGTTTTTATATCTTTCTGGACAATATATTTAAATGTTAATAGGTCTCAGTAGCGTGGGACTGATCAATTTCCCAAGCTGCTAAAGCCACATCATCACATTTTTTGAGATAATTAGATCAATATTATTACTTTCTTGTGGGACAGGTTTTTAAACGTTTGCGCGTTGGATAAATGCTCTATTTAAGGATTATATTTAATATATAATTGTTTTAACATTACATATATATATATATATATATATATATATATATATATATATATATATATATATATATATATATATATATATATATATATATATATATATATATATATATATATATATATATATATATAATCTTTTTTGTGTCATTAGCATTATATATATATATATATATATATATATATATATATATATATATATATATATATATATATATATATATATATATATATATATATATATATATATATATATATATATATATATATAATGCTAATGACACAAAAAAGATTAAATATCATCTTCATAAATACAATAAGCTATATTTTTTATTGATTTAAGATCATCATAACTGCAATATAATTTAGATTTATTTTTCATTCATTCCATCGGGAAAGGTAACAATAAATTTGTGTGAAACAAAATCTAATTTTGCAACTGACTGAATTGTGGTAAAAATATGTTAAAAGAAACTTTTACTAATTTTTTTATACATAAAAAATTTCCATTCTCTGCCTTCACGCATCTTGGATAAAAGCATCTAACCATGAACAAGAACACTCAGCCTTTGATAGAAACGTCGCCTATTTTGGATCCCGACAGATAACGTGCTCGAAGTCTAGAAAATCAGTTTTTATCAGGATGTTGGAACTGTATTCAAACCTATGTTCGATTAAGAGGTTGATCATATCGCTTTTAAGAGTATTTTATTACCTGTATTCACACTATATCAACTAAATATCATGAAAAAGAATCTAGTTATCTAATACAATGCGCAAAATAAAAATTTAGTATCTATGTAGTATTATTTGAATAATATGACTCTTTGCACCTAATTAATCAGAAATTCTCCAATATTTTTTTATCAGTCTGACATGGGCCAGCGGGATGGCCTAGTTAGTAGAGCGTCGGACTCGTGCTTGTGAGAACGGGAGTTCGAATTCACCATGCCGAATAATCCCAGTGTTTTAAATGGTGACTGATCCACGTTAAAGCAGTCGAGGTCACAAAGTGCTCCAAATTCCCATAAAAAAATCCATACCTCTGAAGGTACTGATCTAGGCGATCTCTTGTCTTCTGGATTGGGTTCAAAATTACAAGGCTGAGGAGTTGAACATTGGTAGACGTAGACTCAAATTCTGGTCGGCTGTTCAACGACGGTTATAAAATCAACCTGATATGAGCCCTGGTGGCTATGGGGATAGAGTGCTCGGATCCCAATGAGCGAATCCCTCCGGTTTCGAACCTCAGCGACGGCTGGTCGATACGAATTCTGCACTCAGCTCGCCCCAACAACAGTGCTGATGTAAAATATCCTCAGTGGTTAGTTAGTTGTTCCTCAATGGTTTCTCGGTTAGAGTTCCCTTGCCTTTAGACTAACCGTCGGAGGTTTCCGTAATTTTCCTCTTAATGTAACGCAAAAGTGGTTTAGTTAAATCAGAAATTCCATCAACGACAATTGTAAAATAAAAATATCCCTGACATATTTTAGGCTCAATGCAATGAGCCCATATACCTTTAAACTTTAGCCAGATTAATTTCAGACTGTTTAGTGAAGGCTTATCGATCGTAGCCTTATTAAAAGTTCATTACAATAAGTCTAAGCAAATTTATTCTGATAGAGTAATTCTTTAAGAATTTACCAATTAACCTGAAGGTTGACCATAGTAAGGTCAAAAATATTATAAAATACAATTAGAAACAAGATCAGAAAATAATGAAAACGATCTTAGCTAACCTGGTAGGTGAAATTTGCATAAATTACTACTTCAATGATAAATATCTTTTGTTGTATTTTTTTTTAAAGTTTTTTTGATAAAATTTAGTCACCAATTTAAAAATTTTGAATTTTTCGTAGATTTTAAATTTTTTTAAACTTCGTAATTTTGATAAAAGGTACTATGGTAGTTTTCGAATTTTTTTTTAAAAATGGCTATAGCTCTATGGTGACAAGAAAGCAAAAGTACAATAAAAAACATTTTTTTGAACTTTTTTAAAAAAGAAACTTCCGAAATATTTATTAGTCATTTACTAAATTGGGAACGGTATTCTATTCTTTGTAGGTCAATTTAGAGGATAGCAAAAGAAAATACCAAAACAGCCTAAATTGTCACAGCATATTAATATTTCAGTGAAAATGCATTAAAAAAATTTAATATTCACAAGGGAAAAAAAGAAGCACAACTTTGGCATTGCATGTTCATAAACTTTATATTTTACAAATCATTAAAAATTTATTACGTTTATACTAGTGAAACTTAATTTAATAGAGTCACATTAAAATTACAAGAAGTTTCCAACCATTTTATAAGTTTTGAAGATAAAAGTTGTCAAAATTGCTATACGAGACAAAAGTTTGGCATTAAAGGAGAGTTAAATTTTACTTTTAGAAACGAAAGTTAAATCTTCGTTTAAATCATTGGAATAGAGCAGTTGAAAATGTTATTTTTTTGAACATGTATTTCTGGTATACCTTTCCAGCTTGATGTCTCTTGGGAAATTAAAAAAAAACATTTCTAGTTTTGTTAATAAATAACTATCACGAACTCCAACTATTTAATAAAACTCAACGAAACACCGGGGCGTGAGTCTTTTTTGATAAGAAAATACCGACAAAAAAGTAAATTTTACGAACAAAAAACGAAGAAACTTCAACTCTAAATCTCAGAAAACCAAAGAACATTTTTCGAAAAGAACAAATACCAGAAGTGCAATTTCAAATTCACAGCGACGCCTGTTACTTTATAGGGTCGAGGTCCATTTTAGAAGAATTGATAAAAAAAAAGTTCGTCTGTAACTATTTCTTTCGACAAAAAAAGTCTTTTTATTTTATTCTTTTTCTTTTATATAAGGGAAGACTCCTGGCACAACATTCCAAAAAACATTTACTGCATTCTGAAACAGGAGTTTCTTCAAAAGTGAAATGGAAAGATTTTTTTTTTTTTACTTTCTGGACCATCCCTGATTGTGCTTGTAAGACTGGATATACAAGAAGACTGGAACATGTAATGGAACTAGAAGGAAACAGAAATGGGGGGTTGAATTTCACCCCCTTTAAGTCAAAGTCAAACATGGGTGAATAAAAATTCTGAAAGTTTCCTGCACTGGTACCTTTACTTAAGGATCGTGATTCGGGTTGGTGAGGCATTTTACCCCTTTTGAGACGGATTTCGATTCCTCTAACTTTACCCCGAGACACTTTGATGGTCTTTGAAATAAATCTTTCCGTTTGGAAAAGGGGTAAAGTTTTGAGATGTACTTACAGGACGCGTAATCAGTACACATCACTTCGAATAAGTCGGAACTTTCATTGGAGAGGAACTTCTCTTTTAAAGTACAGTGCGTTTCAGAACTTCAAATTATCTAATTTCAAGCGAACAGTGTTTAATGTTTTGAAAAGAAGAAAAATTGTGTAATCGGAATTTCTCAAAATGGTACGACGTTCTGGGAGGAAGTTTAACTGCAAAATAAACAGTTGTGGAAAGATTCTTGTGTTTAGATTACGTTACTGTTTGTGTATTTATAACAAGTTTAAATTTCGGAAAAAAAAGTCTTTTGTTTGAAAAGAAAGTTAAAAGGTAATTCCAAAATGACGCAAAAATTAAGAAACAGAGATTTTAGGCAGTATGTAAAAACAGATGTAAAACTCGTAAATGCAGGAAAAATTTTCAAATTACATATTTTTCACTTTAAAAATTTTTTTACTTATCAATTTGCAAACCATTTCCAAAAATAATTTTAAAAAAAAGCCAACGATACTTCTGTTTGAACTTGAATTCGAACTACCGTTTTAACATTTTGTATGCATTTTTTCTTCCATTTATACGATTGCTTTTCATAAGTGAAAAGTATAAATAGTTTAGAAATGTTTTTTTTCTATGATTGAATCAGGTCTACTGCAAATAATACTTGCACGAAACTTTAAGCAAACTGTTTTTTTAAAAAAATAAAAAAATAAATACTTTCACATTGATTTTAAGAATATCTTGACGATATAATGAATCAATTTGCTATTACTTAGGTAGTTGTCTGACATATACCATTTCAGTGTAAATTAGATTCAAATTTAGAGATGTGTTTTTTCATTTAAGAATATTGGGAATATAATTCCTTTAAAAAAATTTCGTTCACAAGAAAGCTGTTTAACCGTAAACAAGAAATTGACATTAGATTTATGCATCAATCTTTTTAGATTGAATCCAATTATTGAATTTTGAGAATTGATATGGACCTTCAACTGAAGTTTAGTATTTGGGGCACACTTTGCGCTTCAATAACTTTTGATTGAAGTATAAGAATTAGAAAAATTTTATGATTATATTACTTTCTACTACATTCTCTTCCAACATCGTTTTTTCCTTATTGGAGAATTTATCTTAAACTTACCAACATTTGCTTAAAAATCTAAGTTCAAACGTAGCTACGCATACAAATTTATTATAAAACGTATAAAAATATTATACGTATTATACGTATTGTTCGCCACAGTATTATACGTATAAAAATAGTGCAGCTGACTAGAAATACAATAAAACAAAGTTTTCTACTGTATGTCAGACAAATCCAGCTCAAATATTTGCCGAGCAAACTCACAGATCGTATCACGTACGACGTACATCGTAGCTACAAGTGATGGTTACTATAAAATCATAGAGTTATAATTTTTCTCAGTTAATAGCGCCATCTGTTAATGCAAATTAATATTAAAATTTGATGGGAACAAAAATTAATCTCTTAAGCAAGCACATTTCTATATCTTTAAGTCTTTCTTCAATTAATTTTTCAAGTCATTCTTCATTTTCGGTATTCTTGTGTAAAACAGTACGTACCTGTCATGTTACATTGGTATAAAATGGCTTTAGGCCTTAAAAATTGTTTTCATTAGAATGATGTTGTAGAAGGTTAAGTATTAAGTAATATGCTACACTACATTTTTTAAGTAATTTTCCCGAAAGAGAACTTTAAAATACCAACTCTGTACGAAAGTTAATATTCATTTATAGAATTATAGCAAATATGTTGTTTCAAAACAACAAAAAAGATGTTTATTTAAACGCTGTTGAGTATCTTTATTATAATATTCAATTTAAAGTTTTGATTTCATTACTAGATACTGGCTTTATGACAAAAAATGTTCTGAGCAATTTAAGCTCTATAATTATTTATGGATATTTCTTTGCACTGTTACTGAAAAACAAACATTCATTTGGCGAGCTATTTCCTTTAAGAAAAGAATTTTAGTAGCGACTTTCTGAGACAGTGTTCCTAATGGATTAAATCCATTAGACATGGTCTTTTGTCTCCTTTATGTAAATTTAATACGAAACCACTATAAATAGATCATTACATTCACAGAACATTCTCTGACAAAACGAAACCTTTATTTCAAGCAATCATTATTACTGAATAATGAGAAAGAATAAAAATGATGAACGTAAAACACGTTTTTTCCCTTCATACTCCCCCAAGGCATGCGAGAGTCGCCATTAAATTTTACTCTAGCATCAAAAGAACGTAAAATTCTTGCGCAATACAATAATACAATAATGCACCATTATCACAGAAAGATACTTTAAAAAAAAAGAGAGCCAAAAAGCCTTTTGGCTAGTTTCCACGTTCTTGGCGTAGCATCAAAGATGGCAGTAAAGTTAATGCTGGAAGACTTTCGCGATAAGCATTTTTATGGCATAAATTTAAATTAACTCTGGCTGGTTCTTTGAGTTTAATGGCAAATAGCAGCTTTTAAGTGCTTCTACGACATCAACAATTTGATGTAATGCCTGATAGTGTTTTCGCGACGCGGCGATAAAAAACATGAAATAATGTCATTTTTCGATTAATTTCCTTAACATCTTTCATTTTTAAAATGTTTGAGTACTTCAATTCAAAGAACTTTGAAATGAACGCAATTTAAATAATCAAAATGGAGAGTACTCGGAGAAGTCAGAAGATTTATGAAAAGAAAATACGATGCAATACAAAAAAAGAAAAAAAAGATTTAATAGCGATAAAATTCCCTTGTGTTAAAGAAAAACGTCACTGTCTAATGTTTTAATTATGAATATTGGTTTGAATGCAGTTTAATTGTTCTCTTTATATGTGATATAATTGCCATGCTATTTGCTATTAGTTTAAATGCTTTTATTCTCTGAAAGCATTTGCAGCTATTTATTATTAGGGAATTATCCTTAATAATTTATAGATAACTGTACTTGTATAATATTTGTAGCAACGAAGAGTATTGTTTATTTTTTCTTAAATTAAGTATTTGTTGCCGAGAAAGGCACACAAAGTTGAAAGTTAAAAGGAAACATTCGTAAAAAAATGCTTAGAATAACAAACTGGATCATGAAAATATACATAAATATTTTTGTATAATTTCACATGCATTAATAAAATTTTTTTTTTATACAAAACCATATTGAACATGGGTGTAAATAAAGTTCTCAAAAAAAGTTCGTTTACTAAAAGTAAGTAAATTGTGTCGACATTTCAAAAGTAGTTTGCAGTCATTACAATTGTTAAAAAAAGTAGTTGTAATTAACTACATTTGTAACTATAGTTAACGGTTAAAAATGTAGTTTTTCCCACCAATTTTGAATTCTAAATTGACAAACTCAAAAGTAGCAGCTCTAACATGATTGCCGCGCAAGGGTCAATTAGCTGTACTCGGAACGCGATTCTCCAATCCAGCGTCTTTTAATGACCCGGAACTCGATCTTAGGTCATTTTAGCTACATGTGATTACTCGAACCAGTGAGCCATTATAATCCTTAAACACGTTGGATTATTTTTAGTATTGTTAGTTTCAAAACCAGCTTTTTTGCTAACGTGTTAAGATTAAGTGTTTGGTGCAATATCATGATAATTCATGTTCTATGTAGGCAATTAAAATTTTTGGCGTATTATGACATTATCCAGTGAAAACTTAAGGAAGCCAGTAAAGTATCTATCTGGAAAAATACTAAGGAACGGTTTGAGGTAAAAATGTTATTTCTGACCTTGTATTCTCTCCCAAGCCCTTTATTTCGGCATCGATAATTCATTCAAAAAGTATTTTTAAATCTAAGGATTTAGTTGACAAATGATGTGAAATTTCTTATTAAATTATTCGCCAACTTATCAGAAATAAGATTAATCAAAATATCATTAGGAAATGATTTTATGCATCGTTGAAGAAAAATTATAAGCTTTTTGATTTAATTAATGCTTTACATTATTGAAATTATCGATAAATAAGTAATCAGAATATAGAATTTGATGAAATAGAAACAAGTTTTTGTCAATGTACACATTGAGATCAAAAATAAGTCTTAATTAGAGCTGATAATTATGTTTTCGTGTCACTAGAATTAAAATTATTCATGCTGCTATTGTAAATTCATTACTTAAGTTTCCGTTTGATGTACGCATGGAGATTTATTTTTTGAAGATTTCAATGCTTTTGTTTCAAAGGAATTTAATTAGAGCACGTAAATTGCAAACATTTTTATGCAGAAAAAACAATGCTCGAATTGTCAGTTATAATAAATACTCATTAACAATGTGTAACGAAATCATTATTCATTTCGGGTTCCAAAAAGGGAGGAAAATTTCGTCGAATTCGCTTTGTATTATTTATTTTTCACCAAACTATAATATATAGTATAATCTCTTTATACGTTATCCAATTAACGATGATTTTCTAAATTTAACTTTGTTCAAGATCTGAGGCATTGTTTATTTTAATTTAGTTGCTATAAACTGATGAAACTGGCTGATGTAATCCTTATTATTTAATTATGCAAAAGGAATGTACAAAAGACGTTAAGAATTGACAATGTACTAAGGAGAGGAAAAGTTAAAAACATACATGCATACATACATACATACATACATACATACATACATATATATATATATATATATATATATATATATATATATATATATATATATATATATATATATATATATATATATATATATATATATATATATATATATATATATATATATATATATATATATATATATATATATATATATATATATATATATATATATATATATATATATATATATATAACAATTCACTTCAGCAGTGCAGTAAGAACGACACTTTAAAACCCTCTTGTTACACTCTATTTGCGCTTTTGTTTTCATCTTTTGTAATCTGGCAATCTTTCTGCGAAAACATTTTTAAATCATTCTTGAAAAATATCCGTCCAAGTAAGTTGTTATGATTTTGCTACTCGCTTTATAGTCCCCCCTTTTTAATGTTTTTACTTTTTATTTTATTTTATGATCTGTTTCTACATGTTATTTTTACTTTTTATGATCTATTTTTATGTAGTTATTTTATAAAAAAAAATTTTGAGTGCTCCTCACACTATTGTATTAATATATTTTGCTTTGGCTTTATTGATACAATATCAGAAAGCACTCTGTTTTGCGGATATAATCGTGTGGGCTGAAGAAAAGATTATATCTTTTTTTTCTTCCTTTTCCGGCTTTTTTTCCGGTTTTTTAATTAACATTTTTTTTTTAATGAAATGTTGTTTGTTATTTTTTTTACTTATTATTTCCCACCCCCTTTTTTTCATATGTCTATAATTTTTCTTTGTTTTATTCTTCATTTTGAACTTATATATATATATATATATATATATATATATATATATATATATATATATATAATAATTTTTATATATATATATAATATATATATATATATATAAAAAAATTCAGAAAAAGAAGATAGAAAATTTTAATTTTTTTTAGAAGAATCCGGAAAGTAAAGGATATAATCATTTCATCAGCTTACACGATTATATCCGCAAAAAAGAGTGCTTTCTAATATTGTATCAATGTAGCCAAAGCAAAATATATCAATACAATAGTGTGAGGAGCACTCAAGAAATTTTACAGAAATTTACAACAAATAAAATAGTACACAATAAGTAAAATTATCTCGTGAAAACATAAAATAAAATATAAAGAAAAAACAGAATAAAACATGAAAAGAAATCTATAAAGCGAGTAGCGAATTCAAATGAACTTACATGAACGGGAAATTTTTAAGAATGATTTAAATGTTAACTAAACCGATCGAAATGTATGATGGTCAAGGAGTTGATGGCCTCGCACTAGAAAAATCTCGGGTTCAAATCCCGCTTTGGGCATACGTGTAATTAGTTTCTCTCTTCTATCTATCCTTCTTGTGTTATTTGGATGACATTGATCCACCTATATGGTACACACGATAAAATGATTCTTAGAAAAATTCGATACATTAACAGCAAGGAATTTTTTCATAAAGAATGAAGAAAATTTCTTTAATTTGTTTCCTTGAAGAAGTGACGATAGTTATTTCGTAACTTTGACGAAATTTTCGCTTGGCGCATATACAGGGAAACGGCTTCGTCAAAAACGAAGAAAGCTTCGCGAAATTGGAGTATCCATTTTTTACAGAGCACTTATATTGTATTCACCATGTTAAAACATTATTTTTTGCTAGCACCGTGTATCTAATTGATCATCCATTACATTTAGATTAGATTATTTAATTCTGGTTTTAAGTAAACAACTTTAAATCTTGCTGCAAGCGATTTTCAGATAAGCCAAAAAAGGAACACATCTTTCAACATCTAGGGCAAAAAGTAGAACATTTGTGTATTTTTACGAGAAATAATAAAGGCAAGTCCCGGGTGGTCTTGTACATTGTTTTTTACTTACAAGGGGATGATGAAGAAGAAGGGCTAATATGGAAGCGGCAAACGAGATGAGCCTAGGATGCAAAAGAACACCTTTATGGGGATAACAAAAGAACCTCATGCCCTCTCGCATCCAATGAAGAGACAAAGAGGAGAATATATATGTATACAGCTTAGTCTTGCTCGTTGTTGTTGGTTAACATTGCTGAGGATAAAAAAAAAGAGAAAGAATTTCGCTGGCAAATGAACTGGATGTCCCTTGAGAAAAACACCCGACATTCCTCCAGAAAAAAAGGATACCAAAAGAGCTTCGGAACAAAAGATGTCAGACTACTTTTGTTTGCTTTTGCAATTATGGTTCGCGAGAGATAAAGTTACAGTCAAGAACTAGTCGTACACTTCTTCTATGTATCCGAAAATGTGGCAGCTATATCGAATGTGGGAATTTTTATGCCTTTGTGAAGAAAATTAATTAAGTTTAGGAATAAAGTTTAACAAAAACAAGTTTTTGAAGACTTGGTGAAAAGAAATCAAAGTTAATGTGAGATAGCCGCAGTACTGTAAGAGGAAGTAATTTAAGACGTTCGATAAACTAGGAGATTAATTTTAATAGAAATGCTGTATCACATTAAATTAGACGGCAGATAAATTTTCAAAATTTTATTTCTATAGGTGTGGAAGATAAGTTTAAAGCCATTTTTATACGAAAAGTTTCTATTCTTTTACACGCAGAAATACAAGTTTCCTTTTTTTTTGCATAAGGAGGTGCATAAGCTCGAGGTATATTTTTATCAATAAAATGCAGAAATATTTTTCGAACTTAATGAAGCTTTTAGAATACAAAAAATATTATGTAAATTATAACTAATGAGACATAATGGTTAAAAAAATAACATTTTAAAGCTAAATATAACACGATACAGAAGCGTGTACGAAAAATGAAATTTTTACATTATATAACAAACTAAATTAAATACAGTGAATAAAATTAGTAAACCAATGTAAAATTTAATTGTTGCCGCATTATTAATTTGAAGAATAAAAATGCTCACTTTTCGTTGATGATGGAAGATAATGTTTTTTTTTATTTCCAATGGCAGGCCAATTTAAAAGAACAAAAAGGATAAAACTACAAGAAAAACAAGGCAAAAAGAGATAAATAAAATTGAATGCATAGTGACATGCTTAGCTCATACGGGCCCTAGCTTCCCAGTAGCGTCCACACACAGTGGTGGAGATGGGCGCAGGACAGACGGAAATATGGGGCAAGTCCATGTCCTCCCCAAGGCGACAGAGCTTGCATTTAGTAGAGTCAAAAATGTTTATGCTAAAAAGGTGTTTGGCCAGACAGTCATGGCCCGTTACAAGCCTAAAGAGAGCGACTGCCGTAAACCTGGGCTGATTTGGGATAGTTAAAATGTGGTTGAACCAGGTTTTGTGTATATTGCTTGTACGGAAATTCTCTGAGAGCATGTTCCGGAATTGGTTTCGGACAAGCAATTTAAATGAGTGCAAAGAGATGGAGCAACGAGATGCTTGGGCAATTGTTGTTCCTTTCTTGGCCAAGAAATCAGCTTTTTCATTACCCCAAATCCCGCAATGTCCCGGGATCCATTGGAGGACGATTTGCTTGCCTTTCAGTGTCAGGTCTTTCAGACAATCAATGCATTTCTGAATGGAGATGGATTGGGGAATCAGTGGAGAGTTAATATCAAGAAGTGCTGCTTTAGAGTCAGATAAGATGACGGCGCTAGTTTTTAAGTTCTGAGTTTCTAAGTTTTTAAGTTCTAGCGCTGAATTTTTAAGTTCAGTGGAAGATAATGTTACTTTCTAAAAACGTTAATCACTTGATTACTGTCAGCAAAGAGCAAAAAGTGTTCCAGTCACTGAACTTAAAAATTCACGCCTGTAAAATTATCATGTACATAAATTCTTTATTGCAAAATATATGGCGACTGAACTTAAATTAAATAAAATTATGTCCATAAATGTAATCTTTAGTCCGGGCTTTGTCGGTGTTTGAAACTGAATTGATTTGTTTATTACATCAAAATGAATAGTGAAACGAGGCGGAAAGGTAGAATTATCAAAGCATTTTTATTCTACAATTTAACAATTACAGCATAATTGAATGGAAGAACATAATGTGCTTACTTTTTGCTGACATTCATGAAAGAGGAAAATGATACTCTTTAAAATAATTCATCGCTAGATTACTGTCAGTAAATGGCGAAAGGTGTTCGAGTCACTGGTCTTAACTGCAAATTCTCTCCAGTAAAGTTATCATGACCATAAAAATGCAGGTTTGTACATTAATTCTTTCCTGTAAAACATATGACCACTGACTTTAAATTAGCAACGTCGTGTCCGTAGAAGTTATTTTCAGTTCGAGCTTTGACGTTGTTTGAAACTGAGTTGAATTATTTATCGAATCAAGACAAACAATTTAACGAGACGAAATATTAGCTATCTGTCGAGTAATGATGGAATTGGACAACTAGTCAAATTTTTATTTTGTGACGTAACTGACCTTTAACCGAGATTAAAGCCAAAAGGGTAAAAGATTTCTCACTGTGGCCTCCTTAGTGTGAATATAAGCAAAAACCGGTTTTGAAGCTTGAGAAGAGGTTTACTCTTTCCCGAACATACACAAACCTTGTTGTATGATGAAACCTGTTGAATCTATTACCTTCTTTCAGAGAACCTTCTGCTTATGAGGCATATATAAACCTTCAAACCAAAAAAGTTAATATGCTCAGCTCTATTTGCATAGGGCATTGCGTGTTTGTTGTCCCCAATTAAGATTAAAAGCAATACTCTTCCAATAAAAAGGATGCTCTTTAGCAACCAATGGATTCGTAACCGAGAACTTTTTGTAAGTAGCCTGATTCTGCAACCACCATGGAATAGGGTGTAAAATCGTAAAATCAATGAATTGAGTCAGGAAATTTCATATAATAACTATATAAACTAAGTCAACCGGACTGTATAGGGGTCAGGGGACTGGCTTTGCATCAGAAAGGTTCTGGGTTCAAATTCCGGACAAGGCATGAATGTTCTTTCATTCTCGGTGCTGCCTGACTTTATTATGGGAGTAATGTTGGCTCACCTAAAATATTTCCCTGAAAGAGTGGCCAACAAATCTGCCCTAATACGCCTGAATTGATGAATGTCAACCCATGTGGGCATTGAAAAAAATTATGTAAATTAATGGAAAACTCAACCAATTTTGCTAAATTCCGTTGCAAATATGAGAACTATTTTTGTTTGTTAAGGAAAGAAACTTACTATATAAATAAAATAAAAATGAAGCTATTCTAAAGCTTCTGAAGTTCTATATTACGGATCTTGGTCTGTTTCGCAAAGAAAGGAGCAGGCTGGATAAATTTACAGCCAACTCTTCGCATTTTATGGAAGCTTCTTTGAGCGTATCGCAAAAAAAAAAAAAACACTGCGTGGAGTCACTCCTCGAGGAAGAAGTTAAACTTCGCAACCTGCGACGTTAATTGTAGAAGAATCAGCAGTCGTAGAAGGATCACTAGTTTTACTCAATGACTCTTTTTCCTGCTCCGCTCGCTTCCGTGCTCTGTAATCACGGTAATATTGTGCATTTTTCCCTCGTGGACCTCTTGAACCAGTGGAAGTACTTGTGGTTGCCTCATCGTCTGGCTCTGGAAAATGTATTTGTATTAATAATGTATGTGAATGCGTCATAATCTAATTTCAGAAGAGAAAACCTACCAATCAATTGATATTCACAAGAGACGTACCTTGAAATAACCTTAAATCCGTCGCATTGTCCGTGGGATTGTTTTCACTCATTTTTTACAATTGTTATCCACTAAATTTGAAAATAAAAAATACTACCCTATTAAATTATATGTGTATCAAAACAAACTAAAGAAATATTTATAGAAAAACAATACTTTTATTATTTTTATGCTAGTGAGAACCAAAACAATATGGAAATGAATGAGGGAAAACTGGATCCTACCACGTGATTTCCCGGCCAATAAAAATGTAGCGTCAAACGTTTAACGCAACCTTGTTGGAAGTCGCATAAGAAGTATAACTTCAAAAAAGCAATGTGATAATACGCGCATTGCTATTTATGGCATTTAATTCTTCAAAACTATAGTTTTAAATTCTGGAATTATAGATAATTAGCCTGATGGTTACTTTCAAAGGCAGTTATTGTGAATATAGAGTACATGCAAATAACAGTGGTAGGATTGTACGAAGATTTTTAAACTGCAAAGACTTTTGCAATTCAACATTCCTAAATCACCATTTGGATAAAAAAGATTTACAAATGCTATGCAAATTCCTGTTTGCAAAACTTTTTTGTTTTGTATAGTAGAATTGATTAAAGCAACTTTTGAAATTTCAAGCTTATATTTATAACACCTTTACGAGATAAAATCTTTAAATAAGTTTGTGGTTGATTTATGGAAAATATTAATTAAAAAGTATGAAGTATAAAACATATAAATCAATTGTAAAGCATGTGCTTTTTTAATTTATTTACTTAAATCAGTGATTCTCAACCACTGTGCCTCGGCACTTTTGTGTGCCGCCAAATTCTTAAAATGTGCCACCAAATATTAGAAATGATACAATAATGTCTTGTTTCTGACAATCTTAAAATAAGTTAATAAAAGAAGGAAGTGTTTAAATTGTCCTTGACAATTTTAAAAAAATGTTGAAATAATTAGGAAATTTAATGATTATTAAAATTATTAATTAACGAAGGAAAGCAAGCTAAATATTAACTTTCAAACGGAAATAAAAGCTAATCATTAAAGTAAGCTATGCAATAAATAGTTATGAAAACAAATTATCAAAGGATAACTAACAAAAAATAAGCTAACAATTAATAATTAGCAAAAACACTAGTTAACAAGAAATCCCAAAAAAATAAAAATTAATGTAGAAAAACTAACAGATTATAACTATAGAAAACAAGCTAACAATTAATAACTAGACAAAAATAACTGTTACTAACTAATAAAAAATTAGTCAAAAGAAATAATTAATCCCTTAATAAACGTGCTTTTGCAGTACATATTATTTTATTTCGCATTCAAAATTATTATCACAAACTATTTAACGCAGTGTATTATAGGTAAGTAAACAACTTTTAAACTAATTTTTTTCATTGTGTGCCGTCAAATTTCGAAATCGTTAAAAGTGTGCCGTCACAAAAAAAAAAGTTGAGAACCACTGACTTAAATTAAAAATTTGAAAAAAAAAAAAAAAACTTGTGTTATAAAAATATTGAGGACCTTTTTAAGAGCTGCATTATTTTCAGCTTAATGAAAATAATCAATCATTTCAGAATGAAGAAACTTAAGTTAAAAGATAAAACACTTTAGTCGTAATTATTCACTCAAAATGACATTCTTTTTACGATGCCTTTAATGACTACTAAAACCTCTTCCTTTTAAAAACAGTTCGACTAAGAAAATCAACAAATTTTTTACAATTTTGAGAAATGCTATTTTCATCCATAAAAGACTAATAAATGCTACGCAGATTGTCAGGGTCATAAAAATATTAATAAACTCAAATTTCATGCAATTCATGATTTACAACTCTTGTAAAGCTTTTGCTGTATGGAAATGCCGTAAAACGGCTTATTGAAAGGAACATTAAATAACGGAATGTGGCTTTCAAGCACTGATAGTACTTAAGCTTGTTAACAGGAAGTGCATTGAAAATTAAAAAGAAAGTGGTAATAAACACTGTTTTTAAACCGGGTGGTTAAAGGCTACAAAGAGATTATGAGCATAATTATTAAACGATGGTTCGGTTGAAAAGAGTTATAAAGTTGTATGTATTGCGTGAATGTAATATTCTTCGCGAAACCATGTAAAAATGTCGTTAAAATGTCATCATTGGTATTAATAAAAATCAGATCAGTTTAGTCTATAAAGATATGTCTCTGGAATATAACATAAAAATTATTTTTTTGCAACATTTAAATTCAACTAGAACGTTAAAAAATACCTACAGTAAAGGTTTTATTTGCACACTGAAACGAAAGAAGATGCGGTTTTTGCAACCATAAAAGAAATCTTTACGTTACTGAAAGAGTTGTTAAAAATCGCGAACACAAAACAGCTAATTTCAAGTATTATGACGTTAAAATACATAATTCACGGCTATCTATTTTTTGGAGAGATATTTATATACTGAGAGAAAAATTCTGGTACAATTACCGTGCTATACAGTAATGACATTTCTGGTTAAAAAGAAACCGTAACGCTGGTTAATAAATTAGAAATATTCAAACCATTCATTTAATAATTTTTCCTTTTATATGGTAATGGTTTACCGAAAATTAAGATTTTCAGAACTCTAGTTTTTTTATCACACATTTAGCAAAAAATACGAAACTAAAAGTAAATTTAACCTAATAAATGGTTTTTATGCCATGCAATAAGGTATCATGATAAAATTGCCAAATTTTACTATCTTATACTATAATACGAGGAATGGTTGCCAAGTCGAAAATCGCCCCAGAATTAATAAACTCCGGTAAACTTCGGGGTCTGGGGTTTTTGGCCACGAGGAATCGATTGGCGCCGGTTTTGAAGCGCTACGGTCGAGCAGTTCGGAGTTACAGATAGGATATTTTCAAACTTTATTAGTTCGCCATAATGGCTATAGATACTTTTCTCCACTCTTATAAATGTATGCTAATGTGAACCTTACAATTGAAATATTAATTTTCGACAATTTAAACCAATAATATACGAAGGAATTAATAATTTAATTGTAAGGTTCGCATTAGTTTACATTTATCAAAGGGGAGAAAAGTTTAACTTTTGTGTTAAAATCACCGTCAACAAAGTCCGACATTTCAACATTCATCAGATTTCAAGCAACATTTTCAACATGCAGAACGCACCTCTACATGAAATTCTTGAAGGAGCCGGAATTTTGGAACGACAAGCGATCAACTCAATTCTACCCGCAAATGGACAACTAGAAGATACCGTCATTGTCAGAATGCTTCTCCATTACGCCGAACAAGCTTACCCGACCGTCAAAGTTGCTGTAATTCACCCTGAATTTGTCGCACGCTTCTACGTTACAACAGCGGATGGCGCTTATGAAGGAATGGCTCTTCTCAACGATATCAGCGACCAGAACAAGGCTTCCAACTATCTATACGGCGTTCAACAAGGATTCGACGTGCTACTCATTCCCATTCACAAGAGAGCTCAAATGGATAGAGGCGAGCACTGGATGCTAGGAATTTACGAAGCAAGCAATGGAGAACGTCAACTATTAGTCTGCGATCCAGTCGACAACCCGCTGCCCATCGATGCTGCTTTGAGAAAAATACTGCGACACGTTTTGAATACCGTTGTTACGAATGAAAAGCTGAAAGGATGCATCGTGAAACCTCGCAACGCTTACAACCACCAAGATGACGCGTCTTCCTGCGGAGTTTACATCGTCTTTTATGCTCGACAATACCTCTCTCATCGACGCCTTTTCCTGGACAAGAATTTTCAAGAAGCGGATGAACGGAAGCAAATTTACGAATTCGTTGTGAACAGTGTCTTTAATTGTATAATTTTTTGTTATCAATTACATTTTATTTCCTATGACTTTTCAAACTTTACCTTTGTATAGAATAGTTCCCTTTCCAAACTCTGTTTAGATAGTTTACAATGGTGCACTTTAACCGGTTATCTTTTCACCAATGGTTTCACAAATTTTCTTATGGTATGTATTGTTTTGATAAATCACAATTGAAAATTTAAATCTTCCAGTTAACTTCGATACCTGTTTTCTCCGAGCGGAGCTCGGTCACCCGCTGGTATTTTTTAAATTGTGTTACAAAGAACTAAAACCATCTCTTATTGTTAGTTTCATCAAATTCATTGCCGAAGTGCACGGGTAAAAATTAATATTAACAATTACTAATAAATAAAAAGTTATTTTTGGCGATTTTTGTCAATGGCTCATGAAAACATTGGGATCTTATGTTACTTCAACAATATGCTTCACCGGCATTGATACCGCCATATCGCTGTACTTTTTCGGTGCTACGTGCAGCATAGTCTTTAGCTTTGTTCTTTCCAATATAATAATTAGCTTCTAATGGTTAGTAATTCTAGTAATTTTTATTTTGTGTAATCCTTTTTTGGAAATATTGGTGGTAATATTGATGATTGGTTATATTGGTGATGATATTGTTGATTTTATTAAGATAATTTCCCTTTGACGATATTCTGCAAATTCATACCAATTATGGAAGCTTATGTTACTACGGCAGATTTGACCCATTTTAATTCGAAGACTTCAAAAAAAAATTGTTTTGACAGATATAAAAAATATTTACCCAGTTTTTAGTGGAGGAAAAAAATACATGTAACATAAAAACATTCGAGAACCGAACGATACGGTGTCCTTTAAAATTATCCTCGAAATAAGTATGATACAGCAAATTCGATTTCAGAAGAGAAAATCCCAAACAGGATTTCCCGATTAGAGGTAGTTTTTTTTATAAGAAATTTCGCAGGGTGTATTCTTTCTGGAAATACTCGTTCACCCGAAAGTGTTATTTTCCTAACTTTTAAAAAAAATTGTTATAAGATTAAAAAAAAAAAAAGTGAGATTGGAAAAGTAGACAGATTCCATTACAACCTCTCTTCTATTTCTAGAACGAAAAAAAGTGTCAAAATCCTTCTTAATTCTTCCAGTGGGGAGAAATGATGAAAATCTTTTAACGACAGATGTTGAGGATTTAGACTTTCTCATACCGGAGTACAAATATAGAAGTCTTGCATTTTCTGTTGATCATTGAATTACTATCTAATCTTTCAATATTTCATAACAAAGTGCAACATAAATAGATTTATTTTTAATACTTTTTAAGTAAGTTTTGAAATATTAGAAGGTATAGATTGGAGTTTTATATATTTTATTAACTTTTTAAATTTAGTATTGTTTAGAAAAATTTTTTGTTTTTCTATCTGGGACAAGATTATAACTAGATACTGAGATTTTATAACTAAATGAAATTACAAAAATTGTGACATAAAGGTATTAGTTATAGATTAGTTAAAGTTAAAACTTGCCGGTAAAAAACGTTTTTATACGGAAAAAAAACTGAAAAAAATATTTTTTTCCGTTCGAATTACTACAGAGTTCGTTGACGAGTACTTATATTGTTTTTGGGATATTTTTATTATTAATATCAATTAGTCTTTATTGCTTTCATAATTAATCCTAACTACACAAAGTATCTATTGTATGCAAAGCTAATGATAAATACCATTTTTCTCTGAAATAATTTGCGTCTAAACGTTTAGTACTTTTATCATGGTATTCTTGTTGCACTCTTATGCTAAAAAACTGCAAATCTATGTATCTATATTTATCTATATCTACCTATCTACTTATAACTCCATACCTATCTATCTATCTATTTATATCTATCGATAAAATATAATTGAAAATAATATTTTTCATTATTTTTTCCCTTTGAAATACATTTGTTATTGAAATGTATTTCGTCATAAGATATTTTTGAGGAAAGTAGGGAATAAATGTGATGGCAACAGATTTGTAAACTACGGTGCACATTTGATTTGCGAAGTATTAAGTAGTAGTACTGGTAGTAGAACTTTATTTACGTCGCTCCTCAGTTGGACAGTAATCTATTGGCAATGGTTCGGGAAACAAACCCTGAGGATTATCCGAGGACATGAAATCACAATTTAGATCTTTTCTTCAGAGGATCAAAATTGATACCACCGTGCACTGATACCTCATAGAATTTTACCACACAATTTTTTGACCGCTCTGCTGACCAAACTATTGGGACCATATTTTCCAGATTGCGGTAACCCGCTTTAGATTGGGAATCAAAAATCCGAATCCGTCGGAAAAAAAGGTATGTTTATTCAGAGAAAGTACGCTTTTGTGTCCAGATTCGCAACTTAAAATATCGTCACCATTAATTAATTAACGTATTCACGTCTCCCCGTTGAACCATTATGTTTGAGTTCTTGAACGCGAACACCAGATCATTAAATCAAAAGTTATTCAGGGTATTATACTGCGCACTGTGCACGTTATGTTATTGTAGTTTACACCATAATAACATAAAATTTTTGAAAACCTAAAAATTGACAAATGAGTAGCTTTAAACTTCTGAGGAAAATTCCATAAAAGTTCTTAAATGTGATATTTATTATAGTCATATTATTATATAGTCATATTATTATATTATTATATAGTCATGTGATATTTTTCGTAATCTACTGAAACAGCACTTCTATTTTACACCTTTTTTTAAAAGGTATTGAGCTATCGCAAAAATACCACGTCGTCAAAAAGGTGAGGGTTGAGGTCCCTTATCATTAGGAAAACTTGCATCCTCGCAGCTGGAGGTTGAACTCATTGAATATTACGAATAAACTTTACTGGTTAGAAATATTAATAATATTAATAATATCATTTTTGTGGGGAAAATTTAATGTTTCACAAATAGGCATTTTTAAGAATTTTGTAATTATTTAATAAAAAGACAACGCAAAATAACTTTGGCGAAAAGCTTGTTATCTTAAAGAATTATTTATTGCAAAGTAGAGATTAGATTTAGTCGTCTTTTTTACTAGATTTTATTCATATAGCTGATTGCTATTTGGTGAGTAAATATGGCTAGTTAACAAATTTTATTATTTTAAATATGTTATAATAATATTAAACAATTATTTTTTCGCAAGTAAATGTATTTTGTGTTACTAAACCACATTACATTTCTATATGGGTCCGAGATAGCCTGGCTGGTAGGGCGTTAGGTGCATGTTCAAGAAGTCGTGAGTTCGATCCTAGTCGACCGAAGACTCCCCATGTCGTAAATGGTGACGGGTGCACATTGAATAGGTCGGGTCACAAAGTCCTCTATGTTCCCATAACAAATCATACCTCGGGGGGTACTGAAGTGGAGATTGATCGGTTTCTGTTTCTGGTACAAATTGCAATTTGTGGATAGATGTATGAATGGGTCCGCCCCATAAACGGGCTGCGATGTGTGTGTGTGCGGTTGAAGTCTTATTCTTCCAAGTAGATGGCGCCACTGAAGAGCAAAAAACGTACACCCTGCTTTAAATGCTCTTGGTTTTATCAAGCAGCCCTGCTGGTATTGGCAAGTGCAATTTGAAACAACAACGACGGCTAAATGATGATTAAGATAGACGGCTAAATGAATAACGGTTGGATCCCGCTCATTAATTGGGAAACCAAAGATACGCCAAACAGCTTCATTGGAGCTGATGTACCGGCCTATTTGGTACAGCGTTATTTCGTCGTTGTTATTCACTGGAAGAGCAGTCACATTGGTATTTTCAACTCGAAATACTGCTATATCATTGCCTTTATTCACATACTTGCAAATATATTTGATGCTCTTCTTTTAAGGGCATGCATAAGTATTAGAGTTTAATATGACTTGTTGCAACGTGCGTGAATATTATTTTTGATTTATTATGTTTCTATGTCTAGTTTGGATCCGAATACGATTAAATAAAGATATATTTAAAATATACGTTAAATCTGTCCAAAAAATGAAAAAAAATTACATACAAACCATTCTCGAATACTTCTGAAGGTACACAGAAAATTTCATTTAAATCGGTCCATCCGTTTAGGAGGAGTTCAGTGACAAACACACGAACAGACGAAATATATATATAAAGATAAGTTCAAAATGAAGAATAAAACAAAGAAAAATTATAGACATATGAAAAAAGGGGGGTGGGAAATAATAAGTAAAAAATAACAAACAACAGTTTATTAAAAAAAAAATGAAATGTTAATTAAAAAACCGGAAAAAAAGCCGGAAAAAAAGATATAATCTTTTCTTCAGCCCACACGATCATATCCGCAAAACAGAGTGCTTTCTGATATTGTATCAATAAAGCCAAAGCAAAATATATTAATACAATAGTGTGAGGAGCACTCAAAAATTTTTTTTATAAAAATAACAACAAATAAAATAGATCACAAAAATTAAAAATAAGTAAAAATAACGTGTAAAAACAGATAATAAAATAAAATAAAAAGAAAAAACATTAAAAAGGGGGGACTATAAAGCGAGTAGAGAAATCAGAACAACTTTCATGGACGGATAGTTTTTGATATTGTTTTTCTTAACCTCCTTAGTGTTTTCTTATATTTATTTATTTATTATATATATATATATATATATATATATATTTTTTTTTTTTTTTGATATGAACGTTTTGAAAAATTTCGAAGCATTTTCCCTAGATTATGTTCTAATTATCAGAATGTTTCGTCAAAATTTTGAACTATACTAATTTTTTTTTAACAACATCATTATGAAAATGCTTGAGATGTTCGAAAAATTTCGCTTTCTAAATAAAGAGAATTAGTTTATATGGTTTTTTTTCTTACACCATTTAAAAATTAAAGAATTCTCAAGAGAAAAGTGGATTGTATTTTTTTTTTGTGAGTTGTCTTTTACTCTTTATCTTTCTAAAGTGATTGTTACTCTACAAAAAACTCGAATAGAAAGGATTTTAAGAGGGAAAAAAACAATCTAAATTTTGTTTATTTTATTTTCGGAAGGAACTTTTATTTTCGGAACTTTCACTTTTATTTTATTTATTTTTATTTATTAAAAAGAACTTTTATTTTCGTGTTGTTACTTGACTTATTTCAAATTTTTGTTGTTTATTAATTTTTTTTTACATATATTTTGTATATGTTACAATTAATCATAATATGTTTTGAAACATGTTGCATTAAATCATATAATTCTGGTTCAAACAGTGTTCGTCCACGCTAACCTTGGGAGTATTGTGTATCAAAACTTTTCTTATTTATTCAGAAACTAATTTAATTTTTTGAATAATTATTACATTATTATATTTCATTGAACATCGTTATCAAATTTTAAATTTTAAGGCTGTTAATATTTTTAATGAATTGAACTTCGAAAAGCTTTATAAATACTTACAACCATAGAATCTTAAATTCCGGAATTAAGTTAAATGGATTGTATATCAATAAATAAAATGTGAAAAAAAGTGTTCAAAAATAGTAACAGCTTCAAATATTAACAGTCCTTTTTTACCGCTAATCAACTTGGAGAGGCACTATAATTCCTAAAATAGTTATACCAGCTTACTTGACTTTCGCAACTTTTTCTACTTTTTAGAGGATTTTTAAAACATTAAATTTTTTTTCATTAGGTAATAGAATAAGGGAATAAAATGGGATAAAAGGATATATAATAAGGGAGTAAAAATTCTATCTAGATTGACTAAAGCGGTCAAAATGACCACAATCGAGATTTAAACATGTTCTTTGAAATAGAACATATTTCTTTTTTTCACTTAATTTTATTTTATTGGTTCACTCCTTTGAGTTCATCGACAACGTACGAGTTTGTTTTCACTACTATAGAGATAATTTTCCAGTTCGCTATCGCTCACCAGATCCTGAAACTGTTAGCTCAGTTCTTTTCAAATCTTTTCGCGATATAAGCTCATTAATCGGAATAAAAACGACACATTTCTATATCTTTCCCTATTTTCCCATTTCATTTTTTTTATGGAACAAGTGGAATGCTGCAAAGGAAATTTTCTTTTTAGAATTAAAGAAAGAAGAAAAAAACAATTTTAGATTTTTCCCCTAAGACATAGGTAATAAAGATGGGTTTCACATTATCAGTGATAAAACATGACAAAATGAAATGCATACATATTTTTTTTTAAATATTTATTGAAAACAACTTTGTCCATTACAGTATCCAAATCACCAAACAGGAGAAATTTAATTATTTTAATGAAATTACGTGAGAAATTACACTTTTTTCGCAAAAGTTATAATTTGCGACTACGCTAACTCGGCATGCTGAAAACAGAAAAATGTTCATTCCAGAATGAACATAAATAAAGTCTTTCAAAGAATTAAAAAATAATTAAAAACACCCTCCGGCTCTGACGAAAAGTAATTATCAAGTTTTATAAAAAATTAAAGAATAAGGATCCCAGATCTCTGCATCAATTCTCAGAATTAAAATATAAATCAAGCACATTGGGAACACTAACTGAGTGGGAGGATTCCTTTTGCTTAATGATATAATTTGTAACATTTAATTAAATAAACGGTATTCACATCTTCTCAATTACTTTTAAATTCCAAATAGTTCGGCATTCTAAAACAGAGATTATCGAGGTGTGATTTAATTCCTTTCTCAATTAACATTCTTAACCTGTTATTTCTTCCTCACGTCACTTTAGAAAATTAAATTAAAAGTCGTTTTCATTCCATTGGCGATGATTTGTTTTAAGGAAATAAATTCGATTGAAGCTATATTCGTCGAATCGATATTAACCTGATTTAAATAATAGCCAATTCAACAATTTGATACTTACAACTAATCGCATGGTTGTCTATGTTCAGTCAATCGCGCTAAATCAATTTTCAGATAAAATTTACTTGGATACCTGTGAACACCGTTATGCTTATGTGTCGAACCTGATTGGTTGACCCACACGTGACGTCGTTTATAGGTATCCAACTGCATGCGTTGCAATAATCAGAAGTTAGCGTTTTTTTTAAACGTTGATTTTGTTCCATAAAAGGGTTTATTTTGAAAAAGTGACTTCGTTGTTTTAACCCTTTCTTCGTTGTTTTAGTTCATACTGTGATCTTCAAATCTATTATACGCTGTGTTAATCCCTTATATTCCATTTTAATATATTCTTCACTTTGTATTAGGGGGACCGGAAAGTAATGCCGTTTCATCGTATTAAATATTCGTTAGTCTTAAAAACAAATTCCTTTCTTACGATTTATTTCGATTCATTTTCGATCCGGCATTGGAAGGTTGTTGCTAACGAGGATGAATAATATTGTTAACTGAAAATAAAATCTTGATAACAAATACCAAATGCACCGAAGGGACATTATTTTTCGGTCCCCCTAATATAATCACCCTATGCTGTTTTAATCAGGAATTTGTCATATTAATTCATGCCCTACTATAATAATTCATTATATACTATATTAATCAGTTATATATTATCAAATATACAACCTTGCATATTTTTTTACTTAAAAATTAATTTGAAACTCTCAGAAAATAAAGTTTCACCCCATATTTTAAAAAGATTCTAAAAATAAGCATCAAGGAATATATACACTCTAGAACAAAAAAAAATCGACACACCAAGAATGCACTGAGACGCACAAAATCGACGCTCGATCTGGCTGGAATGATGCCGACTGGGGACGTATAGTCTTTAGTGACGAATCCCGCTTCCAACTGTGTCCTGACGATCATCGAAGACGTGAGGAGGGATCCTGCCTTCACTATTGCACGCTACACCAGCCCTCAACAAGGCATAATAGTCTGGGGGGCCATTTCTTTTGACAGCTGGATCCTTTTGGTCATCATTAGAGGTACACTTACTGCACAGCGGTACGTCGACGACATCCTAAGACCTGTTTTGCTACCGTTCCTTTTGCAACGCCCAGCTGGGCTGGTTTTTCAGCAGGACAATGTCAGACCACATACGGCACGTGTTGCTATGAACTGTCTGCAAGCTTGTCAAACTCTTCCTTTGCCTGCCAGATCACCAGATCTCTCTCCCATCGAGCGTGTCTGGGATATGATGGGAAGGCGATTGCATCTGCCACGGAATGTTGATGACCTCGTTCGACAATTGGATCGAATTTGGCAGGAAATACCGCAAGAGACCATCCGGGAGCTTTATCGGTCTATGCCACGCCGTGTGGCAGCTTGTATCCAGGCTAGAGGTGGGTCAACACCTTATTGAACTTGTTACTGTAACTCTGCAATGAATTATTCAATTGTTCTGAAATTTTAATCATTTACTATTCTGTACATTGTCTTCCTATCCACCAATTTTAGTTTCAATCAGACAACTCCTTCTTGCTGCGTCGATTTTTTTGTTATAGAGTGTATATCATGAGACACTCCGCATTTACAAAGCTTGTTTCAAAGCGAAATAAATTTCTTTTACGGTTCCTAAATTAGATTATTATTTCTTAAAATGCCAATGAATTTTTTATTAGAAATTTTTATTTTGTGCGAAGAACTGCCAGAATCACCAAATTTCCTTTGGCATGCTGTTACACTGATTTGTTACATTTGGAATATCATGTAGTTACTTTTTTATTACTTTAAATTTAAATTAAATTTTATTTGTTTACCAAATGAAATACTTCATTCATGAGAAATCAACTTTTTAGAACTGTTGCTTCCGAATTATTTTTATTAAATTTTAGTGCATATTTTTTTAACTGCGGTCCTTGAGAATTAATATGTATTGACTTTGTTGACAGTAAACAACAACTGAATATTTAAAATACATTATACTTGTTTTGAAATAAGAACTACATATAAATGAATCGCATGCTTATTTTTTTGTAGTGTACTAATACATATCATATTTCTGATGCTCTATATGTCATATAAATTAAATAGCCTCAAGATTACTAAATTTATCGTTTTTAAGTTAATTTTCTTTTTGATTCGAATAAAAAAAATCTGTTTTTTAGAAAGAAGCATTGTAAGAAATCTTCCATTCCAGTCAAAGGAATACTAAAGTCCATCTAGAGCTTTGAAGAATTTAAAGAAAATAATTTATTCTTCACAAAAATAAAAATCTTTCTTGCAGTTGCATAACTTAAGTAAATAATTCTATGTCAAGTTATATCCATGATGAAATAAAACAGAATCATAAGAAAAAACGAATACAAAAATAAAGAGGTGAAAAAAACATTCTCAAATGACATCAGTAATTTTCTTTTTATTTTGTGGTTGATATTTTAACGAAGAAATGGTTTGATATAAATGATGAACATATGCTTTAAATATTTCTTTAATTTTGAAAAAAGAAATGGAAACTTTTAACCTATCTTCAACTTTTCCCTCCATTTCTTAATCGATTGAGATGAGAAAAACAAATGTTTGTATTGAAATCCAATAATTCGGCATATATTCACCTGTGTGAAAAGAGAAGTTTTGGAAAGTAGTTTTCCCAAAAAGATCATTTCTTATTTTTCTGATATATCTCTTCTAATAGATGATGAATGAGACTTAGTTTTTTACTTCTTTTTGCTTTTTATCCTTAGTCTTCAACCTTATCATCAGTTCTTCTTTCCGACATTCTCTCGGAAATGAAGTGAAAAGAAAAAAAAATCGTCTGCCATAACGAAGCAGACGATTATAGATGATTGTTTCGTCGAAATTATACTGTGTCAATTTAAGCGAGGTTTGGTCATTTTCAAATGTGTTTATTTTGTTTCTGAAAAATATTTTGGAATTTTCGTTAAGTACTTAATGGATTTAGAATTCTTTTAAATTCATTTTTAATGCTTTTCTTAGTTTTTTCGTTCGAATTGCATAATATGCCTAAGTCTAAAATAATATTGTTTAGAAGAGATAAGCATTGTAAATATTTGTAAACTGAGTAGCTTATATTTAAGCAAATTATTTAAATTTCTGTAATTCCAATTAATTTTTTATCAGTTTTTCTTTTCAGTATTTAAGTTAAGAGAAACCGTCCTCCTTGATGACATAGCAGACAATTGGGTATAATATGAAAAAAACACAACTACTTCGATTTAGTAGGAACAACATATGACGCAATGCTAAACGAATGGAATTTAGTTGTTGTTTATTTAGTTATTGTTATTAGTAGTTGCTGTTATTTGTTTTAGTTGCTGTTGTTTATTTAGTTGTATTTAGTTTCAATAACTTTTCTTTATAATGCAATAAAATCTGGCGAGCAGCTATTTAAACGATCGAACACTTCGTTTGCTTATTTGTGGCTTGAAGTTAGGCTCGCAGAAAATGCCGTTCATGGGTTAAATTTAGTAGGAACAACACAACCTGTGACGTAGGCTATATTATACCCAATTATGAATGACTGTTTTATTTAAATCGTATCGTTATCGTGTCCTATGTGGATAAATGGAATTAATTTTGCTCAAAAATCTTCAACATTTATTAATAAATTATCATTTAAAAAAATTAAGTGACGCAAATTAAAATAGACAAAGAGTACACACTCTAATGATAAAGAATATAAAAAAGCGACTTTCCCCCCCCCCCTTAAATGCTGGACAAAACGGCATCATTCATACAAATGATTTTAATTTCCACAGCAAAAAGCTTAACTAATAGTTGGATTGAGGAGTATATCGTTTTCTTTCATTATTTTTAGTTGTATTTATGAAGATCTTTATAATGATCTAGTTAAGCGTTTTATTTCAGTTCTATGAAATGCTTAGACATTAATTCTTTAAGTATAATATTGTTGTTGTTGTCTGTCCAAATTCTTTAAGAAAGTCGTGTGTTAAAGAAGAAAAAGTATATTTTGAAAAGTAAATTACTATTTATTTCAAATATTTTAGTTTCCCACTATTTCTTTCGTTTTTATTTATTCTAATGTTAAATAAAATTAAACATTTTTTTAGACAAAGACATAGACACATTTCAGACATAGACAATCATTAGAAAATTTTTAGAGACATTTAATATTTATTTAATTTAACATTCATATAGATGACACTAACCATTACTCCTTTTAAATGAAATAAATTCTGAAAAGAGTTATTATAGATTTTTTTTCTTTTTTCTGTTCAGGTAGAATATATTATAAGTCAAAATGAAATAAACAAGAGCAAATAAAAAAACATAGCAGAAATATTTTTACGCATAATAGAAATAAAATCTAACATAAAAGATTTGGAAATATTTATAAAATTTAATTCTACAACATGAATGCACGCTCTTAACATTTTTTGGCCTGAACAGTACAACGAATTCACGCAATTCAATCGAAGGAAATCAAAATAGAAAATTTTAGGAAATAGAAGGATATTTTATTCTTATGAAGGAAATACATAGAACATATACAGGAAATTTTATTCTTTTTTTGAGACCTTTATTTTATAAGTTCTCATCTGAGTTTATGTTGCAAGTAACTAAAAAAGTAATTAAAAAAAAGGATGATAGAGACAGAGATTAGATACTGACAGACATAAATCCTTTCATTTAAATAAAAAAAATTTAGTCAGCAATAATGAAAATCATTTCAAATTGGAAACTGTTATAATTATAAACTTGTTAAGACGAATTCGAATGATGGCAAAAATCTTTTCGTATTTTCAGAAATTTGTATTAAATGATTAAACATCAAATTATCTTTAAATAAATTTTTAAAAGCGAATCACTAAACCAAAGATATCAAAGAATTTAAATGTTATCTACAGAGAAATTTTTAACGGATATTTTAGTAATTTAAGTTAATTAATATTTTTATGCAAAACTGAACATATCTAACAAAATCCCACAAGAGTACAACTCTTCTCTTTTCCCAGGATCACCACTGATGTCAAAGGTTCACGCTCCTTTAAGTATTTATTTGGTGACATCGGCGGGGGTGGGATAGCCTGGTTGGCAGGGCGTTGGACTCGCATTTGTGAGAACTGAAGTTCGAATCCAGCCGGTCGATGACTCCCGCGTAGTAAATGGTGACTGGAGCAAGTTAAATCTGACGGACCACAAAGTCCTCCATGTTTTCATAACAAATCAATACCTTTGGGGACTCCTGAATTATAGATTGATCGTTCTCTGGTTCAGGTGAAAATTATGATCTGTGGATGAATGAGTGGATGTATGAATGGGTCCGCCCTATAAACGGATGTGACATATGGATATGGCAGAAGTCAAATTCTTGGCCATAGATGATGCAAATGGAAAACAAGTTCGTCTACCGTAATGGCCGACGACAACAAGAGCAACAATTGGTGACATCAGCGATTGCAGATAAATGTAAACTAACAATAAAGTAAGCTAACAACCAATTTAGTTTCAAGAACAAAAGCATTATTCTCACTTGTCCAGTAAAGGAAAAACAAAAAAATTATTTCAATGAGGAAAATGGTCTCTGCAAAGGTCCTTATGAAAAATTTGTTACGTGCAACAATTATTTTGTCTTAAGCGGAAGAACTTTGTATTTTTCGTGTTTGAATTAAACAAAACAGTTTATATAAATATTGTTTTCCAAGTTAAATCTCATTAGGAAAATAGTTTTCTTTTATCCGAAGCATAAATATATGTTCAAGCGTTTTATCATGATAATGTTCTAATGTGCCTTTTTAATGAGTTAAATTACTTTTCGTTTATTACTTTTTAGTGTGTCAAACATTCTGTTATACCGAATTCAATAAATTTTCATGCACTGTTGAATATTTTTCACAAGCAGGTGATAGTTTATTTTGTTGCTATTACCATATTTACAAAATTTGTTTTCTGTAAAATCATAATTATATCTTGGTTGTTTTGAAAATTGTCGATTTTTCAGAAGAAAAAAAAATTATAAAAAGCAGTCAGGAGATTAGCAGATCAAACAATTTAGTTAACTCTAAAAATTTCTGCAATTGCATAATGTCGTTATAAATATTCATAAAACTTTCGATTAAAAGTTTCATTGTGGTAATTATTTTAAATAGAATTTGCCATAGTATACACAACATATTCTCATACTAACCAAAAGTATTTTTAAGCAAATCATGCTAATATTTGCATGATCCTAATATGCTAATATGTGTACATTTTTCAAGCATTTCGAATTGGTTTTCTGATCGTATTTTAAACTTTCTAAATCAATAACTCAGAAAATGTTCAAAATTAATGAGAATGCGTTTTCATGAATGCATCAGTTATTTTGATAATTAATATTCATTATAAAGACAAACTATTCTTAGTCAATATTTAAGCTGAAGCTGTTATTTCTTATTCCTTCAAGAAATTATGCTAATTAAACTCAGAAGGATTTATTTGCCAAAGGAACATTACATATGCTTATTAAGATAAATAATTTTAATGCTAATAAGAAATGTTTTCTCTGATTAATCTCTATTTTTAAATTAACTCATAAAATAAATTACATGGAAATAAAAATTACTTCTGTTCTTTTAATTTTCCAACAACATGCAATACAGAAAATATATATGAATATGATTTAGCTGTTGAGATTAACTAAGGTAAATAAATCTTTTAATGAATAAGTGAAAAATGTTAAATTATTTCTATCTATGATACATTTCCAATGCATTAGTTTTATACACTAATATGCTAAATTATATTGAAAAGAAGATTTTGGAAAATTTCGTATAAAAAAAAAGATTATAATTATTTAAAATTTTTGAACAATCGTAAAAATATCTCACATTTTGTTCATGTAATGATATCGATTAATATTTCGCTATTTGGAGATAATGTATTAGGCCTGCATAATGCCGTAAGTAAATTAAATCTCAATTTCAAAAGTCAACGTTAATTAACTATCAAAAAATTCTTTTAAAACAATCCCAGGGAAACATGATTAGAAAAAAATAATTTGCTATTTGAACAATTTGGCACCATTCATGGAGATAGGTGTAGCAGCTATGTAAGAAAAATGCAACCACTGTTACATTACTAACTAATATCTGTTACAAAATAACAGACTTTTGTCTTAAAATATCTCGTAATAGAAAGAGAAGCTGTAACAGACTAACTTCTTTATCGAAACGTTAGAAGAAAAACCGATTCACTATTAATATATTCTTGGTATAATTGAGTTTAGCAGATAATTAGCACTGTTTTTCGAAGGCACCGTCGTAATACGAAATGATATTTTTCTTGTTAATAATATTCTATTTTTGTAACTACTGAGAGTTTGCAACTGTTACTCATGACAGTAAAGTCAAGTTCAACCTATCGAAAGCCAGCGCTGTCTACGCTTATTTTGAAAATGACAAAAAACGTCAATATACAGGAAATAAATAGTTTTGTGAAAATGAAGAGCGTTAGTCGTCTAATTTTTCATATTTAAACACTTACTCCAATTCTGCACTACGTGGGCTCATAAGAACTTGCAAAAACTGAGAACAAGGCAGTAATTTTTATAATGTTCATCTAGATGGAAAAATGTAGCCAAATTGGCGATTTTTAAAGTTTTCTTAATAACTTGTAAAATATTTAAGTCATTTGTCTGTTCTAAAGCCCAGATAATTCTTCAGGACAAGATTATCTATATAGTTTTGGATCATCGGATTGCTTCACGCGTAAGGCACTTAAACTATGGCTATTTTATTTTCCTTGGTGACAAAGCTTTGAAAAGCAACGTTAAGTAAAATGTTATCCCTGTAACGATATAAACCTATATTTGCTATGAAATAACAGATTTTGTCTTGGAAATATCTCGTAATAAAAAGGAGCAGCTGTAAGAGATAAAATTCTTGATTGATTCGCAATCGATGTATTATTAGTACAGATTGGTGTAGCAGATGTTTAATGAAATGCTACTGCTTTTATGATATTAAACAATATCTGTAACAAAATAACAGATTTCAGTTTTGTAATATCTCGTGATAGGTAGAACAGATAAATAAAGAAAAATTAGCATGTAAATTTTCGGGTTGAAATGAAACAGTAGAAACTGATCAGTTGAAAGAAGCGCATGTTTCGTGATCCTCCGATCTCCGTTTTAGTGGTTCAAATTTTTTCAGGCTGTTACAGTTAATAAAAGCTTATACAAAGAGTTTTGTTAACAGCTTAAATTTTTTCAATCTGTTTGCCCAAAAGTTAATAAAAAAGAGTTGATTACAGAAACAACCTCAAAAAATCAACCTCCCAAGGTGTACTATGAAGATGTATGAAGTTGTTTCATTCACACTTGAGGTTGATGGAAATCTACTTAAAGCAACCAGCTTAGGGAAGTTGTTTTTGAGGTGTACGGATTGTATTTTTGACACTTCACGTATATTTGAGGTGTGAATAATGTCACCGTTTATTTGTGAGGTTATATTTGATACAAAACATTACCTCATTTTCTACCTCAAGTGTATTTTTTTACATATGTTCACCTTAAAAACACTTTTTTTTTCTCCTAAGGATAATTCTATAACTGATACAAAGTAGCTCAAATTTGTTCTCAATGTAAAATTTCTCTTTCTTGCTGCTTATAAATTGCTAACTTTCTTTTAATGAAAAAAGCTTGAGAATTTATTCATTTAATGTTATAGTCATTATTATTTTTCTTGCGTTTACAGCTGATATCATAAGATTCACATTGCTAAAAACATCAGCTCAAGCCCTTCTTGGAAACTAACTGAGAATTTATTCATTTAATGTTATAGTCATTATTATTTTTCTTGCGTTTACAGCTGATATCATATGATTCACATTGCTAAAAACATCAGCTCAAGCCCTTCTTGGAAACTAACTATCCTACTACCATTCACATAACGTGAAAGGAAAAACAGGAAAATTTTACTTAGTTATTTCAGCGACTTTGACATTTTCCTTCGTTTCAAGAGTTTAGTGCTTTACGGTATATGGAATAAAACATGTTTTATCGCTTTGAGAAGTCTAATGAAAAAACTAATTGACGAAAGTTTTGCCATTGGAAAATAGAATATAGAATAAATAGAAAAAGTTAATATCAATAGAAAATATGATAAATCGAAAATTGAATAAAGAGAAAATCGAATGAATAAAAAAGAGTCAATGGAATAAAATAGAGAGATTCACACTCATCAATCACCATTCTACACTACGTCTTTTTGCTTAATTCGATGAATACTGCGCACGCGCGGAGTAACTACTTGTTAGTTGGCGCTTGCGCTGTGATGATCAAGCGAACTGAGCTAAGCCTCTGTTCCCTCCATTAAATGGCTCAAACACTAGGTTGAGGAACTAAGCTGTTCATGACTAAGCTGGCTTCTATATTAGAATAAGCTTGTGCAGAAGACCATCCTTGGAGGTTTGACTCAAAAATACGGTAATTAAAACATTACAAACACTCGCTGATATAATGGATGATATTTGTTAAGAGACATTTTTAACAGTAGTAAACTAACAATAAATGGGGGTTGGGCAACAAGTCGAATTTGGACTGATGGTTCCTAAAAATTTATTTAAAAAAATGGATCAAGCCTTTTCTTTCAGTTAATTTCTCGTCCACAGTTACTGGTTTTAATTCAAAATTTTTTCGACCGATATCACTCTAATTCTTCTCTTCTGTTATTTCCGAAACTTGTGTTAGTTCCGTGCTTCGCTTACGACGCAAGATTGCAGCTGATGCTGGAAGTTTCGAACATTTCGTTATTTGATTTTCCTTCTTTAGAAGATTTCGAAAAAATGGGAAGTAGTTTTAAATTATATTCCTTTGATTTACAGGTGTGATTTGCAGCGCCATTAGTCAGAAATTTTTGTACCAAAACCAAGAGTTCGATTAAGAAAGTTTTATGCCTTGTCGCATGAATTAATTGCGACAGCGTTTTTTTTTTTTACCTGAACTATTTCGAGTTATAATTGTTTGAAAACGTACAGTTTAACTTAAGACTCCCTATGTAAGACATTAAAAAACTATTTTAAATTATGAAAAATACAAATAAATTTAAAAAGAAAAGGTAAAAATTAATTTCATGCCTTTTTCCACAAAAAGATCCGTAATTATTGCCATTTTCCCAATACTTTTTCTTCAGGGTTCCACTTTATTTTGTCAATATCGTCGATAGAAATATTTCCACCTTTCTTATTTCTTCAGCATTTATTCCAAATAAAAGTTCGTCGAATGAATGATGGTCTAATCCTCGATATTAAATGAATCTTGAAGAGATAATAGTGTTCTATACGAAGTAAAAGAAGAATTCCGAATGTTTGAGTGGCTTTTTCGCTTCAGAAAACCCCTGAAGGTGGAAATAACGAAAAAGGCCTGTGGGCTGGCATGTGAGTGGAGGGTTAGGGGAACTGTTGCCAATTCTCTGGGGGGTGCAGTACAAGAAGGAAGGGGGTGAGCACACCAGAAGTGGATTAAATGCTATAGGCAGTCGATGGAAAAGATTAAGTAAGACCCCAAGGGTACCACCCAAATGAACATGAACATAGAAGTGCAAAAGTCTTATTCAGAATTCCAATGAGTTTCGAGAAAGTAACTATTAGTGTGGCAATTATTTATGATTCTTAAGTAGTAAGGTCTGCTGAGTGCTGTTACGAGGATGCTACACCATGGAAGAAATGTTTCATGGCAAATTCTATTTTATTTTCCATTGGTGTTTTAAAATTCAAAGCCTGGAGGAAAGTAAGTTTAAATAAATCACGAAGTTTCAAATACTGAAAAAAATGTTTTCGAAATATGAAAATTTGAACCACTTATTACACGATAACTTTCTCACTGCGATACAAAGTAATCTTTCCATAATTTGTTTAAATTTTGATGTTTTGAATTATTTTGTTCAGTATTTGAAACTTCATGGCTTTTCCTAGGTTTACCAGAATTCTTTTTTTCTCTACACTTTATATCTTAAGTTACTTTTGTAGGTGAAAGAGAATCTACCCCGGATGATTTCTTCTTCAGTATAGCTTCCTCCACTGACAAAAAATTGAAAATATACTTATTTGAAAAAATGTACACTATTTCGAAACTATGTACAGTAATGTGTATTTTAATTTTTAAAAGAATGTGTTGGAGTTCATATACCGTGTCTCAAAATCCTTACAAGAAATAATTTTCATGAAAAACATAGCTTTTCATTAAGTATTATGAAGTTTCTATTGACATATTAGGTATAGGGTTATTTATGGAACTGCATATCAAGTATACTGTCTCCATGGTTTCTCTGGAGCTTTCATCTATATTTCTTTTGTTGAAATTTTGGTTGTCATTTTGCATAAATGTGGCTCAATTACATCTTTCAAAGCTTGTGTAGTTACGGCATTGTTTTTGTAAGCTGCAAACTTGTTTATTAATTTTTTTTAAAGTTCTTACTGCATTAAACTTACTATCTGAGTGGTCAATTATTATAACCACCAAAACTGGAAATTACATACCCAGGGAATAATAAAACAATCTTTAAAATATTAAAAAATGATGAATGTTCCCTTGTGTATTATTTTCATTGGCAACATTTTATGACGCAAGACTGAAATTTTATGACTTAATTTATGAATAAGCAATATGTCTTAAGTATTTTCTTTTCTAAAAATAATTGTAGAAAAAGCGTCATTTCGTATTGAATTGAGGATGTCCAACAATTTTATGTTTCGATTTCACTTCTTTTCATCTTTAATTCACAAGTTGGAAAAGGTAAGTCTAAAATTAACTACAGATATTAATGTTTGTCGTTTTATCTAAAGTATAATCACTTTGAAAATAGAGGAGGAAATTTTTTTTCTAGCGCATCTTTAACTCAAGGTAGCTTAAAATTATCTTTCTATCTTGGACATTAAAATGCAGCTAATATAAATGGGAAACTACATTCAATTAATTGTATGTTAAGTTACTTGCACGGTAAGTTGCAGTTTTTTTTAATGTATTTTCATTTTATGATATTTTCTCGTAAGCTCCGATGTTCTTAACATTGGTATGGGGAACATAGATATTAGTATGTAATTAAGAAGAAATTGTTTCATAGGATCAGAAATAGAATATCTGAGATAAATTTTGGAAATTTAATTTATGAAAATAAAGCAGAACCTTTACTAAGACTATTAAGGAAAAGCCGATTCATTATTAAAGCATTAGATATATCCCAAAATTTAGAAACATTCTCCAACAAGATGACAACTTACGAGGAAAAATATGTAGCTATAATGAACTTGAAATTGTTTCAGGGGATCAGAATAAAACTATCTAAGATAAATTTAGGAAATTTAGATCATGAAAACACAAAGCAGAACTTTCATCAAGACAATTAAGGAAAAATCGATTCATTATTAAAGCATTAGATATATCCTAAAGTTTAGAAACATTCTCCAACAAGATGACAACCTACGAGGAAAAATATGTAACTATGATGAACTTGAAATTGTTTCAGGGGATCAGAATAAAACTATCTAAGATAAATTTAGGAAATTTAGATCATGAAAACACAAAGCAGAACTTTCATCAAGACAATTAAGGAAAATGATGAACTTGAAATTGTTTCAGGGGATCAGAATAAAACTATCTAAGATAAATTTAGGAAATTTAGATCATGAAAACACAAAGCAGAACTTTCATCAAGACAATTAAGGAAAATAATGAACTTGAAATTGTTTCAGGGGATCAGAATAAAACTATCTAAGATAAATTTAGGAAATTTATACCATGAAAACACAAAGCAGAACTTTCATCAAGACAATTAAGGAAAAACCGATTCATTATTGAAGCATTAGATATATCCTAAAGTTTAGAAACATTCTCCAACAAGATGACAACTTACGAGGAAAAATATGTAACTATGATGAACTTGAAATTGTTTCAGGGGATCAGAATAAAACTATCTAAGATAAATTTAGGAAATTTAGATCATGAAAACACAAAGCAGAACTTTCATCAAGACAATTAAGGAAAATGATGAACTTGAAATTGTTTCAGGGGATCAGAATAAAACTATCTAAGATAAATTTAGGAAATTTAGATCATGAAAACACAAAGCAGAACTTTCATCAAGACAATTAAGGAAAATGATGAACTTGAAATTGTTTCAGGGGATCAGAATAAAACAACTTAAGATAAATGTAGAATATTTAGTTCATGAAAACCAAACAGAACTTTTATTAACAAAATTTTATGAAAACAGCTTATATCCTAGAGCTAGAGTTACAGAGTCTTGAAAGTTATATCCGAAAGTTAGGGTTTTAGAGATATATCCTAGAGAGAGTTAGCAGGCATTTTTCTGTAAAGTGAATATTAAAATTATGGCAGAAAAATGTAATCGTGTACAGTGAGCAAGAAAGGAATACATTGAATACTGATTGATATCCTACTGATCGGATTTTCACGTATTTGGAATAAAATCCAATGAAGTACGTGTGTGACCTGAAATGTGCTAATTTGTTAGTGCTAATTAATTTTTAAATCAAATTTTTTAGGAACTATTCGATCTATTTAGTTCATATTTCGTATTCTGCCATAAAAAATTACTTTCGAAAAAATAAATTAAAATATATATCTTACAATTAAAAATGTTCTCGATTTTTATTAAATAAAATGCTAAAAAACTGAATAATTTTTGAAAATTTCCTTTGGTTTGGAATTAGACTTATTTAACGAATTTTATAATTAGGTTTGATATCGTTTTTTTCGTTCCCGAGATAAGATAAATACGCAAAAAGTAAGCATAATTCTAAACGAAAAATTAAAGTAAAATTAAAATTAACTTTCAACGGCTTTCCTTAAAAAGCTATTGGGACCGTGTTTCTTAGATAGCGACTAAATCCTATATTTGGAGTGCAAGATATCCTGTTTCGAGAATCAGAGAAATAACGTTTTTTTGACTGATTTTATAACCTAAAATATCGTCTTAGGAAATTAATTGCTATCTTTGAAGTCACCCTCTCAAACCTTTAAGTTTAAGTCTTAGCACGTGAAAATCCGATCATTAGACCAAATAATTATTCTGGATGTTTCTTTTTTTTTCGTTTTTGCGCACTGCATATGAAATCAATTCGCGGGTTCAGAATGAAATATTTGAAATCAATTAATGAAATATGGATAAACTATTTATGAAAGCAGAACAGAGCTTTCGAGACAAAGCTTCATGGAGATAGATTATTAATGAATGGACATGATGATTAATTAATCAATTAACAGTATTTAAAATTTACAAAGAATTCAAAAAGTTATTAGAATAAGAAACAAGTGCAAATATGATGAACAAGACATTAGTTAATGAAACCTGAAATAACAATCTGAGATAAATTTATAAAGAAAAGAACAAGACCTTCATTAATGCATTTTATGGAATGCTGATGAACAATACATGGCAACAGGATCTTTAAAATAAAGTTTTTAACGATTCTTTTATAAGACAATTATTAGAATCACGGGGGAACATGTAATTATGATGATTAAGAAATCAAATCATGGAAACAGAAAGGAAAAGTCAAAAATCAATTCAAGATGCATATTTTAAATTTTCATGAATGCAGAATAAATTTATCAAAATATTCCATGAAATAGAGATGCCTATTGCATTATGGCTTTCAAAATAATTTTGAAGATTATTTAATAAGATTATTGAAGAAATTATGGATGGAAAGACTAGTTATAAGGAGCATGAAATCTGATTAGAAGCAAATCGGAGCACTATTTTTGAAATTTGAAATATTCATTAAAAAAAGCATTTATTAAGAAAACTTGTGGCATAGACGTGAACAATTAATAAATATCGGACGGTGATCTCAAAGATTCTTTATGCAGGCATTGAATGAACTCTTGAGGGCTGAAATTGATGGTTTTGGTACTAAAAATTGGTTGACAATGGTTGAATGATTTGTTACTAAAATACAAGTTGGACATAAAATCTTTTACCAGAATGGATAATTCAGGGTACCAATTTAAGAAATCTCGATAAAATATCCATGCAAACAGGACGACTTTTAATAAGGCGTTTGTTTAAATTTAGATGATCTATTCATGACGATAACTTATGGGTTCTTTATTTAAAATTAATACAACCATTAAAAAATCCCAGTTGAAAATTCTCATTTCGATTTAAAATTCTATTTCATCACATTTAGTCGAAGTTCGATGTTAATAAATCCTCTCAATAATTGTTCTTTTGTCCAAATGTTTTTTTCTTTTAACCTAAATTGATAGAAGAAAAGAAACAACTAAACTCTCGAAGCGTATTTGCAAATAGAACGGAAATAAATGGAGGAAAACTTTTACGGAACAGTCGAGGAAACAGTGGACTGACATATTTCCTGAGAGGAGAGGTCGGAAAAAGTTTCGAACGTCTATTGCAGTTCTTGGGGGCAACGAGGCTGTCATTCTGGAGCGAATTTCTTTGCTGAAAGTGGGATTTGGGAATTAAATAGAACTGGAATACTTTGCGGAGCGTAAAAACAGATTGAAGTCGAAGCAGTCACCCCAGGATAATCATGTGAAAAAAGGAACAAAAATGCAAAACAATGAAAATTGAAGAAGATAGTAATATTTTAAAATAAAAACATTAAATGAGCAAAATTCAACGTAATTTAGTTTAGTGAAGAGCGATTTGTTTATTGGTTAGGCGATGAGTTTTAAGTTAAAAAACTGTTGGTTACTGGAAAATTGAATTCAGAATTAATCACCAACAGAATTAACCACCAACACACTAAATTCAAAATTAATTGTCTACATAATTTATTTTAGTAAAGAGCAATTTGATTATTGATTTGGTGAGGAATTCTAAGTTAGATCACGGTTGATAACTGGAAACTTAAATTTAGAGTTACTCATCAGCAGAATTAATCATTAACAGTGTAATTTCAAAATTAATAATCAATATAATTTACTTTAGTGAAGAGTGATTTGGTTATTGATTTAGGGATGTGTTTTAAGTAAGTTCATGGTTGATTACTGGAAGTTGAAATTCAGAATTACTCATTAACGAAATAATCATCAAATGATTAAATTCAAAATTAGTAATCAACCTAATTTGCTTCAGTGTAGAGTGATTCAAACATTGATTTGGCGATGAATTTTAAGTTAGCTCACACGGTTGATTACTGGACACATAAATTCAGAATTACTCATCAACGGAATTAGTTATCACCAGATTAAATTAAAAATTAATAATCAACGTAATTTGCTTGAAGTAAGGAGTAATTTGGCTGATTACTGGAAATTTAATTTCAGAATTAATCATTCGTTCTTATATGCAAATTTCAGATGTTTTTGAGGTTTATTTCAGATTGTTTTGAAGTGATAAAATAAATCTGAGGTTTATTAGTTGACTTCAAAACAGCATTAAAAAATCAACCTCCCAAGGATTATATTCAAAGTGTATGAAGTTGTTTTATTCACATTTGAGGTTGTTTCTCAGATTGACAGGATTCTACCTTAGAGCAACAAGCTTATAAAGATGTTGTTTGAGGAGGACATTTTATTTTTCTGCACTTCAAGCAAATAAGTACATTTGAGATGTGAATAAATTCGCCAAATTTCATTTTTAAATATTGCTGAGCTTGATATAAGGTTGATTATATGAGGTGTAAATGAGGTTGAAATTGAGGTTTATTGATGAGGTTATTTTTGGTGCAATACATAACCATATTTACTACCTCAAGTGTATATTTTTAACACCTGTCAACCTCAAAATAACATCAAAAACACCTTATTGTTTTTGTAAGGGTTTCTTCTGAATTTTGCTTTTTGTAATTTGTATTACTTGGAATTTTATTCAAGGTGATAGTGGTTTTTAAGCTAGATCGATATTTGATATTTGATACTACTCTTCTCAAGGATTAATTTGCAAGAAAAAAGATGTTTCCTCGTAATTGCTACGAAGTTATCGTATCATATAAATTGAGTGGTTTAAGTACAATTACAACGCTGAAACTCTAATATTAATGCTAAGCTTTTACTCAATACAAATCGCAACTTGATACAACTAATACCAAACAACTACTACTTAATACAACTACAGCTTTATATAATTATTGCTACTTAATATAGTATCTGACTAATACAAATATTACTGCTGAATACAGCCATTACTCAATACAGCTATTTATACACTTATTATTTAATCTAACTACTACTTCATGCAACTACTGCTTCCTAATACAGCAGTTACTTGTTACAACTTTTAAAGTTTAGTACAACTACTACTCAATACATTAATAACGACTTAAAATAATATACTTAATAAATCTATTACTTGAAACAATCAGCAAACTTAATATGCTTTGGAAAACAATATAATGATGCTACTTATAGCAAATACGGAACAAAATAAGCAAATAAATGAAACATTTAAATAATAAAAGGTATATTAAAGGAAAAAATTTTTCATTAGTGTCTAAATAAATTATTTCAATTTAATTTAATCTGTTCAAAAAGATTAAATAAAAGTAGTTATTCTTAAGAAGTGTACAATAAGGAGAACTGTTGTCATTTTCTACCATTCTTCCTCTTCATATGCATGACAGTCATGGGTGAGCCCTAGCCTTCTCCAGAAGTGTTTTGCAGACGTCTCGTCGTTGGACGACTATCTTTCAATTTTTGGTTTTCACAATATTCAGGTTTTTCAAAGCAGTCAATCCATTTAAATCGGGGTCTGTCTCTTTTTCTAGTTTCTATAGGCTTGGCTACAAATAGTTTTCAGCAGTTTTGATTTTTCTGCATTCTAACCAGATGTCTAGCCCATTCAAGAAATCAGGCTGTTAAATGATTTTTCTATAATTAAGAATTTGTTTGCCTTCGCCATAAGCTGGCCGCCTGAATTATTACAATAATTACGACTTAAAATAGCTACTACTCAATACATCTACTACTTAGAACAATCACAGAGCTTAAATATGTTTTGGAAAACTTCGTATTGTTGGTACTTGGTTCAAATGGATGCTTAAACAAATAAGGTACAAAATAGACAAATAAATGAAACAATGGAAGAATATAAGAAATAAAAAAGGAAAATTCTTTTAAAAGTGCCTAAATAAACTAATTCAATTTAATTTAATCATTTCGAAAAGATGAAGTAAAACTATTTATTAGTCGGAAGTTTATTATAATAAGAACCATTGTCATTTTCTACCCTTCACATAGAATAATTTATTGGAAAATTTTAACTAGAACAAAATGAAAGTTACATTGAAAACCTTATAATTATACTAATTTAAAGAATCTTATCTGGGGAAATAATTAAAAGTGTTTTTGGGTTGGAACTTCCGAACGTGTACACTTTGTACTTTTCAGTCTTAAACGAAAATTCCATCAACCGTTGGCGACTCCAAAAGTAGTTTAAAATCCATTAACGGGACACAATTTTGGTTTGTTGCCAAAGGTAATTATCCAAATGAGATTATGATTCAAATTTCTAAGACTATAATTGATAGCTTAAACATTTTCTTGTCATTCAATGCAATAAATAAACAAAGTAAAAAAAAATTGAATTTATTTTAATAACGTTCTAAAAGACATTAAATAGTACTTTTTCCTCTCTGCCAAGAAATGGAATTTTTTTTTAATTAAATAAGGGTGTTAAAAGTAAGCCTCTTCTATGCATTTTCTAACTTCATTATAATTTTAAAGTTTTATTATATATACCATTTTTAATTAAATGTAGATTTTCTAAGCGTTAAACGAACTTTAAGTAGATTGTAGAGAAGATTAAACACATTTTGCGAATTTCTTTTAGAATTTTCTATTATAATTTAAACGCATTTTTTATGACAATATTACTTGAATACTTTTAATATGATGAAGAAAATATCAATTTAATTCATTGCAATTTATTTTAAAGAAAATTATTAAAGGAACAAACATTCGGTGGGGAAAAAAAACATATTAAATATTAATCGTTTGTTATTTTAACGTGAATAACTTTAAGTACATTTTTATTAAATGACTTAAAAATTTTGTTATAGTTTTAATTGAAGGTTGTTTTATTCAATTTATTAGAAATTTTTCTAAAAAATGATAAAATGAGAATTTAATAAATAGTTGTTTAAATGTTATTTCACCATATTCGACCAAAACAATCAAATAACTATGAAGGAATCGTGTTCAAACTGTTCGCAGGGATAAAAACTTTTTATCGACTGTTTTTTGCCTAATACCATTAAGCAAACAGAATTTTATCCTCTCCAACTGGGCCCACAACCAATAAGAAACGAACGCACGTTCGTCGAAAGCTCGAAACTAAGTCATGTGATAAAAATTACTGATTCATATTTATATTTTCCATTTTTGGTTGTCTAACACAGCAGTGAACGCCTAAAAATCTTATCGTAAAAAGTGCTCATTACTTATAATCTTATTGTAAAAAGTGCTTATTACTTATAATCTTATCCTTATGCACACCTTACCGAGAGAGCTAATCTGTTAATATCCTGACCAGTTAAACGGAGGATCCAATCCTTGCTTTGGCACCACATTTTTTTTTATTCCTTCAACTCACGAGAGTCCCATGCATTCTATACTCCTCAATTGGTGATTTCGGACTATTGGTTTACAAAACTCTCATTCACGCATAGATGACAGCACCACAAAGCTGCTTAACACGAAAAGACTAGTGATTCCTATTTTTCAGAATAGATGGTTTCCTATATAAATTAATTAAGCAGCTTCTCATAATTCAGTTATCAAAACACAGCTCAAACACAATCTAAATTGAAAGTCTATCCCTTAACAATAAGCCTAAACTATCAAAAAGAATAACCTAACCTAACTTCAATGTCCAGATATTGTTGCGATTTTGAAGCCATGCTAGTAGTAAATGGTTGCAAAACTGTGCTGTTTTGTATTCACTGATTTTTATCTATACCGGTTGCAAGCGGCTCCAAATTTTTAAGTGTAAAGAAATGTACCTAACCATAAACTTTACGGTTAATTGGATGGACAGACTGCTGCTAGTCACTTTACCGTAATTTTCGATGAAAAATTTAAAAAAAGTACACGCAGCATTTTGGGCTATGTAATATTTCAATTGAAGCTTTTGTTTTTTATTGCATTGTTAGAAAAATTTATAAAAAGATATTGCTACGAATTCTTAATAAGTAGGCTTAGCGAAAATTACAATTAGTGCAGATGCAAAAATTACGATTCTAATGTGGGGATTTAAGTCAAAATTTTTGATGGTTTTCCATTGATGGACCAACATAATCTTGATAGTAACCAATATAAGTTACCATCATCCCAATGTAGGGATTCGGGCAGATTTATGATAGTCCAACAAAAGAATAGCAACTTGTTTTGATGGTTTGTTAATGTTGAACCATCAACAAACTTCAAGAGTAGGCTTAACAAGAACAGTTCTGAGAAGAGCAGAAAATGAAGATACTCAAGAAAAGACTCTATCTTTTTAATTCTTAAATAAGAGAAGGCACATATTTAGACACACGAAGAAATTTTTTTCTCAATCTGTTTGGGCATTTCATTTAAAATCAATGTGAAAAAACATCAAAAATTAAAAAAAAAAAAAAAAAAAAGGAACATTGACATAACATTAATGTGTTCATAAAGTCCATGTAAGCTATCTTTATATTTATAAACAGGAAAAAGTCATTACTACTTGTACTTCGACTTTAGATATTCTGTACTAGTACTTAATTTCTTTTGAAAATTAATATTTTAACTTGTACTTTCATAACTTTGGAAGATTAGTACTTTTGTTTGCACTGGCGTAGTGAATATGACTGTTTTCGATGAGGAAAATGTATTTCTTTTCCTTTTTTTTTAAAACTAAGTTCACTGCCCTATGTTGTTGCTTCCTTTCTTGAAGATTTGAACAGACCTTATGTAGTCCATGATCTTAAAATAAGCTGTGTAACAATAATAATGATAATAATAAAAGAAATGCGTTTTTATGACCAGTATTGTGATTATTAGTACTTTGAGGTTTGGACTAAACTTTCTATGAAATATTTTCTTTTAGTTTTATTAGAGCTGTAAACTAGTAAATGTCAATGTTATTTCATAAAAAAGAAAAGAAAAAAAGAACTAGAAAAAGAAATTCAACTTTCTTTTTCAATAAATTATAAAAGCATTTCCCCAGAAACACATCCATTTTTAACGATGACACAAAACCCTTTCCACAACCGCTAACATTAATTAGTTTTACCTCTCCCTTCCTAGAAAATGCTTAGATGAGTTTTTAAAAAAAAATGTGAATAACTAAAGCTTTTATTCATCATAATTCAAAAATACATTTACAGGTAAGGCGTTCTTAAAAAGATCGATACTTCCTGTTCAGCCTTAATTTGTGCCTGAGCTTCTTCACTTTTTTTTTGCTCTCCTTAAGGAGGAGGAAGTGAAGTAGACTCTTAAAAACCATCTTCGAGGAGTGTCAGGATCATAATGACTGGAACACCTAACCAGAAATTTGTCACCAGGACGTCTGTAGCAGGCGTCCCATTTGTCAAGTCGCGCTTCAAGGGCGCCATTGTTTCAGAATTCCTAGGAAAGCTTTTACTGTTTATTTTGTTTTTACGTGGTTTTCCGGTCATTAATTAGAGTGCGGTGCACCCTTTTAGAATTTTATCTTGATGGCAAGACTTGGATGATTTTGGTATTTTTGCTGCTCGCCGTAAAAATAGAATTTGGGAACAAGGACCGTGAAGCTGTTGTTCTTGTAACGGGTCCTTGGAACATTTGTGGTGTCGGTGAAATAGTTATCGAGCGTGATAGTGTGGCTAGGATTTTCAATAGAGTTTTATTTATTGAAGGAAAAGAATATGCTGTTCTGAACTTTCATGAAACAACCCTCCGGATTGGCTCATTAATGAAGATGATCCCAAACTTTTTAGTAAATAAAAAACCTTTTAGAAATACATTGGTCTGCGGATCTCTGATTTGTTTGCAAGTTGCAATTGGACAGTTTTTCTTTGTTATACTATTTTAAAGGAAATTCAGTTGTAGGACAAAAAATTCGTTGCTTTTCTTTCTACTTTTGTTGCATTTTCTATGCTAAAAAATGTCACTGAAAGAACGTCATTGAAAAAATCTGAATTATGTTCGATTTAATGATCTTCACGTACCTTGTACCTTCACGTACCTAATGATCCCACGTACCTCAATGTCATTCTTTAAGGTTCGAAGAGGGGACTTCAAATATGATAATTAGTTAACACAGACGATATTTTAAGTTAAGAAAAAAATATGTATTTTCTCTGAATAAACGTAACATTTTTTTCGATGAATTCTGATTTCTGACCTAGAAAATATAAGGGGTAGCCGCAATCTGGGAAATATGGTCTCCATAGTTTGATCAGGAGAGGTTTTGACACTTAAATGTTAATTTTACTTTCTGCTTATTTCACCATATCTCGAGAACTTTTTCAGCGAATTGGAAAATTTTTGTACACAATCATAAAATTCGTTTATCCAAAGATAATTCCAAGCAAAAAATTTCAGTAGATATTTATTACTTTTTATTATTTAATTTGATAATAGTCGCAAGGAAGTTTAATTGTAAGGTATACAGTCTTTTACAGAATTTCTATTTATTAATGTACAATAATACGTAATGTAATTTATGTTAATAAACAAATTCTAGTACGATAGAAAATACAATGCACGTGTGTGTACCGTATGCAAAATAATAAAAGGACCACCCTGAATAATTTTTGATCTAATAATCGATTCTTCAGTCTCTAGGACTCAATCCTTATGGTTCAGGGGGTTTGAATTGTATGGGTAATCAAAGGGGTGAAGAGGTGTAATTAATAAGTGCAGAGGACATTTTAAGTTACGAAATCAAGCACAAAACATACTTTTTCTGAATAAACATTCCTTTTTTTTCCGGCGATTTCAGATTTCTGATCCCTAGTATAGTGGTAGCCTCATTTTAGGAAATATAGTCCCAATAGTTTGGTCAGGAGAGAGTTGAAATGTTCGGACTTTATAGTGTTAATTTTAGCGTATTTCACCATATCTCGAGAGCTTTTTAAGTGAATTGAAAATTTTTGCCCACAATTGCAAAATTCGTTTCAACAAAGATATTTCTGCACAAAAAATAAATTGTAGTAAGTATATATTATTTCTTATTATTTAATTTAATACATGTCGAAAAAATTTGAATTGTGAAGTACACAATTTCTTACATAATTTCAAAGTATGTAACTTGATACAAGCTTTGAGCGAAATGGGTCAAACAGTTGTCGAATTTTAAAAAAGTCGTATATATAAAATTAAATTTCTCAGAAACTATTCAACCGATTTCGCTCAAATTTCACATTTTACCAAGTTATTCTATTATTTATGTTTATGAATAGATTGTTTGGAAGTTGTCAACTCCTTAGATTTAAATATGGTACAAAAATGATTAAATATATATTTCAGATCTCACTGAGATTTATACAGAAATTAAATAAAATAAAATATATATTTAGAAGTAAATATTGTCAATCATTTTTCTATTTATATATTTCAGAACTAATTTGACAACTGACAGATTAAATAAATAAGTAGAAAATGTAGGAAACAGAATTCATTTATTTTTGATATCGCATCTAAGGGCTTTTTTCTTATAAATACTTGAAAAACATGATGTATAATAAATAGTTAATCTGATTTAAAATGCAGCCGTATCATATAATGTATTTTTTAACTTTGCGTTAGATTATTTAAAAAATTATCAGCTTTCAGTTCAAATATTTTGATGCTTTATAGAAAAATGTTATTTACATAAATATTTCAAAAGACATATTACTTATGAACGTATGAACATTATTCACTAATTAAATTTTTTAAACTAAAAAAATGAAATTAATGCATAAGTCTTTAATATAAATTTTTTTTTCTTGAATTTATGAAATATTTACTTTAAGATATAAATAACATTTTACCTTAAAGTTTAAAGATATAAATAAAATATTTTACTGCTTAACTTTTATAAATTATCATTCAGAACTCTTGGGTTTTAAATTATATTTGTAATTTTCAAAAATCGCAAAGATATAAAAGATTTTAAAAAAGTGACACAGTCAATTTTTTACATCTTTTTATTCTTTGGTATAATTTCTAATTTTCAATTTTTTCAAAACTAGTTTAAATAGATTTCTTTATAAAAAGTGAATGGCTCATTAATTTGAAAGTTGATTTAATACCTAGTAAGAATAACAAATATATCAGGTGTTTCTTAATCACGGAATTTAATATAAATTTTTAAAAATGAAGTAAAATATAACTAATACATTTTTGATCTGCAGTCTTAGAAATATGAAAATCTACAAGAATTTTTATTTTAAAATTACAGTAAAATAACCAGCAGCAGTCTGCCCATCCAATTAACTGTAAAGTTGACGTTTAGTAAAAAAATTTTTTACCTTTATGGTTTTGAAATTATTTATAACTCATATGGTTACAAATGCGTGAATACAAAAATATACAGTTTTGTAATCATTTAAAACTAGTATTATTTCCAAACCGTAAGAATGAAATTGAACTGCAGTTAGACTTTTCATTAGGTAATGGCCATTAGGGTTAGGCTGTGGTTGAGTTGTGATTTGTCTAATAAACTGCAGAATATGGCTAAATTAGTTTATGTGGTGGTGCCATCTATCATGAAAATTTGAAACACTAGAGTTTTTGTGTTAAGCATCTCTGCAATGCTGCCCTCTATATGAGAATGAGAGTTCCGTATTCCAATAGTCAAGGTTCACCAATTGAGGAGTGCGGAACACAGGAAACTCTTTATGAGTTAAAGAAATGTGAAAGATACTGTTGTGCCAAGGCTGGGTCTCGAACACTGGGTTAATCAGACATGAGATTTTATAAACGTCGTTGAACAGCCGACCCAATTTTTGGGTTTAAGACAACTAATGTTCAACTCCATAGCCTTGCAATTTTGAATCCAATCTTGAAGACAATTGAACTCCTGGATCTAATATTGGGTGAAATTTGCCTTCGTGGAGGACTTTTTGATGGAGCTAATCCGCAATTGCGTTACATGGAGAGGAAGACCACGAGAATCTCCCATGGTTATCCTGACGGCAAGGGGACTCTAACCCATGATCCGTCTACCACTGAGGATCTTTTACGTCAGCACTGTGGTCGGTGCAAGCCGGATGCGGAATTCGTATCGACTGGGATTCGAATCCTGTTCGCCTCATTGGAAGGCGAACGCTCTATCCCCTGAGCCATCGCGGCTCCGGTCATGAAATCGACAGATAAGCCTTCTCTGCTATAGTATGTGCACACCTATGAGGAACCAATTTACTTCATTAGGTTGGCCTAGTTTGGTGGGCAGTGGATAAATTTCTGGTTCTTTAATCGTATTTAGCGAAAACAGTTAATAAACAATTTTTCTCAAAGTTAACTGTTTCAATACTATCTTTTTTTTAATGATTATTTGACTGATTTGGTTGAACATGGTAAAATAACGATAGAAAAAATTTCTATTTAACCATATTTCTCAAGAATTTCTAACAGTGTATCATGAAAAGAATTTTAGCTTCCCTCTTAGTATAAAACAGATGCTGTTTCGATTCTCTTTAAAAGTTTTTTTCTAATGTCATTTTCATTTATTGCTTCACTCCTTCAAAGATTAGTTTAGTGACTCATGAGTTAATTTAATAATAGTCGATCCAATGCCCATGAAATGATTTTAAAATGTGTTCCAAAAAATTTAAACTAAATCAAATAAATCTTTATGATTCCTTTTTCGAAATTATTCAAATAGAAATTATCTAAAGGTTTAGTAAATCTTTTAAAATTCGATCTACATTGTACTTGAATTCATTACTTAAAAACCTTATAATAAACATATATGGAGTGAAACAATGGCATATTTTTTTAGTACACTGCAAAATATGTGTATACAAAATTCGTGAATTTTTGTCTTATACCACGAAAAGTGGGGTTACTTATCGATTTACACAATTGATCTAAAATGAAGAGCTTGTCTAAGCGTGCCTGTCTTATAACACAGGATAATCGTTACGACACAGTTAATTCTATAATTCGGAAATTTGGACTTAGGGTAAAGGGGCAATTTCTGCCCCGATCCTAAAAATCATTCAGATATTTTAATGAGATTGTTCTAGAGAGACATTTAAAAACGGAATTTTCTCAATGGTTCAAAACTATCTTTATTGATATAAATAAAACAGTCGATGATTTTAAAGAAAACATCATTGAAGACTGCTTGTTTATAGCTTTCATTAGTCAAAAAAGGAGAATATTGTTGCACGTATCTTTAGTTATCTTTCACTCATTGTCAGATAAATTTAATAATAGACTTGAGCATAATAGATATAAGCAGATCCTATACGGGATAAGACTCAGTTGGCGAAAATTGCAATTGGCATAGAAACAGCGCTTTCGACAATCGCCCGCCAAACAGCTGTGGTCTGAGGTTTTCGTTTTGTTTTCGGTATAGCATTATTCACCAAGTTTGAAGTAGATGTGACACTTCATAGTTTTAACGAAACGGATCTTCCAAAAATTTCACGAATATAATTACTAAAAATGATGGAAATATAACAAAAATCCTTTTGTCAATCAATTCATAGAATGATATACAAGTTTTATAAGATTTAGGTTAATTTCATGCTTTCAGTCTGAATTGATAAAATGAAATAGCTATTAAAGTTCGCATAATAACTCTTAATTATTTTCTTAGTTTCCTTTAACTCGATTCTCATTAAGCGAGATAAAATTAGATAGCATTTATATAAAATCAGTTATTTTTATAGAAACAAATTACAATACAGGTGGATAAATATCATTTAGAGTTTATATCTAATGCCATAAGTCATTAAAGAAAAATTTCTTCATTTATAGATCTTTTTTTCTCTAGATAAATTGCAAATATATTTATTTTTGCGATAACGAATTTCCTATTACTTTAAAAGCTTATAAAATATCAATTATTTCATGTTTGTAAGAAATTATTAATTAGCAGTTTTAAACAGCTTTAGAATACATAAATACCGATCACTTTAAAATTTAAAAAACATGAATTATTTCATGTTTTTAAGAAATTATTAGTTTAAAGGGAGATAATAATACACCCATTGTTGTAGTAAATAATATGTTTTTCTCAACTTTTTAAAACTCTTCCTAAAAATGTTTATTTTTTTTTTTACTCTTTTAAGATTGTTTTAATCGAGAACATCTGTATAATGAAACATGTTATGTTTTTAATTTTTCTTACAACAAAAGTTAAATAGAATTAATTCTTCTAAATATTGTTCCAATAAAACATTCTAATAAAATGTTACATTATATTTTGTAATTTTTTGGTAATGAAATATTTTATATATATATATATATATATATATATATATATATATATATATATATGTATATATATAAGTTCAAAATGAAGAATAAAACAAAGAAAAATAGGGGGTGGGAAATAATAAGTAAAAAAATAACAAATGATACTTATTGTTTTTCTTAACTTTCTTAGTGTTTTCTTGTATTTATTTATTTATTATATATATATATATATATATATATATATATATATATATATATATATATATATATATATATATATATATATATATATATATATATATATATATATATATATATATATGTATATGTATATATATATATTGTGTGTGTAAGTAAAATATGTCAAGGTGTGCACGTGTACATACAATAGTGAACAATCTATATTTTTAGAATATTTGTCAAAAATGATGTCAAAACTTATTAGGGATTGCAAATTAATATTTGAGGGATTTAAAAACACAAAACGCTGTTGGGACGTAACGAATCACTAATGAAAAGGCAGGTCAAAACACCGTAAAAATGGTTTTATTCTCGAAGGATGGTGGTAGGAGTTAAAAAATGAGTCTTAGAAGCATCAAGCAGTTTGGCGTATTACATTCCATCTGCCTCACTAGTGATGCAACTGATTTCGAGACCGCTTTTGTCACTTGATATATTAAATATTATTATGTGGTTTATGTATATACTTTTATTACTATACAAATTCGACCATTTACATAAAAATATATTAAGGAAAGCGATAACAGAATACTCTATACAGGTGAAAGAAATAATGTCTCTTTGCATATACAGGTGAAATGCATTATTATGTATTCATGCATAACATTTATCATTATATATGCATTTATAAGCAAATTTTATGCAGGTAAAGGTAAAGCGTGACATCGAACATGAATTAAAAAGTGTTCTTTTGTATGGGGGAATGTGGCTGTAAAGAAATGTATAAGTGGAATGTGCTATAATGGATGTTGTTAGAATAGAATCTCCGACCGGATTTTGTAGGGGGTCAAGGAACTGGTCTTGCATCCGAAAGGTTCTGGGTTAGAATCCTGGATTAGGCATGGATGTTCTTTCTTCCTTGGTGCTATATGTCCTTTCTATGGGAGAAAAATTAGCACGGTTTCGAAACCGTAAATAAATAAATTAACTGGACATTGAATCTAGGCTTTTGTTTTGTGCTTTATCAAATGATTTGATCACGAAATTTTTTTTAAATGTTCATCTGGTTGTTTTACCAATTGTGACAGCTGAGAAGTGCTAGAATTATTTGTATAAAACAGCTTTACTGTTCTGTCATCCACGTGTATGAGCATAGTTTTTAATAGCCCAGGGTCACAAATTGGGGAGTGCATGATACAGGAAACTCTTCCTTTGTTAAATGGAGTGGAAACCTCGTTCTGTCGGTCATGAGATTGACAGATTAGCTCTCTGTCTATAATATGTACCGAACTGCTAGGAACTAAGTGGCTTCTCATTAGGTGGACCTAATTGGTGCTATAAAATTATTGTTGTTTAACCGTATTAGGTGAAAGCAGTTAATGGTTTCACAGTTAAAAAGTTTTAATACTGTCGTATTGATGGTTATTTGAATGTTTTCTTTCAATATGCTAAAATAACAATTAAATAAATTGTTATTAAGCATTTTTTCCAAATAACTTCTAACAGTAAAACTTAGGAAAGGAAAAATTACCAAATAAATGGTTAAAATACGACATATTTTGGTTTTTAATGCTAAATTATGTTGTTGTTTTTTTTAAACCAGGAATGTCATTACCATGCTCTACTGTAATTTTACCAAAATTGTTTTCTCCTTGTGAAATTATATGTTTTCCCTCCTTTTATTATAATATACAGAGAAAATGTTGATAAAGCGAGAGGTTTAATCAACCTTTAATTAAAAAAAAATTTTGCTTCCTTAAACAAGGCTTAATTAAAGAACGTTAACATTGAATAAAAATTATCATTAAAAATTACGCAGTGCACGAAGTATTCCAAAAATTCATATTACTTCCTAAATCTTTATGAAACTACTTTCTTAACTTAAAGACTAGACTGAGAAATGTGTCTTATAACGATACATTTTCATATTTATTTCAAAGTATTTTTACTTTTTTCGTACAAGAAATTTCATTATCTTTCGAGTTTAAGTTATATAATAGCGCAATTACTTTTGCTTTAATAAATTTCTTTCTACCGCAAGAGTCGGTGAAAATCTCTGAGCTATCTTAGTCTTTAAGAATATTGTAATAGTCTTATAAGCGAAGAACTTTTGTTTATGCTTTTATGAAATAAAAGTTTCAGGAAAAGATTACCGAAATAGGAATTCTTAACTCAAACAAGTATTCCTGTTTATGTTAGTTATATAAATGTTAGCTGAGAGTTTAAGCTGCTAAAAGAAATGAAAATTATGAGAAAACTATGCCTTGTCTTTAATGCTTAAATTTATTTCCAAATAAAACGGACTCATTTAAAAGTTTGAAAATAATGTTGTTCTTTCTAGAAAAAGGAATTTAATTTTCCATTGAATTAAAATATCAAGACAATAATTACATATATTACCATAAAAGTTATATTTTTTTTTGTAATATAAAATTTTAATTCTTATAATTCATATAATATTATCATAAAAATAATAATTCTTATAATTTATATAATATTATCATAAAAATTATAATTCTTACAATTTATATAATATTATCATAAAAATTATAATTATAATATATAATTGCATATATTACCATAAAAACCCGATGAACAGCCTTTTTAACTGAAATGAAAATCGTGAAGCAGATTAATAAGGAATAGTAAGTAATTAACTAATTTTGGAAGAGGCAAAATTTTAAAATTGTAGCATTGTGAGCTGTGATGGCTTAGGGGATAGAGCGCTCATGTCTTAACAAGGTGAACCGGGTTCGAATCCCAGCGATACCTGGTGAAAACGAACTCCGCATTCAGCTTGCAACGACTACAGAGCTGACGTAAAATATTTTCAGTGGTAGATGGATAATTGATTAAAGTCCCCTTTCCATCAGTCTAACCGTGGGAATTTTTCGTGGTTTTCCTCTCTATGTAAAGCAACTACGGGCTAGTTTCATCAAAATAATTCTCTATGAAGGCAAATGTCTCCTAATGTTTGATCCACGAGTTTCCTCTCCTTCTGGATTGGGTTCAAAATTACAAGACTACTGAGTTGAACATTAGTAGTTGTAAACTCAAAAAATTGGGTCTGCTGCTCAACGACGATTATAAAATTAAATTATAACATTGTATACTTTCAAATTAATAAAAAGTATTTACAAAGTAATATGCGTGTTAATTAAATTTGTATTTAGTTAAGAAAAACATTTTGATAAATATTTATTTTACCACAAGTATTGATTTAATAGAAAAAAAGTTTTATTGATGAAACTAAATTTTGCCTGGTTTCAATTAAGAAGCTTTTGAAAATTTTCTTTTTCTAACTTTAGATTGCTAAAAAGCTTTGTTGTTTAATAAAAATGAATATTTCTTTTAATATTTTTTAGAGAGCATAAAAAGACCTTCTAAATTATTTACAATTTTAAGCATAAACGAAATTATAAAGATTAATCAATCAACATAAAATACAAATGCTGTATAATAGAAAATCGCTTGCCAGTTTAAAAGACGAAAACTAAAATATGTAAACTAAAATATGTAAACAAATTAATCTAGATGAAAAATGCAAAAGAAAATTTCCATTTACAACCATAAAAATGCAAAAAAAATATTATTTTTCTAAGTATTCAATGGGGATTTTATCACAACAAACCTTTTTTTACTCGTTCTTTTAAAAGAAGATTGTTCCATTCTATTGTAAGAAGAGGGTTCATGAAATCTCGGGTGGAAATCAATCATTTGGAAAATAAACGTGACACTTCTTTCTGCAAACTGTATCGTCAAGAAAAGGTTATTTTTTTTGGAATGTCTTAAGGAATAAGATATCAGAACTATCCGGAATTGAGGGGGGAGTGAGGAAGACGCTCTCGAAATGATGAACGAGTCCATGTGACCTCCCTTGTGACTAACATTCACCCGCAAACGATGATTGTAGATTTTGAAAAAGAAGCTGATCCCACATTTGTGATTGGAAAAAAATATAGTATCTTTTCTCCTTCAGGCTGTTCTTAGATAAATTTAATTTAAGATAAAAAAAATTAAATTGAAACAGTTTAGAGGGTCAAAAGTTTTTTTAATAAATCTTCTTTGTTTATATCCCCCTCAAGCCTTAAACGTTTGATGTATTAAAAACCATTAAAAATATGTGTTAAGATTTTTTATATTATTTTATATTGAAGAGAGTTTAAATCTTTTTTATTACTACTCAAGCCTTAAAGGTTCCTGACTTAAAAGTTTTTTGCGGTCTGTTTGGAGAAAATACAAACCTTGTTTGTACGCGTTAACCCTCAAACTTTAAAAGGTAACTGTATTAAGCGTTCCTGAATATATATTTGCTGTTTTATTTTATTTTATATAGTACAAAATCTAAACCTTGTTTGTTACTTGTTAAGCCACAGGCCTTTAAAGGTTCTGATATTGAAAGTTCCTCAACATGTTTATACTTGCTGTTTTATTTTCATTTTATAAAGAAGAAAATCTAAATCTTGTTTGTTACCCATTTAAGGTTTAAACAGTTCCTGAATTAAAAGTTCTTTAATGGGTTTTAATGGGCTATGTTATTTTAAATCATCACGAACGAGAGTCCAGACCCTGCCAACAAGGCTTTCCCGTCCAATGAGAACTAATAATTCTTCGATATCAATTTAGAGATAATTATTTCCTAAAATAGTAACAAAAGTACTAACTTTCAAAAGAAGTGATTTTAAAATAAATGTATATATTTTTATTTACAAATTTATTTAGTACTAGCCGCAAAGGCGGCCAGCTGTCCGCCACGCTAAAGGTTTCCACAAATAAAGTTTTTTAAAACATAGCAGGAAATCTGAAGATTAGTGGACAATTAAAGTGTTTCTGTCCTGCAATTTTGTCTTCATATCCAGTTCTGCTGCAGATGTGTTATAGCTCTTGAGGATGTTTGAAGATGTAACTTTGCTATGGTAACCTAACCTATAATATAACTATCAGGTGGAGACTTGTTTTTTTTTCTTAAAAAAAGGCCTCAGAAATTGTAAAAGCATACAAAAGTTGCTTTAAATACATGAAAAGAACACGAAAACGAATAAATTTTTTATGGTATCTATTTCTCTATAATTTTTTTATGGTATCAATTTCTATTTCTATATCGCTACAAAAATTAACGTCGGGTAGACTATATTTGAGGGTGCCCCTTGATTCTCGCCAAGTTGTGATCGCCAAGCTGGGTGATGTTGAAACCCAATTGTGATTCTCAACGGTTTAGATTTTAGCGTTATTAATGTTCAACGGTATACGTAATTTCAGAGGTCCATTAGTTCTTCGTTAGATACCGGCTGGTAAGGTTACTTTTACTTCTGGTCAATAAGATCGAAGGTATGTGGGCAGTCATAAAAAGGGACTTTATAAAAAAATGTCATCACCAGTTCGGTACCACAAACGCCATTTTCGATTCATATTTCGCCGAATTTATGTGACGATGGAGGTACACAGATTCTATTCACGATAAATTTAGACAGTATCTAACTGTTATTAGATAATTCTGTGCGCCTAAATCTGAGAATATTCAAGCTTAATGAAGAAGTGAGTTGTTGTTTTTTTCCTTTTCTTTCTGCACCTACTCCATTAATTTTTGCTTCGATTCAAAATCCTTTTTATTGGATTTATTAATTTTGCTTATATTGGGTTCATTGCAAGCTTTATCCGATGTTTTGTTGAAATTTTAAAATGCTTTTTGAAATATCATTATGTTTTGGCCGTTATTTCTGTTACCACGGTGTTCCGCGCATACAGGAATAGCGCCAAACATAAGTCACCAATTTCGCCAAGGGGCATCCTCAAGTATAATTTTCCCTTATCGTCTTCACTTAAGAAAAAAAAAAAAGAGCGTGGAAAGAAGAAGAAAAACTTATTATAACAATTATGAGCAGCGATAAATATATCAAAGCGTAGCGTTCTATTTACGTATCTAATATGTTGCCACATTTTTAGTACAAAAGTTAAAGTTTTATCCACTTTGATAAATGTAAACTAATGCGAACCTTACAATTAAATTATTAATTCCTTCGTATATTATTGGTTTAAGTTGTCGAAAATTAATGTTTCATTTGTAATGTTCGCATTAGCATACATTTATAAGAGATATGCATTTTTTAATAGTTTTTTGAATATGGCTCTTTGAAGACGAAAAAGCATAGATTTTCTTACAAAATGACTGATAACTAAAAAACTAATCCAAATTTTTGAAAAAGAAAAAAAATACTTCTTCATTATGTCAAAACACAATTATGTGTCGAGTTTCGAGCCCGGGCGAGGCTTCTGGGGCGATATATTGTGATTACAGACACACACACACACACACACACACACACAGCCGCTTTTATTATTATGTATAGATGTATAGAAGACCACGCGTAGAATTCTGGTAATAATTTCCGTACTGTACGATAATGACAAATCTGATTAAAAAAATTTATTTGGTTAATAAAACGAAAATTTACGATAATTAAACTATTTATTTGCTAATTTTTCAGTATAAATGTTAATGGTTTTACCGGGAATTCAGGATTTAAAAATTATAGTTCTTATTAGCACACATTTAGTAAAAAATGCGAAAGTAAATTTAACCTAATAAATGGCTTTTATGCCAGCTCTAGAGTATCATGATAAAATTACCGTATTTACCACATTTACAAAATTTCATCTCACATTAAAAAAAAAAATTCAGTTTTACAGAAAAAAGTTTTTGAAAAGTCTTCTGAAAAAATGTATTGAACTTTTTGGTTTTCATTCAGCCACATGGTAAATTATAACATATTCTGTTAGCTTTATCCATACTTTTTTTCTCAGTGCATAAAGTACTTAAATCTGAATAAGTAATAAAATCCGAAATTAAAACAAATAGTTTTAAATTAAAATTAAAATTTAATGTTAAATATATGTATAAATGTATAAATATAAATATAAAAATGTTTCTAAATATAAATATAAATATAAAAATGTTATTAAATATAAAAATGTTTATAAATATAAATATATAATGTAGCGTAAAGGATAAACATAAAGATTCACTTTAGATAGAATGCAAATACAAAATATAAACGTGTAAACAAAATAAAAACAAAGCAAAATTCTAAAGATGTAGATTTGTTGAGAGATTGTAAGATCAAATGATTAAAAAAAGAGGTACATATTATAAAATCCTATTTTATTGTTAATTTTGCGAAAGCCATTATCAAAGTGTTTCAGTAAAAACTTCTGAGCTTTTTCTGTGTTACCATAGAGCTAGGAAAATGGTAGATCTTTCAGTATTCTGGAAGTTTTACCATACCTTTTCATTCAGTATATGTATTTTTCTTTTTTAATTTCTTTAGTTATACCTTTAGTGTTTGTATGACAAACAAGAACTTTTAGAGCTATTGTTCTCCTTTTCCACGCTAAAATTGAGACTTGTGTCAAGTTCTCAAGTGGTTTCACCATATTCAATTTCACATTTATTTACGGTGTACATTTTTCTATCTACGAAAAACGAATCTTCACAAAAACCATTTTCTATTGAAAGTGTTTCGATTATGCTTTGCCCTTATATAAAAATATTAAAGAGCGCTAAAGATAAGTTGCCTAAAATGTATTAAAATGTTCGAAGGACATTTTTTAAATACATCGAAACGGAATAAAAAGTATTTGAAGAAATCTGTAACAAAAAACTTCAAAAAACTTTATTGAAGAAAAGAAATTTCTATTTATAGAATCTCGAAGTGATAAAGTTGAATGGACATGATATTGTAATATGTTGCTTGTAATTTTAAAACGTTTAAAGAATATTTTCGCATTATATCGAGTCTGGAAATAGGAATATTTGAAGAACGTTATCACAGTGAATCGAGTCAAGAAAGGAAAATGTCTTAAGAATATTTTATCAGAGTATATCGAGCGATGAAATTACTGTTTGAAGAAAAACAATGCAATAATATTTCGAGAAGGAAATTAAAATATTTGATGAAATATTGAAATGAATAAATTTAAGTTAGTAACTAATTTATGGTGGTAATGGATGCTAAGTATTCCCGATGAAATACGCGTTTGAAATCTTTAAAAAATAAATTAACGTTTGTTAAATTTTTAATTAACTGACATGTTTCTTTCATTTAAAGGATTATTTTAAATGAAAAATAAATGAATTAAGTTTCATCACTCAACTTAATGTTTATAAGTTGACTTTAATACGCTAAAAGATCATTCGTTTCTGACTCTGTGTCAAAGAAAGTAGCTTTTAAAGAATTAATGACTCCTTCAGTTATTATGCAACAGTCTGTCACGTCAATAACTCATCGTCTTCCAGGAAAAGCTAGACGTCTGAGATTCCAGACTATCAATGCAACATTTATTTCTTAGGAAAGTTTTTGTTATAGTTCTTCTACTAATGAAAACAATATACGAAGCTTTGCGCAAACCATAAATATAAATATATTATTGCATTTTAAACACGATAAATTGAAATGTTAAAGTAAATGTTAACCGAAGTGTGTAATAATTAACTTTAAATTTTGTATGAAGCTTAAAATACTTTACCATGCACAAGTAGAAATTTTTGGGGAAAAATTGGTTAAATAACAATTTATTTAATTGTTATTTTACCATATTCAAGCAAAACGTCAAATTACCATAAATAAGACTGTATTCAAACTGTTAGCTGCGAGAAAAATGGCATAGCTAATTTCTTATAATACGGTTAAATAACCCGAATTTCAACTAGACCCACCTAATGAAGCCACTTAGTTCCTTGCAACTGGGTACATATTATAGCCGAGAGTTCGAGTCACAGCTTTGACACCGCAATATTTCCCCCTTTGCTTTCAGCACCAGTGGCCTGCATTCCCGAATCGGTGACTCTGGGCTGTTAGAATACAATACTCTTTTTCACGCATAGATGGCAGCACTATAAAGCCGCGTAACACAAAAAAGTCTAATATTTCCCATCTCTTTACAACATCCAGAAAACTAACCAGATAAAATATTTAAACCGCATTCGACGGTTCATTTAATAAAACACAACTCAATCACAACCTAACTTCATTGCCCATCACCTATCAAAACTCTTAGCTCCAGTGTCCAGTTAAATTTCTTTCTCATGATTTTAAAACCATGCTCGTTGTAAATGGTTAGGAAACCCGCATGGTTTTGTATTCACAGTTTTTTGACCAAACTAGTTGTAAACAGTTTCCAAACCATGAAAGTGAAAAATATTCTTTAACGTAAACTTTACTGTTAATTAGATGGATAGACTGAAAGCGATTATTTTATCATAATTTTGATAGAAAATTCTCACCGTGTTTTTTTATTTTGTATTCCAAACACTGTCTTGAAATGCCACATTTTTTTTAAAAAAGTAATGTTTCATTGGAAAAGGGAACAATATATGTCAAGAAAAAAAATTCTAATTTCAGCGATTTTTAAAAAAAAAAAAATTTAACTTTAAACTTTTATTGTTGAGCATAGACGAAAATTCTTTATGACGTTCCCCTGTGATGCATTTTTTAAAGCTTCTTTTCGTTTTATACCCTACAATTCAGTGACTCTGTCATATTCCGTTTTTACTTCGACTCCTGTTTTACTTCTACTTGTTTATATTCAATTCTGTTTTATCACGAATTCAGCTAAAAGCAAAAAAATAAACATTTGTATAGATATTTTTGTCGAAAAATATTTAAGTTTTCCGCATATATTCCTCTATTACCTTAAAAAATTAAATGCATAATGCATTTCAAACAGATAAATTCACATTATATTCAGAATGACAATAAATTAAAAAACAGAAATTAAAGACGCGTTATGTTTAAGTCAATTCATGGAATTTTAAATACTAAGAAAAAATTTTCTGTTTTGTATAAAAATAAATGACATCATTTAAAATAATATTCAAACATATAATAGAAGCAAAGTAAAATAAAAATAAAAAAACAAATAAATTAATAAATCACAATATTATCAATTATTTATGGCAAAGAAAATGATAAAATAATCGTCAAAAAAAAGTAAGGTGTAGGTGGAGAAACGTTACTTCTTTCCCGTAATAAATTAATAGAGACACTTAGCATTTTAGTTAAGGTATTATTTATAGTTGCTATTATATTATTTGCTTAAGGAAAACTCATGATAATTTATTTCAAAATTTAGTGATGTGATTCAAATTTACTTCCCTCATATTATGAATTTTCATTTAGCAAAACTACGAACATGCTAAATAGTCTAATAACATCACAAATATACAGAAAGAATAATATTTAACCCTTTGATTTTGTCTTAGATATTTTTTAATTTTAAGTTATCGCTTTTTCAAAGAGAAAACTAATAAAAAATGAAATGATAAAAACATTCGCATTCTATGCATTCGTAAATATTATTTGAGAATAAATTTTTAGCTTTTATGCAATTTTAATTTTTATCGAATCTACATCAGCACAACATATTATGTTATTCTTCAATAGTTTAAACCTTAACGTTAATCTATATATATATTCCATTCCCGGTGGTGACTTAAAGTTCACCCAGTTTTTTATAAATATGTACCAGCAAGTCGTGAAAGTAAACGTGACCGGTGGCTAAATGTTCATAATATTGGCACTAGTATGCTTTTGGTCACTATTGTGTCATACCTCTATGATATCCTTGACCAGCAACTGGCTGTTGAGTGAGTGATTTTAATTGTTTTTTTCATTTGACACTAACATTTATTATCCCATGGCAATTTAATACTTCATTATTCATAGGTATGTGCAACACTTGAGAATAGCATTTCAAATATAGTAGCCCTAAAATTTGCAAAAAAAGTATCATTTCTTACCAAATTAATATATAGTATTTTACAATTGCATTATATTGCCTGATTGCTCATCAGAAGTAAGTACCATTAAAATGTTTGCTTTCCTCCAATAAGATACAATATAATGCTCTAGTATACGCAAATATCATATCAACATGTGGGTAAGAAACTTCGAACACTCCAAAGGATCAGAAAAGCTGTGGTTTTATAGCTTATAGCAACAGGATAAAAATGGCATAAAAAGATCAGCTCTTTCCTTGCACTCTCCGGTCTTAAAAATCTCTCTTGGTTCACTCAGTCTGAGTATTTGGTCAGCTTTGCGGAACACTTAGCGAACGAAAACTTAAAAAGCTCTAAAATCTGTTTCATTGGTTTTAATGGTATCGAACACTTTCTCAGAAGTACGTTCTTCGTAAAACACTTAAAAGCAAGAACAAAGAGAAAAAAAATAACTGCTCTTAGAAAATTCTGATAGATATAAAGTTCAAAAAAGAAAAAGGAAGCAGCTTGGCACACAGTAAGATACTTGACTTTTTACGTGGGTGGAATTATTAGCCTTTTGCAATTACTGGCCGTATAAAATCCACTGGACCATGTCGAAAGTTCAGGGAAGTCGCTCTCAGTGAAAAAAAAATACATACGAGAAAAAATGACGTAAAATTCAATAATGTTCTTTTAATCGATTTATCGAATTGCTATTCTTTTGCTACAACAGCCAAAGTTTATTATGTTACTCTTTTTGATGTGGCATCAACTAAAAAAAATTTTTTTCCTGATCCGAAGATAGTGGTTTCTTGAGATACTTTTGGAACAACTCAAAAAAAAAAAGAAATCAATGATGAGGAATTTCGATTATTTGGTTACAAGATCGTTACTATCTTGACATCTGTATCGAATTTGGCTAATTACTAATAGTGGAGTTAATTACCCACTGTGTCAAAATGTCAAGTACCTGTGCGCAGTTTGAGTTGTGATGCCAATGGTTAAAAAAAAGTATTCAATGCCGTTAGATCAATCTATTAATCCTGTTGCTGTGGTTGACGCCAGAAACAAAAGGCGAATTATTTTAGCAATTATCCTAAAAATGGGTCGGTTAGTTCTAAATCGAAAAAAAACTTATTTTAATGAATTGAGTTGTGAATTTTTTGATTGTCTTCTAATGAATGTTGTATTGGAAAAAGTTTTATTAATATTAGTTTGACAAATTAAAATGAAAAAAAAAAATTCTGAATCAATATTTTTTTTTCTTTTAAGATTTAACAATCTCTTACCATAAAGAATAAATTCGTAACTAGTTAACTTCAATTAGTTGCAGGTATTATTCACCAGTGCGAAGTCATTTAGATTTTATGATTGTATGACAATTGATGATTTTATGCTGCTATAATATTAAAAAAAAACTTCTTAGATATTTTTTTACATGCTTGTAAGTGTTATATTTGTAGGAAGTTTTATTTTGGATTATTATTAGTTTTTTTAACAGTTAAGGATTGCATACATTATACTTCTCAAAGTATATTATTATGAGTTCGCATCACTGTGACAACCATCATTAGGCTATGGTGTAATTCTGTTTTTAGATATCGAAAAGGAGCTAAAACAACACTGAGTTCCAATTGCAATCTGTACGCTTCAGCTTGTCAAAGAGTGGTCCTAAGTTTATTTTATAAATTTATGTTTGCAATATTTTGGTTACATAGTTTTATCTGTTGTCCAAACAATGACCGGAAAACAGATGGAGATGAATGTTCAGTTTTTTGCACTTTACTTTAGGAACGAGAAATAATTGAAACAAACTGATCAACTGATGTCGTTGCCAGCTGAAAAAAATATAAACTCAGTTTTCAGATTCATGTCACTCTATTTACAATAAAAACTTTGAACGAGTAACTTTTCATTATGCACCCAAACTGCACCATGTAAATGCAGCAAATTACATTTTTCACCATACGTTTTTTCTCTCCTTTAGATTGTCTTTTTTATAACCATCTTTGAACAGCAGACCTAATTTCAGGTTTACGACTACTAATGTTCAACTCCATTTCCCTGTAATTTTGAACCCAATCTGGAAGACAAGGGAACTTCTGTGTTAAGTATAGGGAGGAATTTGCCTTCGTGGTAGGCTTTTCGATGGAGCTAACCCGCATTTGCGTTACACGGAGAGGAAAACCACGGAAACCTCCAATGGTTAGTCTGACGGCAAAGGGACTCTAACCCATGATCCGTTTACAGCTGAGGACATTTCACGTGAGCACTGTGATCGGTGCGAAAAGGGTGCGAATACATTTCGACTAGCCATTGCTGGGATACGAACCCGGTTCACCTCATTGGAAGGCGATCTCCTGAGCCACCAGAGCTCACTTTCAAATAATCTATGTGATTCGGTTGAAACAAAAGCTACTTGACTTAAATATCAAAACTAAAATGTTCCATCACATACCATTTTTGCTTGAAAAAAATCGCCAAGCTTCAAGTGAGTTCTTAGATATCTCGTTTCCTAATTCGTTTAGAGCTTCAAAATTTCGGAAAGTTAAAGCTTCTGTCAGCAAAATTGTATCAAAATTGTTGATTTTGGGGAAAATGGTAGGTGATTAAAAAAAAATTGCAGATTCGTTATTTTAACCATGTTTTTCATAAATTTCTCACCGAGAAAAATAAAAAAGTCACAGTTTAAGCACCTTAGAATGAAGGCAAAGCTATACTTTAAACTATAAACATCATATTGTTGTAGAAAATTATCTACGTCTTTAAAAAAAATTATGAATTTTTTTAAGAAAATATTAAACGTTTTTAAGAATAACCAATTTGTTAAAAATTTTCTACAAAGTGGAAAATTATCAAAATGAATGAAAAATTTTCAAGATTTGCGAATTTTTATGCATACAGATTACGCAGCTTTGAAGTAACTTTTTGAATACTAAAAAATTAGATCCCACACTTTTCATGCTTAGTAGTTCAAGATAAACAACTTAAACAATTATATAAACCTAAACCTTGTACATTACATAGTAGTCTTGAATTGAATTAAAATCATACTGTAAAATCGTCGAATTGCGGAAGCTTTTTGCAATTTTTTCTCTCCGTGTAACTCAAATTTAAATCATTTTCAATCAAGTAGTCCTCAACTAATAAGAGTTTGTTTCACTGATTGTCGCAGGAATTCTCATGTCTTCAGATTTGAGTTGAAAATTTCATGACTATGCAGTTGAACAACTGCAACTGTAAATCTAATAAAGATCAGCTTCTTAACACTTTTAAAACCCTGTGCTAAACCGTATTCATATTCATACACTTTATGAAATATAGCTTTCAATTACTAACACAAGCGCAGAGTTAATGCAATTTTATAGAAACCAAATATACTAATTTTAGCATACGTGAAATATCTATCGATTAAAATTGCGCCGATTACCTTAAGACCAAAATGTTTATGACCAAAATTACTTCAACACTATTGGCTCCAATAATAGTATGGCGATATTTTATGTTCCACGCGAACGAACTAGTACTATTCTTTTCATTAATATTGCGTATTAGTACATAGCTTACAGTTTCATTTTAATTAATAATACCTATTAGCAAAATTAAATGAGCATTATTAGCTTCAAATATTACTTTCCTCCCATACGAATTTATACCATTTCGCTATTAATTATGCTTTTTAGTACATAATTTTTTTCTCCAATTTCTTACCTTTTATCGAAATTAATCAAGCAAGTATGATTGATGTTTAATTTTTTTCAAGTGTTTTTTTTTTAATGGCGGGCACTTGGAACTATTGCCCATTGGCCACAGAAAGTACCAGAACTTCTAACTCTCTTTTCGTTACCCAGTGGGCTCCTGTGGCGAAGCCACGGCGGTGGAGCAACGTCGCACTATCACAACCCGTTTATAGGGCGGGTCACGTTCACTCACAAAGGAGAAAGGACATAGAACACAAATTGAGAGAAAGAAACATCCATGCCTTGCCCGGGATTCGAACCCAGAACCTTTCTGATGTAGGGACAGTTACCTGCCCCCTACACAGGGCTGTCGGCTTTCAAGTGTTTTAGCACCATTTTTCTCTTTTATATATATATATATATATATATATATATATATATATATATATATATATATATATATATATATATATATATATATATATATATATATATATATCTGGTTTATGAGAACATTAAAAATCTCTTTCACATACTTAACTTAGCTCTTCGCGCATATTTTAAGTTTCATTGAATAGCGATGAACTCTTTATTTATAAAATGAGTCCATACCGCTCAGTAAAATATTTTAAAGAAGCCGAATTCCCATTAAAATCAAGAGCTATGTTAAGATATTAATTCATCACCATCTGGTCTTAAGATCTTACGATGCCGGTTCTAACAAAGAGGGTCTGGATATTACAGATCACATGACATGAACGAAATATTATATGTTACACTTAAAAAAGTGTACACTTATTTTTGGAAATGGAAGTATAAAGTTGTGTCCCGGAGCTCTGCTCCACCTGTATATAAATTGTTAATAGATTTCCTCATTCTTTTCCTCAATAAAAGTATAGAAATCTCATATGTTGTCATCCTTATAGAAAAGGATATTAAAAATATTAAAATATGACTGCAAATATTATGATAAATTAAAGGCCACGGCTCAAGAGTTTACGATAAAATATGAGAAGGAGCACTACATATATATATTCTTATAATGTTATTCATAATTCTTTTTTCATTGCAATGGTTTAATTAATCTATTATTCATACTTATAGCTATAATTGTGCTATATACATACGTATAGCACAATTTGTTTATGAATAAATGCTTCTTAAACTTATATAGTAGCACATAATAATGGCACAGCATATTCATGCCTGTAAGAAAAGTTAATGTATGAATATTTGTAATTGTTCGCTCAAAATTCTTATACGTTAATAAATAAAAAAAAAAGCTTTTTTTTTACTCTTTTAAAGGTCAAGATAGTATCGTTAATTAAAAACGTGTTTTTTAAATTAACAAGCAAAGAAATGTTAAAACGTACAAAAATGAAAAGAGAATGACATAATAAAAGTGTCATTTGTCACAGAAGAACTTCTTCTGTTTTAGAAAAGTAAATTAGACTTGTCATTGAAGTGTTTTTAATTAAATTAAATAACTTTCTTTTAATTGCAGGAAAAATAAACACGTTTTCAGGTTTATCCGATCAATTTAGTGACGAGTTAAAATATAATTAAATGAGCCTACGAGATAAATCAATTACAATTGAGAAATGGAATTTTAGAGAAAAAAAAGGAAAGCGAAAAACCTTGTCCAATCGTTAAAGACACATATTTTTGCTAACAAGGTAAAGATAAACTGCTTCGTGAATAAATTATTTCCACTTCAGTTTCTCTGCTTAGTTCCGTTCGTAATTTCCACGTTCGTTTAGAACCACTTTTTCAGCCCATTTATCTTTGTGTATATTTCTCTAATTCTCTCACGCAAATAAATGTTATGAAAACACCCATACAATTCTCTTTTAGATTATCTCGTTTATTTCGTTAATTGGTATGAGTTACCTTTTGTTGGTCATTAGAGCCAACATCACGTTATCGTAAGTGGCCATATTGGAACAAGTGAGACTGCTTATTTCTATGCTCGATAAATTTGATAATTCCACTTTTATTTACGGTTAAAAAGGGGCAAGTTAACCCTAGACTTCCCTAAAGTGTATTGAATGATTAGAATGTTATGTAAGATTTGCTTAACCCCTTTAAACAGTACACTGTTTGAAATTTCTCGAAAAAATTTTCAAATAATGATTTATTTAATTTTTATTTTACCATATTCAAGCAAAACTGTCAAATAATCTAAAAAGATGGCATTCAAACTGTGAGAAATCTGTTTATTAACTGTTTTTACCTAATACGGTTAAACAACCAAAACAACCAGGCCCAAAAAACTAGATCCTAATGAAACCACTGAGTTCCTAAGAGTTGGGTACATATTGCAGATGAGAGGTTTAATCTGTCAATCTCATGACCGATAGAACGGTAGTTCGATTCCCAGCATTGACGATGCAATATATCCCCCAGTTCCTTTAACACATGAAGAGTGTTCAGTGTCCTGCACTCTACTATTAGAGACCCTGGAGTAATAGTATGAAATACTCTCATTTACGCATAAATGGCTGTACTATAAAAATGCGAAACACAAAAAATTCCAATGTTTCCCATCTCTCAACAACAACCAGAAAAACTAATTGAACCACATTCCACAGTTCAATTATTCTAACACAACCTAACTCCATTGCCCATAACCTTACGATGCGCATTACCTAACACCCAATTTTGTGACTAGACTATTAGAGTACGATACTCTTATTTACTCACAGATGGCAGCACCGTGTCCAGTTAAATTTCTTTTTTACGGTATTGAAACTGTGTTAATTGTAAATGGTTAAGAAACCGTGTAGTTTTGTATTCAGGATTTTTAACCATACTAGTTGTTAACAGTTTTAAAACCGTAAAGATAAAAATTCTCCTTACCGTAAATTTTGCGGTTAATGAAATTAACAGACTGCTGCCTGTTATTTTACCGTAATTTTCGAATGAAAATTCCTACAGTGTATAGTGTGCAAAATTAAAGAGAGAACACCTTCATAACTTCTGGTCTAATGGTAAGATACTAGCGTACTAAAATGAGACCTTAATTGTTCCCAAATATGTTAATTAATTAGTACAAAGATGCTTTAATTTATGAAACCGGATACCAAAACGTACTTTTTCTGAATACACATGACTTTTTCATGACGGGTTTGAATTTTTGACTCTCAAAACATAGAGGAACTTTAATATGGAAAATATAGTCTTTATAGCTTGGTCAGAAGAGAGGTTGAAAGCTTGGACTCCTTAATGTTATTTTAATAGTGGTTGTAATTCAAAATTATTATTTCTCAAGTTTTATTCAAGCGATTTCCTTCAAATTTTAGATTTTATCATTTACATAGATAAAAAGAGTATAAAAATGTGTACCTTACAAATTACTTGACTATTAATTAATTAAAAAAATACTTTACATAGAAGAGTCATAGAATGAACAAGACTTACAATTCTGTGCAAGAAGTTCGCGATTTGCTTGAAACATTCGAGGCATTAGCAAAAAGCTCAAAAAGTGAAGTTAACATTACGGGGCCTAAACTTGAAACTAATTTCTTTGCCAAACTATTTTAGCCATACTGGCCTGACTGTAACCCATTATTTTTAGAGTAAAAAATTAAATTCTGTTGGAAAAACGTATGTCTATTCAGAGAAAGTACGTCCTTGTAACTTACACTATCGTCTGCACAAATTAAGCCCGTAAACCATTGAGAGTGAGTCTCAGCACGTGAGATTCTGATCATTAGTATAAAAGTTATGAGGGTACTTGTTTTTTATCCGAACTGTGCACTTATCATGAAGGACAAACGTTAAAACACTCGAGTTTAACCAACTAACTTTTAAAGAAAACTCAAGTTTCTCACCTTCACTTAGAAGTCATGTGACTTTACTGTAAGATAAAAATTTAGATATATTTCTATTTTTTCGCAAAAAAGAATGAAACTAAGCCTGAGATGATCCTCGTACGAATTCAGAAGTCAGAATTCTATATTTTTTTTATGGTACTTGGCTATCTTGAAAAGTTAGATATTATTTAATAATTAATTCTAATATCTGGGTTGCGAAAACTAAGCACGAGTCAGTTGAAATAAACTTTCATAATTATAACGGTTTCCATGTAAATGAGTAATAACTTTTGGAACTTTATACACTGTTATCGAGTAATTATCTACTACACAAATGAGGCTCAGTATCCAATGCAATTTTTACAATGAATTGAATGAAACCAATGTTCGGAGGAAGAGTTTGTAATAAACCTGGAAAATTAAATATTCAGTTAGATGCCAGAGGCCAGTAAACTCTAATTACTTAGTAATCACTTTTTCTTTAAATTTAAAGAGTCGGTGACGGATATCGATAGGTCCTTTTCCTTTAATAGTTACTTTTTACACATTTATTTTTGCTTAGATTTAACTATATATTTAAAAAAATCATATTGGAAATAATCTGCGGCTATGAAAAGATAATTCAACAATAAAAATAATCTAAATATGTGACTAGATTTATTTAAACATATCGAATTTAAGGGGGAGTCGGTAGGACATCTACCAATAATGCTAAAACTGACCTTTCTCGATGTACCTTTTCTCAGCATCTAAACAAGATATTGCTTCAGTTTATTTGCAAATACTTGTGATAACTGTTGATACATTTCTTTTACAGAAATTTTTTAACAAAAATTTTGAACTGAAAACATTACATTTTGTTAAAAAGTTTCATAATTTTTGCCCAAAAATCTTTCAGAACACAAAAAGCATTCCTGTTGACGGTAAAAAATTATCACAGCATATTGTACAACTGATATAATCTCAAATATTCACAAAAAATTCCAATGCGTTATGATAAGTAGTTTCTTAGAAAAAGTACATCGAAAAAGGTCTATTTTATCATTATTGATATATGCCCTATCGAATCCCCTTAAGGAACTTTATTTAAAAATATTTGGGAGGGCAAAATGCATTTAATGAATACATTACAACTTTGAAATACGAGAATTTTTAAAGAAATCTTACCTCTTCAAATCAATGGATTCTGAAAGATCAAAATTTTGAGTGGAGACTCCGGACATTTTAATAAAAATCTGTTTTCCTTAGTCTCTTTCTAGATTGATCCACTTCTATCATTAAACTATTATAAAATATATAAATAAAAGGAGAAAAAGTGAAACCAACTATCTTTTAAAGAAAATTTAAGTTTCTCATCTTTGCTTAGAAGTTATGTGACTTACTGTAACGTACGAATTTAAATATATTTTTATTTTTCTGCAGAACAGAATGAAACTGAGCCTGAGATGATCTGTCTGAGTCTGAGCTTGAGTTATCGTCACTTTTTCTTGTTGATTCGCCATGTGGCGATAAGTCATTTTCATGTCAAGTTTATAAGAAATGTCACTCAAGGTTCTTGATTTCTATTGCTGGCTCTCATATTCATTAATATATTCCCCACAGCCATGGTGGCCCAGGGAGTGTGCTCCTCTCCCAATGAGGTGACCCGGGTTAGATCCCATCAATAGTTGGTTGATTCGAATTCCGCATCCGGCTGGCACCGACCACAGTGCTGACGTAAGATATCCTTAGTAGTGATCATGGGTTTGGGTCATTGGTTAGAGTCCCCTTGTCATTAGGCTAGATATGGAAGAATTTCGTGTTTTTTCTCTCCATGTAAAGCAAATATTGGTAGTTCCACCAAAAAAGTCTTCCACTAAGGCAAATTTCTCCCCAATACTTGATCCAGGAGCTCCCTTGTCTTCTTAATTGTGAACATTAGTAGCCGTAAGACTTAAATTGGGTCGACTGTTCCACGATGGTTACAAAATAAAATATATACTTCCTAAAATAATACGTGAATAGATGCAAAAAAATTAAGTTTATTGCTTTTTACAACATTCGCAATCTCAAGGAAGTGATGTTAGCAGTTTTCTTAATTTAATGAAATGCTTGCACAAACCATTTCCTAGGAAATGATTTCGTAAAAATGAAGCGAAAAATAATCAGAAAATTCGAGAAATACTTTTTTACAGAGTAAGACAAACCTCTCAAATCACGAACATTGCAACTTTATAAACAACTATCATCATCTATAATAAATCAAATGTCATTCAGGATATTTTGAATAATTTTTTAAGTTGTATCACACATGCGAACCAATGATAAAAAAATAGCACTTTTTATCTAACGGGTAAAATATAGTTTTTTTGTTTTAGCTGAGCTCTCAGTTTTCGGTTGTATTTTTATCCAATCAATGATAACAAAAGATAATTCCTTGTTCTTTAGACAGTTTATCAATATCCAATAAATAGTACCACACTACTTTTCTTTCTTTCACTCACTGACGATGTAATCTTCGTATTTTTGAAGAGTAGTATAATTCCAAGTTAGAAAATTGCTAACAAAAAGAGAAAAAAAAAAGGAAAGAATACTTCCAACTCAGGGAGAAAGAGTTTAAGTTCATTTCCTTTGTTTGAAGGCCTCCATTATTTCGACACATTCTATTGGAAACATCTGGACTCCTCGCAGAAGAAAATCGTTTGGTAAGCTTTTGTTTTTTACCCTTCACTTTTTTGTTGGCAGCACACACTTCCTACATTCTGCAAAAGATAAATCTGACAGAATGACATATTCGGGTCTAGAGGTTGCTTCAAAAAGTATCGTCTGCTAAGGGATCAAGGATTATTTCATATTTCCTTCTGCGAGATAATTTTTTTTTTTAAAAATATTTCCAATCTTGAGATTTTTCTGCTGATAAAAAACTGTAACAAAAATAACTGATCAAAAATTCCTCCTCCATTTCCAAAAGGGAGGTAACTCTTTTCATTAAATTATTTCATTCTATGTGTCAAGAAAGATTCAAAAGTCATTTAAACTTCTGGCAAAAGTTTTTGAAATGTGTCATTCTGTTTAAATATTACCCCTATGCTGGATGATTTTGAAATGAAAATTTTAAATAAAGGATTGAGTTCTTTACAACGAAACAGATAGAAGATTCGAAATTTGATATGAGAAAGAACTTATTTCTTAAAATGCAAAAGAATATTTGAGAAGAAATCTTCCATTGCAAAAGAGGGCATGGATTTTGAATAGGAATTGTCATTTATTTTATTATTAAAAATTATCAAGATATATTAGAGAATAAATAAATAGAGCTAAAAATGATATTAAGCAAACCAGTGGATTATTGAATCAGCATTTTAAAGAAAATGAGAGAATCAACGAATATATGTGAATCAGAAATAAATCAGGGAATAAGTAAATGGGCAAAATAATAGATTATTTTATCAGAAAATGGGGTATTTTTTATATTAGTGTCTGTTCTCGCCAACAAAAATCGCCAATGCTCCAAATTGTTAATGTAATTGCAATTAATAAAAAAAATACCCTGTTCTGGCTTGGCCAAGTTTGACTACCTGTGATACCCTTCGAATTTCATTAATTATCCAAATTTTTATATCGTAATATCCATCTTTTGTACATATTGTTTTAAATTATGATAATCAACAAAAATGCGAATTTTTAAAGTTTACTTTGAATAACATTGATACAAATGCCACCAATGATATTGATTTGACTGCTGATATTGGAAACATTATGATCTTTAAAAATATTCTAAAATTTTTGACTTTTTATGTTTGCTGTTTGACTGTTATGTTACTACTGTTTATGATTTTTTATGACTGTTTCACTGAGAAAACATTTTTTATCCATAAAATTGATAAATATATAAGTGTTTGTGGGTTATTCATTATTTTATTCACCTTCTCGTCTGCTGGGTTTCAACGAGATATGTTGCTTTTACAAAATTCTACAATTATACTTGTTTAAAATAACAAATAAATACCAGAAAAAAGTGATTTTATGTCATAATGATGATTTTATTTCTTTTTTTGTTAGTAATATTTTGAATTATATTGATTTTTTAAATTTATTGCTTAGGAAAATAAACATAAAGAAACAAAACTAGTTTCTGCGAAGAAATATAATAAAATGCTATCAATTTATAAAAATTTTAAAAATACATTTTCCTAAAATCTAGTGTTTTTTTACAAAAACAGTTGAATTTAAAATTTTGAGGAATGTTATTAAAACAAACAACTCTTATAATATTTTTAAAAAAATTTCATAGATACCCAAGCTTTAGGTCTGATTAGGAGAATAAGCAGTTTTAAAGTTGCATATAAATTAAAATTAAGTTTATTTGAACGAAAAGCAGAAATTCACTCAGGAGAAAAAAACTTTTTTAAATTTTGAAAATGATATACATTACATTAGGTTAACAAAATTTTTAAAAAAAGTAATTTTAAAATTTAGTGAAGATTACGAACCAAAAGCTCAATTTTCTCAAAACAGCAAAACTTTAAAGTAGCTTTAAAGTGTATTTATTTAACAAAATTTTAAAATAATAAAATTCTAAAAAAAATTAGTAATTTAATGAAATTGAGATTTTATTAATTTAAGAGAATACTCTATCAACCCGGGATAGCGTGGTAGGAAGGACGCTGGACTCACGTTCTTGAGAACGGGAGTTCTACATCAGCCGGCCAAAGACTCCCTGTGTAGTAAATGGTGATTGGTGCACGTTTAATCTGTCAGGTCACAAAGTCCGAAATGTTCCCATAACAAATCAATACCTCTGGGGGTACTGAATTGAAGATTGATAGTTCTTTGGTTTAGAACAAAATGACGATCAGTGTATGAATGAATTGATGTATGAATGGGAGGAACGTATGCCTGGGGCAGAAGTCAAATTCTTGGCCCTAGATGGCGCCATTGAATATCACAAAAAATCGCACTCCTTGATTTAAAGACCTACAACAACAGCAACAATACTCTATCAGTGAAAATCCTAAAAAAGTATGTGACATTTCTGCTAACAAATTCATGACTCTAGCTAGTGAAATCAAAATAAACGGTATTAAAACCATTCAGTTGAAAATTTTTAAAATTTAAATATTTTGAAAATCGGCCTAAAAATAGTTTAAAATCTGAAAAAAAAGTAATTTGAAATTTTGAGGAAAAAAATTGAAAATTCGAGAAATTCCTTATGAAGTTCCCATAATTTAACAAAACATTATGAGTAACAATTAGTACGAGTAGAAAAAAGAAAGAAAGGGAAATACTTAAATGTTGCACATATGGTAGCTTCATGTTAAAATTCATGAGTAAAAGGAAAATACACATAAAATATAGATATTCTTACCAAGTATTCAGATCTTCTTGGCCATTGATCAAAATTCATGATTCATTGTGCTCCTGATAATGCACCAAGAATTTTGCGGAGGAAAAAAAAAATCATTCATATTTCATAACGTTGTACTCAAGTTTCATCACTACTCATAAAATCTCAATTTGAATTGTGATTCAGTGAAATAAAACACATCAAGAAAGTTCGAAAATTCAGGGACCTTTCGAAAAAGAATATTAATAATTCATGCATTCCTCGGCAGAACTCTAATACCTCTTTTATAGCTTCATTCTTTGGCGGTTTGGGGAACGATTATGATGAAACGATAGATTCTTTGGCGTAAAAACTTTCCAAAATGATGTGCCGAGGTTAAATTAAATCAACTATTTGTAGATGCTGGTGGTGGGTATAAAAAGGATGATTGGATGGTGGCACGAAACTTTTCGATCAAGGAAAAGATGAATTTTTTAAACTTTTTAAACAGATTTAAGAAGAATTCATTATGGTTAAACTGTTCGTGGATCTTTTTTCGTTGTTAAGAAAAATTGCGAGATTTTATAAAGAATAGGTAGAAATGTAAATAGTTTCTAAAATACATTAAAAATTAAATAAGTGATATGTATAAATTACTCTATGTTTTAGAAATAATAGTAATAAATGTTTTCACGTCATCGAATTGAAAAAGTTCTAGAAATTTGGTGTGTGCTTCAGTTTTTAAGAGCTTTTATCCCCTCACTATGTCAGTTTTCAACTTAAACTATCAATTTTCATCTTCTTAATCCTTTTTTGTTTTCAACAAAATTTTAGTTATAGAATATAATACCATTCATCAGAAATATTTTTACTCATGCGAAATATTTTTCAAAAAACAAAGTGGGAATGAAGCACTTGGTAACTTTCAAAACATTTCATCGCAAAAAATTAAAGCAATAAAATTATGCTCTAATTATTACAACACATTGCATGCGTTCTACCTTAAAAAATTTAATTCTGTTTGAACTAATGATAAGCTAATTTAAAGTCTAAAGATAAGCAATTGTATTAAACCATTCTATAAGTGATGATTGCAGAATTATTTCAGTATAATTGTGTTAGGAAAAAAACATTATAATTCTTAAAAACCACACGTTATATATCTCGGATTTTAGTTTCACAACAATTTTGCATTTTATATGTTAATCCCCCTTATTCATCAAATTTGAACTCAGATGTTTTTTTTTATGTCTCTTAAGCTTGAAAAAGTGGCTTCACGGAATTCTAATTCTATGCTGCTATACTCCGATGCAAGTTAAGAAAAAACCATTATCCTTATAGAAAGAGCCTGTTTGTATATAAGTGAACGCCAAATGGATGCCAAGCTCCCAGCGCGAACATTATGTGAACATCGCCAGCTCTTGAAACGACGTTTCACAACTTTTTTCTGCTTGCTTTTTAAAATCGTATGAAACAAGGAAAAAAATACTTATTAATCGTTAATAAGATTATTGTTTTGTTTTTAAGAAATATGATGTCTCAAAATCATAACAGATGTACGTCTTTGTTCGTATTTAAATAAACTGATGAAAGAATGATAAATATTCCTTTTTACAGACTATTTTCTCCTACAGCGTTGCAAAAGAGAAAAAAAAATCCTTATCTCGCATTTTATTTGTTAAAGGAATGTCAGCATGAGACATGACAGTTTTAGTGGTCCAATCAAATCCAATGCTCTGGCGACGTCATATAGTTGTTGCTTTTTCAGAGCGAATGTTCTCTTTATTTATCGAAATATGTCACCGAGTCTAGAATTCCAGTAAGACTACAAAATTGTAGCTCTTTTTTTCATAATTATATAACATATATCGTAAACGGTAGTCCAAATTAAATTTCTGACCAGTGATTTAAACTTTTTAAAGCTTTTATATTGCTTTGAAAGCATATTTATATAGTTTGATAACCAAATAAAACGGAACTATATTCAGTCGCGGATGATTACTTAAATCCTCTACTGCAATGTTCTTTTCTTAACTTGCAACAGAGTATAGACATAATTCTTTGCTGAAAGAACTCACTTCAAATCGTTCATCACCCAAACTGGTCCTCATTCGTGGGCTTAAAAATTTGGCAAAAAAATGTGACGTAATGAAAAGTTGTTGAAAAAAATTAACCTATGTTTTTGACACTTTCTAAAAACTTACAAAAAAGAAGAAAAAAGAATTCTGTAAAAATTGACAAACTGGTCATAGTCAAGTAAGTATTATTATCCTTATTTTTACCTAGTCGAATACCTTAAATCAAAACTAAATTCAACTTCTGAAAAAGAGAATTTGGTTAGACTTACTTGCTTAAAAGCATTTCAAAGCATCGTATTTAAAAATTTAATTTTTCGAACAAACATTTCTAAAAAGATGCATAAAACTGAAAAATACAAACCTTAAATATATTTTTCATTGATACTAGAATTTTATCTTTGTATGCCAAGTACAAAATATAGTATGTAAAAAGTTTCGCAAAAATATTAATATTCATGAAAATAAAGGTACTATTAATAATCATGCAATTTAAATTAATCCTCACGGCTGCAATGTTCGTTGAAATTATTTTAGTTTTCATTAAAACTTAGTGCATAAATACGCTGGAGAAAACATGTTACATAAAGAGTTATTTTTTGTTTTAAATACAGAGATGTCAAAACAAAAATCTTGACAAGGTACTGAAAAAAAAAAGGTTACGCAGATTTAAAGGTTAGTAAAGATAATTATAATTGGTTATTATTCGCTGTCAGAGGTAGACACTTTTCTAAACTATTATAATAAATATGCTCTAAGAACTTAGAATAAGGATATGTTTTAATAAAGAGATTTAATAGTGAATAAAAATGGAACATAGGTGCAAAAAAGATACTGTATAGTAAAAAGGCTTGAGAAAAAAAAGAAATACACAAGAAACTAATGTATAGTTAAGATAATTATGTTTTTATCAAGATGTAAAATAAGCAAAAATATTTTAAGAATAAGACATTGTGTTAGGAATGACAAAAACAAATTGACGCGTAATGTAGAATTAAAAAATTAACGTTTTTTTAATAAAATTTAATTTTAAATAAAATAATATCTCATTTTATTATACATATATCTTATGTCATTTAAAAAATTTAAAAATAAAAGCGCTTTTGTCCATTTCAAAAAATTATCTCGTCTAAAAGGTTTTGAAAATAAAAACAAGTAAGAGTTTCTATAGAAACGAATAATCGCCCCCAGTAACTTGTTTTATTTATTGTTTTGAACAACTAAGTAATACAGAATCAATAATTTTTAAACTTCGTGAAGCATTTTAAAAGGGTTTTTCACTTCACTTAATTAATCTTTTTAGAAGATTTAATGCTGCTTTTCTTCTTACTTTCATTATAGTTTCTTTTTTGATACTTAAAAGTAATTTATTTTGGCTTAGAAAATTCTTCTCATTTATTACCATTTTTTTTTCTTCATCGTAAGTGATAGCTTTCATGATACTTTAAATAAAAAAATGAACTTAAACTAAGTTAAACTGTTCTAGGAAAGATAGTTAACTTAAAATAAATTTATAAAAGTCATATACCATCAACTTGTTATCAGTCTTGAAAGAAATAATGAAATCTATATGAAGCAGGTATTAATTTTCTCGTTGTGATAGGGCTTCAGAGAAAACTCAACTGAGATTATATCAGGAAAGATTCGTTTTTTATAAAGTAAATTTATTGACTTTATAAATAATAAAATACATTTATTTGTTTTTAAGTGTTTACAATTTTATATAAAAAGAGAAAATAATTGAATGTGCAATAAACTCTTCTTTGCAAAAAAAAAGATGCTCAAATATCTCAAAGCTTTCTTTGTTTCTGACGAAACTGTATCCTGGTATATGCTGCGAGTAAATGTTTAATCAAAGTGACGAAATAACTATTATCAGTTCTGCAAGGAAACGAATTTCGTCAAAATTTAAAAAATATTTCGTCAATCTTTTAAAAAGAACAACAACCTTGTGGTGCTTAATCTATCCAACTTTTTTAATAATCACTTTAATGAGGGCACCATACAGCTGGCGCAATATACGGAGAACAGAAAGAACAGAGAGATAAATTATATTCATTGCGCAAAGCGGAATTCGAATCTCGGATATTCGTGGTACGGGGTCAATTACTTGACCACCATGAGACGATTTACTTGGTCACTTTATTTTTGATCGTCTAGTCTTTATTCTAGTTTCGTCATCCTAGTTAACAATCTCCCACAATGCACTGCGATGAGGTTTCAAGTTGTGAGAATATATCGTCATACGTTTGGAAATACGCGTTTTGTTAAAATCATATGATTTCATGACGAAATTACTGTTAAAATTAATGAAATATAGCTCAAGGATTACTGAATCGTCAAAAGTGAGATATTTATTTCTGAGAGTGTATAAACTTACACAATTAAGAACTTTATTTTTTATGTTTCCACTATCATTCAGCTGTAATAAACTACTTTTCGAAAATCATTTCGTCATAAAATCGAGAAAATTTTTACGAAACATGTACTTCTAAATATTTAAAAAAATTGCTTTTTCACTTATGCGTCAGCTCAGTGTATCCTGTACTTGCAATGAAGCTATACTGCACCCTTTTTACAACTATTTCTAGTAGTTTTATCACACTGTGAAGGAAATACTGTTAAATATACCAGAATATAGTAAAATTTACCGTGTATCGAGATCCATGGTAACACCGAGAAAGCTCGGAAATTTTTGCCGTGGAGCTTTAGTAATAAGTTTGTTTAATTAAGCAAAAAAAAATATGATTTTATAATGTGTGATAAAATCTGAGAAATGTGTTAAAATTTTCTAATTTTATAATGATACCTTAGAACATAGCATAAAAACCATTCGTTCGGTTACATTTACTTTTCAGTTTTCAATTTTTCAATTTTTTCAGTTTTCTATTAAGTAATAAAAATAAAAATGTGAACTGGGTAAATAAAAGGAACAGAAACGAGGATCAAGGGTAATTAAATTTTTTTTGGATCAAATACATTAAATAAGCGATCTTAGATTATTGTTCTCTTATTTTATTTAGATTTTCCTTTTTATTTTTACCAGCTCTTATTTATAAAGTATTTTCATAATACAAATTTAAGTCAATTTTAATGCTCGTTCTAATGAAATTTTCGTAAGTAATACCATTTTTATCATTAGAATCTGTATTTGTTGTCTTTCTCATCATTTAACAAGATTGAAAACAATATAATTGCCAACCTATTTTACACACTGAAAGAAAGTATGGTCAAATCTACAAAAATATTGCAAAAATTTATCGTGTTTTTGGTTCAGTTGGAACACCAAAAAAAGCTGGGTAATTTTAATCCAAGCAATTCAGTGATGATTTTGAAAAGATTAACAACAAAATATGGTTTTATAATGCGTGATAAAAATTGATAAATGTGTTAAAGTTTGCTAATTTCCTTTATTCGGTTAAATTTACTTTTCAGTTTTTTATTTTTTTTATAAATGTGTGGTAATAAGAACTATTAGTTTGAAAACTATAATTTTCTATAAACCATTGCTGTATGAAACCAAATGAATGGTTTATATACAGTATATTTTGGTTTTTATGACGAGAATCAGGTTTTCTTTAGAACTAGAAATGTCATTTCCATACAACATGGTAATTTTACCATTATTTTTATCCATGCAATATGGAATCATCACATTTCATAGTATAAGAAGATCTTATTCACTAGAAGTTTGTTTCTAGTGTAAGAATTAAAGATAGTATGATATTTAAAATTAATACCTTAAAACTGAACAAAAATTACTTGAATCAATTTTTTTACTCCTTTTATGTAATCTTTCAGAGCAATAAAAACTTAAAAACATCGTCTGCACTAATCATTTTGCATATTTGAGGTTACCCTTTCAAACTATTAAGAATATAAGAAGAAAACCGTGTCCTGGAACTTAAAGATCCGATCATTTGATCAAAAGTTTTTCAGGGTGGTCCATTTTTTATGGCTCACTGTGCATTAAACATTTGTTACGTAAAACACTTGTTTAAAATTTTCTATTTTTATAATTTTATATTAGAGTTCAAGAATAGAATTGTTTCATAGAATATTTTCCATAGAGGCAGAATTTCTCGCACAGAATAGTGTTATCCAATAATACATTACCATAAAATAGCCTCAAGTAAACGCAGTTTAATGATATGACCATATAGTTCTACCTCATTACCTCACTACCAACCTTATTGAAGCCTGACTCTCAGGTTTATAGGCATTTCATGTAACTAAGAGAAATGCTTACAACTGGACTATATAATTATATCAAAATATCAATCGTCATTACATATTCCACTGTTAAAAATACCATTCAAGAAGGTACCCGAAGTATCATTCACAAATCATACAATAAATGTTTTCAGCGATAAAATACTAGTTATATATTACATAATAATTATATTAAAAATAACAATTATATATGAATAGTCAGATAAAAGTATTAGGAAAGATCGCAAACATTTTGCTATATGTCCGATATTAAATACAATTGGAAGAATCACATTGATAACTCAACTTATACCTTAACATTAACTTAATTTTCATTTATAACTTAACATTAAACATTTATAAACATTAATAAATTGGGAGATATTCGAGCCCTTTTGAATTTGTAACTCTAATCATTTTGTAACTCTAATTTTTAAATCTAAGTTTTATTTCAAATTTCAAGCATTTCATATTTTCAGTTTTTAAATTTATGCTTTTAGTTTTAGCCTTTTAAAACGCGAAGATCACATTTCTCCCATTCGAGAGAAAAGTTTTGAATTAAAAACACAGAATTTAAACCATGGCAACGGAATGAATAGAACATATTCTTCTCAAGAATTGCAGACTTTGTTAATTTTTAACTTAGGTAATAGCTTAATTGTTTTTTTTTTAGCTTTTTCTTCATTTGATGAAGGTAATAGTTTAATTGTTTTTTTATAGCTTTTTTTTCATTTGATGAAAAGTAAAATAGGGAGATTATTTATTTTCATAATATTTATTAGTCACTAAAATGGAACAGATCGACAGATATTATTATATCCGCATTATATATTTAACAAACGTAATACTTATGCTGACATAATGCTACGGTTTTTTATTTAATAATAAACTGTAGCAGAAAAGAATCTATTTCTAATGTTTTTTAATTACTTTAATGTAGCAGATTCATAAGTTTTATGTCAACACAAATTTGATTTGTCGAATTGTAACAAAGAAGAGGGCTGTTTTTTATCGATGTTTTTCATTTGAGAATCTAACAATGAGGAGATCATTTGTTCATATACAAAAAATTTTTTTATTTGATGATGAATTGTAACAGAAACAGGGATTTTTTTACGTACTAAAATTCTTTTGAAGTAAGAGGATGGTTCTTTGGCTAATGTTTTTTATTTCATTAACTGCATTTCATGAATAGAAAGTTAGAGAAAAAATTATCGTCAACCAATGTTTTTAAGTTCATATAATGTAAGGGATGTACGGATTTTCTATCAATAGTCGTCTTTTAATTAATTACAAGAGAATCCGGGAATAATTATTTTATGAATTTTTTTCATTTGGTGAACTGTAAAGGATTAAAAAATAGTTTTCGTAATGTTTAGTTGTGGAAGTGTAGCAGATAAGAGGATATTATATTCACATTTTTTATTTGTAAAGTAAAGCCTTCCAAGAACTCTTTCCTTTATCGACAAAGGAGTTATGGAAATCAAGCTCCACAATTTCATGACTAACTGCATGATGGTAGTATTGCAGTTCTGATTATGCTCCATCCATCTTTACTTTCGAGACAAGCTAGATTGATTTGATGTCTTCAAGGAAAAGTAGTTCAGTCCTTTACGATAACAGCTCAGTGTCTAAATCAATGTGCTATCACAGACTTAAAACTAATTCATATCAGCAAAATTCAGAGCAATTTGCCAATGTTTATTATTTTTAACAGGCATACATATGCTTCAGTCTGGAATCTGCAAGGAAATCATTTTCCCAAAATAACAAGATTATATCCCAATAAAGTCATATTATTTTCGGAATATACTTCAATACATTCATATATTCTTAATGTATTCATAATACGGTATATTATTTTGAATATATTACAATAAGATGCGTATAAGATGTGATAGTACAATACACTGGTGAACAATTGAATTTTTTTTCTGTTGCGGGATATTTTTCTTAAAACAATTACTCGAAAGTTTTATATACGGTGATTTCAAATTTGCAATCGGCTTCTTTCCTCAAGCTCCAGTATTTCTACATGAAATTTTAGTCTATTTTTGTTAAAATGCACAAGGTTTATAATCACCGTAGAACGGCCGAAAAAAATTAAGGTTTACGAGGCTTTCTTTGATAGAAGTAACCCACATTTGCGTTGCATGGAGAGGAAAATCACGAATATCTCCACAATAAGCCTGATGGCAAGGGAACTCTGACCCATGATCCATCTACCACTGAGGATATTTTACGCCTGAACTGTGGTCGATGCGAGCCGGGTGTGGAATTCTTATCGACCAGTCATCGCCGGGATTCGAAATCGTTTCACCTCATTGGAAGGTGAGCGCTTTATCCCCTGAGCCACCACGGTTCGATTGTACAAGCTTAAAAACTTAATTGATATCAAGTTCACTTAAATGACAAACTTCTACGGCCATGCACGGAAACCCATGCCTGGAAGTGTCGTCATACGCCACTAAGTATGCTTTACTTTATGTACTGCAGCTAGTGCGCCTCTGAACAGATTATAATTGCTAGCATATTAATGTTTTACAACTGCTAAAATGTAGCAGACAATCAGGTACTATATGTTGAATTGTGAAGATAGAAAGGGCAATTTTTTTGCCAAAGTTTTTTTTTTTTTTTCATCTGAGGAACTGCAACAGATGAATTGTTTAGATTTTTCAATATTCTTTTTCTTTTGATGAACCGTAACAAGTAGAATTACGGTTTCTTGGCCATTATTTTTCATTTTCCTTAAACTGCAACACATAGAAAAATAATTTCCTTACAAACGTTCTTCATTTAATAAACTATAACTTTGTAATAAACCTTTTGCAAAAAATTTAAATGCGTTCATTAGAAAGGTGAATTGAAACATCTTTTCTTTTCCACCTACAAATGAGGTAAAAACCTAAAAAACAGTAATTATTTCACCTTTATGACTTAATTAAAAATAAAATAAGCTTCTGAAGTCGGTAAAAAAAACAAGCTTTGACCGATAATGTTAGTTTTTAATTCCTTTGAAACTCAAGCCGAGAAATTACGATACGTAATTTATTCTCGATAATCCAAATTTGCTTTATCACATCATTATGCGTAAAGAAAACCATAACTGCTTTGGGAGCTAAAACAAATTTTAAAAGAAACTGCTGTGAAACAAAAAACCAAGAATATAAAGCGATTAAAGGATAAAGTGAGCTTTAAGCTTGCGAAACAGCATTCAGGCGTAAACAAATTACTAGACGTCGTCTTTAAAGACTTAAATGCATGTGATAGCTTAAAAAATAGCTATTTATCAGAACGCGAGATATTTTACATCACTTTTCTTCGGAAAAATCGTTTGCAAGGAGACAAAAAAGTGGGAAAACGTGATTTAGGCCGTCCAAAGACGTATGCTTCCACCGATGTTGACCTGGAATTTTATTCCTATTTTTTTGCTCCTTTTCCTTAATGTTGTCTTTTCCTTGATGTTGCTTCTTTTTATACTTTTTACAAAATGTTCTTCATTTTTTTAATGCTTGTTTGTCGTCATTAAGTAAGAGTCGTGGAAGAAAAACTCATTTGTCGGACAAGTAAGGAGACGCCGTCAACTTTATAAAATTGTAATTGTGTGTCGGAAAAATCTGTTATAAATTTCACCTTCCATGCGAATAAGGCAATTATTTCTAAATAGTTCGCCAAGAAGTTCGAAACAAATCACTTTGAGTTCGACAAAGTTTAAGTGTTTATTGGGTACATGTTTTAAGATTGATTACGTTCATTGAATATTTGCTGACATATGCGAGTGTAATTAAGATTGATCGGAAAAATATTCAATTTATTTTCAGTTCCTTTTGTTATTTCATTAAAAATTTAAAAAAAGGTCAGAGGTAAATTATTAAAAAGAAAAAACTTTTTTTAAAACTGGATGTTTAGACTTTAAAAATTTTTTAGTGCTTTTGTTCTATTTAGAGAGATACCAATTATATGACACTGTTGCGATTTTTTTTTCTCAATGGTGCATAACTAAAGCAGAATTTTTTGATATATATATATATATATATATATATATATATATATATATATATATATATATATATATATATATATATATATATATATATATATATATATATATATATATATATATATATATATATTCAATTATTATTTTTTCATTAATATATAAATTATAAATGCATTACCCTTACTTCGACTGGGAGAATATTTTTTGAAATTACGGAGAATTTGCAGTAGTTGAAGTCGTAGTAGTAGCATTTAGGATAAAGATTATTCACAATATTTATTTGTTATGATATATTTTTTGAGAAACATTTTGAGGCAGCTGCAAATATTTAAAATCTTATGTTAAATTTCTTTGTTGTTATGTTAAAAATCTTATGTAGCTGAAAAAACTATGCTTTTATGTTAATAAATTAATATTTATTCCGTGTTAAAATAACATAATAAAATATTCATAAATCCATTAAAATAATATGATAAAATATTTATACTGTGATTAAATAGCTTAAATTTTCAATTTTATTTTATTTAATCACAAGCTCCATAAATTATGATGAACTCTATAGCGTTTTGACTTAGAACTCAATCCAGAAGACAAAAAAGCCATAAATTACGCATTGGGGTAAACAGACCTTCGTGGAGGAATTTTTAATTATCCCTCTTTGCGTTACACGGTGAAAAAAGAATGAATACTTCCCATGACCAGCCTAACTTCAAAGAAATATTTAAAGGTATTTTTCATGATTATTGCAAACCGGGAGTAGTATACAAATTAATTAGCCGTCATCGAAATTTAAGCCCGTTATTGTTATTGATCGAAATTTGGTCATCGGGATTCGATCCCCAGTCGCTCCATTCGAAATTGAGCAGCACTCTATTTTCTGAACCATTCCGGTGTATCACACTTTAAATGTGGCATTTTTAATCATCAGATTTTAAATTTTTTAAATAATTTGAATAATAAAATAAAAATTGTAGTGGAGTGCCTCATAAGGAAAAAAGCAATTTTGTGTCAAAGTTTCAATGGTTTTATAGTCATTTTAAAGTAACGAAATAGTCACAATTATTTCACAATTATTTCTCCCACAAAATAATTGCGAAGAAAATAATAAAATTTTATCTAAAAATTATAGTAACACTATTTATTGGAATTTAAGTGCTAGATAAAACGATAAAATATGTACTACAAATATTTATTCGTACCCCGTAACATTTATTTGATTTTCAAAATCTCTTTAATGTACACTGAAAAAAAAATGATCAAAACTACCAAAATATAGCAAAATTTACAATGTTTCTGGATCGACGGGAACACGTTATGTAATGATTATTGTAATGATTTTGGTAAAATTCTCAATAAAATATAGTTTTATAATATGATCAATATGGTAAAATTTGTATTTTTGAGCATTGCATAAAATCCATTTATTTGGTGAAATTTACGTTTCAATTTTGTATTTGTTACTAAATGTGTAGTAATAAAAACTACAATTTTGAAATTGTCATTTTTTGTAATTATATTTTAAAATTTTTGATTAATTTGAGTGATAGAATAAACTTGCCAGCTGAATGGCTTATGAGTAAAAAAGGAAATATGTCTCAATTTCAAAGTCTTATAATCAATAAAATATAACACAATAGTAACTATCCTAAAATAATTATACAACGGAATAATAAAAAAATATTATTTAAAAAATTGTATCATCATTACTCCTAGAAATTTAAGCGTTGGTTAAAACGAGGAATCATCCCGTATGAATATCTATACAAATTCCACACCACTTTTTTAATTTTGAAATTCTCTCAAATGAAAGATTAAATTTTTTCAGAGATATACTTTCCATAATATAATAAGCTTAACTTTACTATAAAGGAGAAGAGTTTAAAATGTGAAATTATTGCAGATGAAAACTTCACACATTCTATTTACAAGCGAGATAGTTAAATGTAGGGCGAAATGTATACTAGAACATGTATTCATCGCTATGCATTTAGGTTTAGCTTATAATTAATGCATGTGCAGCTTTTGGAAAATATTGTGTAACACGGCAGAGTAACCATCAGTCATCGCTTGATGTTTCCATGACACAAATATGTCAGGAAGCGCTGAATATAAGGAATATTCAGATGCACTGAACTTTACAAACTTCTGCGTTAAACTGTACGCTTCATGTATGTTGCATTATAATACATTCCATATTACTTTTTTTTTCCTCGGTAGCTGTTCTATCAAGATATTGAAGAATAATGAATAATTTTCTTCTGTACACAAATAATGAAAAACACATATAAAATGCAATAGAATTTTCAAAAAATTTATCGCACTTTTCAATAGTTTATCCTATTAAAAACATTGTACCGAAATATTGAATTTATTTTCATAAAATTGTAAAAATTACAGCATAATATATCAAGCGGGGTGCGCGATGACAAACGCGATTTGACATGCATAAACAAGTGAATTTGTGCTCTCAGATAATTAATGGATTAATTCACTTTTATCAAAACATTTCAGTGAGCCGTGATTACTCAGGGGATAGGGCATTCGCCTTCCAATGAGGTGAACCAGGTTCGAATCCCAGCGATGGCTGGTAGTTACGAATTCCTCGCCCGGCTCACACCGACCACAGAGCTGAGGAAAGATATCTTCAGTGGTAGATGGATGGGCTTGAGCCCTACTGCCGTCAGGCTAACCGTGTAAGGTTTCCGTGATTTTCCTTACGCAAATGGGGATTAGTTCCATCAAAGAAGTTTTCCACGAAAGCAAAATTTCTCCTAATACTTGATCCAGGAGTTTCCTTGTCTTCTGGATTGGGTTCAAAACTACAAGGCTACGGAGTTTAACTTTAGTAGTCGTAAGCCCAAAAAATTGGGTCCAACGACGGCTATAAAATAATGTAAAAACATTTTGGTAAAATATTTATCCTATTGAAATGATTTGCTTACCTTATGTAAAAAACAACGGTATTTCAAGATGAGCAGTTGGAATCTATTTAGTTGTACTAGTTTTTAATGGACATTTGAAAGGGCTATTGACAGTTATAAAATATTTAGAATAAATGAAGGTCCAGCAGTTAAACAATATGATCAGAATGAAAATCGCAGCAGAAATTCGGCCACTACTCTAAAAGCATAATAGTAGTCACGTGAGGGCAGATTGACAAGATAAAGGGCCCTTGAAATTGCTGAAAATGATGGAGAAGAAGCATCTTATGGACTGGATATTAATACATTATAGTTAGTTGCTACATTTTGTAGATTTATATGGATTATTGATCACAAAAGTTTAACCCACTGACTGTTCTGCACCCGCAAAATGTCGTACCTTTACCTGCAGTTCTCACTGTTTAGCAAAACCAGTTTTTTCCATATTATAAAATAAGGAAATAGTGTATTGAGGAGAAACATTCCCCCCATTTTGTTTATTTTCTAAACCGCCAGTGGGTTAAACGAAATTTACTCGAATTATATTTTTCGTACTTGTTGTATCTCTAACTAAAACAATTTTCAATCGGTTCAACTCAAATTTTGACACTATACACTATACTCTTAATGAAAATAGTTATAGTTGCACGTAGAATTTTTTTTATTGGATTGATGAGCTTCAATAAGTTTCATTAAAATGTAAAATGTCATTAAATGTTTTCTTTTATATTTTGATTTTTCGAAATTTTTTTTTAAAATTTTGCGCGCAAAGAGAACTGTATTTATGTAGCTTAAAAAAATTAAAACTAGATTAAATTTGGATGATCCTTTTTCAACTTATGAGTAAAACAAGTCATAATAATTATATAATTATTTTTTTTACTTTCTATGAGCTGCACAATCAGTCTTCCCGATGAGCAGACCTAGTGCGTTCTCCAGAAGTGGTATCCACTCTTTCAGGACCACCACAATGGGTGAGATACCGTTGGTCAAGTTAATTTGAACGTCTAGTTTCTGCCACACTAGATGGCAGCACCGAGTCTCTATTTGGATGCTAAAGTGCATTAGGTGCTAAAGTGCATTTGGTGCTAAAGTGCAATTTTGCCGGAAATGTCAAGAGCCAATAAGGTACTCCACGGATCTTTTACATGCCGCATAATCATACGACATGGCCGCTGAGGATTTTCTGCATCCCGAGAATCCGGTGTCTGGGCCGGGGAGCGAACCCGCAGACTTGGACTCAGAAGGCCGACGACAAACCAAGTGCGCCACCCAGCCACTGTTATTATATAATTATAAAAGTTCTAATTTTTTCTAAAGTTTTTAACGTGATAAAATGAGTACAAAAGCATCTAATTAAGCTAATTTTATCAGAATCATTAAAAATTTCATTAAAAGAATTATTCTCTTTATATAGGTTTCTACTGTGTTACTCCTCCTTAATCATTCAAAAGCATTATTGCTTCCACCATGTTAACCTATATTAATCTGTACATAAAAAATTTCCTCGTTTATTCAATAACTAGATAGCATTTTTAAATAAATTTACATTCATTTTATCCATTGAAATATGTTTTATTGAACAGAGTCATAGAGAGTAAATTTTGAAAGGTTGTAAGTAATTTTAAAACATTTTCAAAATATCAAGTTTTTCGAAAGGCAAGTTTTAAAAATGCTTACAAACTAAACATTTAAAGTTCAGTAGACAAGTTCAAAGAAAAATATATTTCAATGAATAAAATGAAAAAAAAATTATTCAAAAAATTTAAGGAAGTGATGAATAAATAAGGAAATTCCACAGGTTATCATAGAGGAAGTGGTCCCCTTAAGGTAAAACGCAAGTGAATATCTGACCATTATATCATAAGTTATTAAGGATGTTTAACTCGATTTTTTGCGCACTGTCAAGGAATTTAAATATCTATATATAACACCTTAATAAATTTAAATTTAATGATTGAATTTTCACGTACAGATGATGCAATCTTAAATACACTATCTGACCAAAAGTATCTGGACACCCAGTTGTTAAGGTGGCTATCTAGCCAAAAGTATCTGGACACCCGGTTGTTATGGTGGTTATCTGGTCAAAAGTATCTGGACACCCTGTTGTTATGGTGGTTATCTGGTCAAAAGTATCTGGACATCCGATTGCTATCGTGGTTATCTGGCAAAAAGTATCTGGACACTCGGTTGTTATGGTGGTTATCTGGCCAAAAGTATCTGGACATCCGGTTGTTATGGTGGTTATCTGGTCAAACGTATCTGGACACCCAGCTGTTATGGTGGTTATCTGGATAAAAGTATCTGGACACCCGGTTATTATGGTGGTTATCTGGATAAAAGTATCTGGACACCCGGTTGTTATGGTGGTTATCTGGTCAAAAGTATCTGGACACCCGGTTGTTGTGGTGGTGGAAGCATAATAGTGGGGGTGTTTCTCGTGGTGTGACCTTGGCCAGTTTGTTTCTGTGGTTGGAAAAATGAACTCTGAGATGTACGTGGACATTCTGGACAATTCTGCACTCCCAACTTTATCTCAATATTTCGGGGAAGTCCCATTTCTCGTCCAGCAGGATAACAGCCCCATTCACGCATCGAGGTTTGCACAGGCATGGTTTTCTTTATTTTTATAAGCGTCGTTGAACAGCCGACCCAGTTTTATGGGTTTACGACTACTAATGTTCAGCTCCGTAGCCTTGTCCATAGCTGTCATCGATACAAAAGGGGGACCAACATCATAGTAATATGTTCCTCAGGACGCTATAAATCCATAACACTGGATATTTTTGGCCAGGTAGTGTATATGATATAAAAATTCATAATAAATAATATGAGATATGAGTTATTAATAGATATAAATATATGAGTTCTTTAAAATTCAATGTTTCAGGAACTATTCGACCGATTTGGTTCAAAGTTTGCAGTTTGACATTAAAAAAATACATTATTTAAAATGATGTAAAAATTTGCATTCTTTCCATTCAAAATTGTTCGAAAATAATTAATAAATAATAGATAATTACTAAAAATTGTTTTCGCATGGAATCATTTTTGATCATACTAATTTTGTATTTGTGGTTAAAAAAATTTCGATTTGATCATAAAAATACTCAAGATTTGGCGAAATACATAAAAAGTAAAATTAACATTAAAGGGTCTAAACTTCAGACTGCGCTTCTGATCCAGCTATTGATACCATATTTCCCAATCAGTTATGCAAGTCCATCGAAAAAAGGTATGTTTATTCAGAGAAAGTACGTTTTTATGTTTGATTTCGTAATTTAAAACATCGTCTGCACTGAATAATTAGCATGTTTAAAGTCACCCACTCGAGCCTTTTAGATTAAGTACTTAGTACGAGAAAAGCCGATCATTAGATCAAAAGTTATGGTGGTTGGAATTTTCTTTTGCACACTGTACTACATTTTAACATTAAATTCATCATTACACTATGGTTGTAGTAAAATACTATTGCCCTGTCCAATATTCTTATCTATTAATGCAATACAGCCCTTTTTAACTACACTTAATATTATTTTTAAATCCTATTACAATACTTTATTTTTATAACTGTGATTTAACTGCCGACCCAATTTCGGGTTTGCGACTACTAATGTTCAACTCAGCCTTGTATTTTTCAACCTAATCCAAAAGACAAGGGAACTCCTGGATCAAGTATTGGGAGAAATTAACCACCGTGAAGAACTTTTTGATAGAACCTATTAGCATTTGCGTCACATGAAAATGAAAACCACGAAAACGTCCCACCGTTAGCCTGACAGCAAGGGGACTCTAAACCCATGATTCGTCTACCACTCAGGATATTTTTCGTTAGTACTGTGGTCAGTGCGAGACGGGTGCAGAATTCGTATCGACCAGCCATAGCTTTAATTCGAACCCGGTTCGCCTAATTGGAAGGCCAACGCTTTATGCCACGGTTCTTACAATACTTCATTAAAGTAATACAGAAAAATTACTCATTTTATTATTCTTTATTTCTAAAGAATTATATTTTAACGCTTCTTGGAGAATAAATTTTCAGCGTATCAAACGATCTTTATAGAACATTTTTTAAAACTCTTCTTTCTCGTATAATAAATTTGTGCTGCGATGTTCAAGAGTCATTCCCACCAAAGTGTCTGCTTCGATAGCGATAATGCACTCCCCCCCCCCTTTTATGAAACTAATTAGTTAATTACACGCCCCAGATGTGTTCCTCTTTTTAAATACTTTCGAATAAATTTTTTTTCTTCTAAATTTGTGGTAGTCTTCTATCAAATATGTGGAAAAGTATAAGTTGACAGTTTTAAGCGAAAAAATTTTTTAAATTTTACTATATAATTGCTTATTTTTAATAAATTTTTTGCTGTATCAAGCATTGCGCAACATGTGTTTAGTTTTAGGAAAAAATCAGCCAACAATATAGTTTTCAAATTATTTTTTAATTTTAAGCATTTTTTTTCCTTCCGTTTTCAATTTTCTTTTTATAGAACATTTTACTGCCGTTTGTAATTATGGTATAAAGTTTTTTTTTTAATGAAGGGATTAAGTCTTCTTTTTTTTTATTGTTTTTCAATCAATTGTTACTTGCACTTTTAAAAAGCAAATGTTTTTGAGGTTATTAAAAATTAACTAATTGGAAAGGTTTCATTAGAAAATTGAACTACTTACCGTACTATTTTTTAATATTTACACCAATAGAAATAAACTTTTTGCATGCATTTACATGCATTAAAGTGATATGAAGATTTATCATTTAATTGTTCGTGTAATTTATAATCATAATTAACTGAATATATGTGAAATTCCGATTCCAGTAATACGCACTCAATGCTTAAGTTGTAAAAGAAGCAAACTATTGAAAATTTTGATTCGTCTATAACTTAACTTTTTTACTGTATTTCCTTTTTTTTTAAACCTTGATTTCAGGTTACAGCACAGAACAAAATATCATGCTTTACTCTGTGTACGAAATTATGTTGAGAATGGGGACAAAATTTGATCACCTATTACGCCGTAACATGTTATGAGCATACTAATAAGGAATACTGTATAAAAATGCAAGTATTTGGTACGATGTATTTAACGAACCTGTGTGGAAATAACATTGAGGAAGGTAAAATGAAAAAATCAAGGCAAGGTGAACTGTCTAATGAAATTTGCTTTATCATACAGTTTAAAATTATTCCATGATGTTAGTTTCTAATTTCATTCATTTTCTTGATTCTTATGATTTTGACAACGTGTCTGTTTCCTCGAGTTTCGAGTAATGATATTGACTGAATTATATATTTAATTTAGTAATCTTACTTTTCTATAACAAACTTATGCTATATATATTTTTTTAAATGATGCATTTACAAGTCTAAACTTTGGCATTAACTTGAGCCATCTACTACTAATTTTTAAATTGAAAGTTCAATGGTCGGGGCTGCTTTTTTTAAATTAAAACTCAGTTAATTGAATTTTTTTAAATACCTTTTTTTTCAGTCTCAAAGATAGCATTTGGTTAATACGGTTTTGATCTTTTAAATACAATAAAATTTAGAATTGAATCGAAACCTTTCCACAATTTCTGAAAGATTTGTAATTCAAAACTTGTAAATTGTAATTCAAGATTTTTAAATTTTAATTCAAAGCTCCATCTGATTTTTTCCCTTAAGTTAGCAAGATTGCAGCTTATACAAGCTACATGAAAATTTATACATACCGAGTCAATTAATAACTTGTTTAAATAAACATGAATAAGAAAATTTAATTTTTTGATAACTTTAATGAAAATTCCCAATTATTAATATTTTTTAAAATATTTTACTCATCTGTATCGTCTATTGTTACAGATTCATTTCGGTTATAAATTCATTAGAAGGGTATCATGCTTTTTCTGGCAAAAGGAAGGCTCTTAATCCAAAAATAATACCTTTAAAGAAGAATATTATTATAGTACGAATTATAAAATTACAAAAGTCGTTTATCTCATATTTTATAAAATCAATTTTAGTTCCAGTTAAATGATTTCTTGTAATAATGATATGATTAAGTATAATACTTGAAACATCATCTTAAAACAAGAACATTTAAGTACCTCCATCAATAAGCAACACATTTAATAGCATTTGAAATGTATTCTTTCTATCATAATATAGACAACGTATAGTTCATTTTCTTTAAGTGTTCCTTAAAACCAAACAACTGAGAAAAAGATAACAAACTTATATATTTGTGTTCCATTTATACTTCCCAAATAATCTGCAGAGTTTCTATTATATTATCTCATTAAACCGTGAAAAAAGATATCACTTTTACAAACTTAATATTCGTGTTTCATTTCATCAGTTACATACATCTACTATTATTTTGTAAGAGAACTAATGAATAGCGTATTCTGAATGAAGTACAGTGTTACTATTCTTGTTCGGAACTTGCCGATCGATAAATGCCTCACTGTCAGAATGGAGGCAAAAGAACTTACCAGGTATGTTTACGAACGTAATTTATTTACTTAATTAGTCTTTCTTTCTTAGAATCGGTAATTAAATGAGAGCAGGATTAGTTTTCTAAAAGAAAAGAATTGAATGGAGAAAACATACTAAACGTTAACTCAGTTGAAAAGGTAAAGAGAGTGTAGAAATTTCGATAAAATGTAAGTATAACCTTCGATATTTTTTTTTTCGTGTCTGTGCAAATAAAGCTGCAAAAGTCTGCCAAAGATAAGACAATTTTAAACTAAGTTGTTATAATAATCTAATATCTGAATGTAATTCAGAGTGCAATGAAAATATTTCGTAAAAAATCATTATGATTTCCTACGTAATCTCATAAATAATGGTATCACTTTTGAAGATTCTAAATTGAGCCCTATTTCATTGTCTTTAACAATCGTTTCTTAAAGGAATCGAGTGATTTTTGACTAAACGTGAACTCTAAAATCTTTGACGTAACTGTTTCCTCACTAATATGTTATCTTATATTGGAGTTCCATTACTACGCGTTAGGTAAGAAATTACTGTAAAATGTAATCTTTACACTAACATTAAATGTTTTCAGCTAGAAAAGTAGTTTAGTTAACGAAAATAGAAGGCTATTATAGCTGCATTATCATTCTCCATGACGTCATAACAAGTTCTCACTATTTTTTTTCTTTACCTGATTTCAAAATCGTTTGCACTGTAGGAAAGGATAGGTAGTATAAGTATGATAAGGATAGATAGAAGAAAATGATTCGTAGTGGTAAACTGGTACTAATTTTCTCATAACCATTTTCAGGTACCTAAACACTAAATGACGGTAGAAAAGGGATGTTTATATTGTCATCTGATCTTTAGATACTGAGAGAGGTTCTTGTTTATAGAACCGGAACTATAGAATATCCTTTTCTGTCTTTTGATGTTTCGATACTGAGAGAGGTTCTTATTGTTTATAGAACTGGATCTATAGCTGAATTACAGAAATTTGATGTTTAGAAATTGCGAGAGGTTCCTGTTTTTGTAACTGGAACTATAGAATATAAAGTACTGTCTTTTGGTGTTTAAACCCGGAGGGAGGCTTTTGTTTATAGAAACCGAAACTATAGAATATTCATTAATGTACATGAATTTGTGATTTATTCATGCTGATTTTGCTTCATATCTTCAAACTGATATTATTTAACTTTGTATTTTGTTATTTAAAATTATCTATACATTTCCTTCTTTTATGTGACACCAGCATCACGGAAATCTTTCAATCTAAATTAGCATCACTATAGTTATAGTTTATTTTCTCAGGTTGTCTCAAGTGATAGTTTAGGTAATATTGAATGATTTTTTACACGCTAAATGTTTGTTTAGGTTAGGCCCATGTCCAAGAGCTCGTGACTTCGATCCCGCCCGGTCAGAGACTCCCCGTGTAGTAAATGGTGTGTGGTACACTTCAAATCTGTAGGGTCATAAATCCCTCCTAGTTCCCATAACAAATAAATACCTCTGAGGGTACTGAATTGGAGATTGATAATTTTCTGGTTCAGGTCGAAATTACTATATGTGGATGAATAAGTACATGTATGATTTGGTTCGCCCTCTAAACTGAGCTGTGTGGCGGATGACGTGATCTTGGCTACAAATGGTATCACTGGAATACAAGAAATGCACTCTTTGTCATAAATTCACTTGGTTTCTCAAAGCAGGATTGTTAGTATTGGCAAGTGCCATTAGAAACAACAACAACATATTTGTTTAGATTCATTTTGCATTTCCAAGAAATAAAAACTTAATTGCGCTGTAACTGTTTACATTAATTTTTGATCCTTTCTAAAATGCGTTTAGAAATTTGAAACGTAAAGAGTGCTATAACGCACCGCATATTGTTATACCAATTATTAAAAAAAGAATTTTGTATGAATATTGTTTTGAACTATATATACACTCAGCCAAATACTCAAAAAGCGAGTCTAACATTAAAAGACTCCAATTTCTACTGATTTTTTGACTAAGTTGTAGAGATAATACTTTCGAGATTACGGCTTTCTCTCTCATTTCAATAATCAAAAATCTGAACATCTCGGAAAAAGGTTTTATTTAATCAGAAATATTAAAAGCATTTTATTCCATAAGTTAATTACTATTACTATTATTATAATTATTATTATTACCCATAAGTTAGCTTATTTAAGGTTAAATCTTTTAATAGATCAGATTGATTTTTACTACATGTTTTTTTAATAATTGTACAACATATTAGAGGAGACAGTGTATTCTAGCAAAGCACTCAGAACTCGCAAATCAGGTACGTTTGAAAGACGGACCAACTGTCTAGTAAGTAATATTTGTGTACTATTAATTTAATGTATGTAATGTTTCAAAATTATTTGTGAAAAAAATTCTCAAACACATATTTTCGAACAATTTAATGAAAATGGCGCTCTGTTTTGCTTTAATCCAACACCAGTATAAATTTTTCTCCTGCATATAAGCAGTAAAAATTATATATATATACATATAAAGATTATATATGCAGAGGCACTGAATCATTATTGCTCACCTGTTTTGAAAAGTAATACTTATTATTAACCAATTCTATTTCCAAAGCTGTAATAAAAAAAGTAATAATTCAACAATATTAATAGTTTTTTAAACATTTTGAGAACGAAAGATTTGATTCTGATGAATTCATATAACAGCGTAAATCCTGCAAAAGTGTTTCTCCTTCATATAACCTGTTATGAGGGAAAATGAAAATTGCTCACTTCTTTTGCAAAGTAATACTTATTATTTACCCATTCCATTTGCAAAGCTGTAATGAAAAAAGCAATAATTCAACATCATTAATAGTTTTTTAAACATTTTGAGAACGAAAGATTTGATTCTGATGTATTCATATAACAGCATAAATCCTGTTAAAGTGTTTCACCTTCATATAACCTGTTATGAGAGAAAATGAAAATTGCTCACTTCTTTTGCAAAGTAATACCTATTATTTACCCATTCCATTTGCAAAGCTGTTATGAAAAAAGTAATAATTCAACATCATTAATAATTTTTTAAACATTTTGAGAACGAAAGATTTGATTCTGATGTATTTGTTACCGACAAAGTATGAAATCTGGCATGATATATAACGCCTAGGCATTATATATAATGCCTAAAACTAGCTGGCAGAGTATGAAATGATTTATATTTCACACATTGCCTAGGCATTATATATAGTGCCGGATGCTATTAAACAAAGTATGAAATAAACGCCACAATGAGGTTATTTTGTAAATGATGTGCATGCTGCTGTGAATGACGGAAATCGGTGGCTGTTGACTTTCACCGGTGAATGTGGACAATCACATAGTCGCTTTGGTGAATGTCCGAAATATTTATTACACACGATTTTATATTAATTTATTCGTGGATATAATTACATTTATTCGATATCTTATTACTTACTGACGATAGATTAGAAGAAACATCAGTGTTTGGAGTATCGGGCAAATATATACAGGGCGATGATACTTGACCTTAAAAATATATCAGTATATTGTATACCGGCGAAATGTATACCGGGCAATGGTACTTGACCTTAAAAAACATCAGTGTAGGGTATACCGGCTAAATGTATATCGGGTAGTGGCCCTTGACCTTAAAAAAACATCAGTGTTTGGAGTATCGGGCAAATATATACCGGGCAGTGGCCCTTGACCTTAAAAAAACATCAGTGTAGAGTATACCGAGAAATGGCACTTGACCTTAAAAACACCATTTCCCGGTATACATTTGCCCGGTATACCCTACACTGATGTTTTTTTAATGTCAAGGGCCACTGCCTGGTATATGTTTGCCTGATACTCCAATCACTGATGTTTCTTCTAATGTATCGTCAGTAAGTACTAAAATATCGAACAAATGTAATTATATCCCTGAATAAATTAATATCAAATCGGATGTAAAAAATATTTCGGACATTCATCAAAGCGACTATGTGATTGTCCACATTCACCGGTGAAAGTCACCAACCACCGATTTCGGTCATTCACAGTAACATGCACATCATTTACATAATAACCTCATCAGGACGTTTATTTCATACTTTGCCTAAATAGCATCCGGCATTGTATAAAATGCCTAGTCAAAGTACATAATACTTCTCATATTACATACTTTTCCTAAAAACGTCAGGCATTATATATAATGCCGGCAATTTCATGCTTTGCCGGTCACATATTCATACAACAGCATAAATCCTGTAAAAGTGTTTCATATAACCTGTTATGAGGGAAAATCACGATTGTTCACTTTTATGCAATTTACTTTTCTTCTCTTCTCGCGAAAAAAAGATGTATAATATTTAATGAGCTTATTTATGCATAATGAAAGAATTATAATTAAATTACCGTACCGTATGGTAATTGCAGTTAAGGTAAAAAAAATCGTAATTCTGACTATAAAAAACCAAAAATTATTGGGAGATTAATCCATTCATTTCATAATTTTTGCATCCGTATGATAACGGTTTTCTGGAAATTTTGGTTTGCGAAATTATAGCTCTTATCTTCAAACATTTAGTAAAACACAAGTTTAACCGAGTAAATGTTTTAAATGCCATGCTCTAAAGTATCATCATAAAATTATCAAATTTTATCACATCTACCAAATATTACAACATTTTATAAGACCATATTTTATTGTTAGTTTAACAAAATCATTACCAAAGGATTTCGGTAAGAATTACCCTGCTTTCTGGTGCTCCCATAGAAAGAGTATGACGGCGAATTCTTCCACATTTGGGTGGTTTTTACCATACTTTTTTTCTCAGTCAAAAAGGAATATAAGCAATGCATTGCGATAAATTTTAATATCACGTTCGAATATTTAACAGCTCTTTGAAGTAATATTTTTCTCAACTTTTCTTTCTAATATTGTAATTTTGTTCATATAATGTGTGTAGGTGCGTGAAGCTGAAAATTCAAAACTTATGTTAAACAGATAATATAAGGAGTAATGTAATATTCATTACTTTTATTTATTCCAATTATATGCTTTTTTCTTCCTTAATTAATATGAATTTTATTGTGGTAGACGGATCATGGGTTAGAGTCCCCTTACCACCAGGCTAACCGTGGAAGGTTTTCCTTACCATGCAACGGAAATGCGAGTTAGTTCCATCAAAGAGTCCTCCACGAAGGTAAATTTCTCCAATGGCAATGCTTGATACAGGAGTTCCCTTGTCTCTTGGATTTGATTCAAGGCTACAGAGTTATATGTTGGTCGTAAACTCAAATTGAGTCGGTTGCTCAACGACGGTTATAAAAAACCGTCAAACCATCTGATCAGAGCGTTTTCTAATGCCATAGGCTAGTTAAAGGTTAACATCTTCGTCGGGTTGAAACTCTATGATTTAAATAAGCGGCCAAGATAACTTATTCTGTTTGATTTGATGATCCCTACTTAGGTAGCTAATTTATTAATTAAACATTTGTTTATACCTATTATTAATATCATGATTGTAAAAAATCAGCCATGCGTTATTTTTTTTGCACTTTTAAAAATTAGTAGCCTTGAATTTTATATGAATATATTTTGAATTTTATATGAATATGTTTTTGCAGATTATTTTATATGTTTTGAAATTTATATTACAGGATACTTATTTTTGCAGAAAAAGTACTGTTTACCGGTTTGAAATTTTGGGTTTTCTTACTATTTTTGAGAAAAAGAATCACATGACACTCTATTTATAAAACTGCTATTACATTAGAATCACGGAATCAATTATTATAACAGCTTTTGCTTAAAAATTACGGGATTTCTTCTTACAATTGCTGCTATGTAAAAAAATTGCAATTTTAGATCTTGATGTTCCGTAGTGTTTTGCATAAAATTATTCTAGAATAATAGTTGTTATGGTTTTTAATCAATAATTCTGATACAAAGTACACATAACGTTTGGGCCTTCAATGGATTACAAAATGTACCCCTTTTTAAGAAAGTTGTATTCAATTGAAAGGTAATAATATTTAAATCGAAACACATTCTGCCACGTTACTATGGAAACGAAATAGGTAGTACTTTTTCACCCATGGGCAAAAAAGGCCATATTTGGAGACATCCCCTCAAATCAGAGTCGCCACATATCTCCGTAAAGATTCGATGACGACACACACTACTCCGTGCATTCACTCCAGATAAGGCATCTTCACAGCATCATGGGTGGATGAGTGTGTGGGTATGGCGTCGCTTTTGTTTTCTTGGCGACTTTTCCACAATAAGATGATGAATGGTCGACAAGGAATTCTTTTTGGACCGATATACTTTTATGTCTTTATGAGTTGGCGGGCCAATGTTGGCCCAATGTTTATGTAAGCCCTACAGGGAGCCAGTTAGATATATCTTCAGTCATTTTGGTATCGAATTTTACCCCCCCCCTCCTCCTCTGTGGTCCGTGCTTCGATGAACAAATGTTTTATTGGTGAATGCATTATTTCATACATAAAATGCTTAGATTGGGGATTTATGGTATTTTTTTAAACAAACAAATAGTATTTGTGGCAAGAAACAAGGTTTTTTTGTTGCTGTTTTTATACCAAGATAAATTGTTTTTGCGTTATAGAGTATTAAATGGCGCTTTTGTGTCACCGTTTAACAAAGACGTGAAAATTTTACAGAGTTTATTTTTTACTCTTTACGGCCGTTTGCATCGTAAATCTTATTTTGCTTTAAAAAAGCATATCACGAGTGGTTATGAAAAGAACAAGTTAATCTTTTAATTTAAAAGGATACTATGTTGTTAATTTTGGACTAGTAGAAGTGTTGTTTTCAATTCAAACTAGCTTTTAGATGAATTAAAAGTAAATCGGATGCTTCAATTGCTTTCGAATGATACAAGTTAATACCGTAACGTATCATAAGTATATATAAATAACAGTATATAAATATATAAATAACAGTTATGTTTTTTTTTTTTTTTTTTTTTTTTTTTTTTTTTTATAAAAAAAACTTTATTCACAAAACAGTTGTAGCGTAACTACCACTACGAAAATTAAACATTAATTCACTAGTATATAAGACATGCTGGTCACAAGAATGTAATTCACTAGTATATAAGTACTATATAAGACATTGATTCAATCTTGAGGTACCTTTTGATAGGTGAAGGTTGACATGGTCTATAACAACTCTCCCCACATTGGTGACTTACGGACGTGACATGATCACGCCTATCTTGACAGTAACGTCCACTTCGATCTGGTGACGCCTACTTCGATGGATGGTCCACATTGAGCAGTTGGCTTGCTACTTGTGACTGCGACATTATCCACCTACTCACGCTGTTGCTACTCAGCCTCGTCTCGATCATACACAGCGTGAGCCTGCATACACTCGACTGCTAAATGCGACACAGGAGCTACTACGATCGTGAAGTTAATACTCCTCTCACATTCAGCACTAAAAAAAAAAAAAAAACTCGGTGACCTTAACCCAGCTCTCCCGGTCTTTCACAAATACAGCAACTAGTGGTATCCGTTCATCGAATTCTATCCCTGATAAAATTCTGTGATGGAGGATCATTGTAGCGTAACTACCACTACGAAAATTAAACATCAATTCACTAAAATCAATTCACATTGTCCATTTTTAATGCGAGCTTTTTATTAATTTTTTTTATTATCTTTATGATATATTTTTAAATGCTGCGAAATTCCAAGATAAAAGGAAACCAAAATTTTAAAAAAATATTAAAAGCATTTGCATTCTACGTAAGTTTAACGCTGCATTAGATTGACTCTTAAGCTAAATTGTACTGTTTTTTTTTTTTATTGCTAAAAACTGTTCTGTTTAAAATCCAAATAATTCTTTTCATAAATATAGAGAATACAAGATCTGTTTAAAAAGTATAAAAACTAATTTGTCTAAAAAATATAAACAACGCAATTGGGAGTGGTTTTAGCAACTATTACAGGTATATCCTGTAATTTTTCTACACCCATCATACTACACAATCGAAACCACGTTATTAAAGAAAAAGGACATGTAAATAAGAGCCGTCGGAAAAAAAAGAAAAATAATATTGCTGCATCAAATTTTATCTAAATATGAATAATAGCTTTGGGTAGAAGTTACTGATAACTGGACAGAAAGAAAAATATTTGGAGGTCAGACAGAACAGGCTGGAGAAACAATGGTTAAAACATAAGCAATTTCTCTGATCAGCTAGCCAGCAAGGTATTTATTTGAATAACGATAACCTTTTTTCTGAATGTTGAATATCTAACAGAATAAACTTCACTGTTCGATGATGTGAAGTCACCTTTGAGGAAATTGCACATTTTTTTTAATTGTGTGGGGACCTCTGCTTTGTCCCAAATAGTACTTTCACTTCAGAGATCACAATCTTTGAGGAAAATTCGATGCAATAAATTTGTTCGATTCAAACTGCCCTTGTGTCCCTAAATGAAATCTGGCGATCGATTTTTACATTTATGAAAAAATTGAGCATTCGAACAAGTTTACCCCAAGTTTTGTTTAAATTCTAAATACGAATTTTGATAGGATATTTCTTTAATAGACCTCGTCCAGTTTAGTGTATAAAGCTGTGTTTCGCTTTTAAAGAGCTGCACTTGAAACTTTAATATTTTTCTTTGTTTGAAAATTCTTTAAAAAAAATCTTAAGAGGGAATGAAGATAATTATTATTTAAAAATAACATAGCATTGTTTTTTTCTTTTCATTCACCTAGTACAAGATACATAGTAAATCTTTTTCTTTTCAATGCCCATCTTATTGACATTATTATTTTGACATTATTATTTTACTTATTGACATTATTATTTAGCATTCAAGTATTAGTAGGGTAGATTTATTGGCCACTCATTTAGGGGTGCCATATTAGGTGGGCCAACGTTGCTGAAACAGTAAGGACAGATTATACAAAGAATGAAACAACATCCATATCTTTTCCGGAATTGGAATCCAGTACCTTGCTGATGTAATGTCAGCTCCCTGACAGCTAAACAGTCCAGTCGGTATGGTAAATCTACCCTTATATTTGTGAAAACTGCAACACTATGAAGAAATCGTCAGAAAGCATGATTTTTGTTACACATATTGCTAGTAGTGGGAAAACTTAACTACAAATTTACAAAGCGAATAAACAAAAATAACGTTGGAAATTAGTATTTGCTGCGTCCCGGTAGTTTATAAGTATTTTTGTGCAGTTTTGTCCGTGCTGAGGGATGAGTACTTGTAGACGTTGTGGCGTTGAATTTCACAGATAAATGTATTCCTGAAGACTGGCATTCCATATGGTTTCGACTTAAAAGCATTTTTTATTAAATTCATATTGCCTAGGAAAGTGTTAAACTAAAGATCATCGGCGACAGGCTTAAATCTGTTTTTTCTACTTAAGGAAAATATTCAACTTCTAGCTTACATATATACCCAAATTAGGCAAATGCTTTTTTGAGTGTTGCAGATCATGTGACTTTGTCATAGTAACGTCGTTGAACTTACCAAGCAACCACAGTTAAAAGTCATACAATGGCGTCCTACTATACGTAATGATTTGAATCTGTTGAAAAACGTTATAAATGAAAAATATGCATATTAAGGGGATAAAACCCCCTATAATCTGGATTACGAAAAATGCATTCACGAATCAAGTTGTCTAATACTATTTAACAGTTAAAAAATAACTGATTCTGACGATACCATGGAATAAAGTTGAAATTAATCGAAAAATCATTGTTTATGTCCTATTATTTGTTATAGATCTGTAAACAGTTAAGAAAAAATATTTGATCGTGATTTCACTATTAAATACACTATGCAGGCAGGCATAACTGAACTGTAATAAAACCTGTCCTGGATATTTTGAGATGTATTATTTCTGCTATTAAACTTTTGTTTTTATTCCAACCGCAGATAATTCTTCCTGTAACGTTTGACTTCTACTATATAACAATGAAGAATATCAGCTATAAGAATGCTAATAATAATAGTTAACTAGCATTGTATAATTACTGCACCAATCTTTTAACCACTATAATCCATAAGTACGGCATCCTGCAACAATTTTGTAACGATTTCACAGCGGATTTTAAAGTTAAATCCATTAATTCTCCTTTGCTCATAAAGTTGATTACGTAAACAGTAACACTCTTGTGAATTACCACAACATCCAGTACTCGCATTTATGTCTTAAGTGATTAGCTTAACCTCCCATTATGCGAAGAGAGTGAGGACATTCTGAAATGCGTATTGATCTCCCTTTAAGAACAATGCCCGGGTCAGGCCTCTTCACGCCTTCTCCAGTACGCGGTCCGTGAATGGGGGAAGCATAACAGCGGAAGGAAGTAGTTCTAAAGAGTGAATGGGGTATTTTAATGACCATCTAAATGCCGTTAACGATTTCCTGTAATGTTCTGCAGAAAAGATAACAAAGAAACTCATTGTTTTTTTTAATTCCATTTTCACAGACATGGAATTTAACGGAATCAATTAAGAGTCACATCAGATGAGGGTATTATTTAAATTCTATTCGAATTTTTATTTTCCCCCCTCGTTTATTTGATAGGATTCCCGAAATGACATAAAAGAAGCTGGTTATCTCCAGTTCAAAATTAACTGAGACATTAATCATTAATTATATAAAGATGCATTTCATTTCTAAGGAATTGTTAAACAATTTGGCCTATTGAATGAGTTAAGCACCTGCATATCAAAAGTGCCTGCACGGCATATTTCATTGTCGAACATAAGAAGTCAACTTTATTTTATACAAGTCCTTTTCCTTTGAAATTAGTTAAAAGGTACATTTGTATCAAGCAAATGAATAATTCAATTCTCAATAGAGAAAGTTCACTATCTTCAAAAATTAAGATGGAAAAAGTCGTCGTGTTTCGAGCGCTAAAAACAGGCACCCATTATAATGACCCACCAACACGTGAATGAGGAAAACAAAACAAATTAAAAAAAGAAACGCAACGTTGCCAACGAAAAACTGAAGAATATAAAGATGGCCGAAATTGAAGTGATGGCCGTCATGTTCCGAAAGTTAAGAAACAGACGCGATACATAAATAAACCGACCAACACATAAATGAGGAAAACAAAGCAAATTTGTGAAAAGATACGCAACATTACTAACGAAAAACATGAAAAATAAGAGGAAATGGTCGAAATTGAAAAATCAGTACAGAATACTTCTCCAAGCAGAATCGATGATGGTGAGTGAATGTCGTTAACAAGAGCATCGACATTCATACTCATGAAACAAGATTCCCGAGTATCATGATAAGAGCATGGAAGGATGGTAATAATTTTGGTGTTATCCAAGGATACAACAATGCGCAGAAAAAGTTGATTTATCGAATTCTTAATAACGGAAGCATCTGTCGTGTTTCTTAAATCGAAACTTTTAAGTGTATCTCGTTTGCCCAATGAGACCAAGATTGCATTGTTAAGGTAAGTGGTATTGTAATCTTGGCATTGGCAAGAGAAGTTTCAGTTTGATATCTTTGAATGCCTCTTTTGAAAATATTTCATGTGCTTATTTATAGATGTTTAACCAGATGCGCACTTCCCCTGTCACTTGTCCGTTTCCATATTTTTCTGTCATCCTTTACGGTTATGAGATCTGTATAAAAAAACATTTAATGCTCAATTCAGTTAATATGTTTTAGGTGATATTGCAGGGTGTGCAACATGTGTCGATTCTTGTTTGTTGAATCTCAAACTCACATTGCTTTTAAGCATTGTTGTTGTTGTTGTCGTATGTCATTAAGGCAAAGAGAGTGCGTTTCTTCCTAATTTCCAGTGGCTCCATCTATGGCCAAGAATGCAACTTCTGCCACAGACATACGTCTCAACCCGTTTATAGGACTGATCCATTCAACCACAGATCCTAATTTTGACCTGAACCAGAGCATGATTAATCTCCAAAACAGTACCCCCAGAGATATGATTAGTGATCGGAACATGGATTACTTTGTGACCCGATCGATTTAACATTTACAAACTACCATTTATTACACGGGGAATCTTCGGTCAGTGGGTATCGAACTCACGACCTCTTGGACATGGATCCAACGCTTTACCAAACAGGCCCCACTTTTAATCATTAGATGACTTTAATACATCCACAACTGGCGTCAATGGAACCATCTTCCATTAATGACTTCGATTACTAACTTGTTAAGCACATATTCTGCAGTACAAAAAACGAATTTTAATAGTCTCAGTGAGTAGTAAAGCCCAACATAATGGATGAAAATGAACTAAGAGGATAGGAAGTGGCACACTTCAATTTTTGGGATTCATTTTTTTATTAGATATTCTGAGTGCTGGTATAATCGATGTGACAACTCTGCAACTATTTACTTTTCTTAAAAAGATTTAGGGACTAAGAGGACCAGAATTTGAAAAATTTTTTTGAAGTCAAATGAAATTCATGAAACAAGACTGTTTTATATGTTTGAAAACACTTAAGCTCAAAAATATTTCCTTTTAGAAGCTTTTAGTACATAGAGTGGGACCCCAGTGTATAAAAATAACATTTTCAGACAGCCTTCAAATAATGGAACCGCTTATCTTAAGTATAACACTTAACTAATATGCTGAAATTAGAATAGCTTTATATTTGTGACAAAACAGAACCATATTTTTCTAAAAAATAAAAAGTATGGTTTCAGAAAAACCCTATTTTTCTAAAATCAACTTTTATTTTCTGTTTTTACGTGTTATTTTTACTTATTGTGTTCTATTTTATTTGTTGTAATTTTTGTAAAAGAATTTTTTTTTTGAGTGCTCCTCACACTATTGTATTAATGTATTTTGCTTTGGCTATATTGATACAATATCAGAAAGCACTTTTTTTCGGATATCATGTGGGCTGATGAAAAGATTATATCTTTTATTTTCCGGATTTTTTTTTAAAAAAAATTATCCCTTTTTTTCCCCAGTTGTTTGTTATTTTTTTATTATTATCTTTCTTTTCTCCCCTTTTTTCATATGTCTGTAATTTTCCTTTATTCTATCTTCATTTTGAACTTATCTAATGAGTTCTGTTTACTTGCAGCTTATGCGCAATAAATGAAACTTATTGTTTTTCTTAATTTTCTTGGTGTTTTTTTGCATTTATTTATTTTGTTGTATGTATATATATATATATATATATATATATATATATATATATATATATATATATATATATATATATATATATATATATATATATATATATATATATATATATATATATATATATATATATATATATATATATATATATATATATATATATATATATATATATATATATATATATATATATATATATATGCAGAGAGATAGATATAGATATATAAAATTTTCAAAATACTTTGAAAGCATAAATGTAAAGACTCTTTTATCAAATTTTAATTCATTTTCCCTCCTCAATTTTCTCAATTTTCAGGTTGAATGATTTTACAATTCGGGTAAGAAAGAAACAGTGAATAATTTCCGACTTCATAATTGAATTACTGCAATCGGCACAGTTTTAGGAATCTCAGTAAAAAAAATGGAAAGTTTCTTCTTTAACAAGCACTAATATGTAAGAGGATTAAGTATCTACTTATTCTCTTTTGGCCCTAACCCCCCCCCCCCCTCTTCTCAATGATTCACACTTATCTTCGCTCGAGGACTTAAAAGCCTAACTTAATTATAGCGAAAGCAGGGGAAGAAGATTATTCTCCTTTTTTCGAGACCCATCTCTATTAAATACTCGAACATAAAAAATTTCCTCTGGATATCATTTGCACCGAATTCATTGTATTTTTGTAGCTTGAAAATGGCTAATTTGGTAAACTATTTTAATAGTGGGAGGTTTTACATTTGGCTTGTGAAACTACAAGACGTGTATTATAGACTATTAAACTCAATTTTTAAGGTAGATGTATGGAAGATATTGTTAAAAATAATAATATTCTTTAATATACAGGGCCCGAGCCAAGCATTCGCCACCTCGCCAAATGCGATAATATCTGAAATTTGTCGAATGATATTTTCCACCGGAAAGAAAAAAATATATTTAACTCGATCCTCAAAATTACGGCAAAATGAATTTTTTTAAACAAATCGGTTTTTTTTTTTATTCGATTGCCGTAATTTTTGGGCCGCATAACCCATTAGAATTGGGTATAAATAATATAAGCCAGATACAAACTACCGTAAAATAGTTTTCCATGTGAAAAAAAATCAATCATAAAAAATTGTTAAAATTTGCATTTGGCGAAGACTTTCGATAATTGGCGAAAACTTTTGATATTTGGCTAATTTAATGGCTAATATGTAGAAATTCTACACCCGGGCCTTGATGTAAAATTCATGAGCATTATGCCACATTTTACCACTAACTCTCCTGAATCCGATATTCCCTTCGAAGTAACCTCCTTTAAAGCTATAGTTACGGCCAGTTGGATAATCTAAATTTTATTTAAACGACGTTCTTTTAGTACAATTGCGTAGCAAGGGGACAGAAAAAAAAGTCAACCAAGACTAGGTATGAACTTATGGATGGATGGAGTAGCGTTGCATTTTGTTAGATAGTACTTTTTGCAGCGTAGAGGTATGAAGCTGGCAAAAGATTGTAAAGCAGAAACTATCAGCCATTGACGATGTGATTTCATACCGGAAGGCTCTTTCCCCAAAAGTATTCAGAACATCGACAGTGTAGACACTTTCGACTGTCTGTCATTGAAATAAATACTCAGTGGGACTCAATACTTACGTTGAAAAGGACAATCAGCATTGTTCTCATTTTAGACTAATTATCCCCTCTCGGGTTTCTTGTATGCCGAGCTAACCATTTGCGATGCAAAATTTCGTTCCTAAATTGTAATATAATGTCCAGGATTCATTTCTTTTTTTTTTCTCGAGTGGTGTACAGATATTAGTCACTTAACGTCTTTTTTTTAGAACCATATGCTTTAAATTATATATTTTAATTTTAACTAGTTAAGTTTTGTACAAAAATAAGTTATTTCTATCTGATTTAAAACCACAGCCCCAAATGGCCAATCTTCGCTTTTCATTGACTGCATATGTACTTTTCATGAAATTCTGTAGAATGATTGATGTCATGTTTCGCAGAGTTAATTTGTTGAAAAATCGAGCAACAGAACGTTAAAATTGCAATGAACAATTTTTTGTGTTATTATAATATTACCTCTACGTTGTATTATCGACACTCAAGCAGAAAAAGAAGAGTGAATAAACAGGATTATAAAATATTAGAGGTGGCTATTCAATTACTTATTAAAATCTTGCAGCTAATTATAATTTAAGTACTTAAAAAGTGTCGAATTTTGCACCTGCTTTCTATTTGTTTTTCATCGTTGCAAATTGTAGTGTGAAATAGCTAGAGCATTATAATAATCCTCAAAAATAAAGACGTTTTAAAGAAAAGGGACTCTAAGGCAAAAAGCAAAATTGAATGAAAAGAAAATCGTAAGCTTCAATGAACACAAAAATAAAGAAAATATGCCCAGTGTTTTCATGTTTTTCGGAGTTATTTGTTTTCTCTCCTCAAAAACACGGAGTTATTTTGTTACAAATCAGGAAAAACAAAACGCTAAAATAGCAATGAGTAACTTTTTGTGTTCATTTAACATTTCTCAATAGTGCATTATCGACACTCCGTTTTATTTTGGAACAAGCAGAAAAGGAAGAATAAATAAACTGGATTACAAAATATTAGAGATGGCTATTCAATTACTTATTAAAATCTTGTAATTAATTATAATTAAAGTACTTAAAAAGTAACGAATTTTGCAGCTGCTCTCTATTCTTTTTTTCACTGTTATAATTTGAAGTGTGAAATAGCTAGAAGGTTATAATAATCCTCAAAAATAAAGGCTTCTTAAAGAAAATGGACTAAAAGGGAAAAAGGAATATTGAATGAAAAGAAAATCATAAGCTTCAACGAACACAAAAGTAAGGAAAGTATGCCCAGTGGATTCATGTCTTATGGAGTCATTCATTTTCTCTGCGAAAAAATACGGAATTATCTTGATGCAAATCCGAACCACAAAACGCTAAAATAGCAATGAGGAACTTTTTGTGTTATTATAACATTTCTTATCAGTGTGTTATTGGCACTCTGTTTTATATTGGAATAAGCAGAAAAGGAAGGAAAAATAAACTGCATAATTAAATATTAGAAATGCTCATGCAATTTATATCATATGTTCATGCATATTAAAATCTAGTAATTAATTATAATTTAAATAGCGCCGAATTATGTTGCTGATCTCTATGATGTGCTCTTCATTGTTGTAATTTGAAGTGTGTAACAGTTAGAACGTTAAAATAATTCCCAAAAATAAAGATGTCTTGAAGGAAATGGTCTCAAAGGGTAAAAGAGAAAATTGAATGAAAAGAAAATCATAAGCTTCGACGAACACAGAAATAGAGGAAGTATGCCCGGTGGCTTCTGAGAAATTCAAACACCTAGGGTGGATAGCAAAGTGCAGATCCATTTAGCCGTTGAACTTTCTCGAAATCCCTCCAAACCCCTGAAGATATTTTCGCGCTGGGAAAAATGTCCCTAACGTACGTAGTAAAAGAAAAAAAAATCATCGCAAAGAGATTGGGTGGAGGGATTCTCTCCTTCTTATTCCCTAAGGGGATTTTTATCGAATTCCGGGCGATCTATTTATTCTCACTGCAAATATAAAGATATTATTAAAAAGGTTACTTTTTATTATGTCATTGAAATCCACTAGCATCTAGTTTTTTTAACTACCGTTGAGTTCAAACTATCAGCCAATCATGATGAGGATATAATTTTTATTCATAAAATGGAGGACATTCAAGTCTGAATATTCAATTAAAAAGAAAAACGAAGGTAAGAAAAACATGATACAGAACAAAAAAGTATTTCTTTTGTTATTAAACAAAACTGGAACAAAAATTTATGACTTACAAATCATATCAAATTACACTGAAAAACTGTCGACATAGTAAAAAATCGTGAAGCTTGTTAAACCACTGCAAGTTCAAATTTTTAGCAATTCTAATGCGTCATGAAATCTTATTAAGATTAGTCTTTTTGATTTGTTGTTTTATGTGTTGATTATTTCACCTTTATATATATATATATATATATATATATATATATATATATATATATATATATATATATATATATATATATATATATATATATATATATATATATATATATATATATATATATATATATATATATATATATATATATATATATATATATATATATATATATATATATATATATATATATATATATATATATATATATATATATATATATATATATATATATATATATATATATATATATATATATATATATATATATATATATATATATATATATATATATATATATATATATATATATATATATATATATAAATTTTATGTATCATTTTGTTTGTGTTTGCATGTGTGACCAAATTGTTTATTATGATTTTAGAATTTAAGATAAGAAAGAATTTCTGAATGCCCAGAATTATTTAGGGCATAATTATTGATTCGAAGGTGATAAGTTGAATCGAATTACTGTGAAGTTTAATCTTACTTAAACTTTTTAACAGAAAGCAATGATTCAACTTTTCATTTAAAAACCTTATTTAAATTTTAGAAAATTTGCACACCATGCTTCAAAATACCAATTTTGAGGTCCAACGGTAACCTCAATTTTCAGAGAATGTAAAATCTCTGGCTGATACTGTTTTGCAGTTTAATTTGATTATTGAAACTGCTAAAGGTAATAAAGTTTCTCATGCATCAATCAAGCGTCAAAGTACAATTCATTTTTAAATTTTTTGCCCCATCAGTTGAACCGAAAGACAAAGCAGTAACCTTTTCTCTTACATTCGAATTAAAAGTGGCAATTATTCTCTAGCTGGACTTTTGTTTTCCAATCTCAAAGGAAATCCTTCTTTTCACCATCGATCCATCCATGAATATAGACAAAAATGACATTGAAGTTGGGTCGTAAGGAAGTAGTTGGTAAGAAATAGAATTCGTTCTATTTCTAATGTCAAATATCAATGAAAATGTGCTTGATATAATCTTTTTGTTGATATAACAGTGTGCACTTTAAAAAATATTTTTAAAAATTAGCCTTTCAAACATCATTGGTACTGATTAATTTTAAGCACTTCTTTTAAACATTATTGGCACCCAGACATATTGAGGCGTCTGCCACAATATCTCTAAGATTCAGTCCCAAAAGTTCCCTTCAATAACTACTACTTATGTATAAGCGGCTATCAGGAATGATAATTATATAGCTAGTGAAACATTTATATAGCAGTGGACACTTTAGAAAATATTCTTAAAAATTATTTTTTAAACATCATTATACCAATGATGTTTAAAAAATATAATAGAGGAGTCTGGCCCAATCTCTGGGATTCTGTCCCAAGAGTTCCCTTCAATTATACCAATTTTGTTTGCTACTTATGTATAAACGGTGGTCAGAAATGATAATTATATAACTAGTGAAACATTTATTAGTCTTAAAAGCACTATTTTCCCTATAAAACATATCTTAAATTGTTACACTGACGTAATTCTTTCCGTAGACTTATGACGTCATTAGTGTCTTAGTTAAGTTTTAAGATACTAGTTAAAGGAAGCATGTTAAAAAGCAGATGCTTGCATCTACATGTTTCTTTTTTAGTAAATCAAGTAGCATTATGCAATAAACTAGAACTTCCTAATCAGGCAGAATGGACTAAAACGAAAGCACTTTTATAAATTAAACTGATTACTAGGTGAAACTCGCTAGTTTCTGGTTAATAATCTCAGAGCGAACTTGGAATATTCTGGAATTTAAAAGAGGTTCGAAACCACTGCTCGGGGGGCATATTATTTATGGTTTCTCATTAAGGGAAGCACAGATTTCGAATCTGGAAGATGTTAGTCTTAGAAGACAGGACTCTAATTACAGTAACTGAGAAGACAGCGGGGGGAGACCGTGATTGGAAAATCGAATCTCTCGATGATTTGAAAGTCATAAGTAGCTAAGCGCTGTTCCCAGCCAAAAGTTTTCTCCTAAAGTAGTTACGTTTCATTGGTGCTCGTTAAAGTTCATATTCGGCCCACAAATTTTCTAAATAGATCGATAACCACTCATTAGTGTGGTAAGTATTAAGCAAATGGATTATGATTTGCAATACTCGTTACAGGCGTGCTGTGCAAAATATTCCATGGAGTATTCCAGATTTTGAAATTCTTTTTAGTTAAACGACATTTATTGAATGTAATCAAGCAGATCTCTTTACACGTTTTTTTTCCAATGATGATGGAGATTAATTGGATTGATGAGGTTCGTTTAAATAATTGCTCTGCTTTTCGCACCATTTACGATCATCAACTGATCAATTTGTCAAGCTAAACTTTTTAATTTTTTGCCATGAAAGTTTCGAAATAGTTGATTCCATATTAAATTTGATACTGCCACTAATGTATATTTTTATAAATATTCAATAAAATAATATTGGAAAAAAACATGTTATACGATGAATAATTTTTAAACAAATTGCAAATTACGATGTTGATTTAAGTACACATTTAATCTACTTTTCTTTTTATCTTTAACTTTCAGTTACTAAAAAGTACTGATTTTATGAAAAGTGATGAATTTAGTTGAATCTAAATACAAAATTTCAAAGATGATCTTTTTTACTTTCACTTTACACTTTTGAATATAAATTTATTTAATTTTCTACACTGAGAAGAAAAAAAAGTATGACCAAAACTATCAAAATATGGCAAAATTAATCGTGTTTCTGTCTCTATGGGTATATCAAAAAGCTCAATAATTTTTACCGAAACGCATAGGTTATAATTTTGGTTTTATAATGTGCGGAGAAATTCGGTAAATGTGGTAAAGTTTTGCAATTTTATCATAATATCTCAGAGCATGAGATAAAAACTATCTACTCGATTAAAATCATTTTTAAGTTTTTTAAAACTAAATGCATGATATTAAGAACTATACTGTTGAATAATAAAATTTATAGTAAACCGTTTACCATGTGAACTGATGTGTTATTCCTAGCACAGCAAAGAGAAAAGGATTACTCCAATTGACTAACCTAAATGATCAACATCAAAAATTTCAAAATGATTCTCAGAGCCGTTTGAAAACAACACCTCTTCTTACGATTACAAAATATTTTGAAAATAACATGTTTTTAATATCAACTCTATTTGATGAAACTAACTTTTTTTGTTTTAATTTCAAATTGCTTGTACGTATTAACGTTCAACGAAAATTGCTATGTGACATTTTACCATGCTGTCACCAATGTTAATTTAATACTGAATATTAATTAGAACAAAAGTCGAATGCTGCAGAACTCATTTATTACACGCCCAAATTTAACTGGATCCCTGGATTAGAGAAAAAATTTGCAATAAAACGTTGGTCTAATGTTAAAAAGAACATAACAAAATTCCATTTCTACGAATACAACTTGGAATTGACTAGGAAGTTTTTTGCAACATCTTGAAAGTTATATTAGGATGGAAAAAATATGTCAGACAGAGTACAAGAATTTTATTCCTTCTGAAAAAAAAAAGGTCATCAGCCTATATTGTCCCAAATACAACCTACTAGAATACTCATCAGGCAGCGAATATTATTTTTTTCAAGTTAAGCTAAAAATTTTACGTAACACCAATTGAAAATTGAAATATTTTTTGTTTTACATCCACAGAGGTGAGATCACGTAAGACATGGGCGCCATGGTGCCTGCTAGCATAGGCCTGAGAATCCCTGAAGTTCAATTCATAAACTTTTCTACCATCAATAAGTGTTAGTGATAATTTATTTCCTTGCCGTGAGTGTTATAATTTATTTTGGATCATAAGTCGAGCCATTGTTGAAACATAAATTTCAATCAGAAAGACTCCCTCACTATTTTTAGATTTATGCCATGAGTGTTATAAGGCAAACAATTACCGAGGAAATGAACAAAATTCAATTACAAAATACTGGTCATATTTTTTCAGTGTTCGTGTCTTGACGATTGAAAATGAAACAGTTACCGAGGAAAGGCACAAAATCCAACCACAAAAACCAAGTAGTTATTTCATCTGTTAGTGTCTTGAGTGTTACAAGTCAAGCAGTTTCCAAGGAAAGTCACTAAGTTCGACTACAAAAAATCTCAAGCATTATTTTTATTTATAGTAAATAAAGAATAAAAAGAAAGATAAAACTGTCTTTGAATATTTTCTTGTTAAGTTTTGTAAATTACAGCAATGCTTTTATTTCCGAGGATCTTGGCAACATTGGCTTAACGGGTAACCTGAATCAACGAGCGAAATACCTTGGTTTCTGCGATTTCGCCATAAATTAATTCTACTATAGTTTACTGCAGTTCATCATGATTTATTTTAATGAATCACCTCATTTTCATGATCAAATATAAATTTTTAAAGCAAAAATAGCACTTTCACTTTTAAAAGAGATAAATTACTAGGCACGACACAAATATTAATTAAATGCCACTTTTAATTCTGATGAACTTGTTCTCTAATGAATTATTCACGCACAGCTTCATTATGGCATAAATGATAAGAGTTTTAAAAATGTAACGATCACCCTCTCGATGGAGTTTTTTTTTTAACTTTTTTATTTCTTTTCGGTGTTCGGGGAGTGTTAAAAATCCCACTGAAACACAAACACGCCGTTCATGTTTACACGCACTATTTATTCTTCCAGTGGAGATAGATGGTGTAATTATGTGCAGTTCTCCGGTCAATGTCGCGGAAGAATACACGAGAAGCTAAAGGCGATTAAGTTCTCGGCAACAGCAGGTGATACAAGTTGAAATTTTTCAAGCAAAAATACTCGTAACAAATGATGCAGTGTCAACAGGACACACTTGAAAGATATCAGCAGTGAACGCGCTAATAAACCATTCACAGAGAATAAACTAACAATTTTATATCGCTTCTTTTTGTTATTTCAACACTTTTCTGTGATTTATCGCCTATAAACCAAGTTCTTATTCTTATTTTAATAAGAGATGCTCTGAAAACCTTAAGATGTTTGCACTAAAGTGAAAAATGTTAACTCATCGTTTGAAAATATTTAGCCATTTATTTTCGTTGAACAACATCACCCATCAAGTTTAATTTCATTACAGTTCAGAAAAGTTTAGCATTTATATAAAGAAGGTGGCAACATATTAGATACATTAATAGAACGCTTCGCTATAAAATATTTTTCACTGTTTATTAATGTTTAATGAAGTACTTTTTTAAAATATCTTCTCGCTTCTTAACTATATTTCATTTAAACTAAATTCCTGGGCTTTCAACCTTACCTTATGCAAATTTAAAATTTAGTTTATCATTAAACGTCTGTATAAAGACACGAATATGGCCACTTGTTTTTGGAATGAGAACAATTAGTTTCATATATTGTTCACGATTTTTTGCCTTCAATCATGAATCCTTATCAAAAAAGTATAAGCGCAAAAGGTCATTAAAAGCATTCAATAAATAAAAAAGTCAATGTAAATAAAAAAAAAATCACAACTGATGGAGGCTGGGCTCTGAAAAAGAATCTGTATTATTACTAGAAAAAACAATTAGGCGATTATTATTAGAAACACCACCAAGTCAATAGAACAATATTTGATGTTTTTTCTCCCTCCTTTTTTACGCTGTGTCAGACGAGTTTCGATACCGTTCTTGTTTCTACTTCGATTAAATATTTATTTTCCCAAATTTATTATTAATTATGTTCCTCAATGTGCTTTACTTCATTTTTGAGTAGGATTCTCAAAATATGCACAAAATGCGATCTTTGGATACGAAACCTCCACGACTTATATTTTTGTTCCATATTATCATTGTTATTGTAAATAATAATGAATGTGTGATTCATATAAATTTAAAATTATAAGTCTATGTATTATGACTCTTTTTCTCTCAAACTAAAATCGTAACTTTAAGCATGACACGGCAGTTTGAAGAGTTTTTAGTTAAACACCAAGTCCACAACGGGTTAAACAATTTTTTTTAACACCAAACAGTACTTTCAGCAGATTTCGGCATATATTTATGCCTATGTGCTTTTAGGTTTACTCAAAAACTACTTTAAGAATTACTAGATGTATTTGTAATGCAATGTAATATCTGTCATTTCGAAAAAAATAATGACAAGATAAATTTTCAATTTCAATTTATGAATTTCTAAGGAATATAATGCAACATAACAATATAATGCAAGAAAAATTTTAATCCTTCAGTGTTTACTAATTAAAACTGTTCTCTTACTTGTTGTCACTTTCCTCGAATTATTGCATACTTTTATGAGAGACAAAATTTAATTGATATTAGCCCCAACTATTCCTAACTTTAACTCTGCACTATTGGAGGAAATTGACTTGATTTTAAGCGTTCGTCCAATCAAGCGAGAAGAGCAAAAGGCGTTCTATACGCTGGAGAGTAGTAATTCTATTAGAGCTGTCAAGAAAATGTCGCCTGCGATTTCCAAAATTTAATCAACTTCGTTATTAAATATCGAATATTGCGAAACATACTTTTAATAACAGTCATGATTTCTTTCCGAACGATATTTATGAGCTAAATATCTAATTCCAAAGTATAATTTAACACAGTCAAATGAACAAAGGGAATTCGTTTTCTGTAATATTTACTTTTGGGTTACAAAATTTAGTTGACAAATATGTGATTTGATTGGAAATGGTAATATAATTTTGCTTCTGTTTTTATTTATGAAAGCAGTATTCTATTTGTGTCATAGATTATCAAAGCAAATGAAAGTTTTTTTTTCACGCTTTATAAAATAGTTATAATGCATTCGTAAACATGCTTATATTTTCTCCAGATTTCAAAATTCAATAGATTTTAATTAAATTTGAAAATCAATATTATTTAATTTTATTTACTTGATAACTCTGCGTCAGGAATTACGTAAAGAGTGTGCTTGTTCTTATCACCCAACAAAAATTAAGTTCAAGATAAATTGACCTTATGATCAGAGACAAAACAACACTTAGCTGATTCTGGATCGCATACTTTTTTTAAAAAAAGAAATAACTAAAAGTATTCCATCTAAGAATACGCTAACAAATATACTAATTCTTTCAAAGAATATGCTAGCCTTGCAAAGAATATGCTGACCATCCAAAGAATATGTTAACTGTTCAAAGAATATTCTAACTTTCTTTAGAAAGAATATGCCCACTTTCAAAAGAATATGCTAACTTTCCGTAGAATAGGCTAACTTTTCAAAGAATATGAAAACTTTTCAAAGATTATGCTAACTTCTTTGAGCACCGCCTGTTTTTCATTCCAGATTACGGCCGGACGTACTCTGTTCGTAACGCTTTTGATCTAGATAATTACCTACGGTCAATCTCCGATAAGAGATCTACGGTCGTGGCACTTTTATTTTGAATAATATGCATGATTATGGTAAATTTTGACGTCGGTTTCGCACAACAGCCAGATGATATGTAATGCAATTAATCTTTATCTTAATCGAATGAATTTCCAAAAACAGTTTTTGATTCATCTAATAATACAAAATCTTAAAAGACTACGAGCAACAATTAAAGAAAAACAGAATAGCGTTAGCTTTAATTGTTATGGCTATTATTGCTTTAAATTTTTGAGGTTGATTTCATAATGTTGATAAATACAGATTTATTAATCATTTACTTTCCGCTACAACACCGGAAGTTAAATTTTTTTTATAATCAACCAAAAAGGAAAACTTATTTAATATATATTTTATTCTTAAATATTCTACCCTTAACCAAATTATTTTACCTTTTTATTGTGTGCATAAAGTTTTTTTTAAAAAATGAAATAAAACTTTAATGAATAAAATAAAAACGCTTTTTTTTCACAAAGAGAAATATAAAGTTTAAATTATTCTCTAATTAACTGGAATAATTTCATTCTACTATTCTACAGACCAAATTAAAACTTTCTAACATGTAGTGAATATCGCAATTCCACAAATTAGTATTCACGGTTTTGTGATTTTTCTAAATTACTGCGAAAAAAATAAATCTGAGTTCTAAAAAAAGAGGACAAAAAAAAATTACTTTACTAAACAAAGCGTGTTTTCTCCATCGTTGCTATAACCTGGCGTGCATCAAGCAAATTAACCGTTATCCGTTTTTGGTTGATGTTTTTCCATTTTCAGCAGTTTGGCTCAAGTGTTTTTTTATGCAATTGACTTTTTACGCCTCATTTGGCTCCCAGATGACGACTTTGGCTCCACTATTTACCCTTTTTTCTTTCTTTTTTGCTTAGCATTTGGCGGAAATCTTGAGGGGAATATTTTAGATTGAATGTTACGTTAACATCTAATGAAGAGTGTGTAAAAACAGTAGGTGCTACGTTTAATTTAGAAAAAAATGTTTTCAACACATTAGTTTTTAAAGTTTGTTAATTTAAATTGCGGTAAAAGAAAATCGTGAAAGTTTGTTTGAATTTATATTTTATTGTTGTGAAAGAATTCGCTAACAGTGAAAATCTTTTAAATGCATCTAACATTTAAGTAGTTTTGCATTAGATTCATTAGTTTAGGATTGCTGCTTTAATATTAACGTGAGAGTTTAATAGCAATAGTTTAAGCATATTTTTTCGTTTAATTTTGATGAAATCTCATTTCTAGTTACCATAATATGCTTTGCGGTCTTTGCTTTCAGTGGCGTCACCTTCGGGTTACCGCAACTTTTGTTTAACTTTATGCGATTGGTTCGTGATTTATTTACATATATATTCGTTTATTTGCAAACCGCCAAAAATGTGACGGGATCCTCCCTGATTGTAAACTATTACCGAGATTAAAACAAAGTGTTGTTTCCTTATTATAATGTAATTCTATGATATTACCTTATTATGCAGCATTTTAAGAAAAACTTCTTTGAATCTGTGTTTTGTTGTTGCTAATTCCCATCTGGTCTGACTCCGTCAGACCAGATCAATAAATCCGTTGACATTTAGGAAGTCCGAAACTAAAAGGGGAGAGGAATGAATGTCGTTCCAGTCCATCCCTAAACAGTTCAAGATGTGCTCAGGTGATGCCTGGTTTTGTTGGCAGTTAGGGCAAAGAGGAAAGATCTTTTGATTAGCAGAAAATGTAAGAATTTTCAGGTGTCCACTGGCTAGTCGGGATAAGCAAGTGTTGGTCTGCCTGTCACCAGGGAGAGATAGAGTCCTCGTCTTTTTGCTTTCCGTGGTTGTCGACGTGGGACTGGAACCATTTAAAGTGGACCTCATGCTGCTGGAAAATAAGCTTTACTTTTTGTAAGATCGAAAAACTGGTTTTATCTCCAATGAGGGCCCAATTTTTGAGGTGTTGAATTGAACTAAAGCTGTCAGATAGTATCCAAGTATTTCCAAAGTGCCCTTCACTCAAGATTTTCTCTAGTCTCCTGTCGATTGCAATTAGTTCCATTCGAAAGACGGAACAAAAATCGGGGTTTCGTTGATGAAGAGTGTAGTTCTCTTGAGGTGTTTCAAAAAACACTCCACTGCCAGTCCGTCTATCCATTTTACTGCCATCAGAGAATATTTTGATGTCGTTTGGAGGGATTTTATTGATGATTTCCAGGGACAATTGTCTGAGGAAGTCAGGCACACAGTCTTTCTTATCAAGCGTAGTAGGAAATGGTAAGAATCTGTGTCTTAACTTACCTAAACGTTTTATAATTAGTATTATTTTTCGATGTAAATTATGTAAATATGCTATTATAAATTATCGTTAAATGATTTAGAAACTTAACGATCAGATTCATGTGTAATGATGTGATGATGCCAAATCCAAGTCACCACATTTTCTATAACAACAGACCTTTAATTTAAAATGTTATTCTAAAATAATTTTTACTCACTAATTTCGGACAAAAACTATTACAAAATTATTTATGTAAAAATTATTTTACTCACTAATACAAAATTATTTATGTTCACTAATAGATTTTAATATATAATTATGAGGAAAATGTTCGGACGAAAGAAATGTAAGCAAACATAGCTCTTTTTAATACATATGATACCGAGAATGACCGAAATCAGGAGAATGTCGACTTTCACTGTTGAATGTCAACAATCTCAATGTTTTGGTGAATGTCTGAAATATTTGTTATATCCGAGTTGATGTTAATTTATTCGTTTTGATTCGATATTTGGACATCTGCTGAGGATGGATTAGGAGAAACATCAGTGTTCGGAGTACCGGTTAAATGCATGCCATGCAGTGGCACTTAACTTTAAAAAAAACATCAGTGTTGGGCATATCGGGCGAATGTATACCGGGCAGTGACACTTAGTTAGACCTAGTATATATTTCGGACATTTACTAAGGCGACTATGTGATTGGCAACATTCACCGGAAGTCAACAACCAGCCATTTTGGTCATTCACAGTAAGACACATATGAGTGAATAGTTTCAACTTTCATAGAAAAAAAAATGTTTTATGCCAACGCAGTAAAAAGTTTCGGATAAAATTGCGATAAAATAATTTATTGCGAAACAAACATAATAAATTGCGTAGCTATTATTGAGGGTTGGTGTATGATAGCAAGCAGAAGAGAGATCCCATTAGGAAATTTATAATAATATAAAAATTAATAAGAAAAACTTTGCAATATTAATACATTATTAATATTAACGATAGCTATGTTAAAAAAAAACTTTTAAGTATTTAATTGTATATTTTTAACTCATTTTGATTCTCTACTTCGAAAACTGGGTTCTTCCACTGTGTTACTTTATTACAAGTTTATTTCATTATTGATTTTTATTCTTTAACTTGAGACATACTTCGATTGATGTATGAATAGACGCTGAACCTTCTTTTTCGAGTGAAAATAAGAACAGCTCGAGGGAAACGAATGAAATTCGATTTTGCTACAGAAATTCCAAAACTGTTTCCTGTTTTTGTTACGCTTCGATTCAAGTCCTCACACCCTCTGTTTTTTTTTCCGTTTTTTTCTTTCTCCGTCTTTTCATGTCCATTGTCGTAGAACTTGCTCTCTTTTGATTCAAATAAAGAAGAAAAAAGAAACAAAAATAGCTCCTGAGGCTTTTCATGAGATGTCTGAAGTAGGCTAAATATTGAATTTGTCTTAATATTAGGGGGAGAATATCATAATATTAGGGGGAAATTAATTTGTCATAATATTAGGGGGGGAAATATTTTACACTTTGCAGAGTGCTCCGCATTCATTGCCCTTAATATATATATATTTCAAATTCCTATTCAAAAACAAGATACGCATTAGAAAATGAAAATTACAACACTCGATTTTTTTATTATGAGTTTTTACAAGATCTCGATTGCAATGAGGGAATATTTAATAAATAGTTGGTTTAATAAAATAGTTGGTTTAATATTGAGGAGGCGAGAGAATGCCGATGATGTCAACCTTTATCTATCAAAAAGTACCTCAATATAGAGCGTATCTTACATACTAGTGAATTGATGTTTAATAAAAGTAGTGGTAGTTACGCCACAATACTCTTCCACCGGAACTTTATCAGGGATAGAATTCGATGAGCGGATACCACTAATTGCCGGGTTCGTGAAAGACCGAGAGAGCTGTATTTTAAGTTCAGCGGATTTTGAGCGCTTGAGGTGAGAGCTGTATTAAGTTCGCAGTTGTATGTGTGACCTACCCAGTGTTTCTATTAGCAGTCGAGTGTGTGCAGGTTCCCGTTGTGTGTAAATGAGACTGAGAAGAAACAGCGAGAGGAGGATGATGGCGTAGTCACAAATAGCAAGTCAACAGTTTGATGTGGATCATCCATCGAAGTAGGCGTGTACAAATCAAGGTGGGAGTTACTTTCGAGGCGGCGAGTTTATATCACGTCCGGGTCACCAATGAGGAGGCTAGAATGTCGACAATGTTCATCTTTATCTATCAAAAAGTACCTCAAGAATCGAATTATCATGTCTTATAAACTGGTGAATTGACGTTCAATAATAGTAGTGGTAGTTACAGCGATAATATTAAAAAAAACAATGTTATACCCTACTACCTGGATCGTAACACACATTTAGCAATTGTATTTTCTTAAGCGATTTGGAAAAAAATATTTATTTAAGCCTTTAGAATAGAAGTATTTGATAATATATTTGAAATATATTTTCAGATCAATTTACCATTTATTCAATCCATTAATAGCATTACGTTCTTTCAACTTGATAAGTTAACTGTATTTTTAAATTGAAGAGAAATATTATATTTATTTCAAGCCTTAATTATTGCATGTATTACAATCAGATAAAAAGTATGGTCAAAATAACAAGAATATGGTAAAATTTACCGTATCTCTGACTCAATGAGAACACTGAAAAGCTTAGTTGTTTTTACTAAAGTTTCGGTAAAATTAACAATCAATATGTTTTTACAGTGTGTGATAAAATTTGTTAATTGGGGTAATTGGTAATTTTATTATGATACCTTAAAACCCGGGTCATGAAGCGATTCGAAATGAACTGCAAAAGCTATTATAGCTGTGGCAAACGATAACCAACAAGGGACGGTTCAAACTTTAGTAATTATTATTTCCATTCTGAGAAAAATTGTTCAATTAAATAAAACAGTTAAATTCACAATTTTTTAGCATTTGACACAATAAGTAGCTTCTATTAATGATTACCAATAAAGGTTAGGCTTAGGAGATATATTCATTATAAAATCTTCCCTTGAAAATTAGTTATTAAAGCTGGCTAACTGTATTTCACAGTAATTATTATAATTTTTTAATGAAAAATTACAATAGTTATTAAAATAATAATTACAGTATTCAGGTATGAATAATTATTACTATTTTTGTGATCGATAATGAAAATTGTAGTTGTTTTTATAATCTAACGTTATTAACATTTACAAGTTATTAAATTGAGAAATAATAACGTTAATAGTAAATGGTTCCTTTAATAACATGCATTATTATTATTGTTATTATTATTTACATTCATTAAAAAGGGCAGTAAATATAATAACTGTAGATAAATATTAAGCGGATTAATTACTTAATCATAGTGTCTAATGAACTGGATTTAGTTTGACCTCCATCGTTATTTGACAGAAAACATATTAAAGAATTAAACTAATAGTTTTTGGAAATTTAAACTAATAATCTAACTGCAAAAGATAGTATAACATTATTATTTAATTGCATAAAATCAACTTTTTTAAAATTCAAAGATTTCTGGAAATAATTATTAAAAAAATCTATCGGAAGATAACAGAAGGAAGACAGCTAATTAATGCACTCTTACAAACAAAAAAAATTTTTTAACCTTTTTTGTTAAAAATAATGAGTTTTGCTTTTAAAAATAAAAAAGAGAAAAATACAATTACGTAGTTAAGTAAAGTGAAGGATTATAGAGAAAACTCCAAAAAAAGTACAGTTGTAAGTAAAAAAAAGGTATTTTTATAAATTGAAAATCAGGCTAATTAATTTCCAAACATTTTATTAAAAAGTCATTAACTTAGAGATTATGTTTAATCTTGTCTTAAACATTCACATTTCGTGCAATCTTTGTAATAATATTAAAGAACTTGTAATATTTACAAAACAATATGCCACTTTTAAAAAATGGACATTAAAGGAAAAGGATTTGTTCAATATGTAAAATGCTACATCAAAATAATTTGTATTTGTCAACTTTCTAACATTTCTAATTGTAAAGCAATAATTTTAATTTTGTTCTTCGTGAAAAGATATTTGAAAAATCAATAATACTCAACGAAAAAAAAGGAAATATATATATTTATATAATCTGGATAACTGTTTTACAATGTGTCGTCAGTTGAACTAGAAGTTACTTCACTTTAAACTATCAAGCATTCTACTTTTCTAGTTTTTTTTTTTTTACTTTTGTGTTTGTTCCGGACATGAAGTCGACTAGTTTTTTCGTTTTTATCATCTGTTTTTCGTTATCAAGTGCGGATTGCAGGCAATGCGGTTTAAGATATCTGTTTTTTCCAGTCTTTTCCCGCCCCCAAATCACGTTGCTTGAGAGAATAGAATTTGTGGGTAAAAGAAAATGAGAGCATGGAGGATGATCAAGAATTCAGAATACAGTAGATGATGCTAAAAGTTCAAGTGTGGTTGTCGTGTCTGCTACCTCACGCCTTCCATCGCTAATCAATTTCTTAGATATTTTATCGCATCATATTTTGAATGGAATGCAATAAAAAACACGAATGGATGGAATGGGGCTGAACCCTTTTTGCATCACCTGTTTATAACCTCCAAGAAACTAAGCAAAACATCTAGGCTTATAGAATAACTTGGTCTGAATGTCTTAATGTAGTTTTAATCTTTCATGCAATTCAGTTAAAAAAAAACATACCTTTCAGCTAGCGGAAACTCTCACTTTAATGCACTGAAAAAAGTATGGTTAAAACTACCATAATATGGTAAATTTTACCATGCTTCTTTGTCTATTGAAGCAATAAAATACTCGTTAATTTTTACCGAAGTGCTTTGATAATGATTTTGGTAAAATTAACAATTAAATAGGGTTTTATAAGATGCGATAAAATTTGGTAAATGTAATAAAATTTGGTAATTTTATCATGATACCTTGGATCATAGCATAAGAACCATTTATTTGTTTAAGGGGGAAACCCACCCTAAATATTTCAAAAATTCGAAAAAAAAAATTAATCCATTTTTCGAATCTTTGTAGGAAGGCCTAATGTCTGTCTAAAACGATTTCTCGGTACCTAACTTCGTTCGGAAGTTATACCGGAAAATAGAGAGTCGTCGCTAAGCAGGTAGAAAGGCCCGGCCCGTTCGGCCGGATTAGGAGGGGCGGCATTCTTTTTGTGTCTCATCCATTCTGTTGACGGAGAAGACATATGGACCTGGAATCGCAGAATAAAGGTTAATCATTACTAATTTAATAATTTACTAGATTGAACATAAGTCAAAACTTTAAACGCGTTTTTCTCAAAACACTGTTTTTTGACCTGGCCTAACGTTTTCCTCGTGATCTATACAACGAAATAAGCTGTTCTTTATTTTAAATTTCGTAAAAATATATTGTTTCGAAAGTAGCATAGGATTTCTTTGATATTTTTATATTTCGATTTTATATTAGGATTTTGATGAATATTTTTGTAATGAAAAACTTAACTTTTTTTTATTGCTGCCATTTTGGTAATTTTGCGAATATCAAAAAACCGCTATGCTACTTTTTAGATAATGTCTTTATGTTTCAGAAAATCTAAACAAAGTCGTTTTCCTATGTTTCAGGACTTCTAAATCCATGAGGCCAGTTAGGTGCTACTTTTTGATGACCAGCCACACACGGAGCTGCCCCCAATTCATTTTTTATTATTTTGTAAAAGAAAATTTTTTTAAATCGACTTAAATTGTAGCTAAATAACATAAATAAAACAAGGAGTCTCTGCATTGTCTCTATTACTTAAACAAAATTCAAGAAAAACGTTAATATTTTATCATCTCAGAGTGGGGTCCCCCTTTAACCCTACTTTTCAGATTTACATTTTAGCTATTTGTGTGGTAACAAGAACTGTAAACTGAAAAACCAAAATCATCATGCGAGATAGTTAACTAAAATGAAGAATTTACGATCGAAACTTAAATGACGAAATCAGTCGAAGACTTTATATGGGGGTCAAGGAGTTGATCTCATACCAGCAGGATTCAGGGTTTGAGTCCCGCTTCTGGCATGAATTTAATTTATCTCTCTGTTCTGTCTATTCTTCTTGCGTTGTTCGGGTGACTTTGATCTACCTATATGGTACTCACGAAAAAGTGATCAACAATACCGCTCGTTAGTTACTATGAGTGTCTCGTGGTATATATATATACATATATATATATTTGGAAAAAATGGAATGACGAAATATATTGATATTATGTTACTTTTGACTTTTTTTTACTTTTTGTTACTTTGTTACTTCACGAGATTCCTTTCAGAAGTGGGTATAATTGTTCCGTCACGTTGACGAAATTTTTGCAAGGATCATATACCAGGAAACGATTTTGTCAGAAAGCGAAGGAAGTTTCGTGATATTTAAGTATCAATTTTTTTATAATAAAGGGACATTAGGCATAAATAGGTTCAAACTACCTGCAAATATTGAACTAAATTCCAAAAGAGCATTTATTTGCAAAAGTATTTCTTAATTTTCATCTAAATGTTTGCACAATAATGGGTAATACTTTGAAAAAGATGAACGCATTTTGTTTAAGAATTAAGACGGCAGTTCGCCTTCCAGTATTTTAATGAGAGTAATACCTGTCTTCATAATCCATTCATATAATAATTATTCAAAAGGAGAAATGTTTAGAATCATCTTTTGGTACTTAATAGTGATATATCTTCACTTAAATTTGCATCGCTGCTTCTCAATAAATCATGCCTCCTTTAGAGTTTTCCTAATTTTCTACTTTTTTTCGGCGAAAACTGAACTTCTGTCATAAATCAGAAAGTATATCAACTCTATTATTTTCAATTGTCTACAAAAGAGAAGTTACTCTCTTGAAAAACAAAAATAAAGTTTCTGGGAAAAAAAATCTTCAGGTAAGTAATCAGGAGTTTTAACCTCTTTTCGTTGATTTACAGAAGAAGATGACAGACTGAAAAAAAAAGATCATTTCCAGAGATGTAATTAGTTTATTCATTACCTGCTGTGTAGTTAAAATGATAAGATTAATGAAGCTGATCATTGTATTTGATAATCTAGTTTAATTACGTCAGCTGATTGGAAACCATTAGTCTTGTAAAACAAACTGAAAATAATCATTTAGTCAATTATTTTTATTGTGTTATCGCTAATAACGCAAAGAATATGATAGAGAAATAATTTAAATTCTGCATCAATATTGAATAAACATAATAAATGTTTTTCAAATTTAATGGACAACCTCAAAAAAGTTGTCCGTGCATGAAAAAAAAACCTGTATGAAAAAATTATATATTTGCGTATAGCAAGTGGGAATTTTGTTTAGTTAACTACAATTTTAGTTTTAAAAAAACAATGCGCTTTGACTTCATATCCAGTTATAAATATTAAAATTTTCAATGTATTATAATAGAGAAAACTATATTATCTCTGTGAAATTAATTTTAACAATTATTACTTATCCTAATCCTTTTTATTTTCTTAAAGCAAAAACATTCTTTTTAAACACTCTCAGAAATAAAACTCTCACTTTTGACGATTCAGCAATCCTTGAGATGTATTTCGTTAATTTAGATGCATTTCGTCATGAAATCACGTGACTTATGACGAAACCTAACTCTCCAAACTGTTTCATCAACTCGGAATCACATTGTAGTGCATTCTGGAAGATTGCTAACTAAAATGAAGACTGGACGATCGAAACTAGAATGAAGAAACCAGCCAGCCACTTCTATGGTGGTCAAGGTGTTGACCCCATACCAGGAAAATCCTGGGTTCGAGCCCCGATTTGGGCATAAATCTAATTTATCTCTCGGTTCTGTCGATCCTTCTTGTGCTGTTGGGGTGCCGTTGATCTAACTATATGGTGCTCACGAAAAGTGCACCGTTAGATACTATAAGAATCTCGTAGTATATTTTTTTTTAAAAATAGAATGACGGAATATTTTGTTTCATCAAAAACGAAGAAAGTTTCGTGATATTTGGGTGTATTTTTTACAGTGAAAGAACACGAGGCATAAACATGTTTTAACGACAATAAAATAGCTTCAAACTACCTGCAAATAATGAATTAAATTCTACTATTTCAAATTAATATTCTTTTTTTGCAAAATTATTCCACAATTTCCTTCTAAATGTTTGTACAACAATGTGTAATGCTTTGAAAAAGATGTACGCACTTTGTTTAAGAATTTAAACGGCAGTTTGCCTCGAAATATTTCAATGAGAGTAATGCTCCTTTTCATAATCCTTTCATATAATAATTATTCAACAGGATAAATGTTAGGAATCATCTTTTGGTACTTAATAGTGATATATCTTCACCTAAATTTGCATCGCTGCGTCTCAATAAATCATGCCTCCTTTAGAGTTTTCCTAATTTTCTACTTTTTCGGCACAAACTAAACTTAAGTCATAAATCAGATAAGTATAGTTACTCTATTATTTTCAATTGTCTACAAAAAGAGAAGTTACTCTCTTGAAAAACAAAAATAAGTTTTCTCTGAAAAAATTTTTTTCAGGTAAATAATCAAGAGTTTTAACCTCTTTTCGTTGGTTTACAAAAGAAGATGATAGTCTGAAAAAAAGGAAAGAAGATCATTACCAGAGATGTAATTAGTTTATTGATTGCCAGCTGTTTAGTTAAAATGATAAGATTAATGAAGCTTATCATTGTATTTGATAATCTAGTTTAATTACGCTAGCTGCTAGGATACCATTAATCTTGCAAAAAAAGTTTAAAAATAATTATTTAGTTAATGATTTTTATTGTGTAATCCCAAAGAACACAAAGGATTTAACAGAGAAATTAAAAAAGAAAATACAATGCGTTTTTTTGCGCACAGTGCGAAAAAAAATTAAAAGACCACCTTGAATAATTTTTGATCTAATGATCGGATCGTCACGTTCTAGGATTCAATCTCAATGGTAGGGTGTCTTTAAATATGTTAATTAATTAGTGCAGATGATTTTTCTAGTAAAGAAATCAGAAACAAAAATTCTCTGAATGAATTTTTTCCCCGAAAGATTCGGATTTTTAACCCCCAAAATGAAGGGGGTAGCCTCAATCGGGTAAATATGGTCACAATAATTTGGTCAAGAAAGCGGTCCGAAGCAACACCTCCTAGAAGTAGAAAGGCCTCAGCACGGATCAATTTAGTAGTCCGATGTGACGAAGTTAACTGCGCAGTTGACGAAAAATAAGAAAGATGTCATTACGTTAGGGGTACTAAGCTGCGCAGTGGTTGAAAATACAAAATATGTCATTACGTTTGGACTACTAAGGGATATTTATGGTAACCCGTGCTGAGGCCTGTTCTTTCTAGGAGGTGTTGTCCGAAGTTGCTACTCCTTGATGTTAATTTTATTTCTTGCGTACATCGCCACATCAGGAGAAAATTGTAAGCGAATTGAAAAATATTTGCGCACAATTATAAAATTTAGTTATCCATAGATCTATGAAAAAATTAACTTTTAGTAAATATTTATTATTTTTTATTGCTTTATTTGTAAGATATAAAATTTCGTATATCATTTTAAAGAATTTAATTTTACAAAGCAAAATACAAAATTTGATCAAACAGGTAGAGAAATCTTATTTTGGAAATGTCATATTTTAAAATTTTCTATTTGACCAATTTCATTCAAATTTTGTATTTTGAAACGTAAAATTATATTCTTTAAAATCATGTAAAAAATTTTATACCTTACAATTCAAAATTTTTCTGACTAATATTAAATAAAATAGTAAAAAATAATAAATATTTATTAAAATTTATTTTTTGCATAAAATTAGCTTTAGATAAACGAATTTTACAATTGTGAGTAAAATTTTTAAAATACCCTTAAAAAGTTCGCGGGATATGGGGGAATAAACGAAAAGTAAAATTTACATTATGGGGTGCAAACTTTGGAGTTCCCTTCTGACCAAAGTATAGGGGACATATTTTTTCTGATTCAGCTACCCCCTATATTTTGGAGTTCTAAGATCCGATTCCATTGAAAAAGGGTATGTTTATTCAGAGAAAGTACGTGCTTCCGTCTGACTTCGCAATTTAAAACATCTGCCCTAATTAATTAGATATATATGAGGTCACCCCCTCGAACCATTAAGATTGAGTCCCAGAACTTGAAGATCCGATTATTATATAGATCGAAAGTTATTCAAGGTGCTCCGTTAATTTTTTTTGCACACTGCACTCTTTACTCTTATTTTTATTTTTAGAATGACATTTTTATAGTGGCTATAGACCAGAATGTTTTTAAAACGAACGTATTTTTAAAAGTACCCGAAAAGTTTTTATTTATATGAAAAACTCATCTTTTCAGCCCGATTGTAATATTTCACAGATTTTTACCTCAATTTTTAATGTTTTATTTTCGTTTATATTACGTTTATAATTTTTATTTACTGAAAAAGAGTGTGATAGGGCTTTCAAATTCGAAAAAAGTAATTGAATTATTTTTATAATCTAAATTTATCGAGTGTAATTGAGAAAATATTCATACATACATGATACATGTTTTTTATGCATCAAAAATATGCATTTATCATCGTTTTATTATTGAATATTATAAATGCTGAAAATCAGGTATTAGGGGCCACAATGTGGCATAATATTTAAGCATGTATGTATATATTTCAAAGTGCGTAAATGAAGCAATTGTTTTTAATTAAATAAATTTAAGTATGTATTATTATATATTAATTGGCATTATTGTGTATTATTATAAGTATGTATTAAGCACTATTAAGTATGAATTTAAGTATGTATGTATACTATATTTCAAAGTGTGTAAAATAGTGTTAAAACGAAGAAATTGTTGCTTATATATATGGCTATGTATCTTCCCTTAACATTAACCTATGATCTTCAAACTCTGTCAGGTATTGGATCATTACATACTATACTACCATACCAAAGGAAATAATTATACACAAATTAGGGATCCCTAGAAATAATTATAGAAAAACGGGGACATGGCACTTTTAAAGTTGTACATCTAGTTGGCCCCGTATAACAACACTTCCGGAGCAAATTTTTCTTAAAAATATAGCTAGAATCTATCTTAAAATGAACTGAACTTGTTTATTTGTATTTCATGTTGACTTTTTCGTCATTCGAAATTGGTTATGCACACTATCAGGAACTCTCTTTTTAAAGTGTCACTCAGAAAAAAAAAGTGGAACAGAGATAAAAATAGGGAAAAGGGAATTTTATTTCACCCTCCAACTTGTACTTCCTATTCTTCGTTCCATTATTTGCTTCGATAGATTCGTGTTTAAATCCCTTCCAGTATTTTCCCCTTGGATAGGGAAAAAAAAAAGAATAAATGAATTTCCCCCTCTCTTTCACTATTATGTAGAGAAAAGTTAAATTGCATTTACTTCTTCCAACTTGCATTTTCTTCCGCAGTTCCTCGCCAAATCACGAATGCGTTGTTCCAAAACTGGAAGCAAAAAGGAGAACCGTACGAGGGAACATTTGGAGTAAACAACATTTGGCGAAGATTAAGTTTAAAATGAGAGAGGGAATAAGGGATTTGTCAAGCTGTTTTGGGTGTGTGACACGAAGTTGAGATGTCTTTCTCCTTTCTTTCTTGCTACATTCTACTGCAGCTAAATCTCTCAAAATTAGTTGATACGGTTATAGAGAAGAATTTTCACTGATACTAAATATAAATGAATAAGAGGAAAACTTGATAAATAACATTAAGGATTTGGAGAACGAATTTTCACGCAGTTAGTAGCCTTGTGATAGCATATGTTTATTAAATTTCGCTTTATTTTCTGTTTGATGCAATTTAGATACGGAATTTGTACGATACTGAAAAACAGTGTGCTAAAAATTGAACTCTTATCAGTTAAATTGAATTACTTGTAACGTTAGAGACTGTACAAATTTTTTCGACTTCATCTTTTATCACTATTAAATTTCATTTTTGAAGTATCTTTGCAGCAAAATTTTCATCTTAAAAACTGACATTTTACATTGAATGAAAGCAACAAGTAAAAAAGATTAAAAAAAGAAATACCTCTCTTAAATCATATTGATTTTTTGCGTATCATATTAATCACCTTAAAAATCATCTATTGAAATCATATTGATTTCATGTGAATCATATTCATCATATGATGAAATCATATTGATTTCATATTAATCAATTTATGATGATGATCACATAAGGAAATTATATTGATCATAGGAAGAAATCATACTGATTTTATATAAATCATATTGATCATATATTAAAATCATGTTGATTTCATATGAATCAATCATATGATGATGATCATAAAATGAAATTACATTGATTATATGATGAAATCATATTGATTTCATATTAATCATATTATGAAATCATGTTGATTTCATATAAATCATATTGATATGACGAAATCATATTGATCATATGTCGAAATCATATTAATCAAATGACGAAATCATATTGATTTCATGTGAATCATATTGATTATATGATGAAATCATGCAATCATGATTATATGATGGAATTCTGTGAATTTTTGCAGATCATATTGATATATTCTGAATCATATGTATTTCTCCTTTCCTGTTTATTTTAATATTATGAACAATTTTCTCTTCTTTTTCCTTTTTATCAGGGTATATTCCACCGAAATTGGCGCTTTCTTACTAAATGACGCACATTTAGTTTCAATTAGTATTAGGTACCATTAGTTAAATTATTAGGTAACATTGTTACCGATTTTTTTCAAAAAAATTATTCAAAACAGTTGGTTGTTTTTTGTTGTTTCATTGGTTGTTTTTTAAAAAGTATGTCTAATTCACCACTTCCCCAAATGAAACATGATTTGCTTAGTTTCTAGCTAATCGCTTTTTTTAAACTTTGAGTTCAACAAGTTTAATGATTTACAAAGAGTTTAAAAATTAAAATGAAAACTAATATGAAGAAAAAAAACACTACTGATTGAGTTAAGATGTCCTGCAAAGCGAGATTTGCTGCCTTTAATTTTCACAATCATAACATGAAATTAAATGCTAAATAAAAAACGCATCTAGAGATAACAAGAGCTAACGAAAATACCCGCACGTAATGAGAGTCTGATGCAAAACAAAACATAAGAACTAAAAAAAAAAAACGATTCGTAGATTTATTATCGTTTGCCGTCGATTGTCGTTTTTGTCTTCTGTCATGTTTATCCCTCGCCTATGTTTATAGAAAAAATATTCCATTTGCCATATTTCACATTTCGAGATGGTCTGACTTAAAAAGCGTTTTTTTTTTCTCGAATTTTTCACTTACATAAAGTTCTCTCAAAAGCAACCGTTTCACTGAGCAAATAATTCGACCGCTTTTTCTGTCATTTTGATGGAACTACCTGATTCAGCATAAGCGAAAGGAGTAAAAATAAAATCGTCATTCATATAAAGCAAAACAAAACAAAAAAGGAATAAAAAGGCGTGAGTAAAGCACAAATGAAAGTACAGAAATGGACATACTGTAGTTTTGATTCTGCAAGCAAGAATATTAATCAGTATCTAAATACCAAATGATATCAGAAAAATTAAGAGTCAAACAGGCACCAAGTGTTTGTTTCATTATTTCTCTACTAACATTTAGTATTTAAACACTGAGAAAGTCTCTTTGCATTTCTACTATCATTTGGTGTTTTGACACTGAAGAAGGTTTTTGTTCATAGAACCGAAACTGTAGTATGCTTGTTTCTGAACTTTCCTCTGTGCTTTAATCATTTTATGCATTATTCTACATAGCTCCCTTTCCTTTCCATTATCCCTATCCTTTTTGATCATTCACAAGTTGCTTTTGTAAGAGAAATCTTTCCAAGTTAGTGAATGCTTGGATGTTTTGCTTCTCGACTCCTCTAGAACCTTAAAAGTTCGAGAGCTTTTACCACCAAAAATGTCATCAAAGTGATTAAAAACACCGACGCGGGCGGCAAATTGTCTTCACCCTCAATAAGAGCGTCTTGTCCTGTAAATTGCTATAGTGAGCTGATAAAATACGTAAAATCACCAACAGGCTCTAGCAAGACTTATGGGACTAAACAGACAAAGGTCATACAACTAAAAAATAATACACGAAGATCAGCATTAAAAGATTAGTTAACCACCTACTTGCAACACAGTTTTTAACAGGATACGGCTTCTTTCCAGCATTTCTACATAGAATGCAAAAACTAAACGCAAATGTGTGCCCTTACGACGACTTAGGTACATCAGAACACTACCTGCATGAGTACTTACTAACCAAACGATATCACATAATACCAAACCAAGAACACAGAGAAAAATTCCCTGACAGCCCAACTGATAGAAATCAGATCATAAAAAAGCTAATCAACATAATTAACCTAACTAAAAGCATACCCAACTTCATGTAATAGCTACTACTGCTCTGATCAAAAAACCCAAATTATCAATCAAGCGAGCACACTCATTTAAATGCACCATTACAGCATGCATATCAAACAATCAGCCACGGACTGGCTAACCATTACCGAGTCAACGTGGCTGATCACCAAACACATTCTAATACAGATCCATCTCACTAGTCCCTAGGAGATGGACGGTGACCCCCCTCTCCCAACCAGAGCAGTTGACAGTGAGGCCATATATGTTGTTTGTTTATTAATTAAAAAATGTGTTTTGTCTAACTAGTTGATACCGTGATGTGTTTGTATTGTACTTTGTCCTGTCCATTATGCCATCAGCCTTTTATGGTAATACCTGATGGACGCAACACAATAGCAATAGCATAAATTACATACCAACCTCTCCCCCTCTCTTTCAGGTTCATCAAACAGAAAAGACCCTGGACACTCAAAGTAATCAACAATTATACGGAATCGGTTAACACAGTACTAACCTTAATCAATCATTTTTAATACCTGGTGGATGCAGCAATAGCAATTGCAACAAATGATTAATAATCATCTTCCCTTCTCTTTCAGATTCATCAAACAGAGAAGACTCTGGACACCTAAAATAATCAAAAATTAAGCGGAATCAGTTAATACAGTGCTAAGCACAATCAATAATTTTTAATTCTTTCAATTAACATTAGACCAATGTTAGTGAGACGCAGCCTCTGGGGACAGTAATTCGAAAATAAGTCAGATAATTAATAAATCTTTTTTTTTTTAAATCATTTAGTGAACACCTCCGAATCTCCAAGTAAGAGTTGAAGGGATTAACCCAGGGCTAAAGAGAATAGAAGGGCTAGTTCACTCCGCTCTTAGAGCTGAAGCTACGATTTCCCTCCTCATGACGTCACTGTGTCTACAGATCTCGGAGATCGCAAGCAAAGATATGATAACTTTGCATCTTTCTCTTTGTAAAAATAAGTTAGACTTTTTCTGGTTATTAGCCTTCAAACTTTACGTAATTAACACATTATTTCCGTTCATAAACATAGTTTTAAAAAAACTTTCTTGGTTATTATATTAAAAAAAATACCATTTTAAACTTATAAAAATGTTTTGCTAGTTGGTGAAAATGACACGATAAATACTTTATTTTAAAAAGTTCAGTTTTAACTTTAACTATTAAGAAAAATGAAGGCATATATCGACACTTTTTTTATCTACATATTCTTTTATAACGATAAGTTAAGTTAAATTTAGAATCCCTGATTTTAAAATATGTCGTTAATAGCAATTTGTTCATACTTAATCATTAGGAAACATCAACCTTAAACGCTAATTACTGAAACAAAATAATAATTTAGGTTCATAATGGCATTAGAAATTTTACAATTGCTTATAGACATTTAAATTTACGATGATATAATTTATAGATATTTAAATTGAAGAGAATATAATTTTTTTAAAAAATCATAAATATTTAGAATAACTGCATTAAAAAATATGTTATGAAATTAGGAGAATTTCAACTATATACTATATATTTTATTTATACTTTTTACTTACATTTTAATTTTCTTTGACTTTAACTATTTTTTAATTCTTTTCACCTGCATTTCTTTATGAAGTAACGAGGTGGTTTCTATTTAGATAATGAATTTTTATAAAAGTTCTTTACGACAGAATAAACGTATTGCTGTTTTATATTAACTGTGTCATTTCGGAATCCATTCTTTACATAGTTGTTCATTTACTTTAGGGAACACGCGAAAAATTATACTTTTTTCTTTTGTTTTTGTATCAGAAATTTTGCAAGTTGCAATCGCGCAAACTGGCATTTCGATAATAGTTTTAAATTCTTGTAAATTCACTGCAAAAACTGAAGAAAGTCATTATAGAAAACAACAAATGTCTTAGAATATCTCTCAAAAAGAAATGATCCAATATTAGTTACAGCTAGTAAGGCCAAACGCTCCGTTCTTGAAGTAAAAGTGCGAGCTTTGCGCCAAAGTGACGTCACTAGAGTGACGTCGGAGGATCGGCGCGGCGAGAGATACTTCAAAGGAGTGAACCAGCCCTTCTATTCTCTTTAGCCCTGGGATTAACCAACGAACGTTGGACCTTCCCGGAAGAGGGGGAACAGTTTTCTTAATCAATGGGGATAAAGATGCTTTGGAAAACTAGCAGGACAAGGGAAAGTGGCAAGTGCTCTAAAGTGCACTTGTGACTAGTATTCCTAAGTGCTGTCGACGCCTCAACTCATTTCTCTGAACTGCTCAAGTTTTCCTCATTCTATTTACGTTTTTAAAGCTAGTATAATGCATGCTGATGATCATTTTTATACGTCAAAGTCGCCGAATCTCCTAGTACAAGTAAGGTGAAAAATGCACCTTGTGTAATGCCTCTCGGGATGCATCAGGGCCATTTCAATGGAATCGGTCGCAAGTACTGCAGGAAAGCAAAAATGTAACCATGTTTCGTTTTTTTTTCAATCTCCGCGTTTCTTAGCAGAGATTTCCTTTTTTTATATATTTTTAATTTCAACTGAATGGAGGGTTCGGAGGACTGTGAATTACTACATTCTAACCATCCTAATATAATTGCATATATCAATTTAATTTTAGCATAACTACTTCAACTTACACAATTATTATTAACTTAAATAAATAACCTTAAATTAATTAATTATTAATTAGCTAATTAATAATTTTATTATTCATATTTCTATAATTAACTATTTTATATTATTTAATAAGTTAATAAATGTTGTACTAACCCCGTTCTCTTTCTGCGAGTATAGACAAACTGGTTTTAGTGGGTTTGTAGGGTTGCAGAATTAGGCAAAAGGATTGGGCAATTGGAGCCACAAGCATTGTTTCTGGGTAGCGGCTGGTGTCCTTATCCGATGGGTGAGGGTCTGTGGACCCCTGGAGTGAGGGGATTGCTTATTACATGGGGGTTACTAAAAGGTGAGAACACGCTTCGTGGGTTAGCTGGCCACCTGCGGGGACCAAATGTTAATTTTACGTGGTAAACGAAAAATAATTGCAGATTTGATATTTTCAGCCAGAAATATACAAGAAACACATACTTTCATTTAAATGGCACTTTTCCATGTTGTGTAATGCGAGTTTTTGTTCAGATCGGACAACGCGTCCATTCCGTAAGTATGTACTCTAAAAGTTCTATTATCGAAAGAAATAACGTTTTTTTGTAAATAATATTTTATTTTTGTAACTAGTAGTAAATATTAATAATCACTTTGAGGTTAAATTTATTTCATCTCAAAATCTTTATTTCATCTGAATTTACTTCATTTTCTATCCTGACAATGAAAAGGAATCAGAATGTCTATATGGAGAAAATCTATGTATAATTTTGTGAAAATAAAAAGCATCTGTGTTCTAATTTCTCAGAAGCAATTAAAAATAATTATGCCATAAGCTCATAGTAACATATTACAATTGTAACAATTTAGCACTTTTCATCTAGTTAAAGAAATTGTGTATTGGGGACTTCTTTAAAGAATTTTTTTTCCCTTAAATATTCTATATAATTTCTTGCTTTTATGTAGCATAGCAATAAAGGTTTGGTCTCAGTTTAAAGAAATTAAACTATGCATTAATTTCCAGTTTTTCTTGAAGAAATATTTTCAAAAAACACCTTAGGAGAAAGTAGTTATATTTTTACTTGTGTTCATATGATTAGGATTTTAAAAAAAAAATTATTTTCTTATTTCATTGGAAGTTTTTATATTTCTTAATTCTTTTTTTTTGTATTTCAAAAAAACTTTACTTATCACATCATATTTATATTTTACATATACATATTACTGTATTTTTTAAAGTATCTTTTTGCATAATATTAATTAGTTTTTTGACTTTGAATGATTTTGTATGATATTAATGATACCCGAATTGTTTTATATTATATAAAATTAATGTTTGAATCAATTAAATGATTGAACGAGTTAATTTGATATAAGAATTAACATTTTTGAAAAATATGCATAGATTTTTCCAGTTATTTTCATACAATATGTGGATAATACCAGTGTGTTGGTTAAAATTTCATTAAGTTACGTTATACACTTAGTAGCTTTCCAAACAAATCTATATTTTATATTTATTACGCTCTAGTTCTTTTATATCCAGCCTGAAATATTCTTGTTTACTTTAAGCATTACTGTAAAAACATCCGAATAAAGATCGTATTTTGGGTACAGGCCAAATCTCTTAGAAAATAAAATTTTCCTTTCATGATTTTCGGTGTTTGGTTTGTTTATGTTTTCCGAGGATTCTGGCCAACAATGATTCTAAGAGGAAAAAAAATAAAGTAGAAAGAAAATATAATTCAGGAATTCTCATCTTATCTTACAAGAAGAAGTTTTTAAAACAATTTGAGTGAATTCATTATACTCGTATTTTCTGAAACAGAGCAAGATATGATATTTTTTGAAAGGCTAAATTTACTTTATAATAAAATAAAATAAAAATGTATTACTTATAATGAAAATTGCATTTATACAGTATATTTTTTGTATAGGTTAAAATTTAAAATCTATAAGCATTATTACAGAGTTAAGAGCAAATTTTGTTCATTTAACCTCATTATTAAGCAATTTTGTAGCCATGTTAAACCACAAGGCCAAGCTAATTAAACCATATTAATCTTAAATACACTACACTATTGCTCAATTTCAATAAAATTATGGTTCAATTTTACATTGTATTAAACCTGCAGCATGCAACTTTGTAGCCATGTTGAACCACATTGGCATGCTAGTTAAACCATTTTAATCTGAAATACACTATATTGTAGCTCGATTTTAACAAAATTATGGTACAATTTATATTTCTTATAAGGTTTGCAGTTTAATTTCCATGATATCGTATTTTAAGTTACCGATATAAAGGCACGATCTGGAACTATGTTTTCTAATAGCGTTAAAAACAAATGTTAGAATTTTCTAGGAATCATTTTACTATATTTTTTATAACCGGCATTGAACCTCTGAACCAATTTACGACTATGAAAGATCAACTCCATAGTCTTGCAATTTGAACATAATCCAAAAGACATAAAATCTTGACACAAAATAGCTTTCTTACAATGCATTTTTTTTGTTGATGGAATAAATCGATATTTGAGTTGTATGGTGAGAAAAACCACGAAAGTCACTCTCGTTTAGCCTGATGGCAAGAGAACTCCAACTCCATTGCGGATATTTTATGTTATCACTGTGGTCAGTGTGGGGGCGTAATATGAAATCATCATGCTATCAGACTTCTTTGGCGACTTGGCGCAATTACGTCAATGAGAGGGTGGAAAACCGAGTGTGTTACGAAACTTCGAAAACAATTCAAATGTGTGTCACGTAACAATGAAATTTGCGCATTTGAATTACGCATTTGAATTGTTACTCACCCAATAATTCAAATGCGTGTTACGACATTTCAAAACATTCAAACTGTTTACGTTGAAGAAATGGAAAATTGTTTGACAGTAAACGTTCAATACTGAATCGTATTAAATATGTATGAGTAACTAAACTATTGTTTTGAAATAATTTTGCTTTAAGAATATGTATTTTTAAGAACATGAATTTTAATATTTTCTTTTTATTAAAAATTCTCACTGCTACATACATAAATTGAAATTTAAGATAATCTTACCAAAAAGTCCTTTTATTGAATATTTCAAAATTAATGTTGATGACTCAAATGATTTATTTTATTCAATGTAGGCATTGTTAATGTTTTTCTTCTTTTTAATTTTTCTCTAATAAGGAAAAGGGGAAAAGAAAAAAGAGGAAAATACTAAAAAACCTGATTTTGATTTTCATTTAAAATAAATTATGGTCAGGAGTATTTTAATTTTATGAAACAGTGATCAAATTTTTTTTTCCTTTGAAAGCTGTTTGATTCGAAAAAGCCCACTCAGATCAATGAATTTAGATCACCGATAGGTGTTAATCTATTACTAATTTAATCTATTACTAATTTTAATTGTGATTTAGCCTTAAGAGTGTTTAAACTCTATCTTAATACAGTGATTACTGTTGAAAAAGAAGCATCACAGCTTGCCGTTGAATCTATTCTTAATGTAACGCTATATAGTCATTACGATAATACGATAATCAATATTTAATGTTACGCGGTAACTATTTACAATCTTAATTCTAATGATACTCTTGTAATTAAATATAACTATTAGGAAGAAACAAATCTCATAAAAGTCAAACATGACAGTTTCTTAGTAAAAAAAGGCATATTACGGATGTAATAAGGGGAAAGCTGGAAATCATGTTAACGATTTAGATTTAAGTCTAATATGAGTAAGGAAAATGTTTAGGGTTTATTGAGAGGGTTAGGGGTCAAAAAGGGGTAGAAAGTTTACAGCTTTAATAAATAGTTGCTTATTTACATTTACTTATTTTCTTTTTACAACACTTTTAAGTTGTTTATTCACATAACAAAATCTCTTTTTTTTTTGCTTTGAAGTTTCTTTGTCCTCCACATGCTTTATGCAAAAAATATAGTTGTACACAAATGTATTGGATTTCAACAGCTAATTAAAAATTATGTGTACTTGGGCAATTATTTAAAAACAAATATGACATATTGAGTTTGTAATAACAGCAATAAGAAATTATTATTTTCTATTTGTTTCTTTTTGTTTGTTTGGTTATTTATGCTTTAAGCTTTAAAGGCAAACTGAATAATGAAGCAATTTCTAAGCAGATAAATAGTTTGTTTCCTTCAGGCATATCAGATACCTTCGTATGTTAAATGTTTACTCAAAATGGATATAATTTACCACTACTCAGTATGTGTATATTTTTTTAGAGTAAAATTTGAAAAATATGCACAAAAGATTATGCTATTGTTAGTTGACTGAGTGCAAAACACACGGTTATAAAAGGCCAAGTTAAATTTGCAGAATAATGAGCAAATGTAATTTTAACAAACACATTTCTTGTTATTAGTTCTTGTTATCAATATTAAAAGTTATGAATAAAATTTTAAAAATAATAAAAATATTGAAAAATTTGCAATTTTGAGAAAAAGTTTCACATTTCATAAAAAATACATTGTTAAAACAATGTATTCTTAAAAAATTTCAAATTTGAATTAGATAAGTATTTTGAAAATACTATAATATTTAATATAATAATTGAATCGCTTTTTTATTATCTGCATAATTCGATTTAATGACCATAGACTTTTAAATACAATTTAAAGCTGATTTCACTGCATCGATTACAATATGCTAAAAATAAAACAAAGTCAGAATTTAATAATTAATATTCTAACAGTTAAAATTTTAAAAAAAAACTCCCCATTTCCCATTTCAGTTTTAGAAGTTTATGTATAGTTGGAGATGTTAATCTATTCCAATACAAGTTATTGATATGGAAACAAACGGGAAGGGAATTTAAAGAATATAAATAAGGTATTTTTTTCTGCAAAATATGTAGATAGAACATTTTATTTGTAAAGCATAAAAATTAATAATGATAAGAAAAAAGAAAAAGTTACCTTTGATGGTTTGACTTTTGATTGTATACAATCCATTGTAATTGAGAAACTTTTAAAAATTCTTTTTGGAAATTTTCAACATCGTCTTCTGCATTTAGATTCCCTCTCAACGTAGTTTTTTCTTCACATTCTATGCAGCTAGGAAAAGTGGAATTTAATTTAATTAAAAGCTCGCGATTTGTTTCTGCGTCAATCTTTCTTTATGCGATGGAGCGCATGCGTAAAATGTTCTTTATCGCCCATCTTCAAGGAATCGCATTGGAATACTTTCGCCTGATGATTTCAAATTATGCACCCGGATCGCATCTTTCTAAATCAGACATCATTTAGCACTCTTAACCTCAATCAAATATCGCCAATTGATAGATAGTAGCGCCTATCTTTCACTCCTTCTTTGGCAACTCCATTCTCGTGCAATGTGATTCTTTTATTTAACCTTGATCATCTTCCTAAGTTTTGATATTATTAGATTTAAAAAAATGAGAACAGCGAACAATAATAATAATTAATAAACAGGAAAAGTTGATCAGATAGCACCAAGATCTTTATTAAACAAGATACTTGATCGGATAAAACGAAAAGAGCTTGTATTTGAAATTATTTAACCGCAGTTATACGCACAGCGTAGATTTTCTTAAAACGAAACTGAATAAAGTCCGTCTCGTCGGTACCCCTATCCAGTTGCCACTTTTGGCAAGATATGTCTCCTCTTGGCAAGAAAGAACGCGTTGTATAATATTAGAGCTGTTATTGATGCCTGATGTAGAAAGGCGTGGTCGGGACCAGTCTACACCTCCTAGAAAAAACAGGCCTCAGCACGGGTTACCATAAATATCCCTTAGTAGTCCAAACGTAATGACATATTCTGTATTTTCAACCACTGCGCAGCTTAGTACTCCTAACGTAATGACATCTTTCTTATTTTTCGCCTACTGCGCAGTTAACTTCGTCACATCGGACTACTAAATTGATCCGTGCTGAGGCCTTTCTACTTCTAGGAGGTGTTGGACCAGTATCGACCAGTCAACGCTGGGATTCCAACTTGGATCACCTAATTTGGAGGCTCTTACCCTTGCATCACTGCAGTGAATTGAAGAAATTATTTCAAGGTAATCAATGGGCCGTACTTTTAGCAAACCATACGTTTATTAAAGATGGAATTAAAAATTAAAATATAAAAATACACCAAGCATTTTTTAATGAAGTATGCGTTAAAATTATTTGAATTTCTACAAGCTGTTATCGTTGGTAGGTTATTGTTGCAAGTAAGTTCGGCTTTACCCTGTCCCACCCCTATTTCGGGCCACCCAGGGAATACTGTTGAAGGATCAGTTTACGTCAGATCATCAATTCTGTTTTCAAAAAGTCTTTTAAAAATCTCTTCAATTCCTTTGTTTATTTTCTTTTGGTTCCAGTTTCTTTTAATGGTATCAAAGTTGAAACTTCTCGGGACAAATTTAATTCTTAAATCATCATAAACTGGACAGACAGTAAGTATGCTTTCGATATCTTCATAAGTTTTACAAACTTTACAGTTCGGGTCTTTCCCGAACAATTTTGACTGATAACTGCCTTGGGCTCCATGGTTAGTTAGAAATTGATTGATATAGAAGTTGGAGTAGATTTTTCGATTACTGACTTTTGAGATAAATTATTGTTGCAAGTATAAAAAAATAAATGAATTCAAGCACAAAATGCATTCTTGAACGGGGGGAGGGGAGGTCCGACACCCCCTAGAAGAGAGAAGACCTCAGCACGGAACAATTTAGTAGTCAATTAAGATAGATAAATTAAGATAAACTACTCAGTGTAGGAAAATAGGAAAGATGTCTCTAGACTCGGGCTACAAAATTGCGCAGTGAGGAATAATACGAAAGATATGATCACGCTTGGACAACTAAAGGATCAAATTTCTTTTTTATGGTAACCCGTGCAGAAATTCCGACTGCAGAATTATAACTGCGGAAATTCCGATCAAATTTTAAACAATTTAAAATTTCGCAAGAACATACATAATATTTAATTAATAGATTGATTAGATTTTATATTAGATAGATAGGTGATATTTTAATAAGGAAAATAAAAGTAAATACTTAAATCTAACAAATCAATATTGAAGAAGTTATTTCTGAAACATCTAAAGTTGTTTGATTTGCCCAGAAAACAGAGAGTACTCTGTATCTTGTGTGGCAACACTTATTCTGCAAATGTTACAAAATGCAAACTAATTGTTTTCAAACGTTTGGTAACCATTATTCCTTAAGCAAAAAAGAGATAAAATGTGCCGATTTACTTAAAATATACAGTGCGCAAAAATGAAAGTAAAAGGACCAACCTGAGTAACTTTTGATATAATGATCGGATTTTTATGTTCTAGTACTCAATCTTAAGGGCGCGAAGGGGTGACCTCAAATATGCTTTTTAATTAGTGGAAGCGATATTTTAAATTACGAAATCAAACATAAAAACGTAATTTCTCAAAATAAACATATCTTTTTTTTTAACGACGGAATCGTATTTCTGACCACCAAAATAGGGTCCCAATCAGGTTCGGCCAGGAGAGAGATACAAAGTACGAACCCCTTACGTTAATTTTACTTTTTTCGTATTTTGTTATATCTCGATAACTTTTTAAGTGATTTGAAAAATGTTTGCACCCAATCGTAAAATTCGTTTATCCAAAGCGAATTACATGCGAAGAAAAAAAACTTTTAGTAAATATTTATTATTTTTTTTAATATTTAAGAATCGTCGAAAAAGTTTTCAATTGTAAAATATAAAATTTTTTACATCACTTTAAAAAAAATGTAATTTTCGATGGCAAAATCCAAAGTTTGAGCCAAATCGGTAATTCCTGAGAAATCGAATTTTAAGTATCCGACATTTTTAAATTTGTTGTTCGTGAAAGGGTTAAATGTGATCTTTCGAAGCTTTTCTAAGTTTCCTTTGGAAATAAATACGGTACTTTCAGTTTCATTTTTTACAACTATGATTTCCTAAATTCCAATAAAGTTTTTGATTTTGCATTGAATTGTCTCACATGCATCAAACTTATCTCGTCGAACTGTTCAAAAGGCATGTAAACGTCTTATGAACAGTTTCATTACATACAGATATCTTATTATTTGAGTCAAGTGGATTTTATTTCCTGACCAAAGTGTAAAGAAATTAAAACATTCTAAAAATGCCGAAACTTAATATTTACGTTTTTTACGGTAAAAAATAACGCTAGAAGTTAAGTAAGTTTATTGAATTGCATTCTTTTTTCCATTTTCTTTTTTTTCATTTCATTTGCTATAGGATTCGTAAAATACATATTGAGGGAAGTCATTACCCTGTGAATCATTTCTCACTATTTTCACAAATAAACAAAAAACGCATCATGCACTATAAATTATTGCGAATAAAACTGCGGCAAAATGTACCGGCATTTCATCCGGAATTTTTAATAGCATATTCTCTGGTATTGGAAAAACTGAAATTTGATTGAAATGTTATGTGCTTTGATATTTATTTAATTACGTACTTTACCTACAAAGGCAGAGTTTTTTTAAGAAAAAAAATTGTAAATGCATTATAATAAAGTAAAAAAAAAGCAAAATTAATTCAAAACGAAATTTTTGAAATGGAAATCATGCTTGTCGTTGCAGTTTTCAAATGAAAATGAGCTGTCTTGCAAGAAATACGTCATTATTTTAATGACTTACTCAAAAATAATTCTTGCTTTCCTTGCAATAAAAGAAACTAAAAATATAAAGTAAACAAAAAGAAATTTGAGGAAGAAAAAAAACTTTTGATTCGAGAATTTTTAATGATTCGAACAAGAATGGAGTTTTAAAGAATGACTTTTGGACTATCTTCTTCATAGTTAATGACACGTTTCTTTGTTTTTATTTTATTCAAAAACATCTATATATATATTAATATCTTATTACTATGATTATTTATTATAAAAATTCTTCATAGATATAACAGATGGCTAACATTTAATTAAAAAGGTTAACTGTTACATTCCCCTCTTAGTTTCAGTTTATACGAATGGATTAGTGTTTAATTGTTTTACAGTTAGTTACTTTTTGAATTTTATTTATTTCGAATAAACGACACGAGTTTTAAAAGCATTGAATATCATAGCAAGAGTAGAAAAAATTTGATTTTCCGAAATAAAAGTTTTTATTTTATTTATTTAATACAGAATATTTTTCTCTCCATGATTTTGCAGACAGATTGACATCTCAAAGAAAACATAGCATGTAGTAAATGCCTATCTCTGTTCTGATGGTAGATTTAAATATTTTTTATTGCTGTTTTAAATGAGATGTGACATAGCTGAGTCTTAATCGAACTATAAAGTTCCAAGATTCGAATGTTATTAAAAGGTCAGTGGTCCGGAAGAAACAAAAGTTCATCAGTTTAAGAAGTTCATAAGCGGTAAATTGTATATTCAAGACAGTTAATTCCTGCCCACTAAATAAGAGTTAGTAGAGCTAGAGAGAACTAGATAAGAATTTTCAGAAACAGGAAAAGGAATAATTTGTTTCATCTTGAAACAAATTTCGCTAGTTATCATACCATACAATTTACCAATTTAAATTATATATATCATTCAATAAGTTCATTCAATTTATACCAGTTATCAATTCATATTTTACTATTTAAACGTTCATGTTAAACTTTACACCAGCTCATGTTAGGCTCCAATTAATATTTTATCATTCAATCAATTATATTATAGCATTTACGAGAACTTATTGTACCATTATAAAGTTATATTATACCATTTCGTAGTTGATAAAACACCTTTTACTACCTCATATTAAACCAATTTGCTGGATTACAATATAGTTTACTAGATCACAGTATCATGGATACAATTTAGTTTACTAGATCACAGTATCATGGATACAATTTAGTTTACTAGATCACAGTATCATGGATACAATTTAGTTTACTAGATCACAGTATCATGGATACAATATAGTTTACTAGATCACAGTATCATGGATATAATATAGTTTACTAGATCACAGTATCATCGATATAATATAGTTTACTAGATCACAGTATCATGGATATAATATAGTTTACTAGATCATAGTGTGAAGTTTCTACTCGCCTGCTCGCCCCTAGTGATCCTCCGTTAAGCCTCAGTGGCTCATGAGATAGAACGTTTCCATCACAATGAGTTAACCCAGGTCCGAATCCCAGTGGTGCCTGATTCGTACGAATTCTGCTCCCGGCTCGCCCTGACCACAGTACTGATGTAAAATACTCTCAGTGGAAGACGGATGGCAGAATCCCCTCAGTGATAGAATCCGTTTGACGTCACAGAAAGTTTTCGAGGTTCTCCCCTCTATGTAAAGCAAATGCGGATAAGTTCCATCAAGAAGTCCTCCATGAAGGCTAGTTTCTCCCAATGCTTACTCAATGAGTTCCCTTGTCTTTTGGACCGAGTTCAAAATTATAGGGCTATGGAGTTGAATATTGATATTCGTAAATTCAGAATTGGGTTGACTGTTCAAAGCTGGTTATAAAGCTCAAACACAATTAGATGCCTTAAATTGAGAAGTAGAATCTGAGAGTCGAAAGAGAGCGATATACAAATATGTAGTTTTAAAAGTATCAGAATATTTCTGATGTTTTACATTTGTGATATTTGTTTTGTATGTTAGTGCTTTTAAATGTGTGGCTAACATTGGAACCATTGAAAAATATTTTTTTTTTAAATTAATGTATTTGTTTTTAGCGACAAGCGTGTTTTAGTTTTTCCTTTACTTCATACTTTAATAGTTGTGGTCGCAAAAATTTTTTTAATACTACCTCAGTTAACATTTTTTTATTTTTTTAAACTTTTTTCGTGAAAATAGTGACGGACAGAAATTTTAGTTCGACTAGTAATTTAGAAATCAAATTTCAAGTCCTGTACTAGATCATAGTTTACAATTTACAAGTTCAGGCCGCATCATTTAGCAGTGTATTTTATGCTATTATGTAAAACTTTTATAGATTAAAAGTTAATAGTTTTCCCCAGCTTGACGGTGTTACAGAAACTAGGATAAATCCCGACGTGACTTATCAATGACTGAGCTTAAAAACTATGTTAAAGAACGAGGAGTTTTTTTCCTCCGAATTTAAAATAAAAGTTACGAATCAATATTCTTCATAATATTTTTATAAGGTAGTTTTATACTACAAATCGACCAATATTACTAATTGAAGCATTATGCTTAATATAAAGGAATTATATAAGGATAATAATATTTTAATAATAATAAAATAGTAATAAGTGTTATGAAAATATTTAATAAATATAGTTTTAGACTAATTTTATTTCAAATTGGTAACCCTTATTTACTGCCCAAAAAATTTTATCGATTAAAATTACATTTTTACTGTGAAGTATTTACCTATTGTATATTTTATCCCATTATACATTTTACTTTATTTTTTAAAAACATTGCATATTTTAGCGTATTTATGAGTTACGTATTTTTCTTCTTTAAGTATTAAGAGTTGCTTACAATCCCTTTGCAGAAAACCTTTAATACACAGAAGAATGTAGGTATAAATAAATATTTTATTCCCAAAGAGTACAAGTTTTCTGACAACAAAACCTGACGAAAAATCTACATTTATAAAAAAAGTCTTTTATTTCCATCATTTCTTTAAAAAATAAGCACATAAGGCCATAAATTTAAGGAAGAAAGAAGAAAAAATCAAACTGACAACGTCCTTAGACAAAAATGACTGTACTGTGGTGAAAAAAAATCGTTTGATTTTTTCTTATTTTTTTTTAGCGATTCGACCACAGGAATAGAACATTTTTTTCACGCTGAAGTTCTGGTTGCCACTTTTATGTTTTATTCTTTTTCAAGCTGTTCTTTACTATTTTTTTATGAAAGTCATTTTGTGGCTGTATTGTTTTCTTTTTACACCTTTTTTAAAAAGAATTTTTTTGTTCTAAAATGACGTGAAGATTATATTTTTTGTGAAACATTAATTATCGTTATATCAACAAATAAAGTGGAAGTAGGCTTAGTTTTCTGATGGGGACGATTAGCTATATTTTAATGCCCTTAATGCACAATTAATTAATTTATACCTAACTTCAAAAAATAAATAAATAAATAGAAATTTAAATAAAAAAAACTATATAACAGTTTTTTTCTTCTTCTACTTAGTTTGCTAAAACGTTTAAGTCTTTGCACATTTTTTCAATTATTATTATTATTATGATTTTTTAGTTATTCATAACATGTTTAAACAGTTTTTGCACCCTTTTTCAAAAACTTATTAGCAAAATAATGAAATATTAGCTAATATTAAAATTAAAATAGCTTGAAAAATTATTTAAAATGGATTAAATCAATGATAATTATAATTCAAAATTATTTGTTCATGATTTATGGGAATTTTACATAATGCTGTTTTTTTTTCCAAATATTTGAATTATGATAATTTTATACTAACTACTGTTACCTTTTTTTAAAATTTATACGTATGTACGCTTGTGTATCCGCAAAATTTCCGTGAAGAGTAGTTAAATTTGCATACATTCTTGAATCATTTTCAGGAAAAGCAAAAATCTAAAAAATATAAGTAAAAATTGGCAAAAACCTCAACAAAAAAAAGTAATACGGTCAAGTTTACCTAATTGCTAATAGCTCTTTTTAATTCCTTGGAAAGTAAGATTGTGTTTCAATTATTGCGCTCAATTAGGGATTACTACAGATATGTGATGTATTTATAACTTTTACTGATTGCTGCCCCTCTTGTTAACATTACTCCAGATTTAAAAAATATAACTAACAAAAATATAACTTGGTAACTAACAAATCAATGCACAGCATAACAAATCACTTCTGCAATGCAGTAAGAACGGCACTTTAAAACAAGACTCCTCTAGTTACACTCAAGTTGCGCTTTTGTTTTCATATTTTATAATCTGGCAATCTTGTTGCGAACATATTTTTAAATCATTCTTGAAAAATTTCCCGTTCATGTAAGTACATCTGATTTCGCTACTCGCTTTATAGATTTTGTTTTATACTGTTTTTTCTTTTTCTTTTATTTTATTTTCTGTTTTTACGTGTTATTTTTACTTATTGTGTTCTATTTTATTTGTTGCAATTTTCGTAAAAATTTTTTTTTTTTGAGTGCTCCTTACGCTATTGTATTAATATATTTTACTTTGGCTATATTGATACAACATCAGAAAGCACTCTTTTCTGCGGATATAATCGTGTGGGCTGATGAAAAGATTATATCTTATATTTTCCGGTTTTTTAAAAAAAATTTATGATTTTTGAAAAAATTTTTTTAATTAGTTGTTTGTTATTTTTTTTCATTATTATTTCCCCTCCCCTTTTTTCATGTGTCTATAATTTTCCTTTGTTTTATCTTCATTTTTCCTTCGTTTTATCTTCATTTTGTTAACAGTTTGGAGTTTGTTTTGCTTTTAAATTCAATGGAATGAAACTAAAATTGCCTTTTGAGTTTAAAAATCTGTGCAAAATTGCATAAATCCTATCTCGTCTACAGAAAGTGCCATCTATTTTTCAAAATTCGAACTAATTATTTAATTACATATTTCATTTCCCCATATAATCGTCATATAGTCATATATATTTATAACGTATGTACCAAGGTTTTTCGATGTCCCTTAGCCAGAATAAATTCCATGTGGTTTTAAATAGGATAACGTAAATTGCAACTACCCCGCTCGATGAAGATGACACTGCCATTTAGAGAAAGCTGAGAAAGTCGGTAGAAAAAGTCGATAGGATGTGACAGCTTCCTTCCATGAAAGTTGAGCTTGTAACGTGGTTTCATGTGGTGGGTTAAAAAGTTTCGACTAATGAACTTGCAACTAAAAGAACTTGCAGAGAGAGAAACCTCCATTTTTGACAACATTAAAAATGCATTAAATGCAAAATTTTACAATGAACAGATGAACTCAATTTGAAACTGCACAGGAATATATTACAACTGCCATTAATCTTCAAAACAGTCCATGCGCTTGCCGTAGAGCAAAGTTGATGACAGATTAACACCAGTTAAATTTTATTATAATTATTTTATGATTATTATGAAATTAAATACAAACTTAGAATGAAGAGGGCCAGGATATCCTGGCTGATTGAGAGCTGGGCCCATGTCGAAGAGTTCGTGGCTTCAATCCCCGCGGGCCGAAGACTCCTCGTGCAGTAAATGGTGACTGATACACGTTAAATCTGTTGAGTCGAAAAGTCCTCCATGTTCTCATAACAAATCAAAACCTCTGGGGGTACTGATCCAGGAGTTTCCTTGTCTACTGAATTGGTTCAAAATTATAAAGATACGGAGTTGAACATTAGTTGTCTTAAACCCGAAATTGGGTCGGCTGTTCAACGACGGATACGAAAAAAAAGCTTGGATTGAACTAAATGTGAATTAAATCTACTAAGGAAGCGCAATAAATTGTTGTGCAAAGTATTACAGTTATTAATCTACAGGGAAGCTAACAGTAGACATTTGAACCTCAATTTTGGACAGTAATGTAAGATTGGGTAAAGAAAAATTGTATTATAAGATGTTCACTTTGTAAATATAAATGTAAACTGCAATGCATTGATAATTAGTCTTCAAAAACATCTTAACAACAAATTTATGGCTAAGCAAATATGAAGACAGATTGATTTTAGTTCTTAGTATAACTGAAATTGCATTGAATGAAAATAATGCATGACAGAAAGGGTACTCGAAAATTTTTAAAGTAATCTGTACTTCACTGAATCACCGAATCTGCAGCAGAACAAAATTGTCCACAAATTGAACTAAACATTTAATAAAGTATATTAATTATGAAATATTCAGAGCGATCAATATATTTAATAAATTTAAAAGTAAACAGCAATATATCTATAAAAGATCTGCAAAAATCTGTTCAGCAAATTTGAGAAAAGTGAACTTGCAGCGGGGCTAAGCAGTAGACAGAATTATTCCAATAAAGCTATGAAAAAGGTACTTAGTACAAAAAGAGCTGTACAGGAAGAGTAATTAATAAGCTTAAAATAAAATAATATTGCTAAATTGATGAATTATATAAAAATTGAGGAAGGGAATCTGCACAAAGTCTAGGCTGAGAAATTTGCAAATGAACATATATGTAACCAGAAGGATTGAATGAAACTTAAATGCATATTGATTATTAAATATACATTGCAGGGAGTGTGCTCAATAAAATGAGAACTAAATAGAAATTCAATGCTAATGAAACCACAGCATGTCAAACCTAATGAATCTGCAGTAAGACAAAAGAATCGAAAAGAATAAGAAAAGAAAAAAAAGAATTGAAAAGAATTTAGATATGATTGAAAGTTGTATTAACAATAAATCAAAAATAATCGAAAAGAAAGGAATTTAGATATGAATAGAAGTTGTATTAATAGATCTGTAGACAAAAGAATCTAAAAGAATAAGAAAAAAAAAGAATTGAAAAGAATTTAGATATGATTGAAAGTTGTATTAACAATAAATCAAAAAGAATCGAAAAGAAAGGAATTTAGATATGAATAGAAGTTGTATTAATAGATCTGTAGACAAAAGAATCTAAAAGAATAAAATAAAAAGAATCTAAAAGAATAAAAAAAAGAATCGAAAGGAAAAGAATTTAGATATGAATGGAAGTTGTATTAATAGATCTATAGACAAAAGAATCTAAAGGAATAAAATAAAAAGAATCTAAAAGAATAAAAAAAGAATCGAAAAAAATAAAATTAGGTATGAATGGAAGTTGTATTAATAGATCTATAGACAAAAGAATCTAAAAGAATATAATAAAAAGAATCTAAAAGAATTAAAAAAAGAATCTAAAAGAATTAAAAAAAGAATCGAAAAGAAACGAATTTAGATATGAATGGAAGTTGTACTGAGTAGATACACTGTAAGAAATACGCGCAATAAACAGAAAATGAACTCAATCTTTTTACCTTTTTCAAGTACAAGATATTATTTTTGATAATTATTCTAAAGATATACCAAATATATAATTTTCATGCAAAATGAATTTCATCATTTTATTCTAAAAGCGCGACGGTTTAAAAAGTACAATCTAATAAATCTGTCGAAACGACGATTTCATGACAAATCTTTGTCGACTTAACTTAAATATGAAAATGAAAAGAATTATTAAGCAAAATGGTGGAAATAAATGGAATCTCACTTATTGAGTTTAAATTAGCACATTGTGACATTCATGAAAGAAAAATATTGAATTTTCGAAAAAATAAGTAATGTTATATACGCATTATCCGATTATATTTTGAATCTCCTTTTGTTGCATTTACTGTAGAAAGAATGTAAGTTAGAGCAAACATCTATTATTTAATTTCTAACAAAAGGATTATTGCACGTTGAAATTTTGCATAAATAACAAATAATGTTTCAAACTGATTATTTTAAACGAAATTTCAATTCAAATTAATTTCAAATGTGTTAAGTTGCAACACGTATTAAGTTAAACTTTTAAGTTTTGCCTTAATTTGAATGTTTCCAAATTTATATTTGCGTTTATTTGAAAACGCTTACATTAATTAACCAATAGTGAATCTGGAAAAACCTTTTCCAAAAATTACTTTTCTACTCACAATCACAAATTTAAAGTAGCCGCGTGTAAAATATTGCTTACAAACTTAAATTCTTGTTTTAGATAATTGCTAAATTTACTAGAGCTGAATGTATAAAAGAACAAAAAAATATTCTAGAATGAAATATGAAAAATATTTATCTCAACCTTGCTGATGTGATATCTAACATAATGTACAAAAAATAATAAATCGTCTACCCTTAATAACTTTTGATCTAAGAAATGGATCTTCACGGTCTAGGTCCCAATCTCTATGTTTCACGAGGATGACCTCAAATATGCTATAGTGCAAATGATATTTTCAAAATCAGGCACAAAAACGTACTTTCTCTAAATAAACGTGCCCTTATATATATATATATATATATATATATATATATATATATATATATATATATATATATATATATATATATATATATATATATAATATATATATATATATATATATATTGGGCATCTACAAAAAGAAGTCGAATTGTCATATTGAGAGAAAATGGCCTCTCTATGATGAAATTGCAAGACAAGTTGGTGGTTCAGTGACTTGTTCTGGTGTACGAAAGTTTTGTTTAATGAAATCAGTAGAAAATAAAGCCAAATCAGGTCGAAAAAAATGCACAAGTGCTACTGCCGATAGAAAAATTAAATGGCCATGCCTTCAAGATAGAAACATTTCATCAGATGCCATTAGATGTGAAATGAATGCAGCGGGTATTGCAGTAAGTTCAAGAACAATAAGAAGAAGGTTATCAGAATTTGGACTACAAGCTAGAATTCCAAGGAAAAAACCATATTTAAATCAAAAGCAACGCGAAAAACGAGTTAAGTGGGCAAAAGAACACATTAAATTATCGGAAAATCAATGGAAGCAAGTAATTTGGAGCGATGAGAGTAAAATATCGCTCTTTGGTAGTGATGGTGGAAAATACGTGAGACGTTGAGCAGGTGAAGCACTTCATCCTGATTGCATTGAAGCAACTACAAAAAACCTAACAAATGTCATGATTTGGGCATGCATGTCTACAGATGGTGTGAACCGAATTCAAGTGATTGATGGCATCCTGAATGCCAAAAAATACATTGAAACTATTCTGAAACCAAAATTCATACCTTCAATCAGGCATCTCTTCCCCAACAACGCACCATTTATTTTTCAGCAGGATTCAGCACCATGCCACACAGCAAAAGTATGCAAAGCATGGTTTCAAAATAAAGGCATAGATTTATTACCATGGCCAGGAAACAGCCCTGATCTCTATCCATTTGAAAATTTGTGGCGGCGTTTGAAAATTCTTGTACGAAAAAAACGTCCATCCAATAAAATACAACTTATTGAAGCTGTAATTGATTCTTGGCGCCAAGTGATTACGAAAGATGAGCTCCAAACACTCGTTCACTCGATGAAAAGACGCTGTGGAGCTGTCTTAAAAAATAAGGGTTATCCTACAAAGTATTGTTTGTGTAAGTATCACTTTAAAAAATGCAAATCTAAGATAGATCCTACTATTAGTTGCATAACTTTTTTTGTAATAAAAAATATTGTAATACTACATTAAATTACCTTCAATTTGATATATAAACGTTTGTATTTAAGTGAAAATTAATATATTCTACATGCACACAAAGTTGAAAAAATGAAACTTTCAAAAAATGTCCACATTTTTGGCCACCACTGTATATATATATACATGGGCTGCAATAACTAGCGGCACAACTCAAAAAACCATGTTTTGAGATAAGTGGGATTAAAGTTTTCAATGCTAAGGAAAATGCATAAGAAACGCTTTAGTTTGCTTAAACGAAGATTACCTTCAAGTTGAATTATGAGTTGGGCTAGTATTGCTGCTGAAAAGAATGCTTATTTTCATATTTACACCTGTTCTTAGTCCAAAACGCGTGTTTTTTATAATTTGTGCCACTATTGCAGCCCATGAGCGATATATATATATTACTACTAAATAAAATAATGTGGATTTATAATTATAATAATGTATAATTATTTGTTGTATGTATATTTATAATTATAATATAATTATAATCATTGACTGTTTAAATAGTGTCTGCTTTCATTTATAAACCTATATTGTTACAATAATTTCACAGACACATTTATTATTTTCGTTGATTTTATTGAGATTATAACATTATTGAAGTAGCAAAAAGGAATCAAAGTTACTTACCAGATGTTTATTTTCTTACCAAAAAATAAATATATAAATTTGTAAAAAATAAAAAAAGCTTCCATTGCCTCTCTTAATCCCATTGAAACACAAAAAAATATACAAAATAAAACAGTCTAATTTTTTAAGGCAACATTTACAAAAGAAAAGCAGTTCCTGTTTAATTTTTTGTAGTTAATTGCATTTTAAGTTTTTATTTTTTATTTCTTTTTACTTCTTTCTTACAGATATTTCTCTCTTTTGGTTATTAAGATACTTATTTTTGTATCATGCTTAACTTTCTTTTATCATGAAATATTTAAAATGAAGAGTTTTTTAGAATGAAAGGCTATCTAATCTTTCGTTAACCCACTGACGGTTCTGCACGTAACAAGTCATATTTTAAGTTGCAGTCATTTCCTCATTGCAAATCCGTTTTTTCTCTTCATGTTATTGGATAAGGAACTAGTATGTTGGGAAGAAATATTTTAACAGTTTTGCACATTTGCCTAACCACCAGTGGGTTAATGAATAGAATCACTTTAATTTTCAAAACTAATTCTCAGGACCAGAACATGAAAAACTTTTTTTAGAAAAATCGCAGTAGCTCAAAAAATTCTTACATATTGAAAAAAAGTTTTTTTCCTCATTATCAGTACTCCGTGCTACTTCGGAAATTCCTTTAACTTCTGGAATGTGTTACCTATAAAAATTAAAAATTTCTCATTATTTAGTTTCCTTGATTATTTTTCTTGCTTAGATCACGAGTACTTACTAGCTATCTTGAGAACTCCTCCTGACGGAATGCCTAAGCTTTGCTGCTGCTATTAAATCAATAAGGACAACATATCAAACACAAAAAAGTATTTAAAAAATGGCACAATTCTCCTGACCTACTCCAAAACACACATAATCACACATCCTATTTTAAATGAATTGCCCTAGCAAACGCAGTAACTTCCAGCGTCTGCAGTTCCCGTGACAGTAGGACAGTAGCCGTGGTTGAGCTAGGTATGCAGGTTATTCTCATCTATGGATTGATCAAATTACCCGGGTTATAACTCCACTCATTCTCCACCCTAATTTTAATTTTGCCATGTTACCAACAATGCTGTTCACAACATTCCGATATTCAATTCTTATTCATAATTAATTAAAATTTTACATAATCATTATACGGTCTGCCATCCATCAACTAACGATCTAACTTAATGTGAACGTAATTATAAATAGTTCAATTGTAAATTCATATTGATTAATTGATAATAATATACTAGTTATAACTGTTACCGTAGCGTCTGTTTACTCATTAATTTATTATCATATCAATATAATGTAATTTCGACGTAACTGGTGTAACTTTTGTTCCGATGCCTTTCTCCTCTAATGTAATTTTGTAACCTATTGCTATCGCTTGTAATCATTGATACCACAGCCTCTGTAATCCGACTAATTTACTATGTCATCAATTTTTTCCTACTTAATGTAATTTAAACTATTAATAATCAATTATGTTAACAAAATTGCGTAATGAGAAGCCATCTACAGTAACCTTGTTAATTCTCGGAATCCTGTGCTAGCCAACAATTGTAATCTATTGTGTAATAGTCAATATAACCATAATCGAACTTTAACTTCTGTTCATTCTACGACTTTTTGTTACCTTAAAAACAATACTGATTATTCCGCAGAGGATCCCTTCTCCCCAACCGGTACATACAGCTTCAAAGCAATATCTAATTTTAATTTACTTTTTATTCTAATTTGCTCCAACTGATAGCCAGATAATACTATTCTCCCTAGAACTTATTTGCTCCATTTTTAATTTTTTATCCCCATTTTCAAACTGTTTTTGCTTTTCAATTGTTAATTTCCATGTCTAACGCTTTCCCTTTTACCAAGCTCAAGTTACGACAGGCGAGCTTAGTGGATCTGTAGCGTTGTAGGATTGGACACTAGTAACGCGGGACCGCGCACGTGTCTTCTGGGTGACGGCTGTGCGGTTTCCGTGTCCGAGGGGCTTAGGTCCTTCAAACCTCCGGAATGTAAGGGATGATATTCTACGCAAAGGCCACAAAAAGCAGCAAACCCACTTTGCGGGTCTGCTGGCCCTACGCTCAGCAAATGACACTGTTGAGACACTGTTTGCTCTAACTTAAGCGAAACTCCAAAAGTAAATTATATAAACTATTCAGTTAACTCATTTGCAAAATTATAGTATAGATATGTTTCAATGTAAAAAGGAGTTTTTTTTAACATTTTTCCCCTATCTCCCTTTTAATATCAACTTCTCAATTACTTGTCACAAATAATAGACCAATAATAATTGGTGCGAAATAATATGAATGATCTTTATACAAGACTGCAATCTAAAAATCTTACATTCTGTAATATTGCATTAATCATAACAATACTGCAACTGTACTGTAATCTCGCATCATTTTAAACATAAAATGGCATGAGACTAACTTTGGAATAGATCTTTGCTAAACATAGAAAAAAGAAATTTCATTGATCTCAATTAACGTTGCATTGACAAAAAAAATATGAAGAGGTGCGACTAATTCTATTTTTCTTTCCTCTCAGGTTAGTTGCACATATTCAGTCATGTAGGCTACGACTTATCGATAAAAGAATCAACTATATATATATATATATATATATATATATATATATATATATATATATATATATATATATATATATATATATATATATATATATATATATATATATATATATATATATATATATATATATATATATATATATATATATATATATATATATATATATATATATATATATATATATATATATATATATATATATATATATATATATATATATAGTTTAAAAGCAAAAGGAATAAAAAATCGTACACAAAATGAACAAAATCAAAATATTCTTCCTATTGATCAATAATAATATCCAATTGATTCCCATCAAAGACTCTTTTAAGGTTAAATAAACAAAACATTGAACGCAAAGTATGAAACATTGAAAGTAATTAAAATTATTATTGGTAAACTAAATTTAAAATTATTAAATTGATTTAGAAGAATGCCTATCAGTTCAAATCATACTTAATACATTTACATCCGACATTTCCAATTTTAATTTCAATTCTATATTTCAGAAGAGGCTTAAAAACATTTCCTTTTTTAATGCAGTTTTTGAGATAAAAACTTTCTAAGCTAAATTGAAATCGCAGACTGGTTAAAGTAATAAAAAAAAATATCGAAAAATAAAACGAATAGGATGTTTAATAACACCGAGATATTTTATTTGCTCGGCATTAGCAATATATGTTCGCAAACTTAACTGAAAAAAAAAACGAAGTAAATCTGTCTGAAAACAAGGCACAAATTCTTGCTTTAAATTCCGACTGATCAAATAAGATTTTTTCTTACTACACTATTTGAACTTCTTAGCATTAAAAGGTATAAGGTGAGAATTGGGCAAATCTAGAAAAAAAAATAATGTTTGATTAGCCTTTCTAGAATAAAACTTAATATATTTTTCTTTTTGAACTTCAAGCAACTTAGGGTAGAAATATTTAACTTTTAGTTCTTTTTATTAGGAAAAAAAAAGTTTTAAAATGTTCTGAAAAAGTCGAGTTTACGAGTATAAATTTAATATAAGAAGTCCGATATACTATTTAGCACAATTAATTATTTTTTATATTCTAGTTTAAATTTATGCTATTAAGCAAGGTTAACACACATAAACTTGATATTTATAGAGTGAAAATTACAATGAACGGTACCCTATTTTAAAGAAAAATATAACAAATTGTTTTCATTAGCAATGATTGGCGATTATTTTGTTACTCGTCGAACACATAAATTGAAACCACACATCCGTTCCACATATTAGTTGCACATTGTCAATGGTTTTTAATGCCGTCAAAACACGTTTTATTGAGTGCTTTCAATGTTTTTATCACAGCTGTTCATTAACAGAATCTTTCATATAACTCCATAAAATTGAATCACATGGTGCAAGATCCGGAGAATTGTGTGGCTATGTGAATAAGGGTAAATTAATTGTTATCCGTACAGCATTAGACACCCATTAATTCGACATAAGTGATTTGGCTACTCGTAAACATAGCATAAACTTTAAAAAAGTATTGGTTTAGCATTAATCTTTGATGCAGAATTTTTGATAATTTTTTTTTCATATTTTCATTATTTTGTATTAAGTTAGGTCAAAAAAAGCGAAAAATATTATATTTAACATTTTTGCAATTTATTGTTAAGGAATACCGAATGAAAAACCGGTGACTTCCTCTGAGTTGAAGGTAAAATCATTCAAACGCGACTCACTTCAAAACAACGACTTTTCAAAATTGCAATTTTTTCAGTTATTTAGATTTAAAAGAAACAGCTATTCAGCTTTGAAATTTCTTTAATTTACAAAATTAATCGCTGATAAAATTTTGAATATGAATGAATAAATAAATTAAAACTACTTTCCTTTGGAGTTTATATTTCAGTGCACATATAATTCCGTTAATCTACCAGATTTTTTTATTTACTATTAGACTACTTTTTGTAATTAAAAAATATTAAAATATATTTTACATGTAATTAGAGGGTCAGAGGAAAATATATATGACAGAGAAACCTCTGTCCCATTTGCGTCAGAGAGTTAAGAACCATTGAAAATGTGAAACAACGAAATGCGGGGGAAGAACTGGATTGAAGATTAAAATGTTTGTAGTGTAACAAAAGAGACGCACATTGATGAATAGCGACTAAAAAAGCTTGGTGCAGTGAAACCTCATAGGAGCGACCACTCTCTGTTGCACAGTGAAATGGTCGTTAATGGAGGTTGGTCGTTCTTAGGGGTTACCTCTATTGATTTCAAAATTTTATCGAAGGTTCATGATTTTTCACTAATAATTTTGATTTTTTTTAGTGTCATTCTCTTGGCGCGGAAAGGCGAAGAAAATGTGTTGGCGTCATGAAAACCGGATCTATGAATAAAGTTTGGCGTCAATAAAAATGATCCCTACTGATACAGTCATGTGTAAAAACAAAGTGACCGATGATTAGAGATGGAATTAATTTAAAAAAATAAACAATTATGTTTTTTGTTTAAGTTTGCCTTTAATTTTATATTATAAAAATTACCTAGCTTTAGAAAAATAAGATGAGGTTTATTTGTTTGAGATGCTTAGTTTTTTCTTCCTTTCAAATTAACTTTATTTTCAAACTTGACTTTCAACTCTAAAATCATTGATAGCATAGTCTTTAGTGTACTCTAATTACAGCGTGAGATTGTAGATCTCTTTCAGCGATCGTCAAAAAGAACTCTTTAAATAAGAGCCTTGCACAAATATTTTGAATACATTTCTACTTAATTGTTTTGTTAATATTTCTTGTTTTAAAAATTTTTTTTTATTTTTCTTATTTGATCTTTTTCACATTTTGTACAAAGGTTTGCTCGGTCACTGGTTTTGATTGACTCTCCTAAAGGTTTCTTTCAACACAACGTCTATGGAAAAAAATTCCCCCAAACTCCCCAAGTGGTCGTAAATGAAGGAGGTGGTCCTTTTCCTGGAGTTTTCACTGTATAATATAAATAATATATATATATTTGTATTTTCTTATACCACTTAATGTAATATGTGTAATAGCCTTGAAAATTCAATTATTTAATATCTGGTCATTTATGGGTGCTACACCAGTGTTTTTTAACAATAACAATAAATTTTTTTTAATTTTTTTTAACAAAAACAATAAATTTTTTTTAATTTTAAAAGTGTTAAAAAATTGGTCAAAAACTGGTTTAATTTTTATATGTAGCATTGATTGGTTGATAATACGATCCAAATCTGTTACATTTTATCTGATTATATGAATTTCAGACATTAAATTAAATCACATAAATGTAAGAATATATAGAGAGCTAAATATTTTGAAACTAAACCATATTTTTATAATGTAAATTTGCAAAATGAAAACAAAAATCAGCAGACTTATTTTTGATCCACTTTTATCCCGATAAAGAAATCGAAGACAGCTACATTCTTTGATATGAAAAATAAGCTACAAAGAAATCAAAGATAGTTTCATTTATTATTAGGAAATAAAGAGAACTTTTAAAAAAATCAAAGATAGTTTCATTGTGTTACTAAAATATTTAAAAGTCATGTAGAAATCAAATATAGTTTTGTTTCTTTATAGAAACAAAAAATAAATCAAGGATAATTTCATTTTTTAAGCAAGAATGTATTTTTTATAAGTAAATGAAAGGCATGATAGAAAGGATATGACCTTTAGAAATACTATAAAACAGATTTAGTGCCTATAAAAATCCTTCTTTTTTTCCATAAAAACTTTGTATTTTATCCTGAGAAATGCTTTTCTTGTATATTTTTCTTTTATGCTGCTTTTCTTTTACATTTCTCTTATACAGATATATAAAAGAAGTTCCTTTCTATTTCTACAGATTGACTTAAGCATGTGTTTTGTTTCAAGTTTTTTAGTAGTTATTTTGGGGATAAATTTTTAAAAAAATGAGCCTGAGCAGTTTTTCACAATTCTTATTTAAAATGGATGAAAATCCTTTTCTAATGTCAAAAATTCAGTTTATTTGCAAAAAATAATAATAGTAAAATCTTTTAAAAGGGGTACTCTTGCTCCATTATGGAGAACTTACGTCTATAGCAGCTTTACAAGCCTTGGCGGCTCAAGGATAAAGCCCACGCCTTCCAATGAGGTGAGCCAATTTCGAATCCCAGCAATGGCTGGTTGATATGAATTCCTCACCCAGCTCGCGCCGACCCCCGGGCTGCCGTAAAATAGTCTCAGTAGTAGACCGATAATGGGTTAGAGTCCACTTGCCGTCATACTAACCGTGGGAGGTTTTCGCGGTTTCCATATAAATGAACGCAAATGCGCCAGTTCCAACAAAATAATCCTCCACGAAGGCAAATTTCTCCCAATACTTGATCAGTAGTTCCCTTGTCTTCTGGATTGGGTTTCAAATTACAAGGGTACAGAGTTCAACAATAGTAGTCATAAGCCCAAAATTGGGTCTGCTGTTCAACGACGGTATATAGTAGCTTTACGGTTTAGTAGTTGACCAGGTTTGTCTTGGATGTTCTTACACTAGAATTAAAAATAAAAGAACAGAAAAACAGAAACACTGTAAATATTATCACACTCTGTTTAATTTGTCCCTGTATTTTTTTCTCCGTGCTGAATACAAATTAAAATAAAATCACACCACAATGAGATTCATAAATTTTATTAAATAGAAAAGAAAACATTTGATCGGCAGCACATGATGATCAGATAACTCTTTCTTTTTGTTTTAAATTATTTGAATACACATATGCGCAGGCAAAATTATTTCACATGCAAACAATGAACATGTATATATGTATATATTTACATACATTGAATCTTCATATATATATATATTTGGCTTATCTGAACTGCATTTGGCACAATCCATATTTAACTTGAGCACTCTGTTTTGTTTCATCTTTCCACATTCCATTTTTCAATAGCACACATAATTAACGAACAAATGATGAGAAAACGAAGAAAGCACACACATACAAGAGACGCAGTATAAATACTTGATGTAGAAACAACTGTTTTATAGTGTTCTGTTACAGTTTGGCACATAGTGTCTTTTTTTTTTTTCAACGCAAGAACCTCTTATGTTGACGTACGTGATTGTTTGTGCTTTTATTATGTTTATTATGAAAAGTGAAATTAGTCAAGGGTAGCGTCCATTCGCTTAGTTGTACTGTCTTAACAGTTCAAAATGGTTTTTGCAGTTTTCATAGTTTATAGCAGGTAAAAGTCACATTTGAAAGAAAAGTACGAGTCAAGTGAAGCTCTGAAAGTTTGCGATGGAAAAATGCAAAAGTCTTTCTTCTTTTATAAATTCTTGTTTTTTCCTGTTATGCTAATATGACTTACTTTATGGTTATTTCATTGATTCTTAATAAATAATTTAAAATGACTAATGCAAAAAAGAAAGGTGTATGAAGCATAAATGAAAATACACAAATTGACAAACTATAGTTTCAGTTCTGTAAACAAGAACCTTCCTCAGAGTCTGAAACGTCAATTGACGTTTTGTGACTGATTTCATTTGACGTTTATACGCTTACAAAGGTTTTTGTCAATAGAACTGAAACTACAATTTATCAATTGACGTATTTTCATTGGTGCTTTATTTACGCTGAGTTTAGCTTTAGTCTGCGTAACACAAAGTTTTCCGTTGTTGTACTTAAAAGGATTTTAAATTTTTTTAATTAGTAAAGCTTATTTTTTCACGTAACTGGTGTTGCTCTAATTTAAAATTTAGCAGTTAATATTTCACTACTAATAAATAATATTAGCTAACAGATTTAGAAATGTTAACAAAAAATATATCATTATTTTAGTGTTAATAAATAACTATAATTTTCAATAGCCCAAATCAAGAATTATTTCACAAGAAATAAAATACATTTTTTAAAAAAATACATTGGAAAGAAATACAAAATTTTTAAACTGCAAGCTTTCAGAAAATTTGAACATTAAAGAAAATTTATTGGTGTATATATAGCAAACGAGAAAGTTTTAAGGCTTTCTAAGATGTTTTTTTCTTTCTTATTATAGTTTGTATATCACTGTTTATTATTAAGATGTTTTTTCCTTCTTATTAATAAACCAAAAAAAATGACTACAATAAAATTTTTTGAAAACTTTCTCATACGTGTGAATACTCTCTTATTTCGTTGTCAATTCCCATTTCCATTTCCTTATAAAGATGCGTAATAAATTTGAGCAGAGTTTTGTCCAAATTTTGAACAAAGTTTTGTTGATAAGACTTTTGTGTTCTGCGTCATATTTTTTTTTAACCTTTTTAAAATCTACAAATAATGTTTACGTATGAAAAAAATAGTATACACTAATGTATAAGTTCGCTTTTAAAATATGATTAGATTTCAAAAAGTGACTCATATTTAATGTGCTTAACAAATACAAAAATTTTAAACAATCATTTTATTAAGGAAAAAATCTAAGCTTAAATAAAACAATTATGTGCAGAAAATTAGATTAGATATTAAAGAAAAACAACAAAAAAATTTAAGATAAATTCTTAACAATATGTTAAGTGACACGTTAAGGTAAAATTAATTCAAAATCATTTATCGAGGTAAAGTTTCAAGCTTAGTTAAACATTTAAGTGCATAATTGTATGTCGTATGCTAATAAAAAAATAGATTCAAAAATTCATTTCAGGAAAAGTTCTAAGCTTAACAAGACATTAATGCGGAGAATTGTATTTCATGTGTTAAATAAAAAATGAATTCAAAAGAATCATTTCATGGAAAATCTCAAAGCTTATCAAGAAATTAATGCGCAAAACTGTATGTTATGTTTTAAAGGAAAAATAAATTCAAAAAAACCATTTCAGGAAAATCTCAAAAAGCTTAACAAGATATTTATGCACAGAACTGTATGTCATGTTTTAAGGAAAAGCGTATCCAGAATGATTCATTGCGGAAAAATTCATATTAGTTATTATTAACTGAAGGGGCTTATCTGTCACATATTATTGTGCCGTAATTTTTAAAGACCGTTTTGCAGAAATGTGTTTCCTTTATTTGGCACTCAAGGATTCCCTCAAAGCTCAGGTAATTGGTAGTTTATGTTCAGTAGCCCTAGAGTTCAAAAATTCTAAAGAAATCAAACCAACAGCGTTAAATCACGTTATCTGGCAGACAATTCTAATTGAAGAGGATTTTTTTTAATAGGAAATAAAACAACCATGAAATGGTAAAAAGGCTCATTTTTATAAACATATATTGCTTTACAATGAAAACTCTTAGTTGTAGTGCTCCATTTTATTAACCCTGAACTATCAGCTAAGACACTTTTTTTCTTTTTATTACTTTAGCCATATTTTTTGCCACAAATGATGCAAAATTCAGATTTTATATGCATTGCAGAAGGGTAACATAAACATAAAGAACCTGAATAGTTTCCACATATATTTCATTTTAATAATGAAAACTTTTGATTATTTGATAAATTAACAATTATATTCTCTGTTGGGCTTTGCGTTAGCTTAAGACGTTTTCAAAATTCACGCACTTATGAACTATATGTTAATAAAATGCACACTATCTTTTTCATGTACAATACATATTAGGCTTGAAAATGTTGAAGAGAGTTCAAGATTTTCAAAATTTTAAATTTATGTACTTCCCTTCTCAAAAATTCCTTTCATTTAAAGATTGAATTTCCAGCGAATTTGTTAGAAAATTAAAATACATATTTAACATTCGATGATCCTTTATTTGAAAATATTTTATATTTATACTACTTTGTGATGACAAGAACATATTCTAAAGATAAACTGAGTCTGCAAATTTATTTTATTTCAAAAAGACGTTTTGACTTTGTAAGGCTATTGTTTAGTTTATAAATTAATTTATTCAAAAGCTAATTAGGAGTATTAGATTGTTTGTTTATAATTACATGCTAATAATGAAACAAACATTTCAAAACACCTTCAAATTTTCAAGTGTTTGCTTTGAAAGGTTATTTATGAGACTCCTAGGAAATTTACACAAATATTTTGATAAATAAGAGTTCTTTTTAAACTTAATTATGCACAATTATTTCCTTACGTATTATCATGATTTAATTAAGTTTTTATCATTTAATACATAGGAGAGAAGTATAATTTCCGTTATTGGAAACTAAATATTTGTTCTTCCTTTCTCTTAATAATGCAGTATTGAGTTTCATCATTAATAAGCATCTCAATACAGTGGTGGAAAAAATTACGAGGCATGCAGAAAAGTAAGGGAATATAGTTTTTCATGAATATATATTCTCTTTGAGGGGTCTAGATGGATCTAATTTCTTCGAAAAAACATCAAAGTGTAATTTTTTTTTAACTTTCTATAACCTATCTAATATTTAACTTAGGTTCCTCAATTCTTTTATGGAAGTCTAGCATAAGCACAGGCATTATTTAAATGGATATAGTTTTGTGAAGTAATTCAAACAACCTTCATGGTTTCATTTTCTCTAGGGCTGAAATAATAAGAGAAAAAAAAGAGATACTATGTCTTGGGGTCAAGATAAATGTCATAATATACTCTGTTGCAAGTTCAGAAAAAAATCATTATCCCTATGGAAAGAACCTGTTTGCATCTAAATGGATGCCGAACTCCCAGCGCAAACGTATATCAGCATCGCTAACATTTGAGAAGACGTTGCACAGACTCCTTTTTGATTGCTTTCCTATTAACAACAATAATCCTTTAACAAGTGATAAGAAATAATTAAAATGATATCTGAAAATCGTAAAGAATAAACGTCTTTCTGTTCGCATTTAAAGAAACTGATGAAAGAATAATAAATATTGTTCTTGCAGACAATTTTGTTTCTACTGCGAAATAAAAGTAGAAGTTATTTATCTTGCTTTTGGTTTATTAAAAGCATGTCAACATAAGACGCACCATTTTAGTGGTTCAATCAAATACTATGCTCTTGTAACGTCATACAGACGTTTATTTTTCAAGAAAGAATGTTCATCTTATTTATCGAAATATGTCGCCTAGTATCTAGTAAGACGACGAAAATACAACCTTTTTTTTTAATAATTATGTGATATATATCGTAAATGATAGCGCGGATTAATTTTCTGTCTGAAGTGTTAAACTTTTAAAAGCTTTCATGTTGCTTTGAAAGCATATTTGCATAATTTGATGATGAAATCAAACAGAACTATGTGTAGTAGAAGATGATTATTTAAATCTTATAGCGCAAGGTTTTTTTTTTAAAACTTGCAGCGGAGTATAATGTTTATGACTTGAAATAGCTTTTAGCAGATAATCAAATATACTTTTTTCAAAAACCATACCAGAGCAAAGAATGAAAAATATAGTTATTTTTTTAAATTAAAAATAAAAGCTCCTAATGGTTTCAGATTTTTCACGAAAGAAATTGTTGTGATGTCCTAATATACATAAAATATTTACTCATATTCAAGTGCCTGTATGAATTTGATCAGCATGCTACGCTCAAACTAAGTACCGAGTTTCAACTTGAATATGTTTATTAGAAGTCGAGAAATCTTTTGAGTCAGGTGAAAAAATTTGAATTGAAAGAAAGGCAGATTTAAAGATAAATTTTCAACTTTAAACAAAAATGTGAGATCTCATGTGATAAAAGTTATTAAGGCTATTAAAAAAATGGGTGTGTTACGGTTTTCTGTATTTTGCCATAATTTTGGTAAATTTCAGGTATTATCACTTGGTGTCAAATCTCTGAGAACAGCACACGCCATAGCGCATATTTCTCTTAAAAATCATAAATTCTGTGAGGAAAAATCATCTAAACCCCTTAAAGATTACGCGTCCATTGTTATGGTAACATAAAGTTTCAGGAAAGCATAAAAGTTGATGGTTATAGTTCTAGTTAGAATTATTTTCGTAACCCTCTTTCGACAAGATCAGACACTTTTCCCATAGTCTGTATCAATAATCTGTTTTAAGTTCTAATTTAATCAATTTCGAGACTGTCGACATATTGCAGTTATTTTTTTTTATTATTAATCACTCGTGGGTAAAATTCCTTCTAAAGCCAAAGCAATGGATAAAAAAAATTTCCTGCGTCAATTGCTAATACATATTTTAATTGCTTGAAGTACGAGTCACTTTTCCCTTCCTCTTAACTTTCTTTCCAAAATTGAACGATGCAATACTACAAAAACACTCAAGAAAAAGAACGTGGTATTATCAACATCTTGATTTCCGGCAATTAAACTAAATTCATGTGTATCGTATAATGCTTTAGCATTACAAAATATTCATTTTTTTAGGTAACGCATTTTTTCTTCCTTTTTTTTCTTTGTTGTCCGCCACTGCAATTTAATACGAAAATGCTGATTCGTGTAAGCATTTCACTAATTGTAAATAACAATTTAAAAGAATAATATTCTGAAAAAAAACTATTTAATATGACAGAAATTATTTTTCGCTCTACGATATTTAATAATAAATTTCATTTTTTATGGTTCATAACACTTTCATCTGTATTTGAAACATCTCTATACTGTTTTTAACATTTCTGTTACGACTTGCAATATATATTTACGCAAATTTTTAAACAGTATAAATTTAAAATAAATAGCCATGCTTTAATATTGTTCGATGTGTTTTTAAACTTGTTTTCAGATATAACTTAGCCAGGCTTGTGGTGTCTAATACGCAGGGTGCACACTTAAGCATTTTACCACCATTTATATAAATGATGTCTAGCTGCAGTAAAGTGGCTTTTCTCTACAAAATGAGACCAGTTGTTTCTCAACCCGATGAAAACTGCAATGATACCGTTTCAATCTCGAAAACAATGAGAGACATATAAAAAAAGTGAATTACATAGTTGTATCGAATTATTGATATCGTACCATCGTTCTAAATTTCCTTCTCTTTCGGGTAGCACAGCAATCTGGTCTGATTTTATCACAGAACACTTTTTTTTTTCGTTTTTGAAACATCACTTAAGTTTTTTTTCTCGCATAAAAAAAGATAAAACGATTTTGATAACATACTTTTTATGATCGTTTCGTTATTTACTAGTGTAGATAATTACTAAAAAATGCGTGTTTACTCGTTCTTTTTTAGCATTAATGCCCACTAGGTGGCAAATCATTTTAAATCTACAGTGGGATACAACTTTTTAATTCATTTTTCTTTTTATCATCATGGTTTTCGTGATAGAAATGCAACTCCCCAGCTTTCGCTAGGTAGCATTGTAAGCAATCTTGTTTGTGGCACCTAGCCGCTTTACTAATTATAGATACCAATTTTGTTAATCAGTTTGAAATTATAGAGCAGCGGTTCCAAAATTTTTCGACTACGGAACCCTAAATGATTGACCTTTTTTTACCGGATTAGTTAGAGTTAGGAGAAATTTCATTAGCAATTCTGAAAGAAAGTATTAAACTGAAGGCCATTATATATTCAAAAAATATTTAATAAATTAAAATTTTACTAAATATTTTGAAAATATATAATGAATGAATGAAGAATGTAATTTTTTTATCGTGTAGTTTTAGCAAGACTTGTCTTAAAATTGGATTATATGTCAGACAGATGAATTTACAGGCCTAAAGTAATCTGTAGTGGCATGTAGTCTACTTCATAATTTTGATTTATTGTATACGTAAACTAAAATTGCATGAGCTGAAAAGCGGTTCACGTTTAAATAAAAATTGCAATAGTTATCATATCATTTAGTTATTATATCAATATTTGATAACTAATATAAAATTAATCAGATATAAATCTTTTACAGGGTTTCGTGTTTGATAACGTTGTTCTAAATATCGGAACCCCTGACACCTTTCCAGGGAACCAAGGGTTCGGCGGAACACCATTTCGTAACCACTGCTATAGAGGATGGTAACGGAATTTCGTGGGCATTTTGAACAATGAAAACAGAACTTAGCAATGATGATGAAGATTAAAAACAACAATTCAGAACCTCTTAATTATATAAATAGCTTAAAGCTTTATAAAATACAGCACTTGGATTGAATTTCGATATAATTAATTTCACTTTACTTTCGCACCTAATCGCAACTTATAAAATAGTGAAATATTTCCTCGAATAAATTTGCTTCACTTTCAATTTTAGCTGACCCAAGCGTAGACATCTAACTTGCTTTCAGACCAAAATTTGCACTCTTTTTTACTAATTTCACCCACTGTGATGTTCTTCGCCAAATTGGCAGTCTTCTTAGGATACCGGAGCCAATTTGGTTCTCCAACATTTTCACCACCAGATCGTACAAAGCTAGCAACCATATTTTGTACAACTTCACTGAATTCCTGGTTCTCTTCTGATTCGGATTTACTAAGAAAATAGTCTGTACTTTCGAAGAAAGAGATCAAATCCCAAAGATGAAAACTGTATTTTGCTGTATAGTTAAAAAGCTTCACCTGAAATGTAAATTAATACGTGTTTTAAAATTATAACATTAATTATCTATTTAATAATAAAACATTTGATACGCCATGACTCAATATGGTTAATTAGCAAATGATATGAACTTTGAATGAGATCGGCTCATTTATTGTGGTTAAAAGTGTTTTGGCGAAAAATCATATTTACTTAATATGCATTTAATAAATATTAATTAAAAAAGAAAAAAACTTTAATGTACCATAACAAACTATGAATAACTACGGTGAATTAGAAAGTCTTATAACTTTTAAATGAAAATGGTGTTTGGGCATAATATAACGTATACTAATAAACATTTTCTAACTATCAATCTAAAGTAACGAAAAGGGTTAATACGTTGTAACTGATAGATAATATGGTTAATCAGAAAACTTTATAATTTGTAAAGAAAAACGGTTTTTGGTAAAAAATTAACATTTTTCTAATTATCAATGAAAAGTTGCAAAACGATTAATGTGTCAAAACTAACTAACAATGTATTTAATTAGGAAACTTTATGACTAGTAAATGAAAAGAGTTTTTAGTCAAAAAATAATATTTACTTAATAAATATTGTCTAATAATCAAAATCTTCAGTTAAAATTGGTTAATATACGTGAACTAACTAACAATATGGTTCATTAGAAAGCTTTATAACTTGTAAATGAAAACTGTTTTAACACTTACTAATAAACTACTTCGAAATATCCATCTAATATGAAAAAAAAAAAAACAATTTATAGCATAACTCTATTATAGTAATTTATAGCATAACAGCATAACTCATTCAGTATCATAGAAAACTTATGAACTAACTTCTTATAACTTATCATGCTCAAATGTTTCCATATCCCAAAATCAATACACTATTTTTATTATGAATAAAGTATTAATGAAAAGATTGAACTATCAGCGCAAGACTTTTTAATTCTGTTAAACCTCAAATTGATTTTATGTTCTGTAATGACCGTTCTAATTCCCCAGACAATTGTAAAATCTCTTTATTCACGATAAAAAAAAATTTTTTTCTCTTTTCGATGATTTTTTTAAACCTCTATTTCTCGCTCTTGTCAAAATGAGGGGGGGGGGTTCACTTTTTATTTTACTTACCCGCGAAATTTGTTCAAAAAGATGTGGCAAAATGAATGAAACAATCTCGTTCTTATGACCAGAATCTTGTTCATTTCTTAATCTTTACACAAGATAGCAGTACCAGACAATTTGTAATGTGTTTAGAGATTGTTTATTTTAAAAGAGATGTCAGCACTCATCAAACTAGTAAGCTAAAACCCCAAAAATGAATATATATAGTGGACGTATTTCACTTAGTTTTACATAATTTTCTTGAAGAAAAAATAATATGTGTTTCTTACTGTTTTTTTCATAGTTATATCACCATTAAGAGGGGGTTAAATGCCTGAAATCCTACTATGTACTTTTTAATTACGTATTTTTTAAAAATGCCTTTAAGAATATATATATTAAGAACATGTATTAAGATCACTAAACGCAGGTTATATTCCGAACATATTCTAAGAAAACAAAGCCAGTATTTTACTTATGTACTTATGGGGCATCATAACAAATAATTTTTCTAAAATTTAATCTAGCGTAATCTGCATAAAATGAAAAAAGTGTTTGCGCGTAACTGTCTCTTCAAGCTTCAAAACTGAGTTCAAACTGAGTATAAATATATCTTTTCTGAGAGTAAACTTCTTTTATTTATTTATTTGAGACTATTTATTATCAAATAGATAAAAACTAAATAGTTATATTTAAAATTAGAAATTCACCTCTAAACTTATTCATCATTTTCCTTCAGAAAAGAACGTTCGTTTTACTTGACATTTTAGAAAAAGAGGTATCGATTTTCTAAAATCTTTTTTAGGGCATTTCGAAAGATAAAACAAAAAGGAGTTTTCAATTTTTAATATTAATTAAAATATTTGCTTAAATGCGTATTTACTTTTACCAAAAAGACGTAAAGTAGAATTGTTTTAATGCATTTTGACGGAAATTATTTAAGTTAAAATCTCCCAGGAATTAATAAAAACATTATCTTGTTAGTTAAATGTTATACTTCTTTTAAATGTCTTCCTTTTCCTTAGCAATAGTTCTTTGTATCGATTTTGATAGAAAGTGTGACATAGAAATTGGCACTTTTCCCACAAAAGGTGCCAATTTCTACACATTAGAAAAAAAAATGCTTCTATCATTATGCCTCCTTCCGAATACCGCATCAGTATTACTGTTTATGAAACTTTTCAGAAACCAATTTCAGAAGCAATAGAGTCTGTAAAAATAGACATTATGACTATTTTTTAAACACACACACGCAGGCACGCATATATATATATATATATATATTTATATATATATATATATATATATATATATATATATATATATATATATATATATATATATATATATATATATATATATATATATATATATATATATATATATATATATATATATGTGTGTTTATATATACATACAGAGAGAGAGGAGGAAAACCAATTAAAGGGTGTATTCCTAATATAGTAAGTTAAGTTCTACAAATAATATTACCTTTTTGAATGTTTTTTAATGATTTTACAAATTAAATATATATTTTATATAGTTATAATTAACTTTTCCTATTATAGCTTTTTTACAATATAGTAAAATGTTAATTTCATAAATGACAGCACTGAAACATAATTAACTTTTACCAAATATATAGTTTGAACGATTATTTTATTCGATATAAGCTATAAGCATATCATTTCTTTTCCTCTTCGGGAAATTTTGTTAATTGTTTGATTATGTATCCAATTTTAAGACATCTTTATTTTTCATTTTATATTATGTTATGTCAAGTAAAATAAAATATAAAGTCAAATGTGTATGACGTAATTTATAATCTTAAACAAGCGTAGGGAGCAGTTTCTTACATTTGATGAATTGTTCACTTAGAGCATATCCCAAGTAACGATTTCGTCTAGAACGAAGAATATTTGTAAATTTTTCATTTGTATTTTTCTGGGATGTGACTCTTGGCATTTGTTAGCAAAAACAATTGAAACGCAACTAAAAATATAAATGTTATTTATAAACATATAGTTGCAATGTGCATATTAATTTCAGACAGTGGATTATAGAATTTTTGATCAATCAATTTTAGGAATTTTTGATCAATAACAAAATTCATACAGTGTTTGAGTCAAGTAATGTGTCATATATTTGCTGAGTTTTGTGTTAATAGAAATTTTATAATTCATTCAAAGTTACATTTTTAGGAGAGTTAGTGTTAATATTTACGCTCCTCTTAAATTTAAAATGTGAACTTTTGAAAAACTCATCAAGTTTATAGCTTCCAAAGGAAAAGTAAAAGGGAACGCCATTAAATTTCAAAGCAGGAGACACTATCTCTCTTCCATTAGAAGAGAAATTCTTGTAGTCAGTAGAGATTCTACTTCATTAAGACACCTGCAGTAGTTCCCACCGAATAAAGGGGTAGGACAACCCCTTCAAAAGTGATTAACTCCTTCAAATCAACACCTTTAGGATGAGTCCCCTCCGCTCCTTTTCTTGAACACAGCAAAGCCACTTTTGCTTGATCGATTTTTCGAATCTTTTTGAAACAATCCCTTTTGTCTTTAAGAATTAAGATTGCTGCTGTCGTCGTTAGTTACCAGGTAAAGTTGCTTATATCGCCACAACTTATTGTTCTTGTTTGCTGTACGGTGATTCGATTGTTTATTTTTGAAGTGAGACTGAAACTGGCGACAGCTTGGCGAATCTTTGTTCGACAATAAAGGGAAATTTGGCTTCTGAACTTTTTCATTGTTTGCTTGAAAGAAAATAGGGTATACAAATTGTAAAGAAATTTTTTGACTTATTTCTACAAAGGTACTTTTTAAAATATTATTCGATAGTGTGACAATTGTTTAAATACGATATTAACAAAAATTAATCACTTTAGTGAGAAAACTATCCTTAATATGATGTTTATCTAGAACTTTTCACGAAGTTTGTGCTGATTTTTTTATGTTTCACTAGTAGAAGCAATAAATTTACTGTGATTGAAAGAAGCAAAAGATTTTTTTCTCAATAAATGGAGTAACAATAGTGTAAATATACTAACGCATGTCTTTAAACAATATCTATATATAATAATAAAAGGAAGAATTTTTGCGCGTCTGTCTTACAATTCCGGAATCGTGGAAGCTATTATCTTGAAATTTGGACAGTGACACAAAAGAAGAAATTAAAGAAAGTTTTAAAACTTCCGTTGTATCTCTCTGCTTATTGTACCGAGTTCAGGAGTTTGTTTCCATTGGAGGTGAATAAAACAGTCCTTAAGACTCCACAAAATTATTAGCAGAATCTTCCAGAAGAAGCCAAATACTCTTCTATGTGGCACACTCCTATTTATATAGGCTTTTCGACGAAGCCCCGGAACTTTCGACACGATTTTAAACAATTCTCGTATAACCTCGTAAATATTAGTCTTATCGCTTAGAAACTAGATCTATCATTTTTCGCTAAAATGGTTGCCGAGTATCGCCAAGTCGCCAAACCGGGTTTTCTCTACGAAATGCATTAAGCGTTACTTTCTTTTTAAATTAAGTTAGAATTACGCTATTTTCTTGCAAAATTTTTAATTAATTGTTATTTTAGAGTTAGTCTGAGATATTTAGTTTCAAAACAAAAGAATATTAAAAAAAATTATAAACATATTTACAAATTCGTAACATTATGTTATGTCTATATATTATCTATAAGGGTTATTCATAACTCCCTCCGGGGTTTCGAAGCGTTTTAGTAAAAAAACGAAGACGAATATGTCAAAAAAGAACATATGAAATTATTCCGAAAGTATTCAAGTTTTAATTTAAGCAGCTGCCGGTAGATGGCAGTAACATGTACCACTGAAGCCAGTAGTAAAGAAAAATGACGTTTACAGGCGGAGGCAATTGTGAATAACCCTGTACTTGCGAATTATTTGTGATGCATAGTTATAAAAGTATTACTAATCAACATATAGAGTGTGCTGACACGGTCAACTATTTTACGAAAGACGAGTCTGATCAAAAGCCTTCAAACAAGCGTGTGCAATAATTTCAAAAGATGCATTTAATGAGACCCTATCCCCACTTTAGCTTTTTGAGGTTAGGTACAGACAACATCAAAATCTTAAAAAGTATTTCAGTCAATAGTTGGGGATGGGCGACTAAATGTAAACAATAACAAGATTTCAAAAACAGGAAGAAAATTTTAAAGTTCCTTGTTGTGTCCCTCCGCTACGAGGCTAGTGGAGAACAGGCTCGATATTATCGAGAGAATTTTATTATTGTGATTTGTGAATAAATCAACATGCTATTTTCTCCTTTATAAGAGTCTTCGGTAACTATTAATTGTTAAAAGGCCACGAGTTTCAATAAATTTAAGAAAATTAATATCACAACTTAAATAAGCTCAAGGTTTGCAATGCGTTGAGCGTTATCCCTTATTTGGCTATAGTCACGTAAAATACCACCATTTGTTATTTCTTAAGTCGCAAAATTTTCAAATTCGTTTTCATTTAAAATCAAATGGATTAAACAAAAATTGAATTGAAGGAACGCACCACATTGCAAACACAGCTAGTAGATTAATATTGGATTGAGAAGTGTTTAAATCTCAGGTGCAAAACTAAATCTACAGTAGTACCCCGGAAGTTTAAAGATTCAACCCCTAGCGCCAACTGTAATTAGTTTTATGCTGTTATTAGAGTTGGTCAGATTTTATTTTTTAAATTTTTTTTTCTATTTTGATACGCTTTAGTGGGGAAGAGTTGCCGAATGTCATAAGAATAAAAACGATTTCCATTCGAGCATAATATTAAAAATAAGTGAAAACTTGGAAAAAGTGGCGCCTTTTTAAAAATAAAATTTAAGTTGGATGCGTTTTCAATGGAGTAAGATTTTTGGGTTACTACATAGTTAAGGCTCCTTTTTTTTATAACTACTACACATCTAAAGAGTAAATTTTTGAAGAAATGAGGTTTAACTGATCCCGATCTTAGTGTTGCTCTCGAATGTATTCATCTTTAGCTTCACGTTCACAAATTTTATTCGAAGCCTTTGTCACACACTAGTTTGACAGACCATTCCAAAGCCTCGGAGAAATAAAGAAACTTTGGCACTTTTCTAATGCACACAATGCTCTGAATTGATGTAGGATGCAATATAATCTTCATTGAATTAATCTCCATTCCATTTTCATACTTTTTTAATACCCTGTATGTAAATTATCCACTCATTAAATAGAAAATAAAACGCAGGATTTAGAATTATGAAATAAATTACCGGACTCGGTGGTCTTTCTGTGAGAGTGTATCTGTAAACAGGTGATCGAGAGACACTCGCCAATTTTTTCGCCAAAGTATTTACAGGACAGGATTGTCGAATGTCAGACACCATAGTTGTGTACAGATATTCTGCAGTGAAATTTAGATCTGAAACAAAAGAAAACAAAATGAGTCATTACAGATAACAAAATCTTTTCAGTGGTCATTATCAGAAAAAATATATATTTTCACGACAATAGTGTATTTTACACTTTTTTACAACTCATGCATTTTTAGGAGAAAAGGTATCTTTGAGAATGTATTTGAACAAATTATTATTTTTCAATTTAAATTTATTTTATGTACTTCAAATTTATATCGAAGCCATTTTCTCCCTAATCAAATGCAGAAAAAATGTTTTTAAGACATTAAGCAATACGTTAACTGATTTTTTTCCTTCTAGAATTCTGAAACATAAAATTCAGAAAACTAATTTTTAACTTTGTTTTTATAAAATAAAATAAATAAAAAAAACTGTTCTAAAAGTTTCTCCTGCCCATAAAGACCATTGCATTCTTCAGGAACATTTGGGGGATTTACATGGTTGAGTTTCTATGCGTGTGGTCATACTTTATTGTATCTGTTATATTTTTGTTTATTCTGACTGATTATATCGAGAACGATGATTATATTTGTAATATGAAAGCCTGAAATACTTCTCTAAGTTTGATTGATTCTAAATTTTGGTTTTTTTTTTTGCTTCATTCTAAAAAAAGTTAATGAATAAAGTTAGGATCATGTGAATTTATATAAGTGTTTTGAAATTATTTCATACTGTGCATTTGTGGTAAATATTAAAGGTTTCGAATCAGTTTACAATCTTTTACTTTAGAATTTAGTTATATTATATGTAAACAGCGTTTCTGACATATTTTTTCTTTCCCCTTGTTTATTTCACTCTGTAATATATTTAATTCATTTATAAGCAAGGAAAATAAAAAAAAATTGTCTAAATAACGCTTTTCAGAATTTATTCAATTGCGTATGAAATTTATATAAATATTTATGGTATTAAAACTAAAATAAATAGAAAAATAGCATGAAATTAAAATATTTAAAAATAAATCGTGATTTGCCTAACAAAGTGTATTATTGCGTCTATTTACTCATGATATCCTTAAGAAATTAACATTTAAGAAGACGTTATACCACGGAAAAACTAATCATCGCAAATTCTCTTTCATCTCTATAAGTAAATAATTCAAAACATATAAACAATCATATATACATATATAACGTATATAAAATTCAAAACATATATAAATCAAATCAAATAATCAAATCAAAACACATATAAATTAAATCAAAATCAAATCAAATATCAAAACATATATAAAATTCAAAACATATAAATTTCAAATACTAAAAAGAAATTTTAAAAATGAGAATAAATTATTCGAGGATAACTTCGCACTTTTAGAAATTTCTGAGCAAAGACGGTTAAGTAGCAATTTATTTAGTTGTTATTTTACCATATTCAACCGAAATAAAAATAAGAAAGATTATATTCAAACTGTTAAGTGTGAGAAAAAACGTTTAGTGACTGTTATGTCCTAATACGGTTAAGCAACCAGAATTCTATCCGCACTAACGAGGCCTATTTTATGAAGCTCCAATGTCCTTTTAAGTTTTATTTTTATGGATTAGAAACTATACTAAGTCGTAAATTGTTACAAAACCGCATAATTTTTGAATTCACGGTTTTTTAACCGCACCAGTTGCATACGGTTTCAAAACAGTAAAGACAAAAATGCTCCATAAAACCATAAAATCCATGGTTATTTGGATGGACAGACTGTTGCCAGTTATTTTACAGTAATTTCAGAATGAAAATTATAACAGCGTCGATTACGCGATGTGTAAGTTCTTTTCCAATAATTCGTTTGCATTTTGAAATTTTGAAATTTTTCCCCCAGCAATTTGGAACGTCATGACCTACTCTAGATTTTCCTGAACTTCCTTGTTCTATAGTTAAAAATTTAAATTAGTTATGAAGTTGAAAGAGAATTTGCGATAAAAAGTCTCTCTCGCGATATAGAGTCCTTTTAAGCATTTTATAAAACTAAATTAAAAACTAATAATCAAATGATTACAAAGAACTTCATAAATTCAATTGAAAGTAAGAAAATAAAATAATAAGGTCTTCACTCTAACTAATAATTAATCTTTTTGCCACAGTAAAAGAATAAAAATGCTATATCCAGAGTAGCCATTTTGCTACGCATGAAAAAAAATAAAAAAAAGAAAGAAAAAGTGTCTTTTTTTATACGTTCGAGCATTAGAGTCGAAACTAATACATTTTTGTGTGGGTGCATCAAATCGATAAAATTTTTCTCTTATGTTTGTCGTTTCCTCGTGCCTTCATTTTAACAGTAAAATAGTTTTATTATAAATAAATAGTTTTATTAGAAAATATAAGTGAAAAGTGAGTGGAAAATATACAAAATGTTTCCTTGTATGAATTCATTTGTACAAGATTGATTTCAAAATCAATTATGTTTCACTACTATCTTCAAATTTTAATAAATGCATAAAATAATCCACGAATGCATAAAACAATAGAATGATAATAAACTTGGAAGTGAATGGAAAATTCTATTAAAATAACTACTCAAAATATCAGTTCCAATAGCTTAAAATCTATTTTTGTTTAATATAATTAGAACCTAATATTTTCTTTCCTTCTTTATTTTTTTTCTTGGAATTCATAAACATAACTTTAAACTTACAGCTTTTATAAAAACGGCCCACACAATTGGCTTTTTTCTAAAAAAAAAAATACGATATCTGTAAATTGATTATTGTAATTGACATTGATACTTGATATTATTCCCGATCGCAACGCTTGAATACGCCCCCTAGTGGAGATGATATTTTCAGGCTTTTGTTTATTAATTTTTGATTTAGTTCTATCAGAAACATTGGCAGAGTTGCATGCCATTTTTTAGCAGCAAATAAGAATCAAAATTTTCCTAAGGCAGAAGAACTTGAAAAAACGACCCAGAACATTAGTAAATCTTTCAGAAACAGAACGCACCCAACATTTGAAAAACAATTTCTCAATAATTTTTACCTTTCTATTATCAACAAACTTGCAACCGATTACTTACGATTTCGCGATTGCATGTTGTTACAGATGTGTGTAATATCGTAAAATAATTCTATTTTTGTCTTAAATTTTTAACAACTTAAAGTGAAGCCCTTACTACAAGCTAATGAATAAATGGGATTTCAGAACGTGCGGAACTCTAATAGTTATAGAATATTCTTCTTATTTATAGAATAGTATATATTTCTGTACCTACATAATTCGGAAAACAACAGTAAAAAATCATCCGAATTGCTTGAAATAGTATCATTTGATTTGAATATTAAGGAATTTTTTATAGTTTTCTTGGTAAGTATTTTTTAATTTTGGATGAATAATTTTAACTAGAATTCAGCTATTCTGTTTTTAATGTACATATTGAAATTCATATCGAGACCTTACAATTATAAAATTTTGCTGTGTGGTATGTCATCTTAAAGTAATGAAGAGACAATCTATGTAAATATTATTTGAGAATAAAATTTACAAACGAAGAACATTTCATTTAGAATTCTCCGGATTTACAAAGCAAGTAAGTGTTATGATTTTCATAATAAAAAATTTGTTTGTAAATAGTTTCTAATTTGAAGGTTGTTTTCTACAGAATGGTTTTCTGCGTCTAATTAAGAGCTTTAAGACAAAAAAGAAACAATATGAAAGCTTTTTATTTCAGTATGAGGAATTTTTAGAATCGTTTTTTTTATCGTTAATATTTTTTATTTTACGTTCTTTACAATTTTTTGATAGAAACTGTTGTCAATCGAGTTCTGTATATGCACCAAAATTCATTAGTGAATAAAAAGCGAAATTTATAGAAAATTCTCTAACTCAATTTCAGGTTTGAACGGTAGACACAGAACATTAGAGAGTAATGTACTGGGGTGCAATTATTGATCAGTATTTGTTAAGAGACTCTACCGGAAAGTGCAATATTCTGTCATTCTCTACTAAAAAACTGCTAATTAACTAAAATAAAATTATTCTGACTGCTTTTTACAAAAAAAAAGAAACATAACACTTTTATTTCACACAAAAAAATTTATTCTATAACATCACCATAGCAACCGTTGATAAAAATTCCTACTTACAACTTATATACTCACTTACATATATTCAAATAACAACTAAATAATATCTAGCTTGCAACTTACATATACTCAAATAATAAATAAATGAAATCCAGCTTACAACTTACATGTACTCAAATAACAAATAAATAAAATCTAGTACTTTTAACAGCATGAAAGACAGATACTGATGGCGACATTTAGTTAATATTTGGCGGTAAAATGTTTTTATCAGAGTCTGCACAATTTTATTGCTGGCGAAATATAGCGTTTTTGAATGTATCTATCGTCAAGTGCTATTATTTGACCAATTTCAGTTCTATCGTGACTTAAATGAAATTGGAGACTCTTCACATTCCTCAAAATTTCAACGAACTCAAAACTGTCCTTCACGGTGTCGCACAAAGCATCGAAGTCTCGACATTTCACGGAGTTCTAATGCAGATTGTTCATCAATTTATCAGCGTCACGTCATGGCAATAAATGATTGAGCATGCTAACTAAATTCGAAATTCTCTAAAAAACTCATAAAATTTGTATAAAATTTTAAAGCTTGACGGCAGTGATAATTTTAATTTTTCATTTCTTATAACAAAATAATTGTCATCTAGTAACGGTATAAATAAATTCTAAAAGAAAAATTTAAAAAAAAAAGATGCTGCATCTTGAACAGAAATCTTTACCAGTTTAGAATGGTTAAATGAATGAACCCAAGAAACTAAGGAGGTAAGATATTACTTGAGTAAAAATTTCATACGCTTCAAAAATATTTTTTCCGCCCGATTGACACTCGTCATTCAGGTACCAGTAGGTCAGATTTGGAACCATTCGTTCAGTGGTACCATATTAGGTGGATCAACGTTTTTCCCACAATAAGAACAGATAGTACAGAAAATGAAAGAGCATTCATGCCTTGGCAGTAATTCGAACCCATGACCTTTCTGATGTGATGTCAGCTCCCTGACCTCTACACAGTCCAGTCTGTGCTTCAAAAATAAACGAATTGGAAATAACAATAGATAAGTTTCAAGCGCTGGAAAATATGCGAACATTTTCAAGACTAGCCAGACGTGAATGAGAAGAAACAAAAGTGATTTGAAATATAAAACGTAAAGTTGGGAGCGAAAAATAAAAAAATGATGGTGAGAAACAAAACTAGAAAAACCACAGTAGCGAAAGAAAAAAATACCCACAGTGGTCGAAAGGTATAAATATGGGTAAAATGCAAATAAATTTAGAATTGGTAAAAAATTATTTTCAAGTCTGCTTTATTAGTTAGTAAAAATTTTAAGGCATTGTTGTTGGTTAAAAATCATTTTTAATGCATTAATAGTGAATGTTTATTTGTGGATTACTTAAACTGTGAAACAAAATTCTTTAGAACCACAATTGAACCTCTTTTACTCATCAAAATATAATTTTTATTAAGCGTGCATCATTTTAAATCTTCATCTGAATTGAAATTCATCGTTCATAGTGTTATAACAAAAGTTCTGAAGAAGGATTTGCGGAATTAATTTCACTCAAGGCTAAATAAACAAACTTGATTTTTCTTCAGAGTAGAATTACGTAAACAACTCTTTGCGATTATTTAGCTTCTCATGAAGCAAACATAATGCTATTTTAATGTAAAGTAAACAATCAAATATTTAATATGAAATTAACTTTTTTGTTTAAAGAAGGAACAGTTTTACATCTGGAGGAAGACGAGGAAGATTTTAACACGAATGTGAAAGACTCTCACGGCCTTAATGTATTAAATATCCTTTTAAATTTTAATCAAACAAGCAATAGCAAATAGCTATATGAATTGCTTTATTAAATTAGATTGACAAAAATGCAATCAATCTTTATCAGCTAAATTTATTAATAGGAGGGCAATATCAAAAATGAGTTAGCCCACTTTTTAGAAACACATATTTTAATAATATACTCAGTGTCATTTTAACGATTGAATCTTTACCAGTTTACTCTACAGACACCAAACCTATCAACTTATTTAGTCCCAGTTTTACAAGTTTTGTACATCCATGTTAAACCAGCTCCCCACCTTGTCCTATCCTCATCGCTCATTTCATCGGAAAGCTGTTTCATATTCCTGCTAGCTAAATGTTCTTTCAAATTAGACAGCGGGCAATATCTGGATAATAAATCGAAACTACCGAGTGTGTTTGATAATGTATCGTTGCAACTGTCGCATAATAGTGTCGGGTGGAGAAACATATAGCATTTTTTCACCGGTTTTAAAATGAATGTCTATGTGAATTTGAAGAAATGTATTGATAAAATTTAAAAATGAATCGTGCTATATTACTTCCAACGTGCCTATGTAGTTTAAAGCAAACTGCTGTAATTTCTGGTTATTTGTAGACCACATGCATAATTTAAGTTTTTTTTTCAATCTTCTGCCACAATTCTAAATAATAAGCTTCATTTTTTATCGCTGAATTCAACAAAATCTACCAAACTTTTCTGCTCATAGAACTGCAGTTTTACGTAGCGTAAAGCATCTTAACTCGCATACCACAGCTTTGTAGAGATCATCTCCGTTCCTTTGCTAATGTTTGTTTTGATTGTGTGGTCAAAGTTAAAATGATATTTCACTACGTTAGCATTTTCAATTTACTGATTTTTGCAAGATCTTTTATTTTCCCATGTGTAAGTTTGATATTTTTTAACGGGCTCATGCGCGATTCACAAGAACTAAAGCATGAGCAATTACTTAAAACCTTACGCACTAAAGCTTACGGAAGCTAGCGCAAATGTGCGACATATCCCTACTAAATCGTTGAATTCCTCGCATTAGCTGTTCCCTGTGAATATTCAGAAAATATGCTAAATACTATGCCCAGATGTGATTTGTATCGGGGTTAAGGAATCGGTCAATACTTGATAGATTATTTTTAAAAAATGACCTACATTTAGAAAAAAAACCTAAGTTTTGGCCATAACGAAAGCACAGAAAAATGCTGTTATGGTTAAAACCACTGTCGTCAGTTCACTGAAGGCCCGATAAAACGAAACTCACAAAGCTCATAAGAGATCTTTAAATAGGCCATCAAATAAGTATTCCAATTCGAAATCGAAAATCCATATGAGCTTCGCTCAAAGAAATGCGGATTTAAAGGACTTCTGTTCGTGTTGTTTTGATGATCATAATAAATTTAATTTGGAATTTAATTTCTGCTAAATGCGAGTTTTGTAAGAAAATCAGAAAAAGCATATAAAAGCAGGTTATGCTAAGAAAAATCAATTTAGACCAGTAAAATAAGAACAAATTGATGAAAATAACTTTTGCGAAAATAATTATGAAATAAATATGTACGAATAAAAACCGGATGATGTATTCTTAAAGGAAGAGCAACCAAGAATCTCACAATTTTCGTGGTTTTTTCTCTCTGTGCAAAGCAAATGCAGGTAAATTCCGTCAAAAATTCCTCCACGAAAGCTAATTTCTCCCAATACTTGATCCAGCGGTTCCCTTGACTTCTGGATTGAGTTCAAAATTACAAGGCTACGGAGTTAAACATTATTAGTCGTAAACTCAAAATTAGGTCCTTGGTTCCATGATAGTTATAAAATGTAAAATTAAAATAAATCAATCTGAATTTTTATTGCAAATATTCGGTTATTTTCTTTGTATTTTGAAGGAAAAAAAAACATGATATAAAATATGAATAATTCTCAAAAATACTTTTGAAAATTACCCTCGTAAAAATTATTGTTCTAAAGAAATTCCTTATTATTACAATCACTATTAATTTAACCAGTAAGAGAAAGAAAGAAGAATTTTTTAACAGTTTTACTAAATGTATTCATTTCCCACTAATTTATCACATTTCATTCAATATTAACTAGCTGAATTATTGACCTTTGACATGATATTTTCAAGTTTTCTATGGTTTTAAAACTAGTTCAACTTGGAAAAAATTTTTGTTCTTTTTAATGTGTGCAAAACTACCCATATTTTCAATATAAATTTTTTAAATATATGGTTTAGCTAATTTTGAAATTAAAGTAGTTTTACCTGGAAGCAATTTTCAGTTATTGTGAAAGATTAGAATAAAATTTATGCTCATATTTTCTGTCAAAGTAAGATATATACAAGGATTTGACTTTTTTTAAATTTCACAAATTGAAAAACAAAAGATATAATTGTTCTAATGCATGCTAGTTTATTAAAAATAGAAGTTTTATACTTAAGTAGAAAATATATGTAAATACTTAGCCAAACAAATCATTACGTTACAAATCTTTATGTAAAATATTAGCAATATATTACAAATTTTTACGTTTTTTTTCGATCACTTCAATTGTGTTTATTTGAAAGAAAATGATTTAAAATACATATATTAGGGAGAAATAATCGGAATTACATATTTAATTAACAAAACTCAAAGTATAAATTGTTTAGTAATTTCTAAAAAAGAATGTATTCAAATTTAAAACTGAATACTTAAATGTATTTTAAAGGAGATTATGAATTATAATAAATTATCTTTGATAAAATCTGTATGTGATCAATTTGCAAGTTGTTACGCAAGCTTGTTACAATTATATTTTAAATCATTTTTGCAAGATTCGGATAAGTGTAAAGGCATTTGAATTCGCTAAACGCTTTATATATTATATTTTGTGCTTTATCCTGTATTTTTCTTGACCATTCATTAAATCATTAAATTCTGAAAAATCATTAAATTCTGAAAAAAAAACTTTTTTTTTATTTGACAATAACTTCGTCAAAAAACATGTTTTTTTGGAATTCTTTTTTTAAATGAAAGCTAAAGGTCCAAATTTTTCAATGGTATAATAAAAATTAACAATATCTAAACCCTTTGTGCTCGTACATTGCGTCAAACTTCACAAAAAATTAATACAATTTTCTATGATTGTTTAGAGTGTAATTGTACATGGTTGCAAAATATATTAATTAAAAACAATTAAAGTACATAAAAGTATAGATTTTAAGCTTCAAAATGAGCTAAAGCAGAAGCATTTTTGATCATTTGTAAAGAATTTTGCCATTTTTTTATAAGTTTCTAGGTGTACTGATACTTTTGAGCGGTACTGTATTATATCAGGCATTATATTAGTATATTATAATAATTAGACCAAATTATTAGACTCGTTTCAGTGTTTTAAAAATTGCATGCTTCGCACGAGTTTATATGCAATAATTTTAAATTTAAACATACATGTAATGGATTCTTATTCAGGAGATTTTTTATATACTTCCTACTTGCATTTACTTTCAATGTATTGCGTTACAATATTAACTAATTGATACACAAACGTAAGCAAGTGTAAACCGGTTTCATCCGTACAAAAACAATAATGTTGAATAGTATCACCTGATAGTTAAGATTTCGCACAGAATCTATAGTGCGTCAAATAATTTGTCCAGGGACAGTACATGTATATATATATATATATATATATATATATATATATATATATATATATATATATATATATATATATATATATATTATATATATATATTATATATATTATATATATATATATATATATATATATATATATATATATATATATATATATATATATATATATATATATATATTTATATATATATATATATATATATATATATATATATATATATATATATATATATATATATATATATATATATATATATATATATATATATATATATATATATATATATATATATATATGGGTGATTCTCACGAAACATGACAATTCACTGTCCCTTGCTCCAAAATCTAATACTATAATACTAAAAGAACTTTTTTTTAAAAAAATAAATAAATAGCATTGCTGTTAGCATTTCAAAATGACTTTGCACTAGCATTGACTATTTTGTATACTTAAAAAATTTAATTGAATATCAAAATGTCATTTTCCTGGCATGTCGCAAACAATATTTCCAGTAATAACTAGCTTCAAAACTTCCCATACATTTTTCAAAATCTAATTTTTTTATCTCATCCTATGTAAGCATTTCTAGAATATACGCAGAGGGTATTGCTTACTTAAACTTCGTTTAAAATAATTTTTACTGTCAATAATTTGTTTGTCCCATGAAAATCTGTCATTTTCCTGACTACTTTTATTTAGTGATTTATAACCAAAGCAGATAGCGCCAGGAATCAATATCTTATGCTAATAGATTGATTAGATACCCTACTAACTAAACATGTCTTGTTGCATGAATCAAGAACCAATTTTCTGGCTCAAAATCTAATTCAAAAACTTTTTCAAGGTGAGTAGGTTTTTATGCTGTCATTTTCCTGGCTTCTTGAAATCATTAATGACAAAAACTTTATAGATTTATCTGAGTTATTTTAAGAAATACTGTTGTTTTCGGCAGAATATAAACGTTTTCGGCCAAAATATTAAATTAAAGTAAAGTTATATGCTATAAAATGGTGAATTTGTCATTATCCTGGCTGTCATTTTTCTGGCTTATGAATGCCAGGACATTGAAGTGTTACCGGAAATTCTTTTTAACTGCTAATACTGTAAAGAGGGAAAGCAAATATTAACCTAATACTAAGTTTATTTATGATTGTAATATGCTTGGATGTAATCAAATTTATTTATTTATTTAATGATTGATTATTATGCACAATTTCATTCTGTACACATCAGCAACAAGAAATGCTTTGTTTCTTTCTACAGTGCATAAAAAGAAATAATTTAAGCAATTTATGGTCCATCTAAGATAAAGGCTTAAGTTGAGTTACTTACTATTAACTTAAAATGACTGTTTTTTAAACTTCTAAGGTAATACGTCATTTTCCTGGCGTTCAAGATTTGGTGAATTTCTATTTTATTTTTTTTCTCGAGCAAATGTCAATAAACTACACTGCTGTCTATAAGATATTAATAAGTGTAGCTCAAGAAGTATACAAAAAAAATTTTAGATTATTTTGAAGACTTTAAATTTGAAGAAATCTTTTGGTCCGAATTGTCATGTCTCGTGAGAATCACCCATATATATATATATATATATATATATATATATATATATATATATATATATATATATATATATATATATATATATATATATATATATATATATATAATATATATATATATATATATATATATATATATATATATATATATATATATATATATATGTATATATATATAATGTATATATATATATATATATTATATATATATATATATATATATATATATATATATATATATATATATATATACATATATATATATACAATATATATATATATATATATATATATATATATATATATATATGTATATATATATATATATATATATATATATATATATATATATATATATATATATATATATATATATATATATATATATATATATATATATATATATATATATATATATATATATATATATATATATATATATATATATATATATATATATACTCTATATCAAAACTGCATAACCATTTCGAAATTCATTCGAAACTTAGCGAAAGCGACGAAACGATGAGAGGAAAATTCAAGAGCAAATATTGTATCAATGTTTTTGGAATCCTATGAAAACTGCTGAATAGTGTAATCGAGAGGAAGAATTCAAATATCAAAGTAAATAACAATTGATAGACGACATTCATACGTTTTATAAAACGTGTTGTAACAATAATAGAATATAAATATGCTCGTACTCAGCCAAACAGGTTTAAAGGATAGAGTATTTTAGAGTAGGTTACTTTTTTTTAATCAAAGACTTTATAAACGATGTAGCGTAAGGAAATAAAGAAATATTGCACGTGTTTTACATTTATAGTTTAAAATATAGGACAATATTTTAGTTGTCAGAGAGACGTAATAAAAAAAAAGAACCTGCATGATGTGGTAATTTTAAAACTTCGCCTTATTTGGTTATTTTGAAAATAAGAATGACAACATAACATTGAAAGAATAAATTTGATTTAGAGCATTTTAAAGGAATGAAAAGAAGACTTTGATGTTATTTTTATACAAGATTTGAAGCTCTTGACAATGCCATCCATAATGTCAAGAATGCAGACATAAAATAAGAAAAAAAATATTTTAAGCATGTATTTTTTTGAAATACCATACCATTTTTTGTAAGCAAAAGTTCATAAGTAAAACTTTTATAAATATTTTTATGGAATTCTTTAGCATATGTTTAAAGTTAAAAAAATAATGTAGTTTTTGAAAGCAAAGAAACGATAACTTAGTTAACCATAATACAAAAATCAATCAAAAGACTGCTATTTATCTTGAATGGTTAATCCATATTTAAGTAATTATCTCAAAAATTTTGATACTTCACGTTTAAATGGGAATACAACATTTTTGATCGAAGGAATTCTAGACAATAATTTATTTTGCGAAAGTTATAAGAATTTCAGTACTACCAACTCATTAAAAAAGGAGATAAACCTTTTTCTGAAGTTTAGCCTACATGATTTACATAGTTTCAAACATCTGTTTAGTTTAAAGTATATGACGAATATGGTTCATGCAGGAAAAAATACTCATACTTACAAAGTTGCCTTTATTAATTTCAAATTTTGTTGTCCTAGTTCAGAAAATATTTGGAAAGCGGATAATAGAAAATAGCATTGGCAAAATTGTTCATTTTAAAGTTTTCGTAAAATCTGAACATTTTGAAAGGTTATGAAAATTTTCATTATTTGAACTATATGTACATATATTCAGGAATATTTAATGAATTATATTACATTTAATGGGTTTTGCCTACACTTAGAATAAGAAAAAATATTACACCATTGCTCCTTTCATCTAATGCTATCTCTATTGCACCATCTATGTTAAGTACATCCTTTTAATTGAGCACCAAAATTTAGAACGCGGAGAAAAATTTCGGTATAATTAACGTACTGCATGGTAATGACATTTCTGGTAAAAAAAATCTAATCTTGGTTAATTAAATCATTTAAACCATTCCTTTGGTAACACTTTCTGCTCAAGTAGTAACGATTTACCAGAGATTCTGGTTTTAAAAATTATAGCTCTCATTACCACGCATTTATTAATAAAATCTAAAACTGTAAAATAAATTTCACCAAATAAAAATTTTTTATACCATGCTCTAAAGTATCATGACAAAACTACCAAATTTTACCAAATGTGCCAAATTTTAACACACATAAACAAAAAATTATGGTTAATTTTGCCGAAGGGCTTTTGTGAAAAGAATTGTGTTTTTTGGTGCTCTCATAGAGCTAGAAACACTGCAAATTTTACCACATTCAGGTCATTTTGACGATACTTTTTTCTCATTGCGGGACGTTTAAAAGTAATTTCATTATTGCTATTATTAATTTACTGACTAGAATTTCATTTGATTTATTAAAAACTCTCGGGTAAAATAAAAATTTAAAATCTAGCACAAAGAATGATTTAGAGCATGATAATGATTAATTTGCTCTCTTTTGTGTGTACATTAATATACATCAAGATTACGATGTTTTAAAAATTGTGAATACAATTAACATGTTAAAATTGAATTAACGGATTCTGTGTCTGAGAGGCATTATTTTTTCCCATTTTTTTAAAACTATAAATAAACTTTTATGTTATTAAACTAGTTGTATTGCTAGTAAGAAAATCATCCGGATTATACAGTGTTATAAATTAGTTTTATCTGATTCAATGCATATTCTGAATATTGTTCTTACAAAATTCATTGTTGTGAAAATATTCAATTCGTTTAAATAGTTAAAGAAGTTTTTCAAAACTTTAACAGCGAAAATAATTAACACAATTACTTATACAAAATTGTAAGCAATTTGTCACTGATTTTATCAGTTTTTCATAATTTGAAATTGAATAATTAAAATAAAAAAGCTCTTGAATTTTTAATGTGTTTGTTGCTAATACATTTGTTTGAGCATTTCATAAAAATTAACTTTTTCAAACATTTTATGCAAATAAACTATTTAAATAAGGTTCTTTAAATTTTTTTTTCAATAAAACGTCTAAGCATTTGACACGTGTGCTAATTTAATAATAGGAATTAAGTAAAAAAAGAATATTTGTTGTACTTCTTATGCACTTGCATTATGAGCTAAAATACATTTTATGCATTAAAAAAATAAGCATTAAGTATTGCTAGAATTTTCTAATTTTAATATTTAAGCGCTTGGGAGTTTTAATAACTACATAACAAATACGAACTTGTTTAAATTAGTTTATCAATTGAAGACAAAAAAATGCATCTAATTAAAATCTGTTGCATATTAACTGATTTCTAATTTAAAAATATTAAAAAAATCAAAACAGGTTTTAAAATTTGTTGAGATTTCCCTTTGTTGAAAATTAATTAATCTGTATTTATACAAACATATTTTGTTTTACTTCTGGATTTTCAAAACGCATTTCGAATCTGAAAATGTACATATTAACTCTTTTCATATCAATTTAAGTCCATGAATATGTAAAATGTAAAAAAAAAAATGTAATAATTAAAAAATTTTTTAGCCGGTATTTATTTCAGTTGCGAAGTTCTACATTTCTATTCTAATTGTTTCATAAAGAAATATTATCGACATTATTCGTCAAAACATTTGAACTTAAGACATGTTAATATTGTCAGGTTATAAAATTTATGAAAGCAGCTTCACTTGAATAATGAATAATATTGAAAATAATATTACAGAACACATTTTTTCAATGTCATTGTGTAATAGGCGACAAAATATATTAAAATATTTAAAAAAATATTAAGTTTGAATTTTGAAAGTATCAATAATTTAAAAGTTTTTAATTCTTTTAAATTATAATGTTCAACGTTATAGCTGATCTCTTTTCAAACCAAAAAAAGTTTTATTTTCTTAAAAAAAGAAAGATTTCTATAGAAATTAATTGAAAAATTAATGAAACATTTTAAGGATCAAGAAACAAGTAAAATTTTCAATTTTATAATCTTTTTTGTCTGGTATTTATACGAATAAAAAGTACAAGAAATGTGAAAAATTGATGTTACTTGGGTTATCAAAAATTAAGACTTTTTTAAGACACGTTCAACATGTTTGTGTAGTCAGGAATCGCTATAATAATAAGCAGTTAATAATTAAAAAAATTTCATAAACCAGAATTTAATTAATTGAGTTATTACTTAATTTAACCACTGAGAAAGACAGCATTGCCAAATCTACCAGAATATAGTAAAATTTAAAGTGTTCCTGGCTCTAAATGAATACTAAAAAGACAAAAAGGCAAGTGTTACTGGCTTGAATACTAAAAAGATCATCAATTTTTACCGAAGTGATTAAGTAATGACTTAAGGTCAAATTTACAACAAAATATGGTTTTATTACCTTGCTGTTTGGTAGTTAATATGGCAAACTTTAGTAATTTTATCATAATACCATAGAGCATGAACCGAATAAATAGCATAACCTTTAACTAAATAAGAGGCATGAAAACCATTTATTCGGTTAAATTTACTTTTCAGTTTTGTATTTTTGCTAAATGCTTAATAATAAGAATTATAATTTTAAAATTCAGTCTTTCCGGTAAACCTCTACCATGCTACAGGAAAAATTACTAAAAACATCTCATTATTGCTTATAAACACTCACATTATTCATTTGATAAAAAGCGCTTACTGCAAAAACTTCAAGAAAGTGTTTTTGTAAATATTTCTATAAAATGTAATCTCAAAGGTCATAAGTAATTTTTGCAATAAATTACGCTGAAAAAGTTGTTCAGATTAGTTGAAATGGAAAACTTCAACAGTTTTTTCTCATCCTATACGTTGTAAAAAATTCTGGTAATAAGTAATTACGGAAAAAGTACCGGCACTCAGAATGACAGTACTTTTTAAATTAAAATTCATTTTTACTGGAACATGTTATGAAACAATATGTATGATATATCATATTTTTAACAGTAATAATTACTTAATCACTCCCATTAAATAAAAATCACTGCAAACATTTTGGTATAATATTTTGCGGTAAAAATTGATTTTGCGATAAAATGAATTTTACGGATGAAGCACCAAAAGTGCCGGTACTTTACAACGTAAATTAATCCGAATTTTTTTTACAACGTATGACAATACTAGTTTTTTTAATAATTGTGAAAAAAATAAATAAAACATCGAGACGTTTTGAGTTGGCGGTGGATAAGATAATTTCTCCAGGCTCGAATCTTGCTGATGGTTTATTGTTTAATTTCTGATACACTTTCTATTTTTTTAACCAGTGTAGAATTAATGATCAATGAGAATACTTTAGATCAATATTCTACGATATATACTTACTGTTTGCCTGAGATGATGTTCCGTTGTAAATTTGCAGAGCCATCTGACTGACTTGAAGACCAAAGCTGTCCAGACTTGTTGTGACGTACTTCTTATATTGATTCCACGTCCAGGTAGAAAGGTCGTCTGGGCCAGGCCAAAAGTCAACTGCTTGCGCCGATGATCCTATAATGACAGTTTAAACTGTATCTGCATTTTAACATCATATAAAATGGTATCGAATGGTAGTTTTGATATTATAACCATATATTCGTAATTTTGATAATTTATATTTAATTCATTGGTATAATACACTCATTATTTTTTAAACCCTGTGAATATCAGAATGAAAGTGCGTTGGGATATATATTGGGTTTTTCGGAAAGTAATTTCGCTTTTTCCCAACAGAGGACTTAATAGCATTTTTTTACAGTCAACCTCAGACTTAAGTAGTAAGATCATTATAAATTTTGAAGGCTGATAGAGAAAGGATTACTAAAGAAAAAGGTCAATTGATTCTACGCAGCAGTTTTTTGTTGGTGCTCTTTTAAAATATGGAGAGTCAAAAGCAGCATTTTTTTTTTTGTCATATTTTGCTTTGTTGCAATCGAAAAGATTAAAATGCTGTTCAAACAAGAAGAAAAAATTATCCGATGTGTATGGAAAAGATATATTGACAGTACGCCAGTGACAAAACTGGTTTGCAAAATTTGAATCCGACAAAATTTCGATTCAGATGCATTAAGATGCACTAGGCCAGTGTGGCGCAACCGCCACTATGATTATTAACCCCTTAACGATCGGTTAATTTTCAAGAAAACGGTCGTAAAAGTGCCTATTTTTTGGCTTTTGTATTTCTATTACGTATTTGACTAGTGCTAACATCAAGTTTGAAATAAACTAACTATCTACAATTACCTTAAAAATTCCCTGGTACTGCCATCTGGTGTGTAAAATGAGAAATAAAATGTTTTCCGGGCAAAAGAAATGAATTAGCCTTATTCTTATTGGCGCGTTAATACTGAGCACTCAAGTCCGTAAATATCACGGGAGCGAGAAATAGAGGGCGAAACCTCACCCCGTCATTTCCACGGGAGCGAGAAGAAAGTGGCTAAACATAAATTCACTAGTATATAAGGCAAGCTAACTCGATTCAATCTTGAGTTACCTCTTGAAGAAGGTTGACGTAGTTTAAAGACTCCTTTCCCCACATTGTGACCTATGGACGTGATATGAACTCGCTTACATCGAAAGTAAGGCCCATCATGGGATGATCCACATTGAACATTCGACTTGCCATTTGTGACTGCGTCATCGTCCTCCTCACGCTGTTGCTTCTCAGTCTCATTTTCATACAACGGGAAACTAAACACACTCGACTGCTAATAGTAACGCTGGAGAGGCAGCACACACAACCGCGAACATAATACAGCTCTCACCACAAGCTCTCAAAATCCGGTGAACTTAAAATACAGCTCTCTCGTTCTTTCGTAAATACGGCAACTAATGGTATCCGTTTATCGAATTCTATCCCTGGTGGAGGAGTATTGTGGCATAATTGCCACTTCGATTATTAAACATCAATTGACTAGTACATAAGACATGCTAACTCAATTCAATCTTGATGTACCTTTTGATAGATGAAGGATGTCATAGTCTAAAGACTCCTTTTGCCCACACCAGTAATGTCTGATGAAGACACAATAAAAGGCATTAATTGGTGCAAAACAGGATAGAAATAAAAACTTGTGAGATTGCTGAAAGATAAAATTTGTCAAATTCGACCGTTCATGGTCATTTGAAACACTTCCGTTTATTCTCAAAGCTCGACATGTGGGTTCCTCAAGTTCCTAAGGTAATAAATTTATACCGTCGCATTAGGCATCTGTGATTTGCATCTCAAATATGAAGAAAATTATGTATTTTTGAAGAATAAATAGGAATGTTAAATGGGTCGTCTGCAATATTTGTTCTGGTCATTACAAACTTTTATCAGTTCGAAATCATGCTACTGCCAGAAGGATTGCAAAAACAATTTGGTTAGAATGGACTATACAAAATTCAATATAATATTTATTTACTAAAAAAAAATCTTTTTTTTTTCATAAGGAAAAAACGAAATTACTTTCCAAACAACCCAATAGAATTACATACATTTCTGTTACTATAAAAGTTTTCAAACCAAACTATTTGACTTCGAAGATTTATACTTTTTAATATTTAGTACATTTTAATACATTTTAAACAACACTTTATCTAACAATACATACACTATTATCCACACAAAGAAAAAGCATTTTTTACTACACTGTTAAAAAAAATGATACTCGAATATCGCGAAACTTATTTCGGTTTTGACAAACCCGTTTCCTGATATTTGTTCCAAGCGAGCATTTGTCCAAAGTGACGAAATAACTACCGTCACTTTTTCGAGTGAATGAATTTCGTCTAAAGTAAAAAAAATATATCACCATTTCATAAAAAAATTTTCCTGAAAAAAACTAATAGAGTCAACTTTTATAATAATCATATTATCGTATGCACCATGAACGACATGGACAGATAGAACAGGGAGATAAGTTACATCCATGAAAAAGGATTTGAAACCCGAATATACATGGTAACTATTCTAGTTTCGTCATTCTAGTTAACGATGAGGCTTCAAGCTGAGAAAACATTTCCGTCATATATGAGAGTTCACGTTTCGTCACAAATCACGTGATTTCGTGACAAAATGGTTCTTAAAATAAAGAAAATACTGCTCAGGGATTGCAGAATCGTCAAAAGAGAGAGTTTTATTTCTCCGAGTATATTAAAAATGAATACTTTCAAATCCATTCAATAAAAATACCTCAAATTAAATGCCGAGAAATGTTTAAATAGCTAAAATTCTTCGTTGTGTCTTTGAAACTGATTGAATTATGCCTATAAAATGACTTAACAACTTCCATGAGATTATATCGATTCATTAGATGCATTGTTTCAGATTCAAGTATCAGAAGTAATCTTACTATGCATTGCCCAGAAAAAAAAAGAACTTTAAATAACAAAATAAAATAGTGCTATAAATTCATTCATAATTCAAGAAAAGAAACTAAGAAAATATAAGCACTAAAATGCTTCTAAATGTATCATAGAAAATTGTTTAAATGATAACTGTAATAGGTATTTAATATTTATACCGATGCATGTATCACGATAAAGGTGCAAAATAAACAATTTAAAGCAGAATATAGAAGATATTCTTACCTAAAAGAAGGGGGATGCTCTTTATATCTTCGTTGCTTAAGGCTGTTTCTGGAGTTTCAACCAACAAATCACCTTTAAAAAGATAGAATTATAAATCTTAATTTATGGATCCATTTTAATTATATGAGAGCTTAAAGCTGAAAAATAAGACAAGAAATAAGATAAAACAACAAAACGTATACAGAAGATTGATGGATTTCAATAAGTCAACCTATTTGAACAGCAATATATTGCTGTTTATTGTACAATTTTTAAAAAACTTTTGACAATTATTTTGACAATTCAAATTTCCATGTTGAACAAAAACTCAGAGACTTAGGGAAAGCTAAAGAAATTCCATATGATGAAATATAAAATAGTTACATATTTTTAGGAGGTTATTCATGACTATTATTTTAAATGTTTTATTACATTTGTCATTTTATATAAATTAATAATAATATTTGCTTAGATATCTCAAAAACTATAAGTAAACTGGAAAATATTTGCAATCAAGATGTTTAATAACATTTACTTTCTCAAAATTTAATAATTACATTGGCTACCTCTTATTTTGTTAAAAATATTCGGCAAATGTTTTATATTAACATATTTAATAACATTTATGCTGTCAGAATTTTATAATTAGACTGGTTATCTCGTATTTTGCTAAAACTCTTATAATTGTCTTGTTAGACTGAATACTTTGTATAACCTGAATAATTTTATTTCTTAGCCTGAATTTTGTTAATACAGTTAAAATTGTATTAATAGAATTATATTGTTAAATATGTTTTTTTTCTTTCTATTATAATTTTCTTTCAAATTATTTCATACTTCATACTTTTAACAGTTGTTGTAATGTTTTTGCTGTACCAGCTACTTTTTATAACTGTATTTTATATATAAGTCATAATATATAATCTAATATATAATATAATCATTTTATATACAATCTAAACATAAATAACATAAAAATTTAAAAATTAATATGCTACATTTTATAGTGACGACTAAGAAACAATTTTCATGCCAAACAAAACAATTATGTTTAAAAGTTACTTTTCGCTATTTTGATTCATAGAAAAGAAAGCTAAATAAAAAGGAAATAATGCCTGAGTGTTTCTCACATACTAGGTTCGTAAAACCCAAACGACATAAACTTTAACAATGAGTAATTAGTTTCGTTATTCCCCGTTAACCTCTCTCAGGTTGCAATTCCGCAGAAAATTTAAGGACTCGAGTCATTGAGACATTCTGTAACTACACGAATAAAGAGGGAGGCCTTTAAAAGAAATATCGTCTCTTAAAAGTAACAAAGCGTGTCATTTTCAGTTAATTATCCATCGTCAAAAACCATTGGACAACTGTCAAAAGGAATGGAATCCAGCTTTAAACTCAGAAGATATTATTTCTTCTAAATGGAAAGCAACTTCAGGCAGTGTTGTGATATTTGCTTGTCTCAAATAATGACGCATTGTTAATGTCAGATTTAAATAATTGTATGTTTTGAAACGTATGTCTCTTTAAATGTATTTTGTTTTTAATAAAAAAAAAGAAAATAAATAACAGAAAACTGTTTTTATGCCAAAACTGTTTTTAAACAGATTGTTGCAAGTAAGGAATAAGGCACATCTTTGCAAAAAGATGTTAATGCGATGCTTATGTTTCGTATGGCGTTATTGTCGTAAAGTGTTTTTATGTCTTGAAAGACTAACTGTTACTTTCATAAAATGGTTTCATGCTTTTAATGATCAATTATTATCGTCAGATTTATATGATGCATGCATTTTTGTGCTTTTGATATGCCTGTTTCGATAAATTAAAATTTTATTTTAATTTATAAAAAAAATTTAAAGCTATTTTTATTTCAATTATAATTTTATTTTAATTTAATATCTATTTGATAAATGACAGATTACTTTTCTGTACATGTTTAAATTTAAACAAAAGATACCAATATTTACGTGAGTGCGAGTTATTAAATTTTATTTGTCACACACTGTTAAAAATTTTGGAACTGGAGAGTTTGCAAATGTTTTATTTTTCATTCTACACGGAATTCATACAGCCTTACTAATTTCTATCTGATCTGATTCTATTTAATTGCATTCAGCGTAAAAAAACCCTTTCTTATACATAACTACACTGTAAAAATTCCGGATCAAATTACTGTATAAAATATCGGCACTTAGGGTGCATCTTCCGTAAAATCCATTTTACCATAAAAATCATTATTACCGTAACATATTATACCGCAAAATATACTAATATTTATATAACTATATATAATATTTACAATATTTTAACAGTAATATATACATTATAGTATATGTATTATAATATTTTCGCAGTAACATTTACTTAATTTGAGTGATTCTGTTATTTTACGGTAATTATTACTGCAAAAAGTACGGTATATTAGATATTTTCTTAACGCCACATGTTCCGGTAAAAATGTATTTTTCGGTATTACGTTAATTTGATACGGAACTTTTTGCAGTGCAGTGTATTATTATTTTGCTCAACAATAACATAAAATTAGTACATTGTACCACCAAATGCGAAGCTAATTGTTCCTAGTCAATGCCAAGAAATTTTAGTACAATAATCATTCACCGTAATTTGAAGCAATTTTACCAAATGCTACATCAGCCGTTAAGAAAAAATATATTATGCTAAAAATGATTGCAAAAATTCAAAATGTTGAAAAGTATTTTGTTTCTCATTTTGACAACTCTATTCATAATCTCTAATCCCTATCTTCAAATAAAAATTAATTCCATCTATTCTATTTCAATCACCTGCTTTCTCCGACCTCAAAATTAACCTGAATTACCAACCATTCATTCATTGACTTTTATCTCTCTCTCTCTCTCTTTTTGCTATTCCACTAGAAATACGATATTGGCGTGTGGTTCTTTCTCATTTCGAACAAAAGAGACATTGCCGAATCTTTTCTCATGGGCAATATTCGCTTAGAACGCATATAAGGGAATGTTCAGGGATACGTGATCGAGAGTATTTCAGAGAGAACCCCACCAACAAAAGGATTAAATGCGCAAGCAATTGATGTTAATTATGTAGTACATCTTTTCACAGTGTAGCGTGCGTTGAAATCATCAGAATTGGAGATATTTATTTGACTGGAATAATTTGCATTCACAAATTACATACGAGAACGACACAAGTTCAATGGAAATTTGAAATAAAAATTCATTATTAACAGCACCCTTCGCTTGAAATGAATGTTTATGACCAATACCAAAGCATTTGTGAACAGTAATAAAATATGCATTAGGTTTCTGAAAGCATTAGTTTAGTCAGATAGTTAGTGATTTTCCACCAAACTGCATCTATAAGAACATATAATGTTGCGATAATATTCTCGGCTAAAGAATAAATTATTCCATAATATTGACAAATGATAGTGTTCTAGAAACAGGACAAGAAGTCTAATTTATGTTTATTTCAGAAATATATCTTCCCTTTTAACAAACTTAACGTCATATGAAATTGATCTTAAAATATTTTTCTGACATAATTTGGGTTGGGTCTCCGACAAAACGGTTCGCAAATGTCGTAAGAGGAAAGAGTGAAAAAGTGAAAGGGATTTCGCGAGTTAGTACATTTTATTACTAGCAGGGATAGCCTGGTCGGTAGGGCGCTAGGCCCATGTCCGAGAGTTCGTGGGGTACTGGATTGGAGATAGGATTGGACTTGGAGATCGATCGTTCTCTGATTCAGGTCAAAATTACGATGTGTGGATGAATGAATGGATGTATGAATGGATCCGCCCTATAAACGGGTGCGACGTACGGTGTGGCAGAAGTCGAATTCCTGGCCATAGATGGCTCCACTGAAAAACAAGAAATGCACACTCTGCCATAAATTTGCTCGGTTTCACCGCAGGCTTGCCCGTGTGGCAAGTGGCATTAGAACCAACCATAACCACTGATAAGTTGTAAAACCACTGATTATATTTAGCAATTCGTAATTTATTTAATATTTCGGTTGCCTTTCTGGAGTTACTTCAAGTAAAATGCCAATGAAATGGAAATGGCATTTTTTAAGAGAATTGTAATATTTCTAATAATAATCTATTGAATTCCATAATATTGACAAATGAAGGTGTTCTAGAAATACCTGAAACAAGACCAGAAGTCTCATTTATGTTTATTTATGTTCATTTCTGAAATATATCTTCCTTTTTAATAAACTTAGCGTCATATGAATTTGATCTTAAAACATTTTTCTGACCTAATTTTGGTTTGGTCTCTAAGAAAGCGGTTCCCAAATGGTGTTCCGAGGAACCCTAGGATTCCGTGGAAGATTGAAAGAAGTTCAGCTAATTAGTGTTTTTTTTAGCCACTGCTGAATTTTGAAACTACTGATTGTATTTAGTAATCCATAACTTATTTAACCTTTCGGTTGCCTCCATGAAGTTAATTCAAGTAAAATGTCAATGGAATAGAAATGGAATTTTTTATAAAATAAAAGTATAATATTTATAATAATAATATCTTGAACAAAAGATCAAGCATTTATAAAATATTGCATTTGTATTTCCTATGGCGCTATTCAAAGCAAAATAAAATAATTCTTTAATAAAGAAGTATGTTTCCCTAATAACCATTTTCAACAGCAGTTTACATCACAAAGTAAATCATGATTCAGCTTGTTTTTTTCATTCATGTATATATACCAAAAACAAATTCTTAACTAGACTATAAATAGAAGAAAGACAGCAAATTTAAATTTCGGAAATAAAACTTAATTTAATGATAAAGTGACGAAAAATTTTCATTTCTCAAATTAAATATTTTAAAAATATTTTAATAATAATTTACAGGTTATAACGTTCACAATTACCATAATAAGCCTTAATTATAAAGTCGGGAAGTCGTGGTGGCTCAGGGGATAGAGCTCTTGCCTCAGGGCTCAGGGGATAGAGAGTTTTTTTAAAATATATGCTAGCATATACTAATTACAATTTAAAACATTTAAATATTCTTTCAAATTAAGTTAGTTTTTATAAAATGCAGCTTGATTGATAAAGAAAAATACTAAAGATGGTTTAACATTTTTGTCTATTTAACTTAAAATATTGATAATTAAATATTTGAATTGAATATTAACAACAAAAAACAATTTTTAGTGCTATTTATATAAAAATTTCGCGAAACAAAATCACAGAAATAATTTCAGTAAAAAAAAAGTTTTATCAAACTTAAACTTTCGTACAAATTTAATAAAATAGTGCTTTCATGCTCCATCATTAAACTTAATTAATTCGAGCGTGGAATAGTTTCACCGCTTTTCTAAGTGTTCTATAGAAAAAAATTCTTCTTTTTTTTTTTTTTTTTTTTTTTTGAAAGAAGGGAAATATTTATGTAAAGGGATTTTTTTCCCCTTCGGTTCATTCCCTTGTCTAGTCAGGAACAGATGGAAGTTATTCGGGCAAGTATAATCTGGGATAACATTTAGGTTAAAAGAATTTTTCCCTTGAATTAAGTTTTTTCATGTGTTTGTGTTTTTATGCAGTGTTAGTTAAAATGAAATAACACTTTTTTGTGTCGACTGCAATAAAATTCTGTTTTTCCTTTTTTTATAACTTAAATTAAATAATAAACTTGAGTTGTTATTTACAAAACATGTTTATCCCTATAACATTTTATTCATTAAGATACGCATTTAAAGGAATTTAATTAAAGTTAAAAATAATTATCTGTAAATATTTTCTGGAAAAAAAATGTCCATGATCTGTTTAAATGATCTGATGCATAATATGTTTTTTGTATTTTTTTCAAAGGTTTTCAGGAATATATTACAAATTCAGATTACTTTGATACTTTACAGATTTAAAAATAAATAAATAAAACAAATGTGAATAGACTTTTCGTAATCAGCGATTACAGAAAGTGTTATTCTTATTTTTTTCTGAATCGCCAAAAAATGAAGTCAAATTATAAACACATTGGGAACTGCAAATTGCTGTTTGACCAAAAATAGCAGCTTGAGAAAAAAAAAGAAACTTTATTGAAATCTGCAGGTTATTAGCGTGTAAGGCGAAATAAAAATGCATTGAAACCTGTGGAACCAAATTTTGCTTTAAAGAAAAGCTGAAAGGAGGTAAAAGTGATTTTTGGAATCGACTTTATAATACTCATCTCCAATCAAACTGATTTTGAGTTTTTAATTCCCCTTACTCAATATCGATTTATAATTAGAATTTGATCTGGTTTTTTCTCGCTAAAATATTTATTTTAAATTCCTAATGCTCATACATCTTATTTACTTTTGTAAAGGATTTTAAAAATGAATATTAAGGGTGGTAATTAAGGAATACTCTGCATACATGTAAAATAACCTACTTACAAATTTTATTTCATCACAAAAGGTTGTTCTTGTTTAGAAAAATTCTTAAAATACAGTAATTTGTATAGTTGTTACGTTGCACTACTTAGGATTTACTCTCCTGTTTAATTTTTCCATTACAAATTCTCACCAGAATCGCATTATTTTTAATCTATATCCTTTATAAATTCAGTTCTTGCATATTTCGGCTTCATTTAGATATTTTTAGAGAAAAACATTGAAACAATGTTGAAAAATTTATTAAAATTAAGTCAAAAATGAAAAAAAAACTCTATTTGTTACATTGAGGAATTAACGCGCGCAAAATTCGAAACTAAATATAATTTAACAGGAGCACTCAATTAATTTTATGCGTGTTTACAAAAATCAACAGGAAACTTTGACAATCCGGCCAAAGAGAGTCGTGGTGGCTGAGGCGATAGAGCGTTCGCCTTCCTATGAGGTGAACAGGGTTCGAATCCCAGAGATGGCTGGTTGATACGCACCCGGGTCACACTGACGGGAGTGCTGACGTAAAAATATTAACCGTGGTATACGGATCATGGGTTAGAGTCCCTTTGCCGTCAGCCTATCCGTGGTAAGTTTTTGTGGTTTTCCTCTGAATGCGGAATCTCCCACAAATGCTGGTTAGTTATATCAAAAAAGTCTTCCAAGAAGGCTGGTTTGTCTCATTGCTCAATCCAGGAGTTCCCTTGTCTTTTGGATTGGGTTAGAAATTACAAGGCTATGGACTTGAGCATTAATAGTCGTAAATCCAAAATTGGGTCCGCTGTTTAATGACGTTTCTGAAATCCACCCAAAGAACTCATTTAAACTTGGTGTTGTTTTCAATACCTATTAAAAATTTACGTGAAATGTCAATTGTTTTAATAAAACGGAACAAAAACTTGGAGTTTTGTAATGAGTAAACAAGTGGAGAAAATAAATCGTGAAAAATAGTGCATAAATAATTTAGAAGGTAAAAATTACAGTGTATTGTTACAATTAATCAATTATTTAAATCTTTTCATGGAACTGTATTTTTCAAAATTTTTATATTTCCCTTAATTTTATAATAATTTGAATTTATTCTATGCAAATTGTTTACTTGATGTTTCTTAATTTAAACTTAAATATAATGAACATTATTTTTGTTTATATTATGCAAACTTTTGTTTACATTATTTATATTATGCATACTTTCCATGCTATCAGGGGTCATTACACCATCTGCATGATTTTAGGATTCCTGTGGGTAAAAGAGAAACTCAATGCGTTTTTTTTCTTCCTTTTCTCTTTATTTATTTTTGTGGAAGGGCATGTCATTAGAAATCAATGTTTATGAATTGGCTTTTCACAAAATCACGGACTGTAGGCGGTAATTTTTTTACTCCATTTTGGTTTTAGGCTTTCACTAAGTCAATCTTAAGATTTAGTATCTCTACCCTTTTACTTCTTATTTTTTGATTTAAATATCGTCTATGTCTGCAGACTGCCCTCAGATTCTGATTTTGAGCGATTTTTACAATTTTCCGTCAGATCATTTTTGAACATGCTTTAGAACGGCGGCTGTCCTTTTTTCTTAGTGTCAAAGTAGTCTTTCTTTCAAAAAAGTTCTCTTTATTTTTTTCTTTCAATTTCAATCTTTAAAATCTTTCACGTAGTGGCATTAATTTCTTTAAATAAAAATAAAAAAATAAATATTGCTGGTTAACTCATTCAGAAGTGTTACTAAACACTTGTTGATTTTTAAAACTAGTCAATGATAAAATCTACCGTTTCTGCACTAAGGCAGACAATCATGGTGAAAACTTGCATAAATATGGTAAATTTACCGTTTTTCTGGATCAATGAGAACACCGAAAATGTCAGTAATTTTAACCGAAGCACTTTATTAAGGATTTTGATAAAATTAATTATAAAATATAATTTTATAATTTGTGATAAAATTTGGTAAATGTGGTAAAATTTGATAATTTTATCATGATACTTTAGAGAATGGCATAAAAGCCATTTATTTGGTTAAATTTACTTTTCAGTTCCATATTTTTTACTAAATATGTGGTAAAAAGCACAATGATTTTGAAAACCAGAATTTCCGGTGAACCATTACCATATGAATGGAAAAATTACCAAATGAATATTTTAAATACCTTATGGTTATTATCAATATTAATAACTTAGCAACCAACCACACATTTTACTGTTAAACTACGCGTTCAGCACTAAGCAATTTCAAAGTTTAAGTAAGAAAAAAAAATTTGAAATTGATGAATTAATTTTAATTCCTTAAAAACATTGACAACCCATCTACATTTGCGTCTCAAATTTTAATTGCAGCCTATAATTTTCAATTTTGTTTTATAAATTTTGCGATTAAAGCAAACCAAGAGTCGCGATAGCTCAGGAGATGCAGCATTCGCCTATTAATGAGATGACCTATGGTATGAAACCTATCTGTGGCTGATTGATTTGAATTCTGCTCCCGACTCGCACCGACCACAGTGACGCAAAATATCCTCAGGGGTAGATATCATCCTGGATAAGAATCTCTTTACCATCTGACTGTGAGAGATTTTGTGGTCTCCCCCTCCATGTAACGTAAATATTGAGAAGTCCCCCACGAAAGACTCAATGCTTGGTCTTTCGTCTTCTGGGTTGGGATCAAAATTACAAGTTTACGGAGTTAAACATTGATTGACGTATACTCCGAAATGGAGCAGCTGTTCAACACCGGTTATGAAATTAAAAAAGAATTAAAACAAACCAGAAGAAATGCAGAAAAAAGTATATTTGAATTAGAACAGTTCTTGCAGAATTTTGATTTTAATAATGCCAAAAATAAATAATAAATAAAAAAAAATCGAAGCAAAAAAACTGACAAAAAATCTTAATATCTAATTTGTCATCTACCAGACTTGGGAAAACTTTGAACCATCTTCACCATAATTAAATTCCTACTGATGATGAAAACTCTGCCAAGTTATCGAAACCATTTGACATACAAATTTCTACGGTTTCACATAGAATTACTGCATTTCCTAAGTTTCTTTGTGACAATTAGTTTGCATATATTACGGAAATATACTGCGGATGAGTTTGTTCGTGTCTGGAAAAGTTAACTTAACTATAACAAGGAGAAGGAATTAAAATACTTTGAAAGTGAATATGCCTATATCTACATAAGCGTAACATAATAAATATAGAATCCCTTAATTAAATTATTTTACTTTTGAAGTCGTCTTAGAATAATTATGAAATAGTTAATGAAATATATCTATATTTTAATTTGAAATCTAATGTTGGAGAAATATAGCAATGGTACTTTGTGTATGGGAGTACAGTGCACAAAATAAAAAATGGGCCACTTTAAATAACTTTTGATCTAATGATTGGATCGCTCTAGGACTTAATCTTAATGTTTCGAGGAGGGGATTTCAAATATGCTAATTAAAAAATGGAGTCGATGTTTTAAATTACGAAATAAGACCCAAAAACGCACATTCTCTGAATAAACATACCTTGTTTTCAACGGATTCAGATTTCCGACCCCCAAAATATGGGGAAAGCAGCAATCTGCGAAATAAGGTCCCAAAGTTTGGACCCCTTAATGTTAATTTTACTTTTTCCGTATTTCACTATATCTCGAGAACTTTTTAAAAGAATTGAAAACTTTTAACACCCGATTATGAAACTCATTTATCCAAAGATAACTCTACGCAAAATTAAAAGAAAGTACGTTTTTGTGTTTGATTACGTGACTTAAAATACTAATACTTATTAATAAGTACTTATTAATAAGTACTTATTAATAAGTACTTATTAATTAGCATATTTGAAGTTATCCCTTCGAGTCATTAAGATTGAATCCAAGAACGTAGAGATCCGATCATTAGATCGAAAATTATTTAGGGTGGTCCGTTTTTCATTTTGCGCACTGTATGTACTAAGTGTCATTTACCAATCACATTAATACTTTTTCAAAACATTATTCCACTAGAAGATATTTAAGAAGAAATGTTTTTGTAAAATTAATTTCAGATTAAGGGGACTAGGTGAATTTTATTTCATCCAGAAAGCTTCAATGTAAAAAGTTTTTCTATATTACACAACTTAAATAATATTTAACTTGGGATTCTGAATTCCTTTCATAGGAATTTAAAATTTTCAAATACATATTTAAGTGCAAATTATTTTATTTAAATAATGCGAAGAATTTTTACAATTTAATTTTCTTCAGAGCTAACATTTGAAGAAAATAATGAATATGACGATTTGCGCGCAAATTAAAAGTCATGAAAGTCATGCTGATGACTATAAATAACTTTGAATACGCAGTTAAGTACGTTTTTTTAAACCATACTTACTCAAAGAAATTGAAAAATACAAAGTTATTTTTTAAATTTATAAAAAAAATTTTTTATTTTGTTGAAAGGAATAAATAAAATGCTTACTAATATGTGCTAGCATGAATTTAAATAACATGCTATACTGAAACAAATTACTTAGTTTTAATTCAATATATTTATTAGAAGTCGAGAAATTTTGCTTAGACAATGAATGCAATTTGAATTGAGGACAACCTATTTAAAGGCAAAATTTTGACTTAATTACTTAAAAAATAATTCAAAATTTTGATAGGAAAACTGTACTAGAAAGAAAATGAGCAAATTTTTATATAGGTCAGTGCAATCATTTCATATTTTTTAAGCAGTGTCAAAGAATTTCCTTGGATCATTTTAAATTCATTTAATTAATAGAACCACAAGCAGTTGCAAGACACTGTACACTCACTGTTTATGATCCTGCGCCGCAAATAGTTTATCCCAACTACGTTATTATCTCAAATAGTTGTACGCCATGGTCCCTACTTTGAAGCCAATAGATTTTGGATCTACGTTGAGAAGTATCTTATTACAGTTAGCTTCAATTGTATTTTGAAATCAACTTTTGATTCAATTAAAATTTAATAGTTACAGACACTTTGAAGTAGAAGTCAGTGCTAGATTATAACATATCTAAATAAATGTCTCGCAGAATTTAAATCTCAAATACCAATAACTTTACCAAATTTAGTTGTTTTGAAAAAAATGTCCTATTTGTAAAATAAAGTTATATTGCTGTTATTCATTTGTTTCGTAAAACAGAATTTTACTGCATTTGTATAATTGTCTTCAAAACAAAATTTTCTGATAATTAAATAGTTATTTGTAGAGCAGAATTGTACAGCAACTGAATAATTGGTACAATTGGGGTAAAACGGAATTGCTTTGCAAATGTGTAAATGATCGAATAATATTTATATTACAGTTGTACTGCTGTTTGCGAAATATGATTTATTGTATTACATATTCTCATATACGAGAACCTTCAGCGCCCTTTGCGCATGTGTCAGGGTTGTTATTAATTTATCAAAATAGGGTGGAGTCATAAGTAAAGATGATGGGTTGTCTTCTTAGTTGTGTACTGCTCCTAAAATACACGTATCATGGTTCACTCCATTATAGTATGGTCTTATGGTTTACTCCTTTAATGGTTCAGTCCCTTTTGTAGAATCGTCCTGGAATGGTATATGTTGTTCTCGGGAACGAAAAATATTTTTAGAAATGTTTGTAAATGTATTTTCTTTCTGTATAATCTAAAAATTGCAAATTTATTGATAAATCGCAAGAAAATTTTTACAAATGCACTTGCATTTAAACTATGAGAGATATCCGAAATGCTCTAACAAACTCATTAGCAGATCCATTTAAAGAGATTAAAATCAAGTGAAATTGGTGTCAATGCACGCAAAAGTTTTATCTGAGTTAAATCATCGCCTATGTTACGTTAAACATCTAATCTATATAATTCTCTTACGTGGCTCCCAAATTTTGGCTGTATTTCTTTTCTGCCGGTGGCAACGTTTGCTTTGTTTTGAAAACACCAAAGCATTCTGCCTTTTAATAATGTGCTTCTGATCTAATATATATAATTCTCTTACGTGGCTCCCAAATTTTGGCTGAAGTACTTTGTACAACTAAATAAGATTCTTTTCACAACAGTTAAATATTTACTTTATTTTCTTCATTCATAGATAAAACAGTCGGCAAAGAATTCTGTTAGGTTAAAAAACATTTCGCTAAAAAAAATGACGAGTTCTAAAAGAAATAAAAATAAACAACTTAAAAAATAAAAATGCTGTTGCCAGCCATTGAATTTTCTGAAAGTTAACTTAGCAACATAAATCAAAATGACATAGAAGCGCAACTAGATCAAAATTATGATACCTGAGCGCTTGACGTAACAAATCCTTCAATTCTAAAAGTGTTGTATCGCCAAATGCCCAAATTAACAATTGCGTTCTTAAAGAAATTCTATAAAAAGTTTTAAATAAACAACCTACTTCTACAACTGCTTTTTGAAGAACTTGGCTCATTGATTAAAAATATTGTTTTAATTTTACAGTACTAACTTTACTTCTACTTTCATTATTGCTACGACCCTCTTTCATTACATTTTACAACTTCATGCTAAATTTGAGGACTTCAAGTTGTTTTATGGTTGAATACTGACATTTAGAAATGTGTACATAAAAAAATAATATTTAGAGGTTAAGAGTTGCCTCAGAAAAATTTGAATTGTTGACATTGAACTTAACAATGGAAACAATCGTTTTTGTGAAAAATTGAATTGTATTGTTGACATCAAAACTAAAAATATTGTGTTTCAACTTAACAATACTACCTTAATTTATACTTTAGAATTGCCTCGGAGAAATTAGAATTGTTAGCAATGACTTAAACAAAAAGTTTTATTTTAACTGACAAATACTATATTATAATTTTAACTTTTTCTATGACTATACTCATTTTCTTACTCTTTTCTTTGTTTTTTATACATTTTATTTTTTTGTGATAAAATAAAATGTATAAAAAAACTGCTTCTGAACACTGATGAAAACACAAAATGATGGGCTTCATCAACAATCAAAAATATATACATTTCTTTTACAAGTTCCATATTATTAAGGTGGCGCCCTTCAGAGAATTAAAAATACAAAATTATCTTCATCAAAGCTGATGCTTTACATCCGGCGTTCAATGGCAGACTACTATTTCATATTGTTTTACAACACATGGCTTTAGCCCTCTGGTGGGAAAGACTTTGAAACAAAACTTACAACAGTTACTTTTCTCAACAACTGAAATTTAGAATAGTGTGATTAAGAAAAATATGTGAACTGTTTGCAATTTCAAATTAACATTGAAATGTACAGGTTTAGAATTTTCTACAGTGAAAAGTTTTCGGAACTTCAGTATTCAAAAAAGAATACAAAAACTAGACGTTAAGAACGTATCCAATGAGCGAGCAAAGCGAGCGTTGGATTGCGAAGCAATCCGGAATGAACTGTGAAAGCAGTTCCGGGGGTTTGTGAGCGCCAGCGAGCAGGGGGCGAAGCCTCCTAGTTTATCTATATTTCCTAAAGTTCAATTTGCATTCAATTGTTAAAAATAACTTTATATAACACAAAAAAACATAATGGTCTAACACAGTTTTCCATTGTTGTCGGCGCATTGTTATAGGCTGCAAAATTACGTGGCAGGATCCAGTTTTCCCTCATTCATTTCCATATTGTTTCGGCCGTCATCAGCATACAATTAATAAAAGTTAAAAACATATTGCTTTTCTATAAATATTATTATATCTTTAATTTTAAGGTATTTTCCTGTGCATATATGTTGAGTGAATAATTTAAACTTATGTAAAAAAAAAACTGTTTTCTGACAAGAAACAATTACTGCGAAGTAATCATCGGAGTTGGTGAGTGGCAGTGTACAGGGTGCTTAGCCCTCTAGTATATTCTAAAGATGTAACAAAGAAATTTTGGGTGTTATAATAATAAAAGTTAATTTCCTTTTTTGTCAAAATCTAGTTAATTATTGACAATGATATTCAGAACTGCATAATAAGATAATAATAAATAAAACTGTAGATAAAACAACAATTAGTTTTAGATTCAATAAAAATATTATTAATTTGCATATCTCATCGAATTTAAAAAATCAAAGGACTGAAAGATAATCTTTAAAAATGAATACTTTCTTTAGTTCAAAAGAAATGCAAGAATCTAACCGATTAAAAAATTAAGGTAGAATTCATTGATTAGAGTAAAAATTTCGAAGCAAAAAAATATATAATAAAATCGAAGCTATAGCTTTTCTCAATGCTTCAACAAGCAGAAACTTTTGCTAGAATTCTATCACAAATCCCATCGATTCAAACTATCTAAAAGTATCACCATCGATACTTCTTTTTTGTACTTTTTACTTTGCAGTGATGTTAGAGACACCTGGAAATGGAGAAATTGGTTAGAACTAGCGACCATAGATTGCGTCGAATCGAATCTATATTTATAAAAAGAAGTAATAAAAATTTCCTCACTTCGACCATTGAGGGAGGAAATATTACATTGATAAAATTTTGCTCAGTGAAAATGATAAGAATGAGAAGAGGAAAATATTTTTTTAAAAAAAAAGGTATGGGCAGGAAGAAAGAAAAAAACTTGAATGAGTTTTTCTCCAAAGATGTTTTCACAAAAGATATTTTTCGAAGCTTTTAGAATTGCACTTGAAGCAAGAAAAATTTCAATACACTCGAAAAGAAATGACTTTCCCTTTATTGTGTCCCTAAAAATACTTTTTCTATCTACCACTATATATATATATCTATATATATAAAAATCTCTTGTCACAGTTTTAGTGGTTAAACTCCTCCTAAACGGCTGGATCGATTTTGATGAAATTTTATATGTATATTCAGTAGGTATGAGAATAGGTTTATAACTAATTTTTTTTTCATTTTTTGGACAGATTTAACGTATATTTTAAATATATCTTTATTTAAACATATTCCAATCCAAACTAGACATAGAAACCTGATAAATCAAAAAGTAATATTCACGCACGTTGCAACAATTCACTTTAAACTCTAATACTTATGCTCGCCCTTAAAAGAAGAGCATCAAATATATTTGCAAGTATGTGAATAAAGGCAGTGATATGGCAGTATTTCGAGTTGAAAATACCAATGTGACCGCTTTTCCAGTGAATAACAACGACGAAATAACGCTCTACCAAATTGGCCGGTACATCAGCTCCAATAAAGCTGTTTGTCGCAACTTTGGATTCCCTATTCATGATCCTACCGTTAGTCATTTAGCCGTCCATCTTGAAAACGGTCAGCGCGTATATTTCACGAACGAGACAGCGATTGACAGAGCTATAAATCCACCAAGAACTACACTCACCGAATTTTTTTGAATTGTGTAATCGTGCGGATGCGTTTGATGCCTTTGCACAGACATTACTTTACTCAGAAGTACCACACTATTTCATATGGTCTCAAACAAAAAAATGGATACCCCGCAAGCAAGGCACACCGGTTGAAGCATGTCCCGGTTTATTCAAATCAAACGCCTTGGGGAAAGTATTTACAGTCAATCCAAGGCAGACTGAGTGCTTTTATCTTCGAATGTTGTTGGTTAATGTCACCGGCTCATTGTCATTTCAAGATATACGTAAAGTCGATGGGCATCAGCATCCAACGTATAAAGATGCATGCCTTGCACTCGGCTTGCTGGAAGACGACAACCAGGTAGAATTTTATTTCTTTATTTCAATTAGTAGCAAAATGTATGCTTTCTATATATTCCTTGCATTTATAAACTTAATTTATTATCTTTTTGATCCACTACTATTTTTAAAAAAAATTAAGCATATATATTAATATGTAATACTATTGTAGAAGTACGCATAAGCTTGATTAAATACAGCGAATATTTCTGTCTAAAATTATAATTTAAATTCCGCTTAACTACCGCAGGGTAAAATCATCCTCAAAAGGATTAAAAGTTGGCAGGTTTGCAATAAGCAGTATCTCACTTCTCACGCAGTTTTCGGAAAAATTTCGGCCATTATTATTGTTTGTACATCGAACGCCGTTGTGACGTTTACAATTATCATTTCCGTGTAATTATTATTAATTTGCAGTGCTGTAAATATTAATAATAATTATTAATATTAAGAGTATTTCTACTGTATTATTCTGAAGGAAAAATATTGTGAAAGGTAGGTTAAGTAATAAAAGATAAATAAACACATTACTACTATGCTGTTTTTCATCATACGTTTACAAATATCATTTTACTATTTAAGTGTTATTCTCAAGTAAATTTTTATTAATTTATTAATCTGCAGAGCTGTTATTATTCATTCCTATTTTATAAATAATTGATACAATTTTTGATTTTAAGAGTAATTCTGCTCTGTTATTTCAAAAGAGAAATATCATGAAAAGTATGTTAAATTAAAAAAGTGTGTGTGTACTTATGTATATGCGTTAGAAGTTATACTTTTTTGGCGTATGGAAAAAAATTTAAAATAATAAAAATGCTGTAATGATCAAATATAAATATTAAAATCAATCAAAAAGGTATTATTTAAGTAAAAATATATATTTTTAATTAATTTCATTCTATGGCTAACTTTATCCTGTCGTTTTCTGCGCGCGCAGCTCACAATGTTTACTCTCATCCAAACGCTCCAAAAGAATTATAACTTAAATTAAATATAAATAAATACATAATACTTTTTTTCATCATTAAGTAATTTAATTTTTTTTAACAGCAAACAATGCCAAAACGACGTAGAGGGGCTTCTTTGCGCCGTAAAACATGTCAAGCTACATTCATGCAGAATGCAAGAGCCGAAAGAAACGCAGAACAAATCCAGCAAGACAATACTGATGCACATGAGAGCATGGCACGATTGCATCAAGTAGAATCAGAAGATGCACGAGCTGACCGAAATGAAGAAAGAAGATTGGAACAAAGACGATCGCGCCGACTCACATTTAACAGACTAAGAGTAAATGAACAACAACGCCAACAGGCACATCGATCTTTTAACTCTCAGTCTTTCCTGCGCCTAGCATTCGAGTATGAGCCTAATGTTGAATATTATGCTCATTCAAAAGTCATAATTGGTGTTATGGACAAGGAATGCCTGCATTGCAATGCTCTTAAGTTCAAAAATGAGCCAGCCGGGATGTGTTGCTCATCAGGAAAGGTACAACTACATGTAATTGATACACCACCTGAACCATTAAAGGGTTTACTGTTTGGCACGAATCCAGATTCAAATGTGTTCCTGAAATCAATTCGGACATTCAATTCCTGTTTTCAAATGACATCATTCGGAGCAACAGAAATAGTTAAAAATAATACGGTATATGGTCAACAATTCAATTTGTTAAGAATTGCCACGAGGCGGCGCTCATATCATATAACACATTATTATTCAGTTGCCATTCAACTCTAGAACAGAGAACATCTCTGTTACTCAAAATGATCTTGTCAATTTTATGTTATTAAGTTTGTAAATAAATGTTTATGTTTGTTACAGTCCGCTACTTTATAGCTCAATATATCACGAACACTTAACAAAAAGTGGTCATCGCCGAGCACGAAGACAAACCGAACGCTTGTGAAAATTGAGTACGAAATCGAAACGAACAATGGCTTTGGAGCAAATAACAGTATTTAACCGAAAGCGGGGTTATATACGAGGACAATTGACAAGGATTGAAAATGCACTTCAGCAAAATACTGATTTACCTGTAGACAATACGGACATCACTCAAAAATTATCAACTTTGGATAAACTTAGAACAAAGTTAGAGGATCTACGCAGCGAATGCTATTCTACTTTGTCGGATGAGGATTTGCCAGATTTTGAAGAAAGTTTAGATGGGCTGCAAATTGACCTCGAAACATGCGAGGTAAGCTTTCAAAAACTTTTAAATCCAAATTCTAATTCAAATGAAAATAGTTCGTCCTCTGGTAACTGTAAACTAAAATTACCGTCAATTAATCTTCCCGAATTTTCAGGTTTATATGTTGAATGGTTGTCATTCAAAACGCAATTTATGTCTTTAATTGACGATAACAAACAGTTGTCAGAACAACAAAAATTGTTTTACCTTCAGTCGGCACTTAAGGGTAACGCTAAACAATTAATTACGGTAAATGATACGTACAACAGTTTATTCGAAGCATTGAAAAAACGATTTGAAAATACACGGTTGCTAATTATGAGTCATATTGGTGAAATATTTAATTTTTCTAAAGTTAAATATGAATCTGCGTCTAGTTTAAGACAGATGCTCGATAAAATTGAAAGTAATTTGCGATCATTAAAACAACTAGAATTAGAAACGAACCCTCTTTGCGAAGCAATATTAATTTATATAATTATTCAAAGAATTGATATTGACTCACGTAAATTATACGAAATGGAATTGGGTTCGGAATTACCGAGTTGGGAAAAATTTACGGAATTCTTAACTAAAAGATGTCAAGCACTAGAAAATGTAAACAGAAATTCAGGCGAATTTAAACGGGAACCAACCCCGAAATTCAAAACTCTAATGGTGAAAAACGAAAACAAAAATAATTGTTTATTAGGATGCATGGAATCCCACCCTATTTTCAGATGTAAAAAGTTTATCGATTCTAACGCAGATGATAGATTAAAATGTGTTGTAAGGAATAAATTATGCTTTAATTGTCTCGGATTTCACACTATGTCTAAATGTAAGAAAATTCATTTAAAATGTAAATCTTGTAACAAGAATCATAGTACAATGTTACACGGAGCGAACTTTTTCTTCGATAGACAAAATCAAAACAAAAATACGAGTGTGGCGCCAATGAGCAGGGAAGAAAGAAATAATTCAGTTTCGGAACAAGAAGTTACGCAATCACAAATGCAAAATGAAATTAATAACAAACCGCAAGAGGCACCATGTTTATATTCTTTTAATGTAAATAAAAACGTTCTTCTTTCTACAGTGAAAGTTAAAATATTGCAATCGAACGGAAAATATTTGCATTTGACAGGGCTATGCGATTCTGGAAGTATGAAATCTCTTATTACTGAAGAGGCAGCTAATTTATTGGGTTTAAAAAGATCGCGTTGTAGGTCAAATTTAATTGGATTGAAAAATACAGTATTTCCGATCACTGAGAAGATTTATTCGCGTATAAGTAATGATGAGGAATCATTTAGTAAGGAACTCGAATTGTTAATTTTGCCAGAAATAGCCGGAAATGTTCCTTCGGAAGAAATAAATATTTCTAATTTGAATTTACCCGAAAACGTTAAGTACGCTAATCCTAATTTTTATTTACCGCAAAAAATATCGATTCTTTTAGGAGGAGACGTATTTTATGAATTGTTAAAAGGAAATCAAATTCGATTAAGGGGTAATTCTATTATTTTAATTGAAACAGTTTTCGGGTGGATGGTTACAGGTTCGATCCCCTCTACACACCCACATGATTCCAAATGTTATTTCATACAGGACAATGTTGATGAAGGGTTAAATAAATTTTGGGAATTAGAGTCAATTGGGATAGTTCCAAATGATAATACAGATGAGGAAAGTACTGCTTTAGCTCTCTTTAAAAATTCTGTAGATTACAAAGAAGGGAGGTATCAAGTTGGGCTACCATGGAAACATGATTTTAGGGAATTAAACGATAACTTAACTGTAGCCAGAGGACGGCTAGATCATTTGATTAGAAAATTTGAGAGACGCTCAGAACTGTATGAAGATTATCGTGAAATTCTGAAAGACTATGAAAATCAAGGCATCATAGAGAAGGTCCCAAAAGACAAAGTACAAACAGATAAACCGCTATTTTATCTACCATTTTCCATGGTTTACAGAGAATCAGTCAGTTCTAGTAAACGAATAGTTTTTGATGCCAGCTCACATGAAGAAGGTGAACTTTCCTTAAATGACTGTTTATACGCAGGACTTAGCCTAAACCCCCTGATATTTAACATGCTCATATTTTTTCGTTTGAATGCTGTGGTGATCTTGGCAGATATCGAAAAAGCGTTCCTTCAAATATTGTTGAATGAGACAGATCGAAATGCAGTGAGATTTCTTTTTCCAAGTTCGAACCCGGCCATAAGTGAGCAGTATGACATAAATATTTTTAGATTTTGCAGAGTTCTTTTTGGTGTCAACGCTAGTCCCTTCTTGCTTTCTGCCACAATTAAGGAACATATCAAAAAATATCAAGAGTTGCATCCCGCTACGACGAATATGCTCAATGAATGTCTATATGTCGACGACTTCATAGGAGCTCTCGACGACGTGAAATCTGCCTTTCAGATGTCGGACGAAGCCAAGAAAATTATGGCAGAAGCAAGCATGAATCTGTGTAAATGGAGTTCAAACAGCAAGGAACTGGTACAATTATGGAAGGATTGCGGGTTCGAAACCCACCCCATTCATTCGGAAGCCAATCCTATAGCCAATTTACACAAAGTTCTAGGACTGCCATGGCATGTGCATGAAGACTACATCTCTGTAGAACTGAAAGACTTGCTTAAATTCGATGGAAAAGAAAGCATTACTAAAAGAATTGTTTTAAGAACTATCGGAAAACTGTTCGACATATTGGGTTTTCTTAGTCCGTACACAATAAGACTCAAGTGTTTACTCCAAGACTTGTGGCTTAGAAAGTGTCCGTGGGATACGGAACTTCCACCGGACATTCGCCAACAATTTATTCAGTGGAGGTCTGAATTATCGGTCTTTTCAAAATTACAAGTTCCTAGAATGATTCTAGACTCCAGTCTAGATGATGCCAAGGTACTTCAAATTCATGTATTTTCGGATGCCAGCCAAAGAGCATACGGAACAGCAGTGTACCTTAGAGTGAAGTACAGTGACAAAATCACAGTTTATCTTATAGCATCAAAGAGTCGTGTTGCTCCATTAAAGAAACTGACTCTTCCAAAACTAGAACTAATGGGTGCATTACTTGCAACCAGACTCGCAAAAGAAATAGAACAGATTGTAAAACGAAAAGGATCCCCCACAGTTCATTTTTGGACAGATTCCCAGATCGCATTGTTCTGGATCAAAGGACCTCATCATAAATGGAAACAGTTTGTTTCCAATCGAGTGAAAGAGATTCAAGCCCTTAGCAATCCTGAATCTTGGTCACACGTTCCCGGTAAACTTAACATTGCTGACATTCTTACGAGAGGAGTTAGTGCAGAAGTTCTTCTGAAAAATGAGGCCTGGTGGTCAGGTCCCGAGTTTTTAAGAAAAGATGAGATTTCAGTGTTTGAGTGCTCTAATTCCATTGCTGAAAACTCTTACCTTTCAGAGTTAAAAAAAGGTTCCTCTGTTGAAGAGGATATGTGTTTTGCTTTAACTAATCAAAATGTTATGTTTTATAATTACCTACTTAAAATTACCAATAATTTTTCTAAACTTGTTCGTATAGTTTCATATATTTTTAGATTTATCTATAACTGTAAAAATCCAAAGAACAAGGCAGGTAGGTATTTAGATTCTGAAGAATTGAACAAATCCGAAACTTTTCTCTTAAAATTTGCCCAAAGTGAATATTTTGAAGAATTGAATGCTTTAATGAAAGGTGAGAATGTGAAAGGTAAAAGTAAATTGTCTTCTCTTAATTGTTTTATTGATAAAAAGGGCCTTATACGTGTTGGAGGTCGAATTGTAAATTCAAGTGTTAATGATTATACTAAACATCCAATTGTCCTTCCAGCAAAACATCCCTTAACCTATATGATTGTATATTATTTTCATTTGAAATATTTACATGTCGGAGCACAAACTTTGTTGTACTTAATACGTCAAAAATATTGGCCTGTGAACGGCAGAAATTTGTGCAGGTTGGTAATACACAATTGTGTTACGTGCACAAAAAACAAACCAGTTTTAGAGCAACAATTAATGGGTCAGTTACCTAAAGAACGAATCGATCCTTCTCCTCCATTTACCATAACAGGTATTGATTTTTGTGGACCATTTTATATAAAATTTAAAGGACAAAGGAAAGGTGTTTTAAATAAGATATATGTTGCAATTTATGTATGTTTCTGTACTAAATCAATACATTTAGATTTTGTAAGTGACTTAACATCAACAGGATTTATAGCTAGCTTGAAAAGATTTTTTTCTAGGAGAGGTAAGGCCTCTAAAATTTTCACTGACAATGGACGAAATTTCGTGGGTGCAGACGCTGAACTGAAACGGCTTTTCAAAATTATTAATTCACCCGATGAACCTTTGGCTCAATATTTTGCCGAGGAAAAAATTGATTGGCATTATAACCCCCCAAGATCACCAAATTTTGGAGGATTATATGAAGCCGGCGTTAAATCTTTTAAATTCCATCTAAAACGGATAGCGGGAAACTCCAATTTTACTTTGGAAGAATTCATTACAGTTTTAGCAGAGATTGAAGGAGTATTAAACTCCAGGCCATTGACTCCATTGTCAGCTGATTTCGAAAACTTTGATACCCTAACACCTGGGCATTTTCTTATTGGGAGACCCATCACTTCCATTACAGAACCCCAACTTGCAGATATCAATGAAAATAGACTCAGTAAATGGGAAAAGATTTCTAAAATTTCTCAAAAAATTTGGAGACTTTGGAAGAGAGATTATTTAAGTAATCTCCAAGAACGCCACAAATGGCAGTTCAGTAAAGATAATGTTAAAATTGGAACTTTAGTGTTGGTGAAAGAAGAGAATTTACCAGCAACTAAATGGTTAACAGGAAGAATTGAGGAAATATTTAAGGGAAGTGATGGGAAGGTAAGAGTTGTAAATATACGTTTGCCACAAGGCAATATACTTAAAAGATCAGTACGCAACATTTGTATTTTACCTATATATTAATTCTTGTGTTAAAATTTTCATTATAATTGTAAAGTTGAAATTACGTGAATGTATATTTGATGTTTTGTATGAATATTGTCAATTTTTCATTTTATTTTATTATGTAATAAGCATTGTAATTAATAATGATTGGATTTAAACATCCAATCGGCGGGGAGTGTTAAGAATTGCCACGAGGCGGCGCTCATATCATATAACACATTATTATTCAGTTGCCATTCAACTCTAGAACAGAGAACATCTCTGTTACTCAAAATGATCTTGTCAATTTTATGTTATTAAGTTTGTAAATAAATGTTTATGTTTGTTACAGTCCGCTACTTTATAGCTCAATATATCACGAACACTTAACACAATTCAACATTTAAAGTCAAAGGTCAAATTTATCACAAAGTGGACTCATTGCTGCCAATGCCAAACGAAGCGCATAAATGTTTGCAAATCTATTTCATGGGCGGCAAAGATGCGCGCGTAGACGCACGTTGTGAATACAATCACCTCAATTCATTTTTTGCCAAACGCATCGTTGGTGAGCTGGACGCTCTATTGAATGAGCACAATGAATTATTGAAAATATTCAAATCACACTTGCCTAAATTACAAAGTGATCATCACGCTATTGTCATCAGCCCTGATAAAACACCTGTTGGAGAGCATATTCGTAGATTCAATGCACCTGTTGTTGACGACGTTGCTGGAATCATGGTTGGCGATCGAACAACTGCACGACAAATCGTGATTCGTAGAAGAAATAATAATCTCCAGTTCATTGCTGAAACACACCGTTCATATGACGCTCTCGAATATCCGCTAATTTTTTGGAAGGGACAAGATGGATATTGCGTAAATATTAAACAATGTGATCCCGCAACAGGTACTTCATTCATTGTGGACTTGAACATTACAAATTAACAAAGAACTACGATACTTGCGATATAATGTACAACAGCTGCGTGCTGAAGAATACATTCACTTGCGAGACGCTATTGTCAGCAGCGCCGATGCCGCCGAAATTGGTAACTCGGTCATTCTACCATCATCGTATATAGGCAGTCCACGTCATATGCAAGAATATATCCTGGATGCTCTGGCTTACGTGCGCGAGTACGGACGACCGTGTTTGTTTATCACGTTCACGTGTAATCCTAAATGGCCAGAGATTACATCATTGCTTTTTCCCGGCCAAAATGCAATACATCGTCATGACATTACAGCACGTGTATTCAGACAAAAGTTAAAGTCTTTAATAAGTTTCATTACGAAATTACAAGTATTTGGTCCTACACGTTGCTGGATGTATTCGGTTGAATGGCAAAAGAGGGGATTACCTCATGCGCACATTTTGATTTGGTTAATCAACAAAATACGTCCTGAAGAAATCGATAGTGTAATTTCTGCGGAAATTCCAAATCCGTCTACTGATCAATTGCTGTTTGATATTGTTACAGTTAACATGATTCATGGCCCATGCGGCAATTTTAATCGTTTATCGCCGTGTATGGCAAATGGAAAATGTACCAAAGGGTTTCCTAAAAATTTCACTAATGATACGATCACAAATGTTGACGGATATCCAATATATCGTCGAAGAAATTCCGATAATGGCGGACAATAGTTTATTAAAAATATCAGCAACATCGACATTGACATTGACAATCGTTGGGTGGTGCCTTATTCACCTCTACTGAGCAAAGCATTCCAAGCTCATATTAATGTAGAGTTTTGTAGTTCAGTGAAGAGCATCAAATATATTTGCAAGTATGTGATAAAAGGCAGTGATATGGCAGTATTTCGAGTTGAAAATAGCAATGTGACTGCCCCTCCAGTGAATAACAACGATGAAATAACGCTGTACCAAATTGGCCGGTACATCAGCTCCAATGAAGCAGTTTGGCGTATCTTTGGTTTCCCAATTCATGAACGGGATCCAACCGTTATTCATTTAGCCGTCCATCTTGAAAACGGTCAGCGCGTATATTTCACGAACGATACAGCGATTGACAGAGCTATAAATCCACCAAAATCTACACTCACCGAATTTTTTGAATTGTGTAATCGTGCTGATGCTTTTGGTGCTTTTGCACGGACATTACTTTACTCAGAAGTACCACACTATTTCATATGGTCTCAAACAAAAAAATGGATACCCCGCAAGCAAGGCACACCGGTTGAAGCATGTCCCGGTTTATTCAAATCAAACGCCTTGGGGAGAGTATTTACAGTCAATCCAAGGCAGACTGAGTGCTTTTATCTTCGACTGTTGTTGGTTAATGTCACCGGCTCATTGTCATTTCGCGATATACGTAAAGTCGATGGGCATCAGCATCCAACGTATAAAGATGCATGTCTTGCACTCGGCTTGCTGGAAGATGACAACCAGTGGGAATGTATGCTTGCTGAAGCAGCATTGAACTGTACTGCTAAGCAAATTCGTGTACTATTCGCTATAGTATTAACTACATGTTTCCCGGGCAGAATAGAAACTTTATGGGATAATCACAAAGATTCGATGACTGATGATATACTGTATCACCATCGCACACGTTGTAACGATCTTACGATAGCATTCAGCGATGCTATGTACAATGAAGCACTGATTGCTATTGAGCATCTTTGCATTACTATTGCCAACTTGCCTCTCAGTCATTTCGGTATGCTTTCGCCAAATCGAAGTGCATCTGATTTTTTAAACAATGACATGAATCGTGAACTTCATTACAATACAGTAGAAATGGCAGCTATTGTGACTCGCAATGTTCCACTGATGAATGAGGAACAAAGGAACATATATGACCGCATTATGCTCGCAGTTTCGGCAGGTCAAGGTGGATTTTTTTTGGAAGCACCAGGTGGAACTGGCAAAACATTTATTATTTCGCTAATTCTCGCTGAAATACGATCAAATAATGGCATCGCGTTGGCCGTTGCATCATCTGGCATTGCGGCAACTTTATTGGATGGAGGCAGAACAGCTCATGCAGTATTTAAGCTGCCACTAAATATTCAAAACAACCCGGACGCAGCGTGCAGCATAAAAAAGCAATCGTCTATGGCCACAGTGTTGAAACACTGTAAAATTATCATCTGGGATGAATGCACAATGGCACACAAACATTCGCTTGAGGCGTTGAATAGGACATTGAAAGATATAAAGAACAATGACAAATTATTTGGCGGCACTCTGCTACTCCTTTCAGGTGATTTCAGGCAAACACTTCCCGTCATTCCGCGTTCAACGTACGCTGATGAGATCAATGCTTGCTTGAAATCATCTCCACTGTGGTATAATGTTAAAAAAGTTCAACTAACAGTAAATATGCGAGTCCAAATGCTTCAGGATCCATCTGCTGAAACATTCTCAAAACAATTGCTAGATATCGGTGATGGAAAAGTTACCAAGGATGAGACAGGATGCATAAAATTACCGGAGGATTTCTGCACAATCATTGATTCAAAAGATGCTCTCATTAACCTTATATTTCCCGATTTACACACGCAATACATTAATCATGAGTGGCTTGCAGAAAGGGCGATTTTAGCAGCAAAAAATGTGGACGTCAACGAATTGAATCTGAAAATACAACAGTTGTTGCCAGGTAACATGGTGACATACAAATCCGTTGATGCAGTTTGCGATCCTATGGAAGCTGCATATTTTCCAACAGAGTTTTTAAATTCATTGGATTTACCAGGCATGCCACCGCATAATTTAGTACTTAAAGTTGGATCTCCTGTTATTTTGCTTCGTAATTTGAACCCACCACAGCTGTGCAACGGCACGCGATTGGTCGTTAAAAAATTAATGAACAACGTTATCGAAGTCATTATTTTAAATGGAAAATTCCGGGGTGAAAGTGTATTACTTCCACGAATCCCTATTATACCCACAGATTTGCCAATTCAATTTAAACGCATTCAATTCCCCATTAGATTGGCATTTGCAATGACTATTAATAAATCTCAAGGCCAAACAATGTCTGTTTGTGGCTTAGATTTGAGCACACCATGTTTTTCACACGGACAATTATACGTGGCATGCTCTCGAGTGCGTAAACCATCCAGTTTATTTGTGTTAGCAAAAGACGGAATGACAAAAAATATTGTACACTCCATTGCACTAAGAGATTAATATTGTTTACTAATATTTTCAGAATTAGTTGTATATATAATTTATAAAAAAAAGTTACAATAAATTTAAAAAATTATTATTTGGTGTGTTGTTATTTTCACCTTCCGTCATCGTTCACAGCGCTCCATGCCACTGCCACTCACATACCACATACGCACACACTTACAATAAATAAGCTATATTTTCATACTCTAGAAATAAATCATATGGCAAAACAACGTTTGCCGGGTCAGCTAGTCTATATATATAAAAATCTCTTGTCACAGTTTTAGTGGTTAAACTCCTCCTAAACGGCTGGATCAATTTTGATGAAATTTTATATGTATATTCAGTAGGTATGAGAATAGGTTTATAACTAATTTTTTTTTCATTTTTTGGACAGATTTAACGTATATTTTAAATATATCTTTATTTAATCATATTCCAATCCAAACTAGACATAGAAACCTGATAAATCAAAAAGTTATATTCACGCACGTTGCAACAATTCACTTTAAACTCTAATACTTATGCTCGCCCTTAAAAGAAGAGCATCAAATATATTTGCAAGTATGTGAATAAAGGCAGTGATATGACAGTATTTCGAGTTGAAAATACCAATGTGACCGCTTTTCCAGTGAATAACAACGACGAAATAACGCTCTACCAAATTGGCCGGTACATCAGCTCCAATGAAGCTGTTTGTCGCAACTTTGGATTCCCTATTCATGATCCTACCGTTAGTCATTTAGCCGTCCATCTTGAAAACGGTCAGCGCGTATATTTCACGAACGAGACAGCGATTGACAGAGCTATAAATCCACCAAGAACTACACTCACCGAATTTTTTTGAATTGTGTAATCGTGCGGATGCGTTTGATGCCTTTGCACAGACATTACTCTGTTCAGAAGTACCACACTATTTCACATGGGCTCAAGCAAAAAGAAATGGACTTCCCGCAAGCAAGGCACACCGATGAAGGCCGTTGTCCCGGTTTATTCAAATCAAACGCCTTGGGGGAGAGCATTTACAGTCAATCCAAGGCAGACTTAGTGCTTTTATCTTCGAATGTTGTTGGTTAATGTCACCGGCTCATTGTCATTTCAAGATATACGTAAAGTCGATGGACATCAGCATCCAACGTATAAAGATTCATGCCTTGCACTCGGCTTGCTGGAAGACGACAACCAGGTAGAATTTTATTTCTTTATTTCAATTAGTAGCAAAATGTATGCTTTCTATATATTCCTTGCATTTATAAACTTAATTTATTATCTTTTTGATCCATTACTATTTTTAAAAAAATTAAGCATATATATTAATATGTAATACTATTGTAGAAGTACGCATAAGCTTGATTTAAATACAGCGAATATTTCTGTCTAAAATTATAATTTAAATTCCGCTTAACTACCGCAGGGTAAAATCATCCTCAAAAGGATTAAAAGTTGGCAGGTTTGCAATAAGCAGTATCTCACTTCTCACGCAGTTTTCGGAAAAATTTCGGCCATTATTATTGTTTGTACATCGAACGCCGTTGTGACGTTTACAATTATCATTTCCGTGTAATTATTATTAATTTGCAGTGCTGTAAATATTAATAATAATTATTAATATTAAGAGTATTTCTACTGTATTATTCTGAAGGCAAAATATTGTGAAAGGTAGGTTAAGTAATAAAAGATAAATAAACACATTACTACTATGCTGTTTTTCATCATACGTTTACAAATATTATTTTACTATTTAAGTGTTATTCTCAAGTAAATTTTTATTAATTTATTATTCTGCAGAGCTGTCATTATTCATTCCTATTTTATAAATAATTGATACAATTATTGTTTTTAAGAGTAATTCTGCTCTGTTATTTCAAAAGAGAAATATCATGAAAAGTATGTTAAATTAAAAAAGTGTGTGTGTACTTATGTATATGCGTTAGAAGTTATAGTTTTTTGGCGTATGGAAAAAAATTTAAAATAATAAAAATGCTGTAATGATCAAATATAAATATTAAAATCAATCAAAAAGGTATTATTTAAGTAAAAATATATATTTTTAATTAATTTCATTCTATGGCTAACTTTATCCTGTCGTTTTCTGCGCGCGCAGCTCACAAAGTTTACTCTCATCCAAACGCTCCAAAAGAATTATAACGCTCCAAAAGAATTATAGAATAAGAATTATAACTTAAATAAAATAAAAATAAATACATAATACTTTTTTTCATCATTAAGTAATTTAATTTTTTTTTAACAGCAAACAATGCCAAAACGACGTAGAGGGGCTTCTTTGGGTCGTAAAACATGTCAAGCTACATTCATGCAGAATGTAAGAGCCGAAAGAAACGCAGAACAAATCCAGCAAGACAATACTGATGCACGTGAGAGCATGGCACGATTGCATCAAGTAGAATCAAAAGATGCACGAGCTGACCGAAATGAAGAAAGAAGATTGGAACAAAGACGATCGCGCCGACTCACATTTAACAGACTAAGAGTAAATGAACAACAACGCCAACAGGCACGTCGATCTTTTAACTCTCAGTCTTTCCTGCGCCTAGCATTCGAGTATGAGCCTAATGTTGAATATTATGCTCATTCAAAAGTCATAAATTGGTGCTATGGACAAGGAATGCCTGCATTGCAATGCTCTTAAGTTCAAAAATGAGCCAGCCGGGATGTGTTGCTCATCAGGAAAGGTACAACTACATGTAATTGATACACCACCTGAACCATTAAAGGGTTTACTGTTTGGCACGAATCCAGATTCAAATGTGTTCCTGAAATCAATTCGGACATTCAATTCCTGTTTCCAAATGACATCATTCGGAGCAACAGAAATAGTTAAAAATAATACGGTATATGGTCAACAATTCAATTCAACATTTAAAGTCAAAGGTTAAATTTATCACAAAGTGGGCTCATTGCTGCCAATGCCAAACGAAGCGCATAAATTTTTGCAAATCTATTTCATGGGCGGCAAAGATGCGCGCGTAGACGCACGTTGTGAATACAATCACCTCAATTCATTTTTTGCCAAACGCATCGTTGGTGAGCTGGACGCTCTATTGAATGAGCACAATGAATTATTGAAAATATTCAAATCACGCTTGCCTAAATTACAAAGTGATCATCCCGCTATTGTCATCAGCCCTGATAAAACACCTGTTGGAGAGCATATTCGTAGATTCAATGCACCTGTTGTTGACGACGTTGCTGGAATCATGGTTGGCGATCGAACAACTGCACGACAAATCGTGATTCGTAGAAGAAATAATAATCTCCAGTTCATTGCTGAAACACACCGTTCATATGACGCTCTCGAATATCCGCTAATTTTTTGGAAGGGACAAGATGGATATTGCGTAAATATTAAACAATGTGATCCCGCAACAGGTACTTCATTCATTGTGGACTTGAACATTACAAATTAACAAAGAACTACGATACTTGCGATATAATGTACAACAGCTGCGTGCTGAAGAATACATTCACTTGCGAGACGCTATTGTCAGCAGCGCCGATGCCGCCGAAATTGGTAACTCGGTCATTCTACCATCATCGTATATAGGCAGTCCACGTGCGCGAGTACGGACGACCGTGTTTGTTTATCACGTTCACGTGTAATCCTAAATGGCCAGAGATTACATCATTGCTTTTTCCCGGCCAAAATGCAATACATCGTCATGACATTACAGCACGTGTATTCAGACAAAAGTTAAAGTCTTTAATAAGTTTCATTACGAAATTACAAGTATTTGGTCCTACACGTTGCTGGATGTATTCGGTTGAATGGCAAAAGAGGGGATTACCTCATGCGCACATTTTGATTTGGTTAATCAACAAAATACGTCCTGAAGAAATCGATAGTGTAATTTCTGCGGAAATTCCAAATCCGTCTACTGATCAATTGCTGTTTGATATTGTTACAGTTAACATGATTCATGGCCCATGCGGCAATTTTAATCGTTTATCGCCGTGTATGGTAAATGGAAAATGTACCAAAGGGTTTCCTAAAAATTTCACTAACGATACGATCACAAATGTTGACGGATATCCAATATATCGTCGAAGAAATTCCGATAATGGCGGACAATCGTTTATTAAAAATATCAGCAACATCGACATTGACATTGACAATCGTTGGGTGGTGCCTTATTCACCTCTACTGAGCAAAACATTCCAAGCTCATATTAATGTAGAGTTTTGTAGTTCAGTGAAGAGCATCAAATATATTTGCAAGTATGTGAATAAAGGCAGTGATATGGCAGTATTTCGAGTTGAAAATACCAATGTGACTGCCCCTCCAGTGAATAACAACGATGAAATAACGCTGTACCAAATTGGCCGGTACATCAGCTCCAATGAAGCAGTTTGGCGTATCTTTGGTTTCCCAATTCATGAACGGGATCCAACCGTTATTCATTTAGCCGTCCATCTTGAAAACGGTCAGCGCGTATATTTCACGAACGAGACAGCGATTGACAGAGCTATAAATCCACCAAAAACTACACTCACCGAATTTTTTGAATTGTGTAATCGTGCTGATGCTTTTGGTGCTTTTGCACGGACATTACTTTACTCAGAAGTACCACACTATTTCATATGGTCTCAAACAAAAAAATGGATACCCCGCAAGCAAGGCACACCGGTTGAAGCATGTCCCGGTTTATTCAAATCAAACGCCTTGGGGAGAGTATTTACAGTCAATCCAAGGCAGACTGAGTGCTTTTATCTTCGACTGTTGTTGGTTAATGTCGCCGGCTCATTGTCATTTCGCGATATACGTAAAGTCGATGGGCATCAGCATCCAACGTATAAAGATGCATGCCTTGCACTCGGCTTGCTGGAAGATGACAACCAGTGGGAATGTATGCTTGCTGAAGCAGCATTGAACTGTACTGCTAAGCAAATTCGTGTACTATTCGCTATAGTATTAACTACATGTTTCCCGGGCAGAATAGAAACTTTATGGGATAATCACAAAGATTCGATGACTGATGATATACTGTATCACCATCGCACACGTTGTAACGATCTAACGATAGCATTCAGCGATGCTGTGTACAATGAAGCACTGATTGCTATTGAGGATCTTTGCATTACTATTGCCAACTTGCCTCTCAGTCATTTCGGTATGCTTTCGCCAAATCGAAGTGCATCTGATTTTCTAAACAATGACATGAATCGTGAACTTCATTACAATACAGTAGAAATGGCAGCTATTGTGACTCGCAATGTTCCACTGATGAATGAGGAACAAAGGAACATATATGACCGCATTATGCTCGCAGTTTCGGCAGGTCAAGGTGGATTTTTTTTTGGAAGCACCAGGTGGAACTGGCAAAACATTTATTATTTCGCTAATTCTCGCTGAAATACGATCAAATAATGGCATCGCGTTGGCCGTTGCATCATCTGGCATTGCGGCAACTTTATTGGATGGAGGCAGAACAGCTCATTCAGTATTTAAGCTGCCACTAAATATTCAAAACAACCCGGACGCAGCGTGCAGCATAAAAAAGCAATCGTCTATGGCCACAGTGTTGAAACACTGTAAAATTATCATCTGGGATGAATGCACAATGGCACACAAACATTCGCTTGAGGCGTTGAATAGGACATTGAAAGATATAAAGAACAATGGCAAATTATTTGGCGGCACTCTGCTACTCCTTTCAGGTGATTTCAGGCAAACACTTCCCGTCATTCCGCGTTCAACGTACGCTGATGAGATCAATGCTTGCTTGAAATCATCTCCACTGTGGTATAATGTTGAAAAAGTTCAACTAACAGTAAATATGCGAGTCCAAATGCTTCAGGATCCATCTGCTGAAACATTCTCAAAACAATTGCTAGATATCGGTGATGGAAAAGTTACCAAGGATGAGACAGGATGCATAAAACTACCGGAGGTTTTCTGCACAATCATTGATTCAAAAGATGCTCTTATTAACCTTATATTTCCCGATTTACACACGCAATACATTAATCATGAGTGGCTTGCAGAAAGGGCGATTTTAGCAGCAAAAAATGTGGACGTCAACGAATTGAATCTGAAAATACAACAGTTATTGCCAGGTAACATGGTGACATACAAATCCGTTGATGCAGTTTGCGATCCTATGGAAGCTGCATATTTTCCAACCGAGTTTTTAAATTCATTGGATTTACCAGGCATGCCACCGCATAATTTAGTACTTAAAGTTGGATCTCCTGTTATTTTGCTTCGTAATTTGAACCCACCACAGCTGTGCAACGGCACGCGATTGGTCGTTAAAAAATTAATGAACAACGTTATCGAAGTCATTATTTTAAATGGAAAATTCCGGGGTGAAAGTGTATTACTTCCACGAATCCCTATTATACCCACAGATGTGCCAATTCAATTTAAACGCATTCAATTCCCCATTAGATTGGCATTTGCAATGACTATTAATGAATCTCAAGGCCAAACAATGTCTGTGGCTTAGATTTGAGCACACCATGTTTTTCACACGGACAATTATACGTGGCATACTCTCGAGTGGGTAAACCATCCAGTTTATTTGTGTTAGCAAAAGACGGAATGACAAAAAATATTGTACACTCCATTGCACTAAGAGATTAATATTGTTTACTAATATTTTCAGAATTAGTTGTATATATAATTTATAAAAAAAAGTTACAATAAATTTAAAAAATTATTATTTGGTGTGTTGTTATTTTCACCTTCCGTCATCGTTCACAGCGCTCCATGCCACTGCCACTCACATACCACATACGCACACACTTACAATAAATAAGATATATTTTCATACTCTGGAAATAAATCATATGGCAAAACAACGTTTGCCGGGTCAGCTAGTATATATATATATATATATACAGACCTTCAGAGTTCCTTGCTGGCTACACTGTTAGAGCTTTCATTATAAAGTTACTGCAAAAAAACTGGTGGCGGCAACATGTCCATCCAGTTATTGGTAAAGGTATTACAATAAAGAGCCTTTTTTTATTTTTATAGTTCTAAAAACGGTTACAACTAATATGGTTAAAAAAACCTACTAATACAAAAATACAACCATAAATACAATTTTTTTTAACCATTTACTACTATCATGGTTTTGAAACTGAAAAATAAAAATTTAAATAGACAAAGGAGTTATGTGTTTTGTTAGTTAATAGGTTTTGAGTTGGGTTGTAATTGAGTTTTTTCTTTTTTTTTTTCAAACGAACCGTGTAATGCGGTTGAGTTAGTTTAGCTGGTTTTTTCACTTACTGTGTGAGGTGCGAAATACTATACTTTTTTGTGTTAAGCAGCTTCATGGTGCTGCCATCTATGCGTGAATAAGCGTATCGTGTTCTAATAGTCCAAGGTCACAAATTGGAGAATGCAGGAATGGAAACTCTTCACATGTTGAAAGGAATGGAAGAAATCTGGTATTTTTAACGCTGAGACTAGAACCAGTACCCTCCAGCCAGAATTATAACTGTGATAGAATTCGTTGAATGGATACCATTAGTTGATTCATTGCTGTTTTGTGAGAGTCATACTTTTTTTAGTGCTGATCGTGAGAGCTGTATTAAGTTCGCTGTCGATCGCACCTGTGTTGCCTTTAGCAGTCGAGTGAAAACGTTGTACGTTCTGTGTGATCGAGACTGAGTAGCAACAGTGCGAGGAGGTGGATAATGTCGCAGTCACAAGTAGCAAGTCAACTGTTAAATGTGGATCATCCATCGAGGTAGGCGTGTTCATATCGAAGGGGGCGTTTCAGTCAAGGTAGGTATGTTCACATCACGTTCGAAGGACACACAGGTGGGGAGAGTAGATGTCGACAATGCCAACCTTCATCTATGAAAAGGTACCCGACCATAAAATCGAGTTAACATGTCTTATATACTAGTTATTTGGAATTACATTTTTGTAGTAGTAGACACACTACAAAAGCATTTAATAAACGCTTTTTCTCACAATTTATTGTTTGGATAACATCTTATTTATGGTTAGTTGACTTATTTGTTTGAATAAGATAAAATAACAATTAAATAAATTGTTATTCAACCATTTCTTCCGAGAAATGTCTACCAGTGTAGATACAATTAGATAATCTAAGTATTGATTACTTTTGTTTTTATTGAAAAATTAAAAATAAGAAATTGTTAATGAAGGACACTAATAGAAAAAGTTAGATTTGATAGGTTTGTTAATCGTAAGCTGGTTGATCCCATAAATACGTAACCACACTATTAACGATTTTATCTAAATAGAAAAATGGGGACTAGGTATAATAATGCAGCCATGAACTATTAGATGAGAACCTTTCCTGTGTCATCTGGACAAAGATTGAGAATTCAATGTTCTAATCACAAAAATTAGATAAAAAGAGAAGTTGACTAAAAACGATATAAATCATTATCGATTTTGCACAACTCGGGATTCAGTTCTAGGAATGCGTCCGTTACAATTACCAAGCATTTCGGTGTTCTCATAGAGCCAGACATTAAATTTTACCATATTCTGGTATTTTTACCATACATTTTCTTCACTGCAGAGAAAATTTTTAAAAAAATCTTATGAAACTTTTTTGCAAAATTTAAGCAAAAATAATGGGCTTGATTACTTTAGTATTTATATAGAATTAATTTTAGATAAAAATTAGTTCATACTAACTTCCAAAAAAAAAAGCATTCCAGAAATTAGCTCAATTTTAGAGACCAATGAGGAAAAGGGCAATGCGGCCAATGCCAATGAGACCAACATCAGACAAACATTTTAAAAGTATAGCTTTCCAAATACCTAATAAACGTCAACAAAAATCAATAAATATTTTCTTCAAGAAGCAAATTCCTCAAAATAACCTAATATTTTTGACAAACTGTAAGATAGTTTTTCGTGAGTAGGTTTTATAAAATTGAATTTTAAGGCATACTGTACGCATATGACTTTATTTTTAGAAATTATTATTTTTTCGTTTTTTTCCTTCAAAAATATAGCTAGCAAAATTTCTATAAATCTATATTTTCTAAGATATATATAAAAGTCGAAATATTACATTTTCTACCCAATTTCAATCACTTTCAAAACATCAAATTCATATTTTTTATTTTTTTCATATATTCCCACTTCCCCAATATCAATAACTGCCATTACAATAATTGTTGATAAAATATTTTCTTTTCAGAGATCAAAATGTTTTCTTTAATAGCCATATTTCTTTTAAGAAAGCGATATTTTTTGTCTCAAAGTTATATGAAAAGATTTATTTTATGTATAACTTTAAAATATTATCTAAGGCAAATCGTTCTTTTTTAGCCCGCAGATGTTTCTTTTAAAAGCCTTCAGCATATCGAAAAGATATATCGTTATATATTAAATTGCGATTACCGACGATTTATCTTGGTCTTAAAAAGCCCCAAGCATAAATTTTGAACCTAAAACTTTTTAAGTAAAATAGTGTTTTATATCATTCTTTTTAAAATATTTTGCTAGTTACGCTTCCCTTCCATATTTAACTTTCAAATTCACTGCTGAATTATTCAAATTTTTCATATTTATACGACAAACTTCTGTAATATTTCTTAAGTCAAGCATCCAAGTATTTTATTTCAAGTAAAGTGGAGGGGGGGGGGTGCACTTTCCGAAATATATTCCTTATCATGGGGCGTGTTGAATATTTTAAACTCTTGTGCGAACAAGTTTTCTCTTTATTTATACAATTATCTGCTGAGACAAAGCAGGATAAATCTGTTGATAAAAGTATAAAATTATTGATAAGTTGTTCTTTTATCGAGCTAATGTAATAATTTATTTGCTGATAATATAATTTGTCTGCAGATTAAAACCTACAGTTTCAATTTTAAGAACAAAATTTGCGTAGATATTTGCATACCACATAATCCTATTACTGCAACATAAAAGGAAAATATTATTTTATGTAAAGAAGGAGTGAATTTAAATATTAAGAATAAAGAAATATTTCATTATATATATATATATATATATATATATATATATATATATATATATATATATATATATATATATATATATATATATATATATATATATATATATATATATATATATATATATATATATATATATATATATATATATATATATGGTAAAATATTTTACAAACTATTTTATATTTTTTTATAATTCAATTCTTGTACTAATTGCATAAAATTTTTTTAACTGATTAATCCCTTTTATCTTATTATTTTCAAGAAATTGATCATCAAATTGCCTATTTTTTTTCAAGAAAATTAAATAAAAATAGGTGTTTGTACAATATATGTATTCATTTTTGCTCTTTAGAATTTATTTTAGCTAGAAATTTACAACTCCATATGTCCATGCAACTCTGACTCCATAATTACATAATTTTAACAAATGTTTTATCACCAAACACAAACCACGTGTATTCACTAGGAGCATATGTAGCTGAGCTAATAGTACGAAATACATATCACAAATGCATATATTTGGATAGTGCTGATATATAATTTAAAATAAACTAACTTAGTTACATTAAAAACAACCTGGTGCAGCCATCTAGTGTGTAAAATGAGAAATAAAAAAATTCCGGGAACACCAGAGATGGATATATTTAAATCTTTTTAGTGCATTACTTTCAAAGGCTCTCGCCCGGAAATATCACAGACACGAGAATTAGGAGACGAAAGGTCACCCCGTGATTTTGACGTGAGCGAAAGGGAAGGGGTTAATATATCAGTTGCAGTCCCTTTAAAAAAATGCAGAAAATGAATAAATGAATATACTTCCAATGATGGTTAAAACAACTTTTTACTGTTTAGCAAATTTCAAATTTTTCTGTTCAAGCAATTTTTACAACCTCAAGTAAATAACTATCAACCGTTTAAACTAGTATGTCTAGTAAAGTATTGTTATGTTTCAAACGTAATTAAATTACAAATTCTGGTTTGTTAAAAGCATGGGGATTCAGTTTAAGCTACTACAAACAGAAATGAGAGTTAGACCACATCACGGCAAATTAAGATCTGCATAGCAACCTTTAGCCAAAATGTCTTCATATGCTACCTGGGTTCCTTCCATAATATTGACAAGCTGTTCATGCGGATTTGCAGCACAGGTACTTTTACTTATCTAAATTACCTTTTGTTAAAATTACGTTTCATAGTATTGTTAAAACCATAGCGTACTGATATTTGAGTACTCACATGTAAGTAGGCCTAGGTCAAAGAATTTCGAATCGGCACAAAAATAGCAGTTCATAAATTAATAATTTGGAGACCTATTTAGCAAACTGGATAAATTTGTCAATATTGTGTATAAACAAATATTAGAAATTATCTATTTCTAAATTCTCCATTAATTTTTATGATGTTTTTATTATTTCAGTGAATATACATATACAAAAAATATATTAATAGTTTCTTCAGAAAAATTCATTTCCTTTGGAGTTTCTTCAGAAAAATTCATTTTCTTTAGAGTTTCTTCAGAAAAATTAATTTTCCTTAAGAGTTTCTTCAGAAATCTTCAGATATTTTGAAGATTTTACTTTTTTTGAAAAAAATGTTACTACACTTATCTTAAATATTTTATAGTCATTTTGAAGACAACTCTTGCTTTAAATATCTGCAGATTTTGTCTGCAAAACGCCAACGATAAGTCACAAGCATTATGAATTAGCAAAAGAAAGTGAAATATTTTTCAGATTCAGCAGGACTGCAAATGTTTTTTTTAGCATGCATGTTAATTTTTTCTAATTTGACTTCCTAGAACAAAAATACTAATATAATTAATATGAGTGAAAAGATTAAACTTTCTATAGTTGGTTTTAATAAGTCTGATGATTATAAAATATGCTATTTCCTGGGATATTAAAAATACACACAACGCAAGTGCGTTGTGTGTATTTTTATGTTGTTTTTTTCAATATAAGAAAAAAAACATGAAAATCTATCACAAAAAATAACATAACAAGAAAATTAGATATATTAATGTAAAATGCAATATATTTTTAAACCAATGTGTGCAAGCAGAAGTTTCTCAAGAAAAATAATGAAAATTTGTGTTTTTTCAAGCTTTCTGAAGAAAATACCATTCTAAAAGTCCCCCTTTTTTAGTCTATGTTTTACATAAGGTTTCAACAATTCATTGGGAAGATTTCTGTAGAACATAATGTCTGAAAAAGATCTGAAGCTATTTTGACTCGCTTTTTAAGCATAATTTTGCCGAAAATTAGAGATTTAATCTGAATATTTTATATCTTAATTTAATTCTGATTAATTTTCATAATTTTAAGCCTAAAGATTTCTAATAGTCGTATAAATTGTTGGGAATCTTTGAATTAATAAAAATTGAAGTATTAATAAATGTTTGGGAACACCTTGGAGCTGTACATGTAATTTAGCCGAGGGGGCTAATCTGCCAATCTCATGACCGGCAAAGGGAGGCTCGTTGTCATTACATTATTTACTGTATGATTTGTTGAAAACAAAAATGGAATTTTTTGAGATTTACTCTTCACCAGCTGTCTTACAGTACGTCTGCAAATTCAAACATTTTTCTTACTATAGCATGATGAAACAAAATATTTATAAAATTATACGCTTTCAATGTGAGTAAAATCATAAACCTTTTTGTTAAGCTTAAAAGAGGCTCTTATTGCAAGCAGTTTCCTCTGATAAATATAATCCTTATATTTCATGTAGCTTTGCCGAGCAAAGTAAATATTACTGACATTAAGATGGGAAACATGGCATTCTTTAATAATAGCATGTTTCGAAATGAAATAGAAGTGAAAGTTTAAAATAAAGCAACACACTATCCGTGATTGTGAGCTAGCTTTCTCCATAGACACGCAGAATGTTACCACAGACACGCTCCATAGACACGCAAACAATTACGAAACTTTTTCAAACAGATAAAATGTTACAAACATAGATAGAAGGAAACTTACCATCCATGACTATGAGCTGTTCTGGAAAAATCCCTTGAATAGGTAAATCATTCTGGTCTCTGATCCTAAAAGAAGCATCGTCTTTCCCTAAGTGTGCCGTAATAATGTCCTGAGCGGCACTCTTCCTCAGGCACCGGGCATCCTCACAGTTCGATCTCTGCAGAAAGAGACCCTTATTGTGCTGGGTCACCTCTTCGAATGTCCTGTTGAAGACCATTGTGGGACCCACTAGCCAAGCGGATCGAAATAATCCTTGAGCTTTGGGTGAAGATATCAGAGCCATGATACTCGCTGCACCAGCGTCCGGACCAAAGAGAGTGACCTGGATTTCATAAAAAAATGCTTCAGGTTAGTAACCCTTAAAGATAATTTTTCTAACTGATAGCACAAAAATTACACGCACTTATCAATAATCTTTTCAATTTATATTGAAGAAATTAAAACATTTGTTAATCACGATCAACAAGTGACACACTGACTAGCAAGCATAAGACATACATAGCGGTTTGAGATAATAACTGCCTCTAGGGGAATATCAAAGTTTCAATCAGCGATCTCATTGTACCCCAAAACTAGTTTACTCTTGTTGCTGGCGTTAGCTAAGGCTCATCCACACTGTAAGAAATGGATACTCAAATTTCACGAAACTATCTTCGTTTCTGACGAAACCTTTTCCTGGTATATGCACCGAGCGAACATTTCCTCAAATCAACGAAATAACTATCGCCAACTTTTTCAAAGAAAAGAATTTCGTCAAAAGTAAAGAAATATTTTACTCTTCGGTTTTTCGAAAAAAGAAAAACCACTAGGAGCTCTTGGCGCATTATGGTATCTAAAGCGTGGTACTGTTCCTAACTTTTTTGTAGGCAACCGTAAAGGTGAATCAACGTTGCCCTAACAATACAAGAAAGACAGATTGAACATAGAGATAAATCCTTGCCCGAAGGTTATCAATTGCCCACAATGCACTGAGAGGAGGTTCCAAGTTGAGGAAGCATGTTCGTCATATATTTAAAGAGTTTGCACTTTGTCTCCAGGGCTAAAGAGAAGGGCTAGTTCATTCCGCTCTTAGAGCTGAAGCTACAATTTCTCTCCTCATGACGTCACTGTATACACAGATCTCGAAGATCGCTAGCAAAGATAGGATAACTTTGCATCTTTTTCTCTGATAAATTAGACTTTTTCTGGTTATTAGATTTCAAACTTTACATAATTAACACATTATTTCCGTTCATAAACATAGTTCAAAAAAACTTTCTTGGCCATTATATTAAAAAAATACCATTTTAAACTTACAAAAATATTCTACTAGTTAGAGAAAATGACACTATAAATATTTTATTTTAAAAAGTTCAGTTTTAACTTTAGTTATTAAGAAAAGCATATATCGACACTTTTTTTATCTACGTAATCTTTGATAACTATAAATTGGGTTAAATTTAGAATCCTGATTTTTAAAATATGCCGTTAATAGCAATTTGTTCATACTTAATCATTAGGAAACATCAACCTTAAATGCTTACTACTGAAACAAAATAATAATTTAGGTACATAATGATATTTGAAATTTTACAATTGTTTATAGATATTTAAATTTAGGAGAATATAATTTATAGATATTTAATTTTAAGAGAATATAATTTATAGATATTTAATTTTAAGAGAATATAATTAAAAAAAATTATAAATATTTAGAATAACTACATTAAAAAATATGTTATGAAATTAGGAGAATTTTAACTATATACTATATATTTTATTTATGCTTTTTATTTACGTTTTAATTTTCTTTGACTTTACCCATTTTTAATTTTTTCACCTGCTTTCTTTTTGAAGTAACGAGAAGCGGTTTCTATTTAGATATGAATTTTTATAAAAGTTCTTAACGATAGAATAAACGTATTGCTGTTTTATATTAACTGTGTCATTTCGTTTGCAATTAATTGAATCTATTCTTTACATAGTTGTTCATTTACTTTAGGGAACACGTGGAAAATTAAATTTTTTCCTTTTGTGTTTCTATCGGAATTTTTGCAAATCGCAATCGCGCAAACTGGCATTTCATTAATAGTTTTAATTTTTTGTAAATTCACTGCAATAAACTGAGGAAAATCATTTTATAAAATAACAAATATCTTGGAATATGTCACAAAAAGGAATGCTCCAATATTAGTTAGAGCTAGTTAGACTGAAAGGTCCGTTCTTGAAGTAAAAGTGCAAGATTCGCGCTACAGTGACGTCACTGGAGAAAATCGGAGGTTTGGAGCGGCGAGAGTTTCTTCAAAGGAGTGAACCAGCCCTTCTATTCTCTTCATCCCTGCTTTGTCTCAAATCCCGTGATTTCTTGATGAAATGATTATCAAAATTAGCGAGATATATCTTAAGAATTGCTGAATCGTCAAAATTGAAGGTTTAATTTCAGAGAGTGCGTCGCAAAATGGGCGAGTCTTTTTGTCTCACTGAGAGCTTATCTTTGCGCAATCCAGATAGTATTATAAAATTTATTCATATTAAGGCATACGGTTTAAACTATATATTACTGTTAAGAACATTTGTTAATTTGGTAATCCCATAAATGATAGTGGAAATTTTTTTTTCATAATGCGACTCAAATCAACATCTTAAGGCTACAGTGGAAGTTCAAAAATATTTTTTTTAGTTTTTATGCTACACTAAAACTTTTTTTATAACTTATGTATTCTATCAAGATATGCCCTTGCAAAAATTTTTGTAAAAAATATTTGGACCATTTTTGAGAAATTTAAAATTTTTAAAAAAAAATTTCATCAATTTTAAAATGCTCCCAGCGGCTTAAATTAAAATTTTTATTTATTTTTTTTTTAATATTCTTTTTTTAGAGATAAATGTTAAAAGCTTTATGCATTATATAGGAATTTTCCTAAATTTATTTTAAATTTATGACCAAAAAAACAAATTTTATGTAGATTTTTGTTTCAAAATAAAGGTCGTTAGGTACATGAAACCCGATAACTCTTTTATTACTTGTTATAAAACAGAAACAAATGCATAAACTTAATCTAATATACATATAAATAACTAGAAAAAAATTTCATCTCAATAGGATGAAAACAAAGTCGACTGGAACATTTTGAATACGTGAAACATAACAAAATTTCAATTTTGAGAAAAACAGCTTTTTGTGTAAGAAAAGGGGCGTGGCTTCATAATGTGAAAACGAAACTACCCTATAACTTCTCAAAAAATGACGAAATTTAAAAAAAAAAAAAAATTCAGTTGAAAAAGCAATGAAACAAGTGTCTAAATATGTCCCAAAAAAAACCCGAAATTTTTATCAATTTTTGGCAATATAAAGGTCCACTGTAGCCTTAATAAAGTATTATATTAGCATCCACTTTTCAAACATCATTCTTTTTTGTTTTTTTCTTTTTTTTTAGTATTATTCACCACTATTTTGTTTTATTTAAAATAGTTAAAATGTAGAATTTTATATAACGAGAGTCTCAATAGACTAAACTGCACAATAATTTGCTGTTCAACATATCAAAATAAATTGCATTATAAATATTACAAGTCAATATCACGTCATTGTATTTTAATCAGATAATTGATTAATTGTGCAGAAATCATAAACGATGTTATTGCTAAAATTTTCAAACATTAATGTTTTAAGCATAAATCAATATTCTATTTATTACTGACCAGGATTGTGACAATATAGTTCAATGTGTATACAATGTGCTTTCAATGTTCATCATCATTCTTATAATTACAAATATGAAATGAACTATATAGTCCTCGTTATAATTTTTTCGATAAAAATGTATTATTTAAATTAAAATTATCATTAATCTTTTTTAGGACGAACTTTAAATCATTAAAAATTTAATATTTTCACAACGTATAATTTTCCGTAGTGGCATGCTTCATATAAATGTAATATGGATGATTATTTTAAGAATTATTTCCTGTACAGAGAACAGTTCTTTTTAGAGTGTAGTACTGACTTAAATGTACTTCATATAATTTTCAAAAGAATTAATTTACATAAGTTTATAAAGCAATGCTAGTCTGAGAAGAGAATGTGGATTTTAAAGATAGTTTCAAAAAGCATTAAACGAGTGCTATTAATATTTTCCGTTGCTCTGGTGGCGGTTCGTTTCTCATTGACATTTCCAAATTATAAATGAATATACGAATGAGAAAATGCTACTATGCTTTGCTGAGATACGCTAAGCCAAGCTATGTTATGCTATTTTAAGTTCTTTTGCATTTTTTAAGTTAAAATTAAAAAAGTTATGGTAGTTTAAACGCATTTAAGTTTGAAAGATAATTACATCTATGGATTTTTTCTGAAAACAGATATTTAAATTAAAGAAATTTTTTAAAAAATAATAAAATAAAATTCTTTTTATATGTTTAATAGTAATCTATCTTCCGTATTGAAAACGGAATTAAAAATAAACTTGATGACAGTTTTAATTTTAAAGAAAATGTTTTAAATGTAAATGCCATTAGCTCTATGCTTGTTCCATTTGCATTATAAATTCATCAGATATTGATACAGAATTAATTAGCATTACGTTCAAAAAAGTTTAACATGTTAAGTATCATTCATAGTTTCTGAAAGAAAAAAAAATCCTGATATATTTATAACATTTTCTTTTAAAATTTTGAAGAGAAGTGTGATTGTCACGCAAACAGAAAAAAGAAGAAAAAAAGTAAAGGAAGAAAGAATATCACTGTTTATTTCTTCATTTGACAAAGTTGAGTTGAGGTGTTCAAAGCAACGGCATCAACCTTTTGAGGTTTCTTTACTGAAATAGTTCTATTTTTTTTCCTTTCGTTTTATCTTTCTCCAATTTCTTTTGTTACCTTAATACAAACAGGTTTCTTGTTTGAGTAAAGTAAATACGCAAAGAAAGAAAGTAAATATCATGTAAAGGCGATCTTTATATCGTCTTTAAAGACCATTTTTCTACTTTTTTCCCCAACTTATGGTAGATATATCACCCATTCTGATTATTGTGGCGAATATATTATTCTACATGTAACAATTGCTGACAAAACACAAAAAAGTTTTCGTTGTGTATTAAGAGAATGTACTTCAAAACGTATTGTTTGTTCGATATATTTCGAAGTTGTTTAGATGGTGTTACCTGATAAATAAAATGTTTTGAAAGCAGACAGATAATTTTTAGGATGTTTTGTTCGAAATATTTCAATTGTTTGCAATTTCTGCTGTTGCTGATTTTAATTAGGTGATGGGTTTTTTGTAACATATAGGGTGTAAAAAAAGTCTCGAAAGGTCACATACCTCAAAAAATATACAATGCATCGAAATATGGACGGACTCAATATTTTTATATAAGCTATTCAATAAAAAAAAAACTCAGTCTTCCACCTCAAAACCCTGGAAGCGGGGTGGGTGGCAACCTTGAAACCTTGAACATAAGCCTCTATTTTTTTATTACAGATTCAGATTCTCCCATCATTATCATAGTAAGCCCAAGACATAGTTGGCCCAGGCAGCCCAATGTGGGCCAGTGTCTTCCTCCCAAAGATTTCTCCATTTGATAAATATGATAATTTTTATTCAGATTCTCAAGAAAAAAGGAGTCCAATTCAACTCATGTTCATCTATGCATTTTGCTTCACCAAGGGGCTGTAACTATAAAAAATTTAAATGGGGAAAAAGTTGTTTAAAATGGATATACGTAAATTTTGAAACTTGTCAATTTTTAATGATTTTTAATCTGATGGGTATCAAGATTCGCCATTATAAGTAAATTATGCACTATTTTTTTTTCTTTGAGTTCCTACTTCAGTGGACTATCTATAAGTTAAAAAGGTTTCTTCCTTCGGAGGAATTTGAATCTGCAATAAAATATTGAGTTTATATTTAAGATTTCAAAGTTGTTCCAAATTATATTTCTGGATATATTTGACCATTTCCAAACTTTTTTTGCACCTTCAAGATTTCACATTATTTTGTCACCAATATTTCACATTATTTTGTACGTATCAAATTCTACACCGGAAATGACTGATTTTCAGGTTAATATCTGGTAACGCAATGAAGATTTTACTTTTATGTTGAGCCGACTAATCTATGGTCCCATAATTGATGTCACCAATGACCATGGGTTGATCGTTTTACTTTTTGAGTATTTTGCCTTATCTGGAGAACTCTTGAGACGAATTGAAACATTTTTACACGCAATTATAAAATTCGTTTATCCAAAGATAAGTCTATACAAAAAATAAATTTTAGTAAATATTTATTACATTCTACAATTTTATTAAATAATAGAGCAAGAGTTTTGAATTGCAAGGTAAATAACATCTTATCCCATTTTAAAGTATATAATTTCATATAGCAAAATACAAAATTTGAACGAAATCTGTTGAGTAGCTCTTGAAAAAATATTTTTTTTAAAAAGTCATATATTTAAAATTCGATTTCTCGGGAACTATTCTACAGATTTCTCTCTACTTGTGTATTTGGTCATGTAAAATTACATATTTTAAAATGATGTAAAAAATTGTAGACCTTGCATTTCAAATTTTCTTTTACTGTTATTAAATAAATAAATAAATAATAATAAATATCTACTAAAATTTATCTATTGCATGGAATTATCTTAGATAAACAAATTTTATAATCGTGTGCAAAAATTTTTCTATTCGCTTAAAAAGTTCTCGAGATATACAAAATGTGAAATTAACATTAAGGGGTCCAAACTTTAGATCGCTCTCCTGATCAAACCATTGGGGCCCTATTTTCCAGATTGCGACAACCCCCTTTGTTTTGGGGGAGAAAAATCCAGACCCGTAGGAAAAATGTATGTTTTTTTCAAAGAAAGTACGTTTTTACATCTGGTTCAGTAACTTAAAATATCGCCTACACTAATTAACATACATAAAATCCCCCTATCGAACCTTTAGAATGAGTCCCAGAACAGGAAAATTCGATCATTAGATCAAAAGTTACTCAAGATGGTTCATTTTTTTTCTCTGTTCAGGAAAAAATTGTTGATAATGGTAATTTTTGACTATCAGGGATTTGTCCCCGAGCAACAGTATTATGCCAAATGATGCTGAATGTAATGAATCTTAATTTTGAAAAGATGAATCTGATAACATAAAGCTACCGGGAAGAGCAACAAATAATTAGCGTAAAAAAATTGAATTGTTTTAGCTTAATGAGTTTTGTCGATAAGTTATGTGAATGATTTCGGTAGTATTGTTCAATAACTGATTTCACCCCGAACGCAGAATGGATATTCAGCTAATTTTCGAATATCTTTACATAAAAAATGTTGGAAAATGCTACATTTACAATTTTTTTGAGAAATTTTGAACTTAACACCATATAACGTAAAATAAATTCTATTTAAATATCGCTTAAAAGAAGTTTAATTATTAAAAAAAAAACATTCTCCTATGGAACTAAAGTACAGTATACTCTCGAAGTCTGAAAGTTGAAGGGATGTTAAAAAAATTTCGAGATAGCGGATTTTCGAAATAACAAGTTCAGAACTAAATATGTTCCAAGAAGTAGAAAAATATATTCTGAAATGGTACTCAAAAATGTGGAGTCATGAAACATAAGAAAAACTACTCATAATTATGTATGTAATGAAAGTTGACTATAAGTCTAAATAGAACAATGTTAATTTTATATTTAAAAGTATGACAAAAATAAATATGCATTAAATAGAAAAGAATTGGCTTACAATAAACTTACATTGTGATATTTTCGAAAAAAAAAATTCATTTTCTATTTCGAAAAAAATAATTCAGTTTCTATTTCGAAAAAAATTCGACATGACAATGTTTTGAGAAGACACTCTTCGATATAGGAACTCAAATTAACCCTAGGTGGATATATAATGCCAAGGAGAAAAATATTTTTTCGACATAACAGGATTTTCGAGATATCGAAGCTCGAAATATCGAGAGTATTCTGTACTTTCTAATTAATTGCTGTGCCCAGATATCGAGTATATATAATTTTATTCTTTGTCGATATCCACTAACGAATCCAAATGTTTTGAGTTGAAACAATTGATCTCAATCAAAAGGCATATTTAATGGAAGGTTCTGGAAACCAAATATCTGACTGGCAAACCTTTAGTTTAAATGTTAATTAAAATCGCTTACTGACACCAGATGTGTTCATTAAATATTCCGGATTACGTCGTTAACGCAACCATCCAATCCAATAAAGTTGTGAGTTGGTTTTTGGGGGGGGGGGAGACTAACAGTAGTATTATCTGCCGATTGGAGAAAGCTCTTAGTTTTGAATAAATGTAAATTTCAATCAATTTGTAAATAAACAGAGTTTGTTAATCTAATTAAGAGCTTAATAGAAAAATATATCAAAGATAGAAATGGAATTTTTGTTCGAAAATAAAGTGAAATTTATTAAGTTGATGTATTGAACCAGTGTCAGGCTGGTAGTTTACAATTTATTCTATGATTTTATAAATAGTGTTTAAATGTTTTAATATAGTGTTTAATAGGATTTAAAGTGTTGACATTTAATTCAGAATCATGTAATTCGGAACCTCAGCCAACTTTAGATCTAATGATTGGATCTTCGCGTTCTAGGACGCAATCATAATGTTTCGAGGGTGTGTCGTCATGTTAGCTAATTAATTAGTGCAGACGATGTTTTAAATTAAAAATCATGCGCAAAAATGTATTTTCTCTCAATAAGCATACCTGTTTTTCAGTGGATTTGAATTTCTGACCCTTAAAATATGGGGTGCAGCCGCAAACTGGGAAATATGGACAAGAAAGATTGCTTTGAAAAACGGGCCAAAGTATGAACCTTATAATATTAATTCTACTTTTCACGTAGTTTCGCAATATTTCGCCACTTTTTCAAGCGAATCGAAATTTCTTGTATACAAATCTAATTTTTGAAGTTATACTTCTTATGCGACTTCCAACAAGGTTGCGTTAAACGTTTAACACTACATTTTTATTGACCGGGAAATCACGTGGTAGGATCCAGTTTTCCCTCATTCATTTCCATATTGTTTTGGTTCTCACTAGCATAAAAATAATAAAAGTATTGTTTTTCTATAAATATTTCTTTAGTTCGTTTTGATACACATATAATTTAATAGGGTAGTATTTTTTATTTTCAAATTTAGTGGATAACAATTGTAAAAAATGAGTGAAAACGTCTCTTGTGAATATCAATTGATTGTTAGGTTTTCTCTTTTGAAATTACATTATGATGCATCCACATACATTATTAATACAAATACATTTTCCAGGGCGAGACGATGAGGCAACCACAAGCACTTCCACTGGTTCAAGAGGTTCACGAGGGAAAAATGCACAATATTACCGTTATTACAGAGCACGGAAGCGAGCGGAGCAGGAAAAAGAATCGTTGAATAGAACTAGTGATCCTTCTACGACTGCTGATTCTTCTACAATTAACGTCGCAGGTTACGAAGTTTAACTTCTTCCGCGCGGAGGGACTCCACGCACTTTTTTTATTATTTTTGCTCGCCCTATTTCAGCCGCCATCCAGTTTTTTTCTTTTAATTAAAGATAATTCAATGTAAAAAATAATTTTTAATAACTAATTATTACGGCCCGCGCTGACAATTTCGAATTAAGTGACCAGTATATTAGCCGAATATCAAAAGTATTCAATATTTTTTTAAAGTCTTCGCCAAATGCAAATCTTAACAATTTCTTATCCATATTTTTCTATCTAGTGGAAAAAATCATTCACCAATAACTTTCGCCAAAACACAATTTTATTCACCAAATTTTTCCATTTTATCGCATTTGGTGAGGTGGTGAATGCTTAGCGCCGGCCCTGACTACTAGTTTTTTCAATTTTATTTAATAATGATAGAAAATATTTTGAATTGTTGGGTATACAAACGTTTACATCATCTTAAAGAATGTAACTTTATATATCAGAATACAAAAGCTGAACGAAATCAGCCAAGTAGTTCCTGAGAAATAGAATTTTAAAAATAGAACTTCTTTATGTTGTATATTCAGAGTTGCATATTTATTTTACGCAGCAAAGAGCTCTAAAAATCAAAAGAATCCAATACTTATTGACTTTAAGTTCTGTAATTTTACATTTAAACTATTGAAATATTCTTCTTAAGTCTATAGCCTAAAACCAAAAGAATGATACAGCACAAATGCTTCTTTATGTCTTTCACTCAAAGATCTAAAATATGGCACTCGTGCATTCTAATATCGTTTCTTTCAAGGCGGCAGAACATTCCACTTCAGTGATTCTAGAACACAAAGAGAAACATCACGTGGTTTTATATTCTGAAAGAATGCTCTGGAATAGTTTAAGGTCTACCCCGAACTTCAAACTTTAAGTTGAAAATTGTTCTTTTTAAAAAAGGAATATCCAGAAGAAAGCCCTCTGTTTAGGGAAACATATTTTTGAAAGGCAATATTCTCTGAGGCCCCAGAAGAGTTCCAGAGATGAAATCGTTTTCTCTTAAGAAAGGAGTAGAAACCTAAAAATGGCATTCTTTTCGGAATATAGCTGGAATGATTTCGCCGCCAATGGAACTCTGCAGGGGGCCAAGCTAGTTCAAATATTCAATAAAACACAAAAGTGCCTCTCTAGGGTGCACGGGCAGAAATTGCCCTCGAAATGTTCCACGATTTTCAGCAGACGATTTGAAAAAGATATCTCCGATGGGCATTTAGATTAAAATATGTTTCTCATTCCCTTTGAGAGTAGTATAATGCTTCCGTCTGGAAGAGAATATTATTCGAGCATTTTATTCTAAACCATACAGAAATGGCGTTCCGATCAATGGAATTTAGTCTTGTGGGAGAAAGTATAACCCTAAACATAAATCTCAGCCTCATCACGTAAGGGCAATCATATACATTTAATTCATCACATTTCGGGTGTTCAAAATTTCAAATGTACTGCTCTTTTATAATCGATACATTCACGGAGAAGGAAGTTAAGGCAAGATTACCGTATTGTATGGTAATGACGTTTCTGGTAAAGGAAAAAAATCCATAATTCTGATATATACAGTTCAAAGAAATAAACCAAAATATTTAGAATTTAAACCATTTATTTCGTAATTTTTCCTTTCGGTATCAAAAAAGCCAAACATTTAGTAAAAATCAAAGCCCAATAAATGGTTTTTATGCTATGCTCCTAGGTAACATGATAAAAATATCAAATTTAACCTCATTTTGCCATATTTACCAGCTTTTATCACATATTGTAAAACTATATTTTTTCTTAATTTTATCAAAATCATTACAAAAGCACATCAATAGAAATTACTGAGATTTTCTGTGCTCCCATAGAGAAGGAATTACGATAGACTTTAATATTATTTAGTTTAAACATTAATATCATTCCTTTAGTTTTGACCCTATATTTCTCTAGGTATACAATGCATACAATTAAATTAATCTTTAAAATAGATTAAGAAGAATATTTGCATAAAAAATTTAGATATATAAAAGTTACGGTCAATGTGAATAGTCGGTTATTATTAATACTAACAGGACAATATTAATAATAATCAACTAAACCGGTTAAAATGAATAATTTAAACGAATTTATCACATCAACCGGGAATTATTAATAATAACCAATCAAGTTTGGTCAATCATGTTTTTATTTGGGCTATTTCCGTATCATGACCTGTCATGCCAACTGCAATCGCCAAATTGATTTTAAACTGCAAAAGGTTTAATAATAATAATAATAATAATAATAATAATAATAATAAAAACACGTAAATGTTTGCCCGGGGTCGGTACGAGTCATACCCTTCGAGTTTGTCCCTTTCTGTGATGTTTTTTGCTAGTTTCTTGCAGACCGCTGCCCGGAAGTTTCCAAGACTTGGCGATTATTCTGCCACAGATCACGATACGGAAATCTACCCTTTTCATTTCTCACTTTCACAAAAAACAAGTGGTTGTAATTAATTTTAACCGGTTAGTATTTATAATAACCGGATTTAATTTCTTAATATATATATGAACCGATGAAATTTGTTATTCGCGTGGGTCATAAGAAACTGTAAACTGAAATATTAAGCGATGAAGCAGTTAGAAGCATGAAAAAAAAAACATCTAATAAAAAATTCACCAATCCAACGACAACATCTACAAAAGAAAGGAAGACATTTAATTTACATTTAATTTAAGCCTACGACATTTAATTTAAGCGAAAGCTATTTTCGTTTATTCATGGCCTTTTCAATCACTATAAATGAAATTTTCTGCCGCATCTTTTTAGGATGACGTCGTTTATTTAATTTAGTTCCATGCCGCTTGTATCTTCAAACTGATTTAAGAATTTACAATTTTGTATGCAAATATTTAAAGCAGTCATCTTTTGTGCTACTCAAGTTGAGAGACGCGTCTTAAATTTTAATCAATATTTTTGTTTTATTTCTTTTTACTTTATTTTCTTAGCGTTTTTCCGAAAGTGTTGGTAATGTTCTGTTTTGGTAGTTCATTCGAAAAGATCTCCAAACAGTGAATGGCACCAGGGATGCTTAATTAATAAACTACAGTACTACACGTATGTTATATGTACTACAAGTATTTTTGTAGAAGATTCCTAATCTAATGTTATTGGTATTGGGGTAATAGGTTCTTACGAATAGGTTAATTTTTAAGCCTACTAGTCGTTGATCATGGCTTTGCCAGCGCAGAACCACTTTGAACAAACCACCATAACTATGAGTTCAAAGATTTTTTAGCATAGAAGGCATGAGAAGTGAAGAAATTATATCTATATCTGTCGTGAAGCCGTGATAGCTCAGGGGATAGAGGATTCGCCTTCCAATAATGTGTACCGGGTTTGAATCCCAGCGATGGCTGGTTGTTAAGGCTTCCGAATCCGGATAGCCCCAACCACAGAGCTGACATAAAATAATCTCAGTGGTAGACGGATAATGGGTTAGAGTGCCCTCGCCGTCAGGCTACCCATGGGAGGCTTTCATGGTTTTCTTCTCCATGTAACGCAAATGCTGGTTAGTTATATCAAAAAGTCCTCCATGAAGACAAATGTCTCCAAATATTTGATTCAGGAGTTCCCTCGTCTTCTAGATCGGGTTCACTATTACGAGGTTACTGAGTTAAACATTAGAAAGCGTAAAAAACTTAGGTCTTCTGTTCAACGATGGTTATAAAAAAATAAAATATATCTCTGCAGTGAAATAATGTATAAAATGCACCCCAATGCTCCATTACTTGGCTTACAACTTCCTCACGCATGCTATCACTTCTGCTCTTTCTCAGAAAAGGAAAGCTCCGTCCCCAATAATTGGTATGGCAGTATGCGGCACCTTGGTACCGTTAATGTTTCAAATTTCTTTAATAATTTTAAAAAAAGATCAAAACTATGTATAATTAATTAATTCGTAGCAAAGATTTGCGTTTCTAGAAAAATACGAATTCCTTCTAAATAAGTAAGTTGCGTCTAACTAACTATTCAAGGCTATTTAAACTATTACTTAAGACTATCTGAAATTATTATCAATGACAAACTAAGAAAATATAAATCTTAACAAATTCTGCAAGCATTATTTACAATTCAACGCTACTTAAATTATTACTGACAACCTAACAGAAGGACTCTACAGAAATACTAAACGCATAACTGCTTATTTATTACTATTTAAATTATTACTCAAAAGTGCCCAACGAAGGGGTATATTATGGATGACTAATAGGTTGCCAATTTATGTAGGTTTTAAAAACAAATACCGGAGTTTTCAGTGCAACGTTAGAGATTAAATAGAGAAATAAAGTTACGTGACGTGCTAATAAAATAAATAAATAAATAAATCATAATGCACTCGGAATTATTATTTTTTATTTCACGATGTTGGAAGTACAATAGCTTCATCCCATTGGTCGGAAGTAGCCCACTACAAGCAATGAAACTACTATAGTCGCTACTTTTTTTTCGTACTTTGTAGTGTAGTGTGAACCTTTTTTTTTTTAAAAAAAAAAGGAGTGTAAGGAGTAGTATTGCAATACGAAAAAAAGCAATAGTTTGTAGCAGGGCTCGAAAAACAGCCCGTCCGCCTGTCCTCGGCGGTTAAAAATTCCCCGCGGACAACAAATTTCTCGAATCCAGCGTTCGCGCGGACGGCTATTTTCCCGTTAATGTTCGTGATACATTTTCAATTTTTGCTATCTTACAAGAGTCTAGCGCCTCACTTCTGAAATGATCCTCTAATCTCGAAATACAGCAACATACTGCGCATGGTGGAATTTATGTTTTCTCTGTCTGGGAATACTGCAGCGGTTGAAAGGGGCTTTTCAGCTATGAACTTATAAAAAAACACATTGCTTACTGGTCTTAGGCAAGAAGCGTTAAACGCATTTATGAACATATACCTAAATGGAAAACCTCTTTCAGATTTCTGTGCAGAAACCTCTGTAAATCATTGGCTTGATTGTGGAACTGGCAAACGCCATATTTGATTCATTTAAAAAACGCAGTACCATCGGATAAATTGACATGATAATTGACAGATAACTTTTGTTATTTAAATTATTTCATTAAAGAAACAAATTATTTCATAATGGAAATACTAGGTTTTACTATTAGTAACCTAGTATTTCTTTTATTACTGTATAATGTAATCCTAGTATCTACTAATTCATTGTGCAATTTATATAAATGTTTGTAATAAATAAGAGAAAATTATATTTTTATTTATTTAGAAGCGACGGGTTAGTTCCAAAGGAGGACGGGTACATTGTTGGACAAGCAGTCCTCGGGGACGGGTAAAATTTCTGAGTTTTTTCGAGCCCTGGTTTGTAGCTATTCCTGGAAACTACTATTAAGATTGGTTTAAAAATGAAGCACGGTTCTGACGCAACTAATTTTTCAAATTTGGTGGCGCTTCGCGGTGGTCATCAATCAATGAATATGACACGGTGGCTGCAGCTGAGCGCTAATAGAAATTACGTATTTGAAATCACGTAAAACTAATATTTAAACTAGCCATTACCAAAAATAGATAATTTATCACTATGGTCACACTTTCACATGCGAATGCACACTCGGAAAACATTGATGTTATTTCAAAGGTAGGGAACGTATTTTCGATGTACTTAATTTCTTAGAGGAAATAAAAGAGCCTTAATTAACTAAATTGCAAGTGTTTGATGATTTTGAAAATCTCATATTAAATATTCGCTGAAAGGCATGAAAAGTTGAAGGTTAACTGAACAAATTCTGAGGAAAAAAAATGTTTTTGAATAACAAACTGGCTCCTGTAGACACGAATAAATATTTCTTAATTATTCCCTTATACTTAATATAAGCCAATTTCTTACTCAAAACCATTTTGAACATAGGTGTAAATTAAGTTTGCATCCTTGAAGTAGTGCAGAAGTAACTAATTCCAAAGTTGTTTCTAGTCACTACATTTTAACAAAAGTTGTAGTTAACTATATTTGCAACAAAATAGTTGTAGTAAATTACAAAAATAATGTAGTTTTTTCGACCATTGTTTCCTCCTTATACTGAGCATTAATCCAAAATGGGAGCATTAATCACTCTTTGCTTTAATTTCCGCGATCAACAGATTGGCTGATATAAAGTGATCCATTTCTCTTAGCCAATTATCTTTTCGAAAGCAGTTTTAGACAGTTGGTACTCAGACGAAAACAAAAACATTTACAAATATTCAATAAATTTTACAACATTTCAAAGAAAATCATCCCCACACAGCCGTCGAATCAGTATTTATATTTATCTTCTTGAAAACAAAAACAAAAAATCTTAGAAAGTAGTCGCATATATTTATACCATCTTCCCTCTTCTATCCACTGTGCCCGGGCATTAGACCTAAATGATTATTTATATGTTTACGTGTAAGAGTCCCGAATTTCTTATTCGTTTTTCATAAGAGACGTTATTGTTCCCAAAGGCAGTTTGTAAGACAGCGACCATTCCCAATCTTAAGGGCCCGGAATTGTTTTTCCAGCTTCTATCTCTTTTTTTAAGCGCTACACACAGGGAAATGAAAAAGAGAAGTTGAAACACTTGGGATTTAAAGAAATAATATTTTCTTCGCCAAATAGGACTGTCGTGAGGGTCTGTCTTAAAGAGAAAGAACTGTTATTGTATTCAGAAATGAATTCAATGTGGAAGAAACTACCATTATTACTTTAACCTGAGGAAAGGCCATATCACTTTTTTTTTTGAGACAGAGAAAATGGCCAACGAAGATAAAGTTTCGCGCCATGTGTTTGCATAAAGGATTTTAGTTTTATGGATACCAGATTTTTTTTTCTTAAGAATATTTTTTTTGTTTGAGTTTTACCATTCAACACAAGCTGCTGAGAGCTTTTAAATCAAAACAATGATGGCTTTCTTTTTGTTCTACCAACAACAGGGCGTGGAAATTGAAAACACTGATAATCTTTGAATTTTCTCATGCTATTTGGGAATGTTTGCCCATTTACTTAAAGAGCTTTAACAAATAAAACTTTTTCTAACATGAATCTAACATTTAAAAAAAAGTCTAGCTTCTTTTTTTAAGTTTCTATAAAACAATAGTTACAGAATTCTTAGAAATAATCATTTAGCTAAAATAATGGTTATACCTGTCGAAGATAATTTTATCAATAGTTAAAGGAATTATTAAGTTGAAAAAGTGGTTAAGTTGTGCAATTTTTCTAGTTCTTTTTTAATGTTTCTTTATAGGTTACCTTACGAATTTTCTAGATTTGTACGTGACGAAAGTTGCTAAAATCGTACAGTACTGTAAAAAATTACAGTATAAAGTACCGTGGCTTAAGGTGCTCATCCGAAATCCATTTAAAATATTATACCGTAATTTTTATAGTAATGTTTATTTTATTAGCGTGATTCACTGATTTTTCGGGTAGTGATTACTGTACAAATTATGGTACATCAGAGTTTTTAGTCCGGTAAAAATGGAGTTTACGGAGAAAAAACCTTTTTACCGAAATTTGATGCTGAATTTCTTATAGTGTACTCTTCATATTTAAATTTTTATCTGTCACAAATTACTGAAAATTATACTTGAAATATTTTAATAACAAAACACAATTATTCAGCTACTTGTGTTAATTTTCTGGTGATAATATTTGTGCAGAAAGAATTAAAAATTATTCGTTTTTGCAAAATCTGCAAGTGATACGGTTTAGAATACAGGATGCCTTATTCGTATCACCTTCTAAATCGTACCAACCTCAAAAATGTTAGATATTTATTATGAAGTAAATAAGTAGACCCTCGTGTAACTTAAAACAATTGCTTAAAGATATAATAAGAAATATGATATCAAATTTTAAAACTGTTCCAGTGATAGTAACGGCATTATAAGCCAATATTGTTATTGGAACATTATTCACATTCCTGCGTGACTTTTAGGAGCCACGACCAACTTTTTAATTTTTGAAACTGAGGAAATTATTTCGGTTGAAGTTTTCAACATAGAAGGTACTAGGACAAATCGATCAATCGATCACACAGTACAATTACTAGATCATAACATGATTAACTGGAAGGCTCATCACTTTGAGATTTTCATCACATTTTCCTTGCTAGGAATAAGGAAAATACGTCTCATTATTAAGTATTAAATCTCATTTATTTATTTTATTTTATACTGGTCGTCGAACAGCCGACCCAATTTTGGGTTTACGACTACAAATCTTATCGTCCCAGTCTTGTAATGTTGAACGCAATCCAGAAGACAAGGAAACTCCTGTATCAAGTATTGGGAGAAATTTTGCTTTCTTGGAGGACTTTTTGAGGGAACTAATCCGCATTTGCGTTACATGGAGAGGAAAAGTACGAAAACCTCCCATGGTTAACCTGACGGCAAGTGGACTCTAACCCATGATCCGTCTACCACTGAGAATATTTTACGTCAGCACAGTGGTCTGTGTGAGCCGGATGCGGAATTTTTATTAGCCAGCCCTCGCTGGGATTTGAACCCGGGGTATCTCATTGAAAGGTGAAAGCTCTATCCCCTGAACCACCAGTTTATAGAAATTGTTTCGTTTTTTTTCTCGATTCTTTCACGAATTGTGATTGAGGTTATCTACGAAAATTAGTCCGAAAACTGAGCAATAATTTTAGCCACTCCTCGTCAGTTTGGCTGTAATACAGTTTAATTAGCTTGAAAACCGCCCTATTCAGTATTTGAAATTAACAAGTTGCTTCTAAATTGTACCAACTACATATGATGATGACATGATGCATTCAATAATTTGTACAGCAGGCCAAAAAAAAAAGACCACTCTGAATAGCTTTTAATCTAATAATCGTATCCTCGCGTTCTAGGACTCAACCTTAATGGTTTGAGGGGGTGACCTCAAATATGCTAATTGAGAAGTTCCGTAACTGAAGCGTCCTCTGTAAAAAGTTCTTTAAAAATCATAGGTGCTTTGGGAGACTTAAGTTAAGGTACCCTTATTTTAGCAGAAACATGTCCTACCCGGAAAGTGAGACATTTCCCCCTAAAACGCTCTTAAATAACTTTCTTAAATATTGCTCATCGTTATATGTTTCCAAGCTCAATTAAATTCTTCAAGTATTTGAGTTATTAAGGTAGCTCCACTGTGAAACATTGTACTATTACCTTTCTTGGATCTCCTCCAAAATTCCTGATGTTGTCTTTAATCCACTGGAGGGCACAAAGTTGATCCCATAGACCATAATTTCCTTTAGAATCAGTTAATATGTTGTCCGACAGTAGCTCCAGAGCCATGAATCCGAGGGTATAGAGTCTGTAATTCATGGAAACAAACACCATGTTCATCTTTTTGGCAAGTTTTGCCGATGGACTTAATCCCGCTTGATTGCCGTTGCCGAACTGGAGAAACCCTCCGTGAATCCAAACCATCACATCTAATCCGCCTTTCTGCTGAAAAAAAATTAAACAAATATTTTATTTTTTATCCAGTTCTCTTTCGTCAAAGTAAAAAACGGGAAAACGATTATAATCACTGAGGAAAAAAGTATGGAAAAAATTATCGGAATATTGTAAAGTTTACCATGTTTCAGACTCTATAGAAACACCAAAAAGGGTCGTTTTTTTACTGAAGTGCTTGTGCATTGATCTATGGTAAATGTGGTAAATTTTGGTAGTTTTATCATAATACTTTAGACCATAGCATAAAAATCATTTTTTCGATAAAATTTACTTTTCAGTTTTGTATTTTTTTAAATATGCGGTACAAAAAAACTCTAAGTTTAAAAGCCAGAATTTTTGGGAAACCGGTATTATATGAAAGGAAAAATTACTAAATGAATGGTTTAAAAATCGTATATTGCTTGTTTATTTTAACAGAAATGTTATTACCGTACAGTACATTAATGTACAGCAAAACATTTTTAGCTTAGTAAAAATATCACGGTCTGACTATCAAAATTCAGCAGTCGATCATGCATATATTTTGAATTGAAGAAAAGGTTAAAAAACTTTAAAATATAGTTTTGAATCTTGCGGTAATTTTAGAAAAACACAGCGGAAGCACGAGTACTAAAAATGTGAAATGCGTTAGGATTGCATCACTGCGTGCTTTTGGAAAGGCAATTGGGCACCACACTAAAGTACTAAATTAAGTACTAAGTACTAAATTAAGTCCTAAATTAGTTAGATTAAGTACTAAATTAGTTAGGTAAATACTGCGATAGTTAATCTCAAAAACTAGAATTCAAAGCTCTTTATAATTTTGGGTAAAAAACGGAATGCGAAATTCTAGACTAAGTCGAGTTAGGGACTGATTCCGAAGTCACGTGCTGGATATTCTCCACAGCATTTGCAGTTTTTAGATCATAGCAACAAGCTAACGCAATGAATAACTTCAGAAATGAATTGCTTACTCAATGAATCACTTACAAGCATCGTGATTACTGAGTGATGCTTTGCGTTTTTCTGTGTCGTCCAGGGCCAAAAATTGGCGACAGTTCAATTTTAAGCAAAATTCCCTTGTCTTTATATAACACCCTAATAGGATATTTGCAAGTGACGTAGTGTGGGTATCGCGACCATGATTGGCTGTTGAAACGTGGCATTTGTTTACGTTGGCAGCTGTTCTTTTCATTCTATTTCGAATAAGTCAAGTATCATCTTTTGCTTAAGTGACACGCTCTGTTTTCTTTCACAAGGATTTCAATTCTTTCACTATATATTTCTTACTTAACAAAAAGACAGGCACGAAGCTACATCGAACATAAAGAAACTAATTACTCATAGATCAGAAGTGAGTTCTTCTTCTTTTTGAAGTATAAATAGGCAATTGTCAGAATAAATAGATAAATTCAGTGAATTACATGAAATAATTTTGCGGTATTTTAGTGATATCATATGATTCACGCAATTATTTCTTAAACCTGTTATAAATTTATTGCGTGGGGGACTCGCAAAATTACGCAATGTCCCTCACGTAACAGTTCACAAGAAAAATATTTGAAAATTACTCTTAGCCTGTTGTAGACTTTCACTAGTTAAGAATTAAATTGGACTGCATCATGTCAACGACAAAATATGTTTTTATGGTAATTTATTTAACTAAGCCAGAAAAAATTGCTCTATTATTTCTAAGTGAAATATGAAACAAAAAATATAAATAAATTTTCAATCAAAATATAGCATGTTTTCTTCAAATTTGAATTTATGTGTGTATATTAATTAATATAAGTGCAGAAATTGTGTTATAATCTGCTGCGTGTTGTGTGTGGTGCACTCCTTAGAAATTTTTCTATTTATAAATTTTAAATCAACGATTTGATTAACTAAATTCCAGACTTCTAAATTCCAGAACTATGCTCGCTACGATCAGCATCTACGATTCGCTCTCAGTTATTAAAATACTGATATTAAAATCTTATTTTGTTACACATAAATATTATTTATTTGCTTATTTTTTTTTGGTTAATATTCTTTTAAGTAAGCATTTTTTTATAAATTAAAAACCGATAATGGAAAAGAATTTACAAATTGTTTTTGTTTAAAATTATTATTATTATTATTTTTGCTTTTCTTATCAAATTTAAAATTAATTTGACTTCATTTTGTACTTTCACTGTTCGTTTTTCTTGTTGTAGTTTGTTCGTTTTTGTTCATTCATACTTTCAAATCAATAGATCAAAATTTAATTCCACCTTTCTCTGTAGTATTTTGTCCAGTTTTGATTACTGTGTTTTGATCTCCAAATTTCATACAATTTTAACTTCATTTTTGTCAAAGATTCTAAAATACGTATATGTATTAACGTCGATAATTACGGAGTCTCCTACAGTAATTCTGCGAATTAAAATAAATTACTGTGATTTCAAATTCAAGTTTATCGTGTAATATCATTTTATTGTTAAGATTGTGCATTTCGTCACTGATTACTCGCCTTTATCTACCTTTAGTACAGTGAGCAACTTCTATCTTTATCTCAATAACTGTCAAATGACTATCATTTTAAAGTCCGGAAAGTAACTTTCTTCAGTTAATCTTAACAAAAGGGCCCGTGTCAGTAGGCAATCTCCATCAAATATACTTACAAAGAAGAGCACGATATTCATTCATTACAATTTCCTAAACTCTCCCCTACGTACGTGTGAAAAAAACGTAATAAGTGTAAGCATCAAGGGGAAAAAGGATGTGACATAAAAGATTTTTCCCTAGTAAGACGAATCTCGTTTCTTCTCCTGCATTCTCATTTTCCGACGAAAATGACTTTTTCATTTCATTTTTTTTCTTCAAAAAATTTCTTTTCCGCTGAATGATATTCTTACTTTAATTTTATACGCATTAAATTTTTCTTTCCGTTTTTCGCGTTTTCCTTTTCCGAATGCATATTAAGGTTGTTACTGTATATTTCAAACTGAGATGAAAATTTTTTCCAGTGAAATGGCTAGTTTCTTTCTTTTAAAAGTGACTCTTATTAACTCAGAACTGGAACGTACAGTTAGTTTTTTTAGTTTTTTTAATTAAAATCCTCGCGGTAATACAGGAGAGAGCAGATTGTTCAAAAAGAGCAAACATTAATCAGGAGGCGGTTTGCTGCCGGACGTCTTGAGTTATATCTACTTTTTAATCTCCTTTTGATGTTTACCTAGACGTAAGGTTATGTGAAGTTATAAGAAATTATGTAGGAGATAAAGAAAGGAAATGAAGAATATATTAATTAATAAATATTAATTTCATACTTATTATTTATAAACTTTAAAATTAAAGAATAAAATGCATACATTTTAATTTTATTAAAAACGTTAGTATTTTTTCAGAATGATAATTTTTAACAGTATTTAACAAATATGTATTGAATTACGTATTCATAACTTTTAAAACTACATACAAATAAACCTTATTAAGACGAATAGAAGGAATGCAAAAACCTTTTCGTGTTAACCGATAAAACGGAAAAAGGCATTTTGGATGATTTTCTAAAACAAAAAAAGCGAAGATATCAGAGAATGTAAATCACATTAGTAGAAAAAAGTAATAAATAAAAAATTGTAAATGACAAAATATATTTACATCTTTATGTTTTTCTCTCAAATACATATTTCATCGATATTAAAAGGAATTAAAAACAGTACAACAATATTCTAATAATAGATTTAAAATGCATTGAATATTAATGAAAATTAATATGCATCATGAAACAAAATTAATAAATAACTTAATTAAATAAATGTAAAAAAAAAACGCATGAACATGGAACAATAAATTGATAATCCAGTGTTTTTTCAATGATTACGTTTGCACGACTAACTTTTCGTTAAGTCTTATTTCCAGATAGGTACTTTACAAGTGCCCGGAATTTCCATTGGGTAGATAGAAACATCGAAATCCTTACATCGAAATCGGAGTGTGTTTATTTATTTGTATATTATCAGAACTGCTTTTATTAAGAATTTGTAAATGTGGTTATTGTCATTGTCTTTAAGTTTTTCATATTTTAAATTACACAGTTTTAAAAGGCAAGTAAATTAGTTGTCATGAGTAATATTTTTTTCTTTAAAATAAGACTATTATAATATTTCTCTTTAACCGTATGTTTAAATACTTTAAGATACCTTTCAATTAAACACAATCAAAATATCTAGTTAATATAGCGTGTGTAATATGGCTATAATTAGATACTTATAACTGAATTAGTTTGAATTAATTAAGTATTATGATTGAAACAGTAAAATTCTATAAAATTTCAATAAGTGGTGAAGTTCTATTGAATACACTATTAATAACTGAGTTATTTATATTGACTAAGATATTATAACATAATCAGTTTAATTTAATAAATATTTGATAACTAATTTAGTTGAACTGAAAAAAAGTAAACAAATAAAGAAATTTATGGTTATAATTAGATATCGTATATGGCTATAATTTGATACTTATAACTGAATTAGTTTGAATTAATTAAATATTATGACTAAAACAGTAAAATTCAATAAAATTTCAATAAGTGATGTAGTTCTCTTCAATACACTATCAATAACTGAGTTATTTATATTTATTAAAATATTGTAATCTAATCAGTTTAATTTAATAAAAATTTGATAACTGATTTAGTGGGACATGAAAAAAATAAATAAATAATTTACAGTTTCCGTTAAATTATAAATAATTCAACGGAATTAAATAAAATATTATTTATTGAACAAATTTTTTTATTTAAAATAAAAATAGAACTGACCGACGTGTCTAGAGAGGGCGTCCACACATTAAGAAAAAGACAGTCTTCGCTTCCTTCGAAATTTTTTGTGTAAGGATTTAGTTGGAAGCATTCCGTACCAAAATGGAACGCTTCTTGGGTGTTGTGCTCTTCACACCAGGTGCTGTCCACCCACAAAGGCACTGGTTTTCTCCACCTCAGGGGTCCTACGGGTGGTGAGGCGTATGCGATGCCCTAAAAATATAGAAAATCAATATAAATAATAGAATATTTTACCTGCAAAGTAAGAGTTGGGTATTGAAAGTTTCGATTAAGAGACATTTTTTCTCAGGTATAGGTGCATTGATACTTTACCTGTATTAAATTATTCAAACTGTGTAACCGGATTTCGCACAATACACTCTTAGAAACTCAGTTCGGCTTCGAATCATATTATCCGTTAAAGCTATTTTTGGAAGCTCTGTCATCAAGGAAAATAAGAAAAAACATAGTTTAAGAGCCTCACACTAGAAGCAATGAGATTATTTTAAACTATATTTATAATTTGACTTGAAGAATTAATTATCCGGGATTTAAAACAGACAAATAACTTAAATACTTAAAAAGGTATTAAATTTTTTTAAAAAAACGCCAATTTGGCGCCATTTTTCCATCTAGATGAAAATTATCAAAATCACTGCCGTATTCTCAGTTTTTGCTAAGTTTTATGAGTCCAGTTAATGCAACATTGGAGTAAGTTTCAAAATATTATACTCGTAAAAAATTAGACCACAAACGCTTTTCATTTTCACAAAACTGTGGCTTTTCTCCATATCGACGTTCTGCGCCATTTTCAAAATAAGCGTAGACAGCGCTGGCTTTGGATAGGCTTAACTTGACCTAACTGTGAAGAGCAACAGTTGCAAACTCACAGCAGTTATAAAAATAGCATATTCGCAAAACAGCATCATTTCATATTACGACGGAACCTACGAAAAACAGCCTTAAGTGATGAACGTAAGAGCATGGAAAGTTTTGACTAAAAAAACTATTTCTCCCTCAACTATAGATGTATTAGTGATATATGATGTATGTAATTATTGATGTATGATGACTTAACTTAGACAAATTACACATATTATACAAAAACCGGTTCAATGTATATTTTTGAACTTAAGGAAATTTTTGATCAAGTAATATCTTACCGCTTCAGTTTCTGGGAATTATTTATTCAAATACATATTTTTGAATTAACATAAGCATCCACACATATCTTACATTTTGAACTCAAGTGGAAATGTATTGCATTGTTTTTAACAGGTTTCAATTCTTAAGCAAGGATGTATCAACCAAGCTTCGTATTTATTCTTTTTCTTCTACAACTAGGAATTCCCATTTAAATTTATTTATTGTTATCTAACTAATAGTTATCTTCCTCAATTCGAATGGTAAAGCAAGTTTGTAAAAATCTACAACATCCTTCTTTCTAAACACGTGAACTATGCAATTTCTTCTTCAAAACTTCATGAATACTTTTTCCTCAAGTCAACAACACGGAACAAATTCAATGCAAAGTTTGTGTATTTACTTATAAATAACAAACTATTACTCTTTATCATAAATACATAGTTTAAAAGTTTTGAAAAAGTTTTCTTAAAATTATATACAAGCATGCAACTGACGATGCTTTGACCGAAAACTCTCTTTTTAATGGTTCTCTTCTAACTATATTGCTTCAGAATAGATGTTGCCAAAAAATTGAAGCTTGCTTTGAATATTTTCATAATGTCCCATCATCGTGGTAAAGTATTCTAAAATAATTTCAGTTGGATAGATTCAAAATTTTAATATGTAAAGTAAAATTCCCATAGAATAAAGCGGTGATTTTTCTAATAATTCAAATATGTTTGCTAATTTATGACAACTTTTCAATTTTAGAATATTTATCTATGGTTTAATGATATGAGAAATGTTTCTTCCAATACATAAGAAAAGTATATACTTCTTAAGAAAGTTTGCACTGTTTACTTTTATAATTATGAAAAGAAAGAAAGAAATATTTATATATATATTTTTTCATAAGAGTGATTTATAAGTCTTAATGTCTTATCTATAATAAGAAAGTTGGTTGAAGTCATATTACTTTTATAAAAAAGATGCCATACTAGCTAGAATTAAATTTTGCTGAATGAACATAATTAGTAATGTAATGACGAAAAAGAAAATAATTATTTTTTTAAGAAACATGATGCTATTGCACTTAAGCGCAATTTGCAAAATAATATTTTGAGTTGATTTTAAAATATATTTACGATGGTGTCTATATGTAGATAAATGGCTGCATATGTTAAATGTACAGGGTGTCTCAAATTCTCTATCCTATTTTTTCAAGTGCTCCAACAGCTACAATAAATTAGAAAAATTAGCTAGGTCGCTTCACTTTTTATAAAACAAGTGATGCTTTCCAAACTAGCCAAGTAAAGTATATTTTCCAATAAAACACATTCTTATATTTTCGTTCAATTTCTCCTCATTCATTTCTTTTTTCTTTTTCTTATATTTTCTTTCGTACTTTATTCATACTCCTTTTTTCTAAAAATAACATTCTGTTCACTAATTTTTTAGTGATTTTGGAACAAGAACCCCTAAAATCTAATAGCGTTTAGCGAAATATTTCAAAATATTCCTAAACTGTCACTGAAATTAATTGAAAGTGAATTTTATACACCTTTAGTATCTATTGATATACAATCACGGTTATTATTTTAAAAAATGCTGAAGAAACAATGTTGTATTTTTTGATGCAAAATCTGTTCTAAAATACAAAATACCTTATAATTGAAAAAGTTAAAATATTTTTAATAGTAAATATTAAAACTTCCAAATGTTTTCATATCGAAAAGTCAATATACTTTTTATGTTTTTAAAACATCCTGGATTAAAAATGTTTTTGAAAATTTTCTTTTCATTTTCATACGGTATTATTTGCATTTTTATTTTTTATTTATTTGTTATGGCTTCCATTCAAAAAACAAATAAAATTATGCGTATTTTTAAGTATCGAATTTAAAACAAATAGATAATTATTTTATTTCAGAAATCTTTTATTTAGCAAATCATTTTATTTTATTCATATTTTTTTTCCCATTTTCTAATTCTGTTTCTTAAATCCATCTAAATTTAATAATATTTTTGTCAAGTCTCTTTCTCTCAAGAAGCTTGTCTCATAAAATAAGTTATTTTAACATTATTATTCATTTATTCAATATTTTTATTTATTTATTCAATATTTTTATTTCATTTGCTTGCTTTTCACTGTCAAAACATTACAAATAAATGGTTGTTATTATAATGCCAAGGTTTACCACATTTGTTGTTTTTCAAATCATTTAGCTAAATAGTGCTTTGAACAGAATTACTTTAAAAAATTGCATGACGAATATGGAAGGTAATGTATAGTATCGCATATCTTGCATTACATTAATATACGAACATTAATTTAACATTATGCATTACATTGTACATTATATTATTAACATTATACGTTTTACATTAATTTAACATTAATATGCGAAAAACGTCAAGTACTATTTGAGTAAATACCAATTCATTATTATTTTTTGTTCCTTAAACAAACAATTTCTGAAATATTTTGCACCTAATTTGTTAATAATTATATTGGAAACCTGCTAGAACCTAAATATATAGTGTTTCATTAATAGTAATGCATATTATGAATTAGGCAAGGCCTTCTTATATGATAGAAAATTCCAGAATTTTTTCTCTATTACTGAGACATTAGATTCCTTATATCTATAATATTATGACTTTTATGTCCATTCAACAATTTGTAAACCAATTAAAATATGCGTGTAATATTTCGATCAGAGTAATAATTTTAAATCCAAGCAAGAAAATAACTCTTCACGTTTATTGATTAATACTTATGATTTATTTTCCAAACACTAAATATTGTTACTTTATCCATTAAAAAATAATAGGAGGTGTTTCATTTATCAAGTTTTCTTATTAATTGCTTTTTGATACTGTATTTTACGAAGTCCAAAGACATGACAGTATTTGTAATTTGTATTTGTGTTCTAAATAACAGTTTTCTTTATTCTACAGGTACAAAAAAAATTATGTCATAAGATGCAGCTTCATTGAACAAAATACTTCATTATAATTAATAATTTGAATAGTTATTTTTTGTACAAATATAGCGGCTTTAGAAGAAGAGTTATGAACCTACACGTTGCTTTTATGGAGACAGCTGTTTCTCACTAAAATATCTTTTAAAAAAAAGCTGGGTTTGGGATAGAAATTTTAGAAAGTTTATTAATTAGTTGCGCAAGAGTTTTTGAAAGACCACGATCCAAGAAAATTTTCTGAATAACGTCATTTGTGTCGATGCAAAACTTGCAGAAACTAATTTATGTGGAAAAATTAAAGTAATAAAAAAAAGGTGGTCGACTTTTTAAATAATGCCTTTTTGAACTACAACTCATCATGCAAGAATTTATTCTTGAAAATTATCCCTTCTATTTTTGTTAGTAAGTTGCATCAGTTCATATTGCGTGCTTTTTACTTTCATAGATATGTATATTTGTTCAATAAATTAATTTTGCCATAAAGCATTTGAAAATTTTGATAAAAATGTAGTGAATTTTGCGATTATGCAAATAAATAAATAAATAAGTAATAAACAAATAAGAAAATTACAACATGCAGTTTTCTGAGAAGAAGCCATGGAGGTTTAATTAATATTTCTCAATATACAGCATCATTAGGTCTATATCAGAGGTGTCAAACTCAATTTTCCATAGGGCCATATATTAAATTTAGAATGTGTAGGCGGGCCAGGCTCAAATAAGAAAAATGTACTGAATTATTATAACATTTTATTTATTTAATTATGTAGTATATGATATACGGTTGTTAAAAATAATATTAAAGTTATAAAAGAGGGTAATTATTTTGAGCTCGAGGATCCAAATACCTGACTTCTCTTGTTTTTGACAAGCTCATTGATGTCCTGTTTCATATTTGTTGTAATTATTTTAAGAATTGATTGGAGATGTTCATTCGTAAGTCTTGTGCGATGTTTGTTCTTATTTATTTTCATGACGGAAAACATCTGCTCGCATAAATAGGTGCTACCAAGCATGCACAGAATGCATACTGAATACATGCACAGACTCGAAGCGCGTGGAAGATTCCGCTTGTTGCTAAGAAAAGGCGTTGCTGTCTATCTCTCTCGCTTGTCTAGGCCCGCGCTGCCCTTGAAATTACTTATAAATGTAGTTTGCACATTTTAAAACTTCCGTAGAGGAATCGAGTGAAGTCCAAAAGCTCTAAAAAACATGATTCTTCTCTCTGTGACACATTGTGATCGCATGCCGTATTTTTGACATGACTGGTCTATATGGTCAGTAACTGCCCATGATCTGCGGAGGCTCAGGGGGTAAAGCACCCGACTCCCAATGAGTTGAACCAGGCTCGAATCTCAAACGTGGCTGGTTGAAACGAATGCTGCTCAACGATCGCAACGACCACAGTGTTGACGTAGAATATCCTCAATGGTAGACGGATCATGGCTTAGAGTCCCCCTGCTGTCAGGCTAACCATAGGAGGTTTTCGTGGTTTTCCTCTTCATGCAACGCAAATGTGGGCTAGTTCCATCGATAAGGTCTAGTTTTTTTTCTAATACTTGATCCAGGAGTTTTCTTCGCTTGGCAGAACTTCAGCCCTATATGCGCTGATGTAATCACTGCGCTTAACCACTGTACCTCTTTATAGTTGAGTACTTACAGAGTTTTTTTTTTCAGTTTTGAGAATTATTTCATTTTATTTTAGCATCTGAGCTATGCCTCACGCGTTTTGAGGCCAGTTGCTGTAATATTATTCATGAGATCAATAAACTAGTAAAATCCATCATTGCTATGTTTCAAAATCTTGCAGATTTATTAAATAAATAAATGGAAATTTGATTTTAAAAATTCATCCCGCTCTAATTAGTATAAAAATGATTATCATATGCGTCTGATGACAATACAGAAAGATACAAATAACTGAGGAGAAATTCCGTTACATTGTAGATTAACTTATTATTTGATTTTAAACTCGATTGTCCATACTTCTGTAGGGAGAGAAACATATTTAATCCTTTTTTTTACAATATGTCCCTCTATACGGAAAAAAAATCTAGTAAAATTACAGTACTGTTTGAAAATGCTATTTCTGGAGGAAAGAAAACATAATTCTGGTAATAAAAATCAAAATATTCTATAGCCCTTTAACAAAGATGGGACACTAGCGTCTCTTTTTTTTATCACTCTCTAATTAGGAGCAAAATTAAATATTGGTATTTTTAATTATAGAACAACAGTCTAAAAAAATCTGTAAGATTAATAGAATTATATTTATAGTAAAATATAAAATCCGAAACAAATATTTTAGGAGAAACTTTTTTTTCATTTACATTCAAAAATTTATCAATAAGTGATTTAGTAAATTAAAGAAATTTCAATGATGAATAACTGTTTCTTTCAGATAATTAAAAATAATGAACCGTGATTAGATTATTTTATTAACACATAAAGAGACACCAATGTTTCATTCTGAATTTCCTAACCATAAATTATTTTAGTATTTTCTCTGTTTATTTTGTTCTAAATTAATACAAAATACTGAAAAAAGTATCAAAATTATGTTTCATTAAAATTAAGGGTCAAAGGGTTAAATCATTCATTGGATAATTTTTACGTTTATGTGATAACTGCTCCGTTCTGATTTTCAAAAATTATAGTTCTTATTACCAAAATAGTATAAAATACAAAATCGAAAAGTATGTTAAACCAAATAAATCGATTTTCCCTAAATGCTCTAAGATAATATGATGAAATTATCAAATTTTACCTTGTTCTATTGTTAATTTTAACAAACTTATTATCAAGTTGATTTGGAAAACAAACCCAACTTAAATTTTTGTGCAAATTTTTTTAACCAATCTACCCATCAAAGCAATTGCAAACACTTTGCCGTATGCGAAATTTTCAAGACAAAAATGTTATTTAGAAATCAATAAAATTACTATTTGTCTTCTGATTTACAATCACATAGAAACTGCAATGGTGTAACACTTTCTGGTAGGGGCATGTGCTAAAAGTTCTCCTCGATGATAAACCGAAGTTAAAAGTCAACTTAACCCACATATCAACAATTGAATACCTGCAATCGACGTCATCGTGGGTAAATCGCGGCATTTATCGATTCAGAAGCGAATAAGGTTCAACACAAACGCGTGACGTCGCTTACAGGTACACAATTTATTCTGATCTAAATCCCGCGGTTAGACATATTGTATTCTTCTTCTCAAGTTGTAAGTACTTAATTGTAAAACTTTTTAAAAAATTTTTAATGTGATAGAGAAAAAACGTTTGATCTATGTTTCTTCATTTTAAAACTCACACTAAACTTTTCATGACACTCAAACTAAGCGCAGAAGGTTATCTTAGAATATTCCGAGATGAGAAAAACTTTTCATTCAGGAAATGTTTCTCAATTATTGTCTAAACTCTTGATTCTTTTCGAAATTCTTAGAGTTCTTCATATTTAAAAAGCTAATAAGCGAAAACTGTAAGAAATGACCAAGTTTGAAATATCTATATATATATTTCTCTTACATGGCGATAAGAAAAAGCCTCCTTACAACTCCCCGAATGGCAACGCTAGAAAATCGACCAATCATTGCGGCTAAGAATGTCACATGGTGAGGTGGCTCAACATATAGCGCTTTTAAAAACGGAAACTGAAATAACCAGAGTGTAAAATATTATGTGCTTATGCGCAACGTATTTTTTGTTAAATAATTTATTTATTATATATCAGTTTATAGATGGTAACGAGAAGAGTTTTGTGGTTGATATGGTGACTATTTAGAATGATTTTTTTTTTTTTTTTTTTTGAGTGAGTGTGATATTTCTTTTTTGGAACTGCGATGCTGTAATTTTATTGTTTAGTTAATAAATCTTCCTTTTGTATTAAACGTGATAGTAGTTTCCTTAATTATTTGATTCGAAGTCCATTGAGTTTTATTTGAGGTCAGTTTATTTTGTATTTTTTGACAAGAGAGAGCATTCTCACCAAATGTGATTTCTTCCGAAATTCAATGTTTTGTTTATGCAAGTTTTTCCATTGCAATTCACTTATTTCAATTTTTAATAGACTTAATTACAGCCAAAACTTTAACCTTTTTAAAGAGATATCAGTTTTAGAAATTTTATCTTAATACGAGGCGTGTTTTTTAAGTAAGTACCGTTTTGCTGCACCGCCGCCGCAGCGCTGCGGTCGGCGTTCTGCGCATGCGCACTGGATACCTACATCTATTGCCCACGCACTGACGCCATTGCAGTCTGATTCTTCCTTGTTTACGTTGTTTACTGAGTGTTTAAGATGCCTCCGATAATCGTGAGTCCCGCCGACTGTGAACTAAGGGCTGTTATAAGATTTCTTAGTACTAAAGGCCTAAAACCGATCGATATTCATCGTGAGATCTGTGCAGTTTATGGACAAAACATTATGAGTGATGGAATGGTAAGAAAGTGGGTGAGAGCATTTAAAGAAGGCCGCACAAATGTGCATGATGAACAACGGAGTGGGCGTCCTTCAGTCGTTAATGAAAGTTTGGTGCAGGAAGTGGACAATAAGGTGAGAGAGAACAGACGCTTTACGATTTCCTCCTTGTGTTTTGACTTTCCTAATGTTTCTCGTAGTGTTTTTGTGACCGAGCACTTGAATTACCGAAAATTGTGCTCACGTTGGGTACCAAAAATGTTGACGGATGTGCACAAAACCAACCGTTTAGGCAGTGCATTGACTTTTCTTGAACGGTACCACAACGACGGTGATGATTTCTTAAGCCAAATTGTTACGGGCGATGAAACATGGGTGGCCTACGTCACACCAGAATCAAAGCAACAGTCCATGGAATGGCGGCATTCAGATTCACCCAGAAAAGTAAAGTTTAAGCAAACGATTTCTGCTCGGAAAGTCATGTGCACAGTTTTTTGGGACAGAAAAGGAGTATTGCTTGTGGAATTTCTGCCGCGTAATGAGACAATCAATGCAGCAGCTTATTGTGAGACATTGAACAATCTGCGCCGCTCAATCCAGAACAAAAGACGTGGCAAGTTGAGGAAGGGCATCGTTTTGCTGCATGACAATGCCCGTCCGCATGTGGCTAATCAGACCAAAGATCTCATCACATCTTTTCAATGGGAAACTCTAGATCATCCTGCGTACAGCCCTGATCTAGCCCCCAGTGACTACCATCTGTTCCTGCACTTGAAAAAACACCTGGGTGGTCAGCGTCTTCAAGACGATGACGAAGTCAAAACAGTTGTGATGCAGTGGTTAAGAAGTCAGGCGGCAGACTTCTATGAGGAGGGTATTCAAAAACTGGTACAACGTTATGACAAGTGCCTCAATGTTGAAGGAAATTATGTAGAAAAGTAGATTAAGGTACAGGCTTTCATGTAAAAATAAAAGTATTGAGATATCTTTGCACGTCTTTTTCTAATTTCAAAACGGTACTTACTTAAAAAACAAGCCTCGTATTTTATACTATAGCACATTTCTAATAGGTTTAACGAATTACATGTCATTTATTTGAATTCAAATTTATTTAAATGACTTAGTATTTACTAAAAAGATGTAATTTTTTTTTAAAAAAAGAAGTTGTTATATGGATTTAAATGATTGTTTTGAATTCTTAGAATTTTGTGAATTTGCAATGTATCTAAGTTAGTAGCGAGCGAAGCGAGCTTGGTTTGCGAAGCAAACCATATAAGATTGCGTAGCAATTTTCCGGGGTTGGCGAGCGTCAGCGAGCAGGGGGCGCAGCCCACTAGTGATTTATATTATTAGTAACACATAATTTATATGAATATATATATATTATTATATACATATGAATAATAAAACTTCTACCGTGTGTTTTACTTACCGAGCTAAAACATAGGGCAATTTATTAATAAAATTAAAAATTAACATATGTTCTTAAATTCATAACAAATCTTAAGTATCACAAGTGCATTTGAATTTGCAGTTACTTTTAAATCCATTTTAGAATCATGATTAAAATTAATGCTTAACAGTATAAGTTACAGTTTATAATCAAACAGTCAATACAGTAAAATTCATTTCAAATTCAGTGCATGGGTTGATAATATTGATATAGAAATCACGTGGTGTAATCAATACGTAAGTGCCCGAATTCTCATCAAATATGCTACACAAATGGTAATCGTCGCATCATATTGGAGGCACTTGTCTGCGAAATCAAATTTCTATTGAGTTATTATTTCTACTGATGAAACTTCACAATTCTTGGATAGTATGATCTAAAATCCCAGTAATAAATGGAAATTAATTAATTCCAGAACAGCTCTTACTAAAAAAAACTGGAATTCATGGATATTAATTATTCTTTTAGTTAATAAATCAATTAAAAATCTGTGTATAATGGAGATTTATTCATTTAGTAATCTTATTCCTTCATTTTAGAAAAAGAAAGAATGATTTATATTTTCAATTAGTGACTCATTAGTGACTACGTGAAAACTACGTCTTCTACTATTAGTGTTATTTTAGTAATCTTAATTTTATTATTATTAATAGAAGGATAAAATATGAATTAGTTCACTGAGAAAAAAGTATAGTAAAAACTACTAGAATATGATAAAATTTATCGTATTTCTGGGGCTATGGAAACCCCAAAAAGTACAAAATTTTTTATCGAGGCCCCTGAGTAATGATTTTGGTGAAATTAACAATTAAGTATGGTGTTATAATATGTGACAAAATTTTTTTAAAATTTGGTTATTCTATCATGACACTGTAAAGCATGGCATAAAAACATTTATTCGTTTAAATTTACTTTGCAGTTTTCTATTTTTTACTGAATGGTGTGGAAAATCTGACTACATTTTTGAAATCCTGAATTTTCAGTAAATCGCTACCATAGGAATGGAAAAATTACTTAATGAATTGTTTAAAAACCGTTTATTTTGGTTTTATTAACCAAAGTTATGTTTCTTCTTTTTTTTTTGCAAAAACGTCATTACCATACAGCACGGAAGTTTTACCAGAATATTTTTCTCCATACTTATATCGAGCTGAACTCTAACCCGGGTTCTAAACATCATAACTTTTTTAAGAAATTACTGTTTTAAACCAGAAAATATCTTTCATAAATCGTAGCATATTACACTACCAGAACGTAAAACTGTTATCTCATGAAAGATGTTTTCAACTTATAAACTTGACACGCAATTTCAGAACAGCAGTCCTACTTTTTCAGTTTGCTTTATATCCGCCTACAAACATTAAAATCTCATCGATCTTCTACAGAAAATTCCCTATGATAACTTCACCTGCAATTTCCTGCGCACGAAATTTTACCTCTTTTTTTTTCCTTATTCTCCATCAGCAAAACTGTATTCTTCCCCAATTTACCACTAAATTTAACACCTCTTCGAATACGACGAACCTTCTACTAAGTTAACGGAAAATTTCTCCCTAAAAATTCCCGGTATAGAGACTTAGAGAGAGAAAAGCTACATCGAAAGTATTGGTGAAATCTTTAAAGCCATCCTTTTTTCTATTCCTTGACAGGGTAATTTATCAGTTTTTCCCTCTATTCTAAAAGATTCCGTTTTATAAAATGGAAATTATGTTAAAGATAAACTGAACAACTGAACTGTTTCATGCATTTTGTTAACTTCAATATTTTAAAATTTAATGATTCAAAGTGGCATTAATTCACTTGATCTGCTTAATCGAAATGATTGTATTTACATATTTTCAAACTGACCACGTTTGCCCTACTGTGAATGTATTACAACTTTTTCTGCACTTCAAAAAAATTTCAGATCAAATCACAGTTTGAAGTACCGACATCCTGAGTTACTTTAACTTTAAACTTTAATGGAACGGAATCAAACTTTCGGAACAAAAAATCTGATATACCGTAACTTTTACAGTAATAATTACCGAATAATTATTAAATCACTTTAATTAAATAAGTATTACTGTAAAAACTATGGTATAATATTTTACGGTAAAAATGTATTTTGCGGGTGATGTACCCACAGTGCCGATACTTTATACCATGATTCGTAGGAAAAATTCTTTGCTCCAAGGCGGAACAAAATTATAAAAGTACTCTCGGGATTAAAGTCTGGTAAATATGGTGACCATTATTGTTCTGAAAGATAATCAGAAAAATTTGCATCAAACCACCTTTGCGCGTCTTAAACTTCGTGTATTGAAGAAAAATCTTATTAAATGGTCAATTTCTGTCTGACAGAGAAAGCAAAACTCCTTTTCAAAATTAGTTTACGACATATTGCTATAAAAAATATTTAGTTTTAAACATAATTCGTGTTATTTTTTGTCCATTTCAACAAATTTTCATTACTGTAGGATCTTACGTTGATATAGCTACAGTTATATATAGTTAATTTTTTATAACATTATACATTTTCAGTGCTGAAAAGTGGATTGAAAATACAGAAAATGTCTTACTTTGAAAGCATAAGCACCTTCTTCCGACTTTCCAATCACGTGACCGCAGCTCGTTTTGACCGCTATTTGACCACGCGTCGTTGAAAAGTCTTGGGGTATAGACATGGATTCTATATTTAGGAAGGAATCGTCAGTTGGCACTTTTCTGAAAAAGAAACAATACACCGTAAAAAAAATAAGCTCGGTAAATCCTTAACCAGTATTTGGTGCAAAATTTCTCATTGTCCCAAAATTTGGTTAAATGAAAGAACATTTTACTTTAATTACACCATAAATTGTTAAGTATGACCGAGAAATACTTCCATGGTGGAGCTGACTGCTCCGAAATTTGGTAAAAGATACATAACTTTTACGGTGACTGTAAACTGAACGATATTTGTTAACGACGCCAAATATTTATACAAATAAATAATGGAGGGGATTGAGTTGCTGAATTTAACAGCAAATGGTCACGAATAGTGTCAAAAGCATCTAACGCTTTCATATAAAGTTATAGAGGAACTTTTTCATCATCTTCATCATTACCATCATCTACGACATCATCAGCCATTTGCTTAGCAATGTTTCTTTTTTTCAAAAAAAAATCTTATTTTTTTACATCCTTTTAAAGAATGCATTTTTACATGGCAAAATGTGAAGTTTGATCAAAATCGGTCCGATTGTTCCTGAGAAATGGAATTTTAAAAATACGACTTTTTTAAAATATGATTTCTCCGAAACTATTCGATCGATTCCGCTCAAATTTTGTATTTCGTCATTCAAAATTAAATTATCTAAAATGATAACACAAAATTGTATATCTCTCAATTCATAAGTCTTTCGAATATTATTAAGTCCTAATCCGTCGGAAAAAAGGGTATGTTTATTCAGAGAAAGTATGATTTCGTAACCTAAAATATCGTCTGCACTAAATAATTAGCACGTTTATGGTTACATCCTCGAACCATCAAGATTGACTCCTAGAACGTGAAGATCCAAACATTAGATAAAAAGCTATTCAGGGTGGTCTGTTTTTTATTTTGTGCACTCTTGTAATGAGTGAATTGTCGGTGTAATAAAATGAAGCGTTTGTGTGTCTGTTAATGCCTCTCTCGCTTATGACACCAGAACCTTAAATCTTGAAATTCGGACAGCGACCGAAGGGCGAAATTATATAAATTTTGACATAAATTGTTAAAAAACTTAATTTAGCTATTATATATTCGTGAGAGACATTTAAAAAAAGAAATTTTCTAATTAATTTAGCATTAGCATCAGCCTATAGGCGATTTTTTTTCAAATATTTTTTTAATTAATATTTTTTAATCAAATCTTTTAATCAAAAATAATTAACTGTATTAATTTTTTCTTTTTAATAAATATTTTTTTAATTAAAATTGTTTTAATTAATAATTTTTAATTAATAATTTTTTCATTAATACTTTATTAATTAATAATTTTTTAATTAATAAATTTTTAATAAAAAATTTTTTTAATTAATTTTAATTATATTTGATAGTTTAAAGTTCTCATTAAAAAAAGGAGTTTTTTCAGGGGAACTCAATGACAACATAAACGTGGTAGCATAGACAGACTACGTCACTAAATTATTATTCCTAAATTTAATTGAAACCACGTATTTATTTTTTTATTTTTTTAAAACGCGCTTCCATGAAACTAAAAATAAATTAAAATCAACGGTAACTGAGATAAAATAAGTAAGCTATGAACTAAAAAGCGATATTATAATAATACAGTAATAGCAGGTGCCGGGATAGCCTGGTTGGTAGAGCACAGGGCTCATGTCCAAAAGGTCGTGGGTTCGATCCCCACAGACCGAAGCCTCCCCGTGCTTTTGCTTAACAATATGCTTTTGCTTAATCTAATAACGTAAAGCTACTGCAAAGGGTAACAATTAATAATAAAAAATAAAATATTGTAACTATTTTAAGTTTTTTACCTTTCTACCTTTCAGTTTTGTACATGATTTAGCTGTGTTGTTCACAACTGATGAGTTGAATGTTTTTTCCTGTTGTTTAAAGAATTGGCATACACAAATAAATAATTAATTTTCGAAAATAATATTTTGTGGCTAATATCTATGGAATATATATTTTGTGGCTATGGAATATTGTTTATTCTTTTCTCGACCCTATGATTAAATCTCGTCAGCCCTATTCAAGGGCACACGAGAGTAGAACATGCATTCTACAGACAAAACATACATTAAACATACATAAAACACATAAAATTGCAACAAGAATATACAGAAAATAGAAAATGAAGCTGAAAACAATGTCAAAAAATTTTTAAGGTAAGAATAAACAATTTTGTAACTGGAAAGCATTCTAATTCTTAAGAAAAACAAAAGGGAAATTTAAAAAAGAAAAGAAAAATTCTAGACTATAATAGAGAATTATTATTATTATTTTTTTTTGAAAAATAAAAAATGAAGATTATATTTTTTTTAAATATAATTTTTAGATAATGAAATTGTGGCTATGGAATATATAATATATCTATGGAATATATAATTTTGTGACTAATATCTATGGAAACAACAAAAAGCACAGTAATTTTTATCGAAACGCATTGGTAATGGAATTAATGAATTTTCTAAGATTAACAATAAAAAATGATTTTATAATATGCTATAAAATTTAGAAAGTGTAGTAAAATTTGGCAATTTTTGTCATGATACCTTCATGCATGGCATAAAAACAATTTTTTTTATTCAAATTTACTTTTAAATTCTGTATTTTTTACTAAATGTGCTGAAATAAGAGCTATGATTTTGAAAACCAGAATTTCCTGCAAACAATTCAGACAGGAGTGGAAAATTATCGAATGAATGGTTTAAACTCTGTATAGTTTGGTTTCATAAGCAAGAATTATGCTGTTGCTTTTTTTTTTTACCAAAAATGTCATACCCAACGTTAATTTCCTTGTTACTCAGAGTAATTACTAGGATTATTATATAATTACTGCTATATAATTTTCATTATTCAATTCCTTTAAAATACGACGGTCATAACATTAATATATAAGCACGGATCCAAACACTATGTCTACTTTCTTAAAAGCTTTTTTTTTTCCTTTCTGTCATGAAATTTGAGCTATATTCTGTTCATACCAAATTTAATATTCTATGAAAATATTTTATAATTTTTTATGATAAATGAGAAATTTTGATACTATTTTATAACCATCATTGAATCGCCGACCCAATTTTGGGGTTGCGACTAATAATGTTCAAATCCGTATCCTTGTAATTTCAAATCCGTATCCTGTAAATTCAGAAGACAAGGAAATATTGGGAGAAATTTGCCTTCTTGGAGGACTTTTTTATAAAACTTACCCGCATTTGCATTTCATAGGGGGAAGTCCACGAAGACCTCCTATGGTTAGAATGGCGACAAGGGGACTTTAACCCATGATCCGTTTACCTCTGAGGATATTTTCCGTCAGCACTGTGGTCGGTGCGAGCCGGGTGGGGAAATCGCATCGACATATCTTTGCTGGGAATCGAACCCAGTTCACCTCATTGGAAGGCGAACGCTCTATCCCCTGAGCCACCACTGCTCAAATTTCAATGTTAGTAACCAGCCAAAAAATTTAAATTTTATGAAATTCTTTTTTGTGTTAGAATAGATAAAATATCTATGAAAACGGTCTGCTAACTCACATAAATATACGTTAGCACTCCTCAGAAAATCATTGGTCATTTACGATGCTTCTTAAAACTAGCGAAAATTTTTGAATTATGTTCTTTTTAAATCCATAATTCTCTTAAACAACGAAAAACAATTGTTTGTGCAAATTATTGAATTGGTAGTGAATAACATCATAGCATTTATTTAAAGGAAATTGCTATTTTTTCACAGACATTGTAATCTGCGCTAAAAATTAATTAATCGGTGTAGGTCAGACATTGAACGTGAAATTCCAACCAAAAGCTATTAAAACGTTCTTTCCTTCTTTTCTGCAGCACACTAGACGTCAATTTTTTGTACTGTCTTGGTTCACTTTTAGTCAAAGCGTTAACTGAAGTTATGTTTGGAATGAAATATTGTTTTATGCTTAAAATACAGAAAACTTATTTCATGAAAAACAGATTGTTTTTTTTTTATAATCTTATTTCACGTTAAAACGAAAAATTATAAACGGATAATAGATGAGGAATAATAACGTTAATTATCTGCAAATATTTTTCTTTATTTTTCTCTCTTGATTATTAGAATAAAAATCTTAGTCCTTAAGCACTGACAAACATTGTGTACCGTAATTACAACCCCCTGTATTTCTTTTTAAAACCCTTGTTAAAAATTAGAAGAAAATATAAACGAAACAAAAATTAATATTTAAGAAAGGATGAAAAAAGGTTTTCTAAATCTTACAACCAGGTGGATACATTAACATTTTATTTTATAACCGTCGTTGAGCAGCTGACCCAATTTTTGGATTACGACTACTAATGCCGTGGCCTTGTAATTTTGCAGCAATCCAGAAGACAAGGAAACTCCTGGAACAGTACCCCCAGAGATATGAATTGTTATGGGAACATGGAGGACTTTGTGACTCAATAGATTTAATGTGCATCAGTTACCATTTACTACACGGGGAGTCTTCAGTCAACTGGGATCGAACCCACGACCTCTTGGACATGTGCCCAGTGCTCTTCCAACCAGGCTATCCCGCCTCCCCTCATACATTAAAATTTGTAAGATTTCATACGAAAACGGCGAGGAGGTGAAATGTAATTTCATCCGGCAATACTGAAACAGTATCTTAATGATTCTAATTTCGCCTTTCTGTGAAGTTGACTCGTAGGAATATGATAACATTATTATTTTTGGATTACAAGTATTAATATACAACCTTATATGTGTATACTTTTTTTTAAAATTTATTTTCGATCAATGAACACAAAAGTAATATCCCAATCTGAGTTAAAAGAAGGTGCTTAAAATTATAAGGAGCATTAAAGGATGAGCACCAAAGTCATTTTACCAAAATTAAGTACTGCTTCATAAAACTGGGAACAAAATATATTTTAACTAGTCTAGTGTGTCATTAAAAATAAACAAAAAAAATAATTTTCTTTGAAAAGCTGTTGTATTGTAATATTATTAGTAGATTTTTTTCAAATATTCTCATTTCTCTTCGTTCATGTATTTTCAAAAATAACATATTATTTTTGAGAAAGCTCTTGATAAATCTGTTTTGTTTAGTAATGACCATATCCAGCATCGAATTACAAAAACTGTAACTTAAACATCACATTGATTGCTATTTAAACATAGAAAGTTTTTTTTTTCCACTTCGAAATGTGTTTTGTTTGCCATGAAGCTGTTATAAACTATAAACTTAAAACTATTTGAATTTTTTAAGCGAAATAAATGATACACGTTCATGATTCTAATTTTCTCGATCAATTATATTAAATGAAGATAAATGATGGGAATGTTTTTGACAGTTTAGACAGCAAATAAGAAAAGATGAATGAGGTGACGATACACTTTAGTATGTACTCTCAGACGGTGATTTCATAGATTTAGTTATTATAAAAAAAATACAACTTGCTTTCAGATCAGTCTAGTGTTTTCAGACTTATCGGATGAATGAAAATGCATTTGAAAGAAGAATTATCATGGCAAATTTTTCCTTTTTGACTTCAAAACTAAATTGATAAAAATTTTCAGAATAGTGCTTGCACAAACAATTACTAGTGTACATAAAAATAAAATGCAATCTATATGCAGTCAAACTCATTCATTAAGATCCATGATTTCAAGAAATTCCGTATTTTAAATGTGCAGTTACTTAAGCATTTAAAAGCCTGTAAAAACTCTTAAAAACAATTTTAACTTAGATCTGACAAGTAATTATATTTCGAGCTTCTTTGAAATTATTAAATTGAAGTAGTTAAAAATAAACTGTTGATTGCAAATTTAATTTCCATCAAAAGATATAAAAGCTCCGTTATTTCAATTTGTTCAAAAGCAATATGTAGCTAAATAATAAATAAATTAATCAATGTGGAGTACCTTATGTATCATGTTACGAATCACACATTTACAATTCTTATAAAAAATAATGTTATGCCAATCATTGAATTGATTCCATTCCTACTATTTTGTTTTATAACCATCGCTTGTATTCGAACCTGGGTCACCTTATTGGGAAGCAAGAGCTCTATCCCCTCCACCACGGCTCATTGTGAAGTGATTTTATTTGATTTTATAATCGTCGTTGAACAGCCGATCCAATTTTAGATTTATAACTATTACTTTTCAACTCCGCAGCCTTGTAATTTTGAACCCAATCCAGACGACAAGAAAACTCCTGGATCAAGTATTGGGAGGAATTTGACTTCGTGGAGGAGTTTTTGATGGAACTAACGTACATTTGCGTTACATGGACAAAACCACGAAAACATCCCACCGTTAGCCTGACAGCAAGGAAACTTAAATCCATGATCCGTCTACCACTGAGGATATTTTACACCAGCACTGTGGTCGGTGCGATCCAGGTGCGAAATTGCATCGACCAACCATGGCTGGGATTAAAACTCGGTTCACCTCATTGGAAGTTGAATTCTCTATATTATGACTTATATTATATTGCTCAATATTATATTGCTTATATTATATCCTTAATATTGCTCATATTTCTGGGTGCATGCATTTGGTTAAATGCTTGTAAAAAGCAAAATCTTGCAGTGGTTGGAAAGGAAACAATTAAACTGCCGTGTCCCCTGTTCAAAAATACGAGTGTTCTAAAAAATTGCAAACTTTTATAAAATCAATGAATTTTAGTAATACTGTATACCTTGCCATGCATATTGCACATTATGCGTCGAAGCCACAAAGAAATGAAATGTTTTACGAATCTAAAAGTTATAAAAAATAAGCCGTTTTTATACATTTTTCCAATTTGTTTTTATACTTTATAGCTTCAAGCAAGCACATTGATGTAATGTTCATTTCATTTAACACGTTTTTGTTATCAACAAATTCAACTATATTTGATAGATGATGAGATATTGTATTCGTTGGAAACTAAGGTTTCACGAGGTTATACTATCGTTTCTGCAATTACGCGTAACTCTATTAACAAAAAGGCGAGAGAAGTGGATATAGCTGCATTGCAAACTGCATCACAAACGAAAACGCAACATTTTATGAAAATATTAAATTAGCATGTAACTTTTAGCATTTCTCTAACAAGATATACTGAGGCTGAATTAGATTGTGACAGTACTTTACTCATTACCAAAATTTAATCTAACAGAATAACTTAACAATAGTTATCAAAGGGTGGCATTAACGTAATAAAAAGATAAACTAATCGCATGCGTTACATAACATACTAAGTTTCGATATCGAGGAATCTGTTCTAGTTGCCTTGGCAACAAAGAATAAGAGAAATCATATTTAGGAATTTCGCTTAGTTTATATTTTAATGTTGAAGGTTGTTTTTACTATGTGATGGGGATGTCTTCTTTCAAAAAAAAGATTTGTCACTTGTTTTTATCATGCAGTGTGGTAGAGTATCTTAAGATTAGTTATTAAGCTAATTAGTAGCTTCCAAATGAATAGCAGCATTTTTATGTTGTAAATATCGGTAATGCTCCTTCGAAATTTGTCGATTCATTAAAAAAATTATTTTCAATTAAATAAATTTTTGTTTTGAGATTTTTTAATTGTTTTATTTATTTTTATAGATTTTGTAACTATAATAGAAAACTAACGATGCATAAGTGATTAAAGAGTATACGTACTTGAAGATAATATTAATATTTTGGGTTTCAGTTCTCACGGGATACTACAAAACCTTATTAGTGAGTCGTTAAATATTTCTACTTTAGCTGTGATGTCAATTTGAACAAAGAAAAAGCAAGTGACTTGTTTTGTCTACTCGGTTTTAAATTTTTAATTTGAAGAATGTTCTCTCCAAAATGTTTTGTTCCCTACTCTCAGATATGAAACTCTCACTTTTGGCGATTCAGCACTCCTTGAGCAGCAATTCGTTAATTTTGAGAAACATTTCGTCATAAAATCACGTGATTTTTGACAGAAAGCGAACTCTCAAATACATGTCGAAAATGTTTCCTCAATTCGAAACCTCATCGTAGTGCATTGAGGGAGATTGCTAACAAGAAGGATGAAACTAGAATAAAGATTAGACAATCGAAAATAAAGTGACAAATTAGGCCGGTCGATTCTATGCTGGTCAAGGAGTTGGCCTCGTGCCACTAAGATCAGAAGTTCGAAACCCACTTCGGGCATGGGATCAATTTTAAGCTCTTTTCTATCTATCCTGTTGTTGTTCCTTATTCCACTTGATCTCTTTCTTTGATCCCAGTCTTTGTCTAGATCGAGTCCAGAAGACCGTTCAGCCACAGAAAGTCTTGAACTAGTACAGGATTTTCAAAGAGATCACTGTTTTCCAGATCTAAACAGGAGAGCAAATGGTCTGCAGTAGAATGGCGTGTATTACACTTGGGGCACACAGGAAACTCTTTTTGTCCTCTCAGGTATAAAAGTGCACAAGTATGCCCACTGATGAATCTAGTAATGATGGTCTGTAATTTTCTATCACCTTTTAGCTCTAGGGTAGCCCCTATATGTCTTTGTAGTGTTGTATCACCTATATACTGCCCATGCCATATAGTGATTATTTGAAAAGGTAATTACTTTATGAAGTTTTTTTTATTGATTGATTGATTTCTTTGTTGGTAAATATACAATGGTGAAATATTTCTTTAATTTTGATGAAATTCGTTCCTTGAAGAAATGACGATAGTTATTTCGTCATTTTGACGAAATGTTTGCTTGGAGCATATGACAGGAAACGATTTTATCAAAGTTTCATGATTCCAAGTATCCATTTTTTACAGTGCGGTAATCTAAATGTTCAAACAACAACAACAATAACTGAAAAAGATGACATTTAAAAATAAACTCACCTAAATGTGGTGACGAAAAGCACAAAAGCAACTAAACTCGTAACGACAATGATGGCTGCTGCTGTAAGAAACTGTTGCCTGAGACAGAAAATCTTCTCTGTTTCAAAATGGCTAAAAGATCGAGATTGTTGTTGTCGATTATATGGCTGCTGTACAAAGGTTTCTTGACCATAGGGATGGACTCCGCCATCTATTTGGCCATTGGGACGGTGAAGATTCTTTAGGAGGGAGAGTCTATCGTCTTTTCCTCTGTGGTCTATTGGAGGTGACATGGCTAGTGCTAAAAAATAAAAAGTATATTTATTTAACATCGTGATTGTCAGTCGTAACCTTTTACAAAAGAAATAACGCAAAATTCTACAAAAAACTAATTCACCATTTTATTATTCTTTTTCATCCATCGTCCAAAAAAAAACCAAAACAAAAAAAAATGATCATATCTATAATATCAAGCTTTTAGCTCGCAACATCAGAAAATGCGTGTTATTACATCACGTGACCCTGACACCTTCCCCCCAGAGTCATATTAGATCCAAAGATCGAATATGGCAAATAATTTAAGGGTCACACTTTACACATAAACAAACTATGTTTCACATTCACCCAAATATTCACTGAATCTTAGGTTTAACTTAACACTAGGTATTTACTTTAATCACCTAATAATAATAATAGGAAAAAAATGTTCAGAGTCTTATTTTAGTTTATATTTACAGTCTGGACAATGCATCTGCATTACTAAGTTTCGATCCTTTGATGTGACTTGCCTCAATATCATGGCGTTGAATGGCTAACGCCCATCTCTGCAACCTCGGGCTTTGGGGTGTCGCACTCGTCAGAAATACTAGGGAATTATGATCAGTTAATAAAATAATCTTAGCACCACAGAGTAAGGTTTCAAATCTCTGCAAAGCCCAAATAATAGCATAAGCTTCCCTTTCAATTGTAGACCATTTCTGTTGAGTTGAATTCAGCTTCTGGCTACCGAAAGCTATGGGACGAATATTTCCTTCTTCATCTAACTGACCTAAACAACATCCGACCGCATTTTGAGATGCATCCGTATGCAAGTAGTATGGTTTCTCTATGTCTGGGACTTGTAACTCTGCGATCTTACATAGCGACGTCTTCAATTCCTTGAATGCCTTCTCAGCTTCTTCGCTCCAAGGAATCTCATTAGGAACTTTCTTTTTAGTAAGCTCTGTTAGTGGAAGAGCAATCTTTGCGAAGTTTGGAATATACTGCCTGTAAAAGTTGCATAATCCCAAAGCACTTCTCAGTTGTTTTTTGGTTTTGGGTGCCTCTAATTTCTGTATTACTCTTATTCGTTCTTTGTCAGGAGCATGTTTACCTGAACCAATAATATGTCCTAAGTATTTAACCTTTTGTCTAGCAAATTCGCACTTTCTCAAGTTCACGGAGAAATTAAAATATTCCAATCTCTTAAAAACTTCTTCAAGATGAATCAAATGTTCCTCCCACGTATCAGAAAATACTGCTAAATCATCGATATAAGCACAAGTGAAATCAGACATGGACTGAACCACTTTAGACATAGCTCTTTGGTAGGTTGCAGCAGCATTTCTTAATCCAAAGGGTAATACATTCCATTGGTACTGGCCTCGGTGAGTTCGGAATGCTGTGAGGTGTTTGCTGCCGTTCTCCATCGGTATAGCCCAATATCCCTTCAACATATCTAGCACAGTAATGAATTTCTTCTTTCCTACTAAGAAATTCAACTCCATCATATTTTGCATTGGATATGCATCCGGAACGGTAAGAGCATTCAAACTTCTGAAATCAATGCATAACCTGATTGTTCCGTCTTTCTTATGAACACATACTACCGGGTGTGCTATCTCACTTACCACCGGTTCAATCAGTCCTAACGCTAGCAATTCATTGATCTGTGCATCCACTTTCCCCTTTAAGTTTTCTGGTATCTTATACGTTTTTGGTTTCATCGTATCCTCCTCAGCTTTCAGCTTTATCGCATGTTTCCCAACTTTAGCTATCCTTATCTTCCCCGAAAACAACGTTTTGCGTCTATGTAAAAGATCTTTCAATTGATTTTGTTGCATTTTGGGTAAGTAATCCAAATTTAATCCTTTCAATGCTTCATAGCTTTCCACATCTGTAGGAAGAGTTGGTGTTTCGTATATTTCACCAAATTCATCATCAATATCATAGACAACTCCAACTGTTTGAATTCTCGCTTTGTATTCTCTCATTTTGTTAACATGCAATAATCTTAAATTTCCTTCAGGCATTTGCAAATAATACGAATTCGGTTTCACTCTTCTAATTACCTTTACTGGACCTATCCATCTGGCATATAATGAATTGGATGAATCATGCATTAGCACAAGTACTTGATCTCCTGGCGCAAATTCCCGGTATTTTTTCCTTCTATTGTAATATTTGGCATAATTACTTTGTTGCACATCACTTGTTAACCTTGCCTTTTCGGTTGCTATTTCTAATTTTCCTTTTAACTCTTTTAAATATTCCTCCGCTGATCCTTTCATATTCAAAGGTAAAAACATATCTCCGGCCCAAATTGACTTCAATATAGATAACGGGCCTTTCGGTTGTCTCCCGTACATTAGCAGAAAAGGTGGTACTCCTGTAGTTGCATTTGGAACTTCTCGATAAGCCCATAGTACAAATGGTATATGTCGATGCCAATTTCTTCCTACTTCTCTAATAATGTGATGTAGCATATTTTTGAAAGTTTGGTTCCATCTTTCAATCAATCCGTTCCCTTCCGGATGGTATGGCGTTGAAAATCGCGGACAAGCTCCTAAAACCTTCAAAAACTCTTGCGTTAAACTTGCCGTAAAATTTGTCGCATTATCCACCACGATTACTTCTGGAATTCCTGTCCTACAGAATATTTCGAGCAGTGCTTCACATGTATTCCTTGCCGTTAACGATTTGAGCGGGACTGCTTCAGGCCATCTTGAATGTTGGTCCATCAAACAAAGGATATATTTATGTCCTTGTGCTGATACTGGATCTAGAGGACCAATTAGATCTACGTTCACCACTTGGAATGGAAGTTCAGGACGTGACACAGGTGTTATCGGAATTTTGTCTACTGACCGAACAACTCTTCTACCTTGGCACCCATGACATGAGCTACAATAAGCTTTAATTTCCTTGACCATCCCTGGCCAATAAAAGGAAAATTTAATTCTTTGAATTGTTTTACGAGCTCCTAGATGTGCTCCGAATACTGACTCGTGGGCAATTTCTAGTATTTTACCTTTTCTAATTTCGGGAATTACTAATTGTTGTATTCTATTCCCGTCCAACAGCTCTTCATGGCATAGTATATTATTTTGTATCACATACCCTCCTTTATTTTGCTTCCCCAATTTCCATGCTTCTTGGAGAGTATCGCAACTTTGTTGTTGTACCTTGAATCGTTCGGTTTCATTTCCATTCTTTTTATCACCGCATTCACCTACTGTTGGCTCCTGCTGCTCTTCTCCGTCACTTGCACTCATATATAACTGCTCCTTTCGGGAATCTGATCTTAGCTTCATAGCAGCAGTAAAACTGGGATTGTATACTCTTTTTTGTTCTAATAATGCCTCATAAGTTTCAGCATCCAACAACATGTCAGCATTTAACCCATTGACGGCTGCTATCATCGTTTTAATTATAGGCGTAATATATCCTTCCGTTACCAAAGCGATTTCCACTTCTTTTAATTCAGCTTTTAGACTTTCGCCAAACGCAGGTTGTAATATTATATGCCCTTTGTAATCCACTTCCTTACCCACTATATCGTTTTTAAATACACTTATTTGTGCACCAGAATCTACTACAGCTTCGTATTCATTTCCATTATATGAAATTCTAACTTTCTTAAGGGCAGCTATTTTTGGTTGAACGCCTTTACATTTTTTGTTTCCTATCATGACTTCACCGTTAAATCTTGCAGTGACTACTTTGCTTTCGATATTTCCATTTCTGAGTACCTTAACTTCGGATACTTGCCCTTCCGATACTTGAACCTCGGCCACTTTGCCTTCAATGTTTCTTCTCCTCTCTTTATTATCTCGACAAAATCGTGCCAAGTGTCCTACTCGTCCACAATTAAAACATGTGACTGGATTTTGGGAAGAACTCCGCTTATCAATTCTGCCATGGTTGTTATGCTCATGTTTATATCCTTCACCAAATGTATGATATCTTCTACTAACCATGTTTGGTTTTTCCCGGTATAAGTTCCTATATGGTTGAGAAGCAATGAATTTAGTAGTTTGGTTATATTTCCTTGCATTCTCGTACTCATCTAGCTTCTCAGCAAGTGTGTCAACTGAGCAAATTCTACTCCACTCATCAATAAAATGATTTTGTATGTCTCCAGGTACTCGTTCTTTTATCTGTTCGACAATGACAAGTTGTTTCAGGCTGTCGAAATCATTAATTTTTAGTCCCGAAACCCATTCGTTAAAATAGTTCGCCAATTCAAATCCAAAATCTCGCCAAGTGCTCTCAGCCGCTTTACAATGTCTCTTAAACTTTATTTTAAATGCTTCTGGGCTCAATTTAAACCTTTTCAATAACATACATTTTACATGTTTATAATCATTTGCTTTTTCTTCAGGCTCCCTTGCAATTAAATTCGCCATTTCTAGAGGCAATAATCCAACAAGATGCGTTACCCAATCTTCTTCTTTTATATGGACTCTTCGTGCTTGTCTTTCAAACAATATTAGATAAAAACTTATATCACCTTCTTTTGGATCAAAAGTACGCATTAATTTTTGCAATCCACCAGGTACATGTTCTCTTGTTTCTTCATTTCGAGAGCTGCTCGTCTCTCCTATAGTACCAGTATGTACCAATGAAGCTTCTATCTTCAACCTCTCCAATTCATATTCCTTTTCTTGCCGCTTTAATTCATCTTCCCTTTCCTGTTCTCGCCGCTTTAATTCACCTTCCCTTTCCTGTTCTCGCCTCTTTAATTCATCTTCCCTTTCCTGTTCTCGCCGCTTTAATTCGTCTTCCCTTTCCTGTTGCTTAATTTCATATTCTTGTCGCCTAATTTCATCTTCTTTTTGTTGGCGCTTTATTTCTTCTCTTCCACTAACTATTCTTTTTAATAATTCCTTCACAAACTCCTCTTCGTACTCCGTACTTGCCAATATAATCTTCTTTAATTCGGTAACTCTCATGTCTTCCGTTGCCGTTTCTCCTAACTCTTCCGCCAAACACTTCAAATCTACTTTTAAAGCTCTTCCTAAAAATGCCATTTTTCACCTACTACTTTCTAAACTGCACCTTCTTACAAAAAAAAATGCCACTTCCTAAACCAATTTCAAGACAATCTAAATAACTCACTATCTTCCATCAAACAACTTGAAATTCATAGAACAAACAACTACCAATCTTTTATTTCGAAATCCATTGGGGTTTCCCCGCACATTTGTCAGTCGTAACCTTTTACAAAAGAAATAACGCAAAATTCTACAAAAAACTAATTCACCATTTTATTATTCTTTTTCATCCATCGTCCAAAAAAAAACCAAAACAAAAAAAAATGATCATATCTATAATATCAAGCTTTTAGCTCGCAACATCAGAAAATGCGTGTTATTACATCACGTGACCCTGACAGTGATAATGAAGCAAATATTATAAAATAAGTCGTTTTTCAATATTTTTTTCTAAACGTTTTTTTTTACTATTTTAAATGTTTTGAATGTATTATAAAAAGATTAATAAAGCAATGCATATGAGATTAAAAACGGGTTCAGTTGATAACAAAACTGTATCTTTAAAAGTATTCTTAAATCTCGATAAAATCGATATTCCTTTTACAGTTTATGAAATTGCATTGACAACTAAACAGCTTACATATTGTTAATCCATGACCATAAGAATAAAAAGTGCGAACTAAATGTAGATGAAAAAATCTCGAAACGCAGAGAACAATTCTAATATGCATAAAAAATATGTGTTATCGGTAAATAAAAAAAATAGAATTTAATAAATAAAAAAATATCTCTCTATCAATGTGAAAAAAAATTAATTATATGCACAGCAACAAATTTCGTTTTCATCAACACTAAAATGGTGGCTATTATACAACAACAATTTCTTACTGAGTAATTATAAACTTATTACGATCACAAAGACTTAAACTGATAAAAATAATGTAGAAGGATTAAATAAAAATGTTTAAAACTATTCAGATTTATAATATTTTTAAAACAATAACTCACACTTAAACGCAATCTGCTAGTTTTATTCCGTTGTATTTGAATGTATTACATAATAACTCCTACCGGCTTTTATGTTAAAATTTCGAACTCCTAGAATAAGGAGGGTTGATTAGTGATTTGATAAGCATCGATGCAGATTTATGCTGCTTCAAATCATGTCCACTGATAATAGTATCCAATTATAATATCGTCAGTCAAATAGTATCAACCATCAAAATTGCATTGCTTAAATTATGCCGTTACAAGTGACGCTATCTGTTTACAAAATATGTTAATGCCCTACACCGCATGGGATAGATAATCTCTACTAGACATCAGAAATTAATTAATCAGAATTACGGAATAATATATGCATAGCCCAGAGTGTATATAAACTTTGGAGAGAATGTGAATTATATCTATTTAACATAGCAAACTGATGAATGTACAATTATATAAAATATGTAATATTATTATAACTTGCCGGAGTTTCTAATTATGTCTTTTAAAATCAACATTGTTTTCTACAACAATTGGAATTTTTTTTAAATTCACCTCGGGTGGATGGGGAGAGAGGGCGCTTGCTTCCCAATTAGGTTACCCGGGTTCGAATCCCAGTGTTGGCTGGTTGATACGATTCCCGCTCCAGGCTCGCACTGATCACAGTGCTGATGAAAATTATCCTATGTGGTAGACGAATCATGGATTATAGTCCCTTTGCCGTCAGCCTAACTTGAGAGGTTTTCATGGTTTTCATCTCCATGTAATGCAAATCCACCAAATGCGGGTTAGTTCTAAAAAATGTCTGCCATGAAGGCAAATTTCTCCCATAGCTTGAACCAGTTCCTTTGTCTTCTGGATTGGATTCAACACTACAAAGCTACGGAGTTCAACATAAGTAGTCGTAAATCAGAAAAATTGGATCGACTGTTCAACGACCTTTATAAAATAAAATTAATAGTATAGTAAACTAATGGTATTCTTTATAAACTAATGCCTATTGTATTTTAAAATATTCGAATGATAACAATTATAAAAAAAATCCTAGTGTAGAATTTATGCACAGTAAAAATATATTTTTATATATAACAAATTTTGATTGATTTGCTATGCACATTCTTCTAGAAAAAAGAAAGTGTCGAAAAGTTTGGTTAATTGTTTTGCAGTACAAGGAGAAAAAACATTTAGTAAAATCAATGTAAAGTATGAGTATAACATTTCTGGAGAAAAAAAATCCATATTTCTGGTTAATAAAACCAAAATATACTATACTTAAATCATTCATTGGTTAATTTTTCGGTTCATACGGGAAGGTTTACAGGATTTTGGTTTAAAAAATTGTAATTTTTAGTCTCACACATTTAATCAAAAATACAAAAATAATTTACCGAATAAATAGTTTTTAAGGTGTAGGCTCAAAGGAATCATGATAAAATTGCATCTATCAAATTTTATCAGGCATTAAAAAATTATATTTTACTGTTAATTTTACCCAAATCATTCTATTTAGATATACTAATTGAAGAACTTAATGGAAGAACCAGGTAAGTGAAATTTTAGAAACGAAAAAAAATTGTATCCTAACTATATTATTACCCATTTATTAGAAGGCGGGACTAATAATTTTTCGCTCTATCTTATTTACCAGTGTCTAATTTAAAATAAAAATCATGCAAGCATACTAAAAGCTGATGTGATTAGTTATGTTAAGATTAAAGTGTAGAAAAAAAAAACAATTCTGTTATATTAAATATAGCCATACTGATGCAATCACTTCGTGTTATTTTCTCCGATTCATAAATTCTTCTATAAATTTCACTTACCTGGTTCTTCCATCAATCTTTTTATTTGTGAAGGTATACGTTTTTAAGTTTTGAGGATGATTTAGTAGGGTTTCTCAGAACCGATTTACTGTTTATTTATTTATTTTTTATTCATCCCGTGCGAAGAACGGGTATTTAGCTAATCCTTAAATAAAAAATAAAGAGCGCTTTAAATGTCATCGGCTGAAAAACTTTAATAACATTCATCTGTAAATTATTTGTTTAGCTCCTATTTAATAGCAGCAAAGGTCTCAAAAGGTGAGTACATTGCGCAGATCTTAACTTTAAACTGAGACATTAATTCAGCTGAAATTTCATTCACAGTAAAAATTTTAGATTAACTTTATGGTTATAACTAATATGAGGAATTAGCATAAATTATTGCAATTTTATTCTATAAATACCTTAAAAAATATTTGTTCGAAACGAAAGGGCTAATTTGGAACATATATGATGTTAACTGAAACAATTTAACATTGAAAAAAGTTTTTTTTTAATCTTAAGTAGACGTTTATAATTAAAAATAAGATTATAAGTTTACGATTACTTGATAATGATGTGGCAATTACTTGATAATTTCTTTAACAAATTGCAGAAATGGAAATGTAATATTACTACAAGAAATATTTTTAAAAAAAGCAATTTAGAATTTTGATGATTTTTTCAAATAATTGGAGAACGAAAACACGAATTAATAAATAAAAAAATATTGTACTATTAATAAAAATATATTATAATATAATAAAAAATATGAAATACTATTATACTTTTATTAAAATATAGGCTTTAAACAACAAGTATTTTAAAATAATCTGCTAACATTGAAATATTTCATTTTGTTTTATAGAAATATTTATGTAAAATGATGTTACATTTTATTACTCAGTAAATATAGGACTACCCAACTCATGCAACGTACTTAACGCCAATTATTTTCCCATAAGCTTATTATTTTAGATTATTTGATGTTCTAAAATTCAATGAAAAAAGTTATAGCATTTATTTTACTTAGATATAAATATGTATTGCATAAATTTTAAATGTTCGCTACATATAACATAAATATCAATAGTAATCAGAATTAACTGTTGTTAGCGTGTTGCTTCCGTTTTTGAGACTTATTCGGAATTTCGCTTTCGCTCGATGTTGTTGATGGTGATTAAAATTTAAAAGTGAATTTTTTGTTAATTTATTATATTATGAATTAATCATTTATATTATTTAATTATGAAATTTTTTGATAAAGGCAATTAATCATAACTTACATTTATTAAATGTTTAAAAAGTAAAATTTCATTTTCGAATAAGTTATATTTTCTTTTCAATAATTTATATTTCCTTTTTTTAAATAAGTTACCCATAAAACTGTGCTTCATAAATTTCAGAACAGGGTCCCATGACCATATATGGCAGTACTTTTACTTTCGTTACTTGTACCGCCGGTACAAGTAAAAAGTACGGACTTTTACTTGTACTTCGTTACTTTTTAAATTTAGTACTTTTACTTGTACTTTCGTTAGTTTTTTGGGGAAAAGTACAAGTATTTGTAACGGAAATGTTGAATGAAATCGTTACTTTTTTCTAAAACTCGGTAAGCTTTCTAAAAGAAAAAAAAAATTTAAAAAAAAAATGCTGTCAAAATGCAATTATTTTGCAAAATGAATAAAAATATTAATTTAGAAGTTATTTTCACTCATTTTCGAGTTTTATGCATTTGTTTAATACATTTTAAATAAAAAAAATGTTGGATTTTGTTATTACGTTTTTCAATTTTCTTTTTGGACTCACAATAATGCATTTTTGTCTTAATACATTTTTTACTAAATGCATTTTTACCTAGTACATTTTTTACTAAAATTATGTTTATGCCCGACCTTGTCAAACAACGCCCAGTCAAATCTCTAAGAACTTCGGAACTATTTGTGCTACCGAAAACTATTATAATTACTATTTTAACTCTTGAAAACTCGAAGGTATTAATTTAGCCGCAGATACTAAAATTCGTTTACAAATTTTAATTATTCCGTTTGGTAGAAATGTTCGGAAAATGATTTTCTCGCATGACTTCAGCATTAGCCATTGTTTCAAATAAAACTGTAGACTGTTCTGTTTCAACTTATACTGATGCACATTCAATTATTTTTTATTAGCTCAAAGATCACAAAGCTATCTGAAACCCCGTGTTTGCTTTGTTTATGTTTGTGCTTTTAAAACGCGTTTCTATAGAGTAAAACAATTTTTAATCAATGGTAATTTAAATAAATAAAGATAATAAACTAAAAATTAAAATCAATAGATAAAATTTCTTTTTCGTGCAAATCCATAAAAAGTTTCAAAAAATCCAAAAGCAAATCCATAAAAATTATACTTGATTTTAAAACTATATTATACGATTATATCATAAAATTATATTATAATATTCCTCCGAATTTAGAAATAAATTAATGTCCATAACTTTCAAAATTAAAAATAATTAAATAAATAAAACCAATTTTGCAAAACCATTGAAGAACATAAGAATATTATTCAATAAAATTTTAGGTTACTTTGAATTTTCGATTTCCTAGAAATGTACTTTTAAATCGTTACTTTTTTTGTTTAGTACTTGTACTTTTACTTGTACTTTTTACTCGTTACTTTTTAAAATAAGAACTTTTTACTTTTTACTCGTTACTTTTTTTAAAAATACTTGTACTTTTACTCGTTACTTTTCAAAAGTAACGTTGCCATATAAGCCCATGACTCAGACGGTGGACACTGTCCGTTGATCTTAATTATCTTTAAATTTGCTTAACAATCATTTTTTGGTTCTTTAAACAGATTAATACAGTACACAAAAAATAAAGGGACCACGTTAAATAAGTTTTTAACTAATGATCGGGTTTTCACTTTTAGGACTCAATTTTAATGGTTCAAGAAAGTGACCTCAAATATGCTAATTAATTAGTGCAGACGATATTTGAAGTTAAGAAATAAGGCACAAAAGCGTACTTTCTCTGAGTAAACATACTTTTTTTCAACGAATTCGGATTTCGGACCCCAAAATATAAGGGTTAGCCACAATCTGAGAAATGTGGCCACCATAGTTTTGTCAGGAGAGCTGTCCAAAGCTTGGACCCCTTAAGGTTAATTTTACTTTTTGCGCATTTCGCCAAATCTCGAGAATTTTTAAAATCGAATTGAAAAAATCTTGCACACGATTATAAAATTCGTTTATCCAAAGGTATATCCATAAAAGATATAACTTTTAGTGAAAATTTATTATTTTTTGTTATTTTAATATAGTTAAAAAAAGTTTAATTGTAAGGTGCACAATTTTTATATCAATAAATTTGTTTATTTTAACACTCGTGCACGTTCTCTTCAAGGAGTTTGACGCACTCTTTGTTTTAAAGTTCGGCCCTCAAAAAGATTTTTCAAGGTAATTCGCCGGAAGTACGTTGTGTGAAGAAACCTCCGTCATCTTAGAAAACACTCTAAGGCTGACACTAAGTATCTACAAAATATCCAAAGCGAAATATCAGAAAAAATTTATAATTCTGTATACTATCTCTTCCTAGAGAAATATTAACTTTTTTTTCAACATTGAAACGACCCATTTTGTACCTCTCGTTTTTTGTTTCTCATTAATTAAAAAAAAAAACTTAATGAAAGTGTTAAATTTTACAGCTTTTTCATAATTTAATCCAATTTAAGTGCTTATTTTATCATTCAAATGTTAGCCTAATAGAAACGTAACCTTATACCTAGAAGGGTCAGAGTGGCCTCTTAGATATTTTGGTAGATATCTCATAACCCCAGTTAGGTTTAGATATAAGATACCCTTTAATGAGTATAAGGTGTAACACTTTCATTAAAGAAGTGTTTCAATTTATCTATAATTACTACTTATAGATAAAAGGAAACTCAATTATATGAGAAACTAATAATATAAGTATAATTGAAAAGTCAAAGCTAAATATTTTAATTTCTTCAATTATTCAATTCGTTTCTTCAATTTAAACTCATTTATATGAGAAACTAAAAATATAAGTATAATTGAAAAATCAGTTCTAAATATGTTCGTTAACGAAATTGAATGGAATACAATAGAATTTCGATTATCAAGTCTAAAAGAAATGATTTATGATTATATTTTAAGATTTTGAAAGTCTAATTGATCTACTCATAAACAAAGAGGGCAAAATTGTCCCCTTCATTTTTTCTATGTATTTAGTAATGTTCAGTCTTTTTAGTGTTAAATTTGATATTCGAACCCTGCTTCCACTGTGTTCTTCTTTTATATTTAAGCAAATCTAAAGTATATTTCGACATGAAAGGAAAAAAAATTGATTATAAGCAAATAAATCCATTTTTCGAACATAAATTTAATTCACTTTATGAAACCTTTTTTTTTTCTTCAAAATTTGTCGCAATAATATACAAAAGGATCTTTTTTTTTATTTAGTTTTCAACCGAAAATGTAAGATGACACCCATTTCCATAAAAGGAGAAAAGGTTCGGAAAATGTCAAAGCTTTGAAGTTCAATATCATTCCAAAAAGGAAAGGAAACAGGAGAAAAAGATGCCATGTGGAGTTAGAATGGAGGAAGGGATTTCATTGGCTGAATTTTGAAAGAACTCAGAAGAAAATTGGCGGAATAAAGCATCTCAGAAGAGAGAGGTACCTACGCTGAAATTTTCAGAAAATTATGACTGAAGAGAGAATTCTTTTACTTTTTTTTATTCTTATTTCACATCGTTTTGCGAAAGAGGATTTTTGTCAAGAACTATAAAAAAATGTATTTTAGTTATAAGAATAAAAAAATAAAAGTTTCTATTCGGTAAGATTTGCCTAAAATATTCCAGTGGGATTGGCGCAAAATATTTTAAAATTTAAATTAATGCAGGTCTTTAATTTAGGAAAGAATTGGAACAGCAACTAGGATTTTTAGATAATTTTAGACAGTTTATAAAAATTCTGCTTTAAACTAAATTAAGATCCCATGCTAAGTTACATATGCTAAGCTACATACATTAATTACTAAGTTACAAACATTCCCTACAATGGTAAAATTGATGTTAGAAAAGTATGTATAATTTTGAATACATTATTTATTGATTGAATTTTATTTTTAGAATAATTTTAATAGCAAGTTATTTTATTAATCATAACTATAATAGTCATTCATTTTATTTTCAAAATCAATCATTGAAGTTGAATATTTTTGTCAACGCAATTTTCAATCTATTCGTTTTTAGAAATACCATTTAAAAATTGTGACTAAATCATTAAGGCGTTGCATATTCTGCTCAATTTAGATACAGCTGCCTACATATTAGTTAACGAAACAATAATCATTAGAATAAAGCGTATTGGAGGGTAAGTTTCAAAAGGCAATAATCACCCCCCGGATTATGTATTTATAGAATTTATGCCAAAAGAGTAACACGTACATTAGATATCAAAAATTTATGTTTAAGTGAGAAAAATAAATGCATTCAAACTTTATCAAATCACTAGTGACAATGACGGTGGAAAAAGATCAAAATCAGTTTAAGTACCTGACATCAACACACCTCCTTTTCTTCCAGTATTCAAACAGGTATTTAATCCAAGCATTTCTCAGTAATGGTTCGTTAAATTGTGATATCATTTTTGTATTTTGTTTTCCTTAAATTTTTGTTTCCAACCTCTAAAATGTGTATTTCTGTTGACTCAATTTTTGTCACAAATCATAAAAATACGTATATGTTACGTTAAGGAAAGAATTTCAAAAGAGACTATAAACTAAAAAACTTAAATATCAGAAAAGTTAACTTTTACAAATTACCGTAAATTATAACATGGCAATTGCTCACTAAAAATTTTCTGTCTTTATGAAAACGTATTTTCAACTCACGAAAGTTTATTTTAACATATTTAAAAACAATTATTTGTCTGAAAATAGTTCTAATAAATTAAATGATCTAAAAGAGTTATTAATAATAATGTCATTTATATTAACAGCATTTTTGTACGAAACAAATAAAAAGTCCAAATTTGATGCAAACATTTCTTTAAAAAAATGAAAACTTGTGTTATTTATTTCTCCCAAAATAAAGAGAATGATTTCTTTTTGTTAACAAACCGGAATATATGAACAGAGTTAAATTGAAGCAGTGAAATGAAACGATCGTCTTCTATATTTTAAAACATAAAAAGCAGACGATTTTATGAAGCGAAAAGAAAATTAGATTTAGAATTTACGATCTAACTGCAACCGTTAAGACCGCCATTCTTTTGGAAATGAGATGCTACGCACATGTTTATGGGTATTGAGAGAATTACTAAATGAAAAAAGAAGCAAAAAAATATTCATAACCGTTTCAAAGCCAGCGAAATTAATAGCATCGCGAAATTTTGATCTGTTATAAAGAAGATTTTCTTTCTTTTTTTATCTAACCAGTAAACATAGAAAGAATTTTGATTAATGAATAACCAGTGTTTCAAGAAGTAAAAATATTTCTTTTTAATGAATTTCCGCGACTTTTTTTATTATTTTTATTCTAAAGCTAAAATTAATTATCTGAAATCGCTTGGCTTTGCTCTGATATTGCTTTTTTTTTCCTTTCAGAAAAATTTTTTCATTGCTAAAAAATATCATTTGAAAATAGTTACAACGATAAACAATTATAATTTCCCGTTTACATTTTTTTGGATAATTAATGTTTGGGATTTAAATTAATACTTTTCATGAAATTTGTCTTACGCTTGGCATATTTGGAAATTTGGCATATCGAATGTTCAATAAACTTAATAGAGCTCTAAGCAAAAATCATATTTAATATCTTTTTCTTGCCAGAAAATAAAGAATAATTTTAGAATTGCAATTGGCAACAGTAGTTTTTTGAAGGAATACAAAGAGTGTCAGTAACTAGCATAGAATCAGGGACGAAAAAAAACGTATGTAAAATATTTGAATTTTTGAGCATTTGAAATAACTCTTCCTACAAAAATTTCACTAATTAATAACGCAACAATTAAAATGTATTGACAAAAATGAAAAATTCTTTCATTAAAATAAGCAGTAATAAGATATAAAGGATGCCTATTATCTATGGGAAAAACAAACCTTAATAAAGTTTGAACAGCTGGCAAGATTTAGTTTTAAACTTGGATTGGGCGAATTGGACTTTGTTTTCTAGGGTAGACTATGTTTGAGGGTGCCCCTTGACCCTCGCCAAGTTGTGATAGCGGTTGATCGCCAAGCTGGGCGATGTTGAAACCCAATCGTGATTCTGATTGGTTTAGATTTTAGCGTTATTTTTAAATGTTCAACGGTATATGTAATTTCAGAGGTCCGTTAGTTCTACGTTGGATACCGGCTAGTAAGGTTACTTTTGCTTCTGGTCTATAAATGACTACGGGAAATAAGATAAATCTTAAGTTTCTGTACAATTTGAATAACAATGGAAAAAAAAGCCGTGATTGACTGGTGTATGAATGAAGGTTTAACTAGTCATCATCATTATATCTGGCTAGACAGCCCAGGGTGGGCCGGTGACTTCCTTTGAATTCGAGTCCACTTCTCTCTACTTTTGACACTTGATCGCCAGTTTTTCTCCTTTAGAGTAGGGAAATCAGTCTCAACTAAATCCAGCCATCTCAGCCTGGGTCTACCTCTTTTCCTGTTCGTTAGGGGCTTGTGTAATAGGATTTTCTTAAAATTTGAGTCATCATTCCCTCTGAAAATGTGAGCTGCCCAGTTCATTCGATTTATCTTTATGAATTTCACAATATCTGGCTCTCTGTAGATTTTGTACAGTTCAGTATTATATAGTCTTCTCCAGGAATTATTTATTTTTATCCCACCAAGGATGGCCCTCAAAACTTTTCTCTCAAAAATGGCAATTTTATTTTCGCCAGCTTGAGTTAGGTTCCAGGTCTCAGAGCCATAGGTAAGTATTGGCCTAATTAATGTTTTATAGAGTAAAAGTTTTGTTTTTTTGATAAAAGAGAGGATTTGAAAAAATTTTTAAACCGCAAAAAGCTTTATTTGAACAAATTAGACGATTCCGAATCTCATTGTCTATGTTATTGTCGGCAGTAACTATTGAACCAAGGTAAGTAAAATTCTGAGCAGTCTGAAACCTGTGGGAACCAATCTCCAGATAGGATTCACTAGAATTTAATTTAGCAAGTACAGTCATGTATTTGGTCTTATCGGTATTAATGATTAGTCCCATATCCCTAGCAGCAAGCTCCAAAGAAAGGAAAGCTTCTTTTAATGCTGGAACAGTTCTTGCAATGATGTCTAAATCATCCGCATACGCCAATATTTGAATAGATTTTGAAAATATTTTGCCTCTGATATTGATTTCAGCATCTCTTATAACTTTCTCTAGAGCAACATTAAAAAGAAGACAGGATAAGGAGTCTCCCTGTCTGACTCCATTATTTACTTTAATATCTCCAGATAAAGATCCCAAAAGTTTGACTCTGCATACGGTGTTCAACATGCTTGCTTCTACAAGTCTAATTAGTTTTGGTGGTACTTGAAAATCAACCAGGGCTTCATACAAGCGATTTCTATTAATACTGTCAAAGGCTTCTTTGAAATCAATAAAAACAGATATGTGATAATACCAAATTCCCTGGTCTTCTCTAAAATTGATCTAAGTGCAAATATTTGATCTTTAGTAGATTTTCCCTTGCGAAAACCACGTTGGTAGTTTCCTATTTGAGGGTCAATACATTGTATAAGTCTCTCAAATAAAATGTTTGACAAGATTTTATAAGTAGTACATAGCAAACTTATGCCTCTGTATTGGAACAAACCATGGTATCACCTTTTTTAACTAGTAATAGATATAAATGTCCTGCTTGAGGGAGTTGTTTTTTTTCCTTTTCTTTCTGTGCTTACTCCATTAATCTTTGTTTCGATATAAAATTCATTTTATTGGGTTTATTAATTTTGCTTATTGGGTTCATTGCAATTTTATAAAGTTTTGGCCTATGTTTTGTTGAAATTTTCCACTGTTTTATTGAAATGTCATCATGTTTTGGCCACCATTCCTGTTACCACGGTGATCCGCGCGAACAGGATTGGCGCCAAACATAAGTCGCATATATCGCCAAGGGGCACCCTCAAGTATATTTTTACCGTTTTTTAAACTAGAATTCTGCTATAAATTTTTTAAACTCCTATCAATTTTTTTTTTGTAAAAAAATGTTCATTCACAGCGTTTGCAAGGAAATGTCGAATTTCAAGGTCACCATATTCTCCTAATTTCAATCCCCATGACTCATTTTTTGTGAGGTAATATAAAAGGATGCTACACCGCGAGAGAAACCTTTCATGGTAATTCCTTATACATTGATGATTTAAAATTTATAGCATTGAAAAAATGAGTTTTGATAAACCAAGAGTAAATTATAAAATTTTAAGTTATAATTTGCCCAAAATTTCCTATTTTGAAATAAATAAATCAGCGGTTCACACTTTTTAGTTTAGGGTTGGTTTATCTAAACTCACTTTTTTCTATACATGAAATCTTTTATCGATAGACAATTTTGCATGAAGGATTTTTTCCCACAAAGTAACGTCCTCTTAAAATCTGCCAATCAAATCGAAAGCATCAATAATCAGATAGATCAACGAGTCCTCTATTCATCTGCATCGTAATTATTAATCATAATTATCGATCAGGACACAAACAATAACGGGATATGGAATTATAACATGCAATAAAAATTATTAAAGATGCTAAAATTTGGTACTTTTATCACCTTAGATCATTACAATAAAAACCATTAAATTAGTTTTTTCTCAATACTTGAATAGTTATTAAATATTAGTACTAAGTATTATAAAGATATTAATTACTTTATTTTATTTAGACAATTCCTGAAAGAATACAATCAAACGTTAAAATAATATAATTACAAAGTTTAATTTGCAGTTAAAAAACAACGCCATTTCACATTTTTTAATTTTCCACTTATTTTTCCACTTTATTGGTTAACTATAGGTGTGATTTGAAGGAAAAAGGATCCAGATTCTCCAACTTTAGAATTTGTTGGGTTGCGGTTAGTCTGTAGGCTTCATGAACGCATAACTGATTTAAATTCTTGGAAAAGATTCCCAAAACATTCATTTTTATGTCATTGTATGCAATAAAGGGAAATAGCAAGTAAATTTCAGCCGAAATATTAATATAATTAACATTCTTTTCTAATACTAATAAAAGCCCTCAGGAAGCATCATTATAATTTCGATGTTTCATAACTTATATATAAAAGAAAAATAGTAAATTATAGTTTAGTCAGTAAATTTCTCTTAAAAAGCTCAATCCATAGAAACCACCAGATTGATGTTAAAAGACTTTTACAATAATTTTCTAGAAATTTAAAACTTGAATAAAATTATATATTAAAAATTAAATAAAGTTAAATAAATCAAGAGTAAATTTTTACTTTAATTATCATTATATTAATCTTTACAAAAGTATTACATTGCATTTCTAATTTTTAAAAAAAAAAATCAAAAGCAATAATTTAATTTAAGAAAATGCATGTCAAGATTTTCAAAAAAATAGTCCCTAATATTTTAATATTGTGCTTTAGGGCTAATCTTAAAAGATTAAAAGTTTAAATGTATACTTAAGAATATAACCCGAAAAATAAAAAAAGCCTTTAAATTTCGAATGCTTGTTTTATTTGCTGTTTAAATGATTTTAAAAAAGCAAATATTAGTTTATAAATGCTTCAAATGAATAATAATCTAGTTATAATATAGTTTTCAAATCCTTTTTTATTACGTTTTTAAAATATGATTTTAATATGTTCTTAAATATACACACACACATATATATATATATATATATATATATATATATATATATATATATATATATATATATATATATATATATATATATATATATATATATATATATATATATATATATATATATATCTGTGTGTGTGTGTTTTAATATATATGTTTTTAAAATAATATGTTATATATTAATAAAATAATAAATAATATGTGTTTATGAAATTTAAACTTGGAATAATACTTTTAAAATCATAGTATTACAGCTAATAAACACTCTTTCATAAAACGTTACAAAAGCTGAATACATTAATAATAACATTCATAACAAATGTTAATTAAAGCTTAATAATTGCTCCGAACAATGCATGTGCAAATAAATTTATTCGTATTTCATTTTATCACAACGCACTGGCATAATATCTATTTCAATTAACAAATCATTTTAAATTTACGGAATTCAAAATGAATACCCATTCCCGTTTTCTAATTTTAATTTGTTTCCTGTTATAATGAAATTTGTATAAAATTTTGAAAAAATACATATTCAAGCATAGATGTTAATTTAAGCAATTTATTATTTATTTAACTTATATTTAAGTAATTATTAAGTATATAGCAATTTATTATATAAGTTTATTTAACAAAGTAAAGTAAGAAAACATTCTTTAATAGTAAATCTAAACTAAAGGAAGAAAATTACTTGCAAGAAAAAATAATTTGAAGTTAATGCAGTATACTGCATGTTTTATTTTAATTTTTCTCTAGTTATTCTTCGGATTAGTATCATTAATGTTTATCCGATTATTTAGAAAGAATTTATTCTGAATTCAAAATGAATATGTAAGTAAGAATTTGGTTTTTCAATTTTAATTTGTTTTTTGTTGTATAGATATGTGTCTAAAATATTGAATAAATGCACGAGTCATTTTACAGAATTCTTATGTTTTGAGTACTTTAAATTTGTTTGCTATGATCCTGACTTTGTAATGATGAAACTTCTCTGTTTTATTTAATTTTCAATTATTATCTTCTTTTCATATCAATTTTTAAAATAATGTAACTGTAATCATTCAGTCAAAATAGTGTCAATATCCTTGTTTTAAGTTGATGTAGTGTTAATAAATTCTTATAACTATAAATTGTTGAAATTTATGGTAGGTTTTGGTTTCTTTTTTGAATACAAAATTTTAAATTTTCCTGTAATTATTGACCCTAAGCTAATAAAGTAAGTTTAATATTACATTTAATAAAAAAACACATTTCACAATGTATAAAGTCGTGACTTTTCACGTTGGAACGAAAAGCGTTCTTGGATCAAATGGCACCGAGCCGCCCATTTCATTGAAACTGAATTTAAATTCCTAGGCTTATACCCCAAATTAAAAATATATGTGTTCCATTAAAATTTTATTTATTTAAAAAAAAGGGTACCCGAAGGTAGTGACATAAATTTTTTTAACGTTTATAATGTATCATTGTCTCCGATTACCCCCAGATGGAACCGTCTCATTGCAAAGAAGCAAGCTCAGGGTTCTCATTGATTTAACGTGCTAGTAAGTTAAAATGTTAAATCACTTTATATTTATTTCTTGGTGTAACTGTATTTCATTTTGAAGGCATGTTTAAATACGATTAAATTAAAATTAATAAATCAAAATAATATAAAATATAAACAATCAACGCCCCCCACCAGTGGGCTGCGGTAAAATTACCGAACGTTGGCAGGTCCGCGGTGATAAAAGGGTTGGGGAACACTGATCTAAAGCACTGATTTACGGACAGATAGAATGCCAATGACTTTTGTTTGCACTTGAAATTCGTGGTTTTAACCTCCATGTAACGGGAATGCGAGTTAATTCCATAAATTTTCCACTAAAGAGAATTTGTTCCAACGTTGAATCCAATAATTTTCTCATCTTCTGGGTTAGGTTCTGAATTACGAAATGAAAGTGTTGAAAAATAAAGACCTCTATTTAGAAATAGACCAGCTGTTCCCATGCCGATAGTTTAAAAAAAAACATTAGCTTTTTCAACCCTTAAATTTTCTTAAATTACCCAACCAAATATACCACAATTATAAACTATTAATATCACAGTAAAAAATTATCAAATTAGAGTCTTTTAAGGAGATCCAAACATTGATAAGTCAAAAGAAGCTAAACACACGAGCAATGAAAAAAAAAGTTCAGAGTAATTTAAATAGCATTGTTATAAGAATGTGATGAAATTTGTAGCATAATAATAGCGTCATTATCTGAAAACTCGAAACATAGTTGCCCAAATACGAGCCACATTAAAGCCTCCTTTTCATCAATTACAGAATATTTTCACGGAAAAGAGGGCTCATTACGAAGGTAATGCTATTTTCTTTGCATTCAAAAGATCTCATTTGTATTCATTCAAAGAAATCTTGTAATGTACGCTTATTACTTCCGTACCGTAACATATGTACTTAGAGGAACTGAGGTAAATAACGCTCCCCAATAAAAGAAAGAAATGCGTACAGTAATATATCCATATCTAATTCGAAATAACGATATATACTTTTAAATTCTGTTCTCTAATGGGGGAAGTTTTAGACGTATAAATCAATTAGAATAAATGAAAATAAGAAACTCCATTTGTTATAATTAGTTCATGTTTGATAGAGGAACAAAATTTTAACTTTTAAATTTCTAAAAGAATTAAAAGACGATTTTTTCAAAATTTGATTTTCCGGGAACTATTTGATCAATTTTGCACAAATTGCGTACTTTAACGATTAAGCGCGCATTTTTAAAAATTATGTAAAAATTTATATACCTTTCAATTCAAAATTTTCGACTTTTATTAAATAAAATAATAAAGAATAATAAATATTTTGCAAAATTATATTTTGCTTGAAATTATTCTTGGATAAATGAATTTTATAATTGCAAGCAAAAATATTTCGATTCTCTTAAAAAGTTCTCGAGATATTCGAAAAATGAAATTAACATTAAGGTGCCTGAACTTTGGACCGCTCTACAGACCGTAGTATTGAGACCATATTTTTTATTAGATTGTGGATACTCTCTACCTCTGTATTGTGGGGATCAGAAATCTAAACCCGTCGGGGGAAAAAGGTATGCTTATTCACAGAAAGTACGTTTCCGTGTCTGATTTCGTTACTTAAAGTTCTGCAATAAATGATTAATGAATCCTAGAACGTGAACATCCGATCATTAAATCAAAAGTTGTACAGGGTGGACCATTTTTATTTTGCGCACTGTACACTTCCATGTGTAATTGCTTAATCACATCGTGAGTACTTAAGTGGAATCTTCTGAAAGAATTTTTGTAAAAGTTACTTTTCAAATTTTCCTTTAACTCTTTTATTAAACATATTTTATTTTCATAATTTCAACAGATGTGCATAGCTTCTTAAATATTATACAAATGCTCAACCGTTTTTAAATACCAAAATCTTGATATGTAGTTTCAATTAACCACCATTAATAACACTGATAAACACGTGTCTGTGTGCGTGTAGTGTAAAAGTATATTAAAGACCGATATACCTGTACAATAAGGTGGCTTCAATCTCAAGTAAAAGAAATTATCACTTTATAATAATCCCCTTTTTGAAAGTTTTAAGATAATTTAAAGAAGTTTTATCACACTTGTTAAAGGAATATAATTCTATATTGATCAATTAAAGTAAAATACAAAGTTTTTATATACCTTTTTTGCCATACACTAATTGCTCCAGTGATGGAAATATCGCCATGCCATTCGTGTGTTGGTCATTCAGACCATTTTTTCCTCAAGTTTATATTGGATATAAAATTAATTAGTATTTTAATTCAAATATGTCAACATTTGATCTCCTGTACTGGGCCCATGTCCAGGAGGTTGTGGGTTCGCTTCCCGCCGGCCGAAGACTCCCCGTGTAGTAAATGGGTGACTGATGCACGATAAATCTGTTGATTCACAAAGTCCTCCATATTCACATAACAAATCATACCTCTGGGGGTACTGATTCAAGAGTTTCCTTGTCTTCTGGATTGGTTCAAAGTTACAAGGCTACCGAGTTGAACATTAATAATCGTAAATCCAAAATTGGATCGGCTGTTCAACGACGAATATGAAATATAAAAACATTTGATCTCCGATGAAGCGTAGATTAAAGTTAAATTTATTATGACCTTAGACATACCTTTCTGAGTTACAATAAATGACTACTTCATAAGTTATGAAGTTCGTCCACCCTAGCCAATTGTCTTTTTTTCACAAAATAATTTTAATTGACCTAAATATTATATTTATCTGCAGATAAGTGTTATAGCACATTTATCTTTAGATGAATATGAATTTCTTGATAAATAAATGCACAAATGAATTTTAAATTGCTAGAATAGTCCCAGAGATATGCTTAAATTCTTAAAATGTCAAATTAACATCAAGGGGATCAAGCTTTCGAATTCTCCATTGACTAAACTATAGCAAACGTATTTACCTATTAATTATCTGAAGGACAAAAATTCGAATCAGTCAAAAAAAGTATGTTTATTCAAATAAAGTAAAAATTTAAATCCAATTTAGAACATCATTTTTCCAAAATAATAATCCAATTTCATGCTAAACTTTCTATCTATGAAAACCGGATATTAATTCGTAAGAATCTCTTCCCTAGGTCAAAAGGTGTTCCATTTTTTTTTTTAAAGCAATTTTTTTTTTCAATAAACAACAAAATCATGGAGCGAACCTGAATAAACCATAAATATAATGAGCTTCAAAATAAAAATACCGAGAATGATGAAGAATTCGTGTTCAATTAAAGCAGTATTGTAATTAGAACCAGCTTAAATTCAGTATCATAACAACAAGATCATTATCTGATACCCCAGATTGCATTTTCCAAACAGCGGGCACACACAAAACCTTTCTTTTCATCAATTACAAACTATTTCCAGAGAAAAGAATGCTCATTATGAAGATAACATTCTTTTCTTCGTATTCCAAAGGATCTCATTACCTTGCTTTTCGGGGCATCCTTTAAATATACATTAAACCTGCCCACAAGGGTGGAGGGAACAGATTTCACATTTAATCTGACAGCATTGGTGTCATATACGTTTCTCTCCAGATTGACGCGAAGCAATTCTATTATTGACTCTCTTAACTATTACTGACGCATTTAGTATTGGCGAGATATATCAACTACAGTCAGGGCGAAATTAATGATCGTACAGAGTTTTAATCCCTGTAATTAGTACAGATGCTAATAAGCATGCGCCACTCTGTTTTAATTAGTTTTTCTTCTGTTATTGAAAATTTAATTGAAAGGTTTATGTATCATTTAATGTAACAAAAATTTTTAAAAAGAATGGAAATATTTAGGCGGTGAATTTTGGTCTGTTTAATTTAAAGTGTTCTCTTTTCCCAATAAATGCCTGAAAGCTTTATGAAATAAGAAAAATATTTAGGACTAAATTTATCAGCAAATAAAAAATTTATATTATCGTAGTAGTGGGAAAATAGAACATAAAAATTATGAGCATAAAAACATGAACCAAAGAACACATTGAATTATGTTTACAGGCGACACTATAGGTCATTTACATTTATAGATGAATAAAAAAAAAACATATTGACGAAATTAATATTTTTCTTTTCTATATTAAACATAGAAGTTTTTTCTAACACTGAGAACTGCAAAAACTTATAATTTCCAAAGTAAGACAGTTTATAGTACGCTTAGAAAATAAATATGGTAAAAACTAAAGGAATATGATAAAATTTACCGTGTTTCTGGCACTATGGGAACACCAAGGAACTCATTAATGTTTAGCGATGCGGTCTGGTTGTGATTTTAATAAAATATACAATAGAATATGATTTAATAAGAAGTGATAAAACATGAGTAATGAGGTAAAATTTGGTAATTTTATCATTATACTTTAGAGCAGTGGTTCCCAACCTTTTGTGGACCATCGCCCCCCTTTTGGGGTCGGCTGACACATATCGCCCCTTTCTCTTTTTGCTCAAAAAACCATTCATTGTTGCTTGTGAGCAACCAAACACTGAAAATATGTTATGTTATTTGATTTTAATTTAAATTGTAATGCAAATAAGGAGGCACATTTAACCTGTCATTTTTATTAATTAAAAAAATTGTGCAAATTTTTTTTTTAAAAAAGAAATTATATTTAAAACGGAATAATCAAAACAAAAGTACATTTTTTTTAAATTCATATTTTAATGTAATCAAGAAAAAGTTAAAACGTTAACAACTAAAATTTGAGGAAAAAAATGAAGTGGGAGAAAGTACATTTTTACCACTTCAATGACTGCCCTGTGCTTGGTGTATTTCAAGTTAAAGCTTGAATGCCAGGTTTTATGCTCGTCAGATTTAAACGCGGGTCTCCTTTGAAGCAAATGTCCAACCTTTCTCTTTGCATTGTGAGCAGCTGAAAGACAGAACTAAATCCTTCTCCAATAAATATGTAGACGGGAACGAGATGAGAAGTGGCTCAGTTTGTTTCCACAATTGTGGATAAGTGTCCATAAGCTTTACCCAAGCTAACTCGTAACCGTATTTTTAAAGACGACTTTAGCCTCACAGTCATACTTCAAATCTAAAAACTCAGTCTACAAAGAGGAAGTGAGCTTATCCACAACTTCAAAAGAGAAAGGATCGAAAATCCAATCCGGATTTCTAATTTCATCAAATCTTTAAATCTTGATTCCATAACTGATCAAGGTGATCAGTAAAAATTAAGATTTTATTTTCGAGAATCTCTATATCTGCCATTAAACACTTTTTAAGAGTTGAAAATTGCATTAGCTCTTTGCGACCAATGTTTGACTTGTAGATATCAACTTGGCGATGAAGATATGATTCCCTTAGCCTTGATAATGTTCATTTTATTTCCTTGAAGTTTTACGTTGATTTCCTTCATTTTTTCAAAACTATGAATGAGGTACGCAGTTTCCAACTTGCGTTGCTTCAAACTCTCACTTAAAACAGGATCAGTAGTGTCGAGAAACTCAGTAACCGAATCCAGCAATTCGAAGAAACGGCTCAGTTTCCTTTTGAAAGCCATCTCACAGCTGTATGTAGAAGCAGGAATTCGAAATCTTCATAATTTTCATGGCAAGGTTCTCGGAACAAATGGTTATTAGGAGAATTAGCTTTTATTTCATTGATGCCAGAAATAACCAATTTTTCGCAGCCAAAAATTGACGATGAATGACATAATAAATGGTGAGATAACTTCCGGTACTTCTTTTTTAAGGTGACCCAGAAACCCAGTATGGCAACCAGACATGGTTGGAGCACCATCTGTTGCATAAGCACTTACATTTGTGAGGGGAATTTCTTTTACCTCAAAATAATCTTTGACCAATTTAAAAATCGACGATCCTCTTTTATCTGTGTTCAAAGTTCTTGCAAACAATATTTCCTCGTTAATCTCCTTACTCTCATTTATGAATCTCACGTAAGCTAAAACAGCTTTGTTATCTATCACAGTTGATACATCAATCTGCAACGCAAATTTACCTTCTTTCAGAAATTTGATGAGTCTTGATTCAACGTCGGCAGCCATCTCATCAATACGCCTAGAAACAGTATTATTGCTCAGAGGAACAGAGTGACTTATCAGATTACCACCTGCAATACCAAATAGTATGACGAAAACGATCCTGTACTTGAACTTTTTTTAATTTTTAACTATCTTAATTCTTTGTCTACACCAGAACCATAGGTTTCATATATATTTTCAATTTCAATCTCAAATAGCTCTTATTATTAATATTATTAGCAATTTTTATCTTTTGAGTACTCGTCGCCCCCTGATCGCCCCCCTAAGGATTATCGCCCCCTAGAGAAGCTCTATCGCCCCCTTTGGGGCGATCGCCCCCAGGTTGGGAACCACTGCTTTAGAGCATGCCATAAAAATGATTGATTCGGTTAAATTTACTTATCAGATTTGTATGTGTGCAGTGATAATTCGACAGTATAGTGGTAATAGAACGATATATGGTGGTAATAAGAGCTGTAATTTTAAAAGCCAAGATTTCCGGGAAACCGTTATCATATAATGAAAAAAAAATCAAATGAATGTTTTAAATATCGCATATTTTGACTTTATTAAACAATATTATGGTTTTTCTTTTTTACCAGAAATGTGATTACCATAGAGTAGGGTAATTTTACCAGATTTTTTTTCTATGAAATAATATTTTAATATAGTTATTCTCTTTAGACAAAATTAAGTATTTATTAAAATTATCATTGAATCAAGTAAACAAAATTTAATTCATCAATAAAGTCAAGAAAACACTTTTTTTAACAATATGAAGGAACTATTTGAATATTTGGTAAAAGCATTATGGTTGCGTAGAACGAGAAGTTAAAACGAATTTTAATTAAAAGAAAAATATTTTAAAGCAAGAAATAAAGAAACCCTTCTGGGACTGAAAGATTTAGGAGCAGTTAAAATTAAATTACAGTTTTTGAATGTTTTATAGCTGTCTTAAATGGATTACATGTTTCAAATAAAATTTCAAAAGAACAAATATTTTTATGAATATTTAAAAAAAGTTCATACCTTGATTAAGTTAAGTTCGCGTTGACGTTTTCTCTTTAGAGAGCCGGGACAGCAAACATCAGATCGTATTTCTTTCTAACAAAATTTTGAGACTTTAAAAAAGAAAAGAAAAAAAAGGAAGGAAAGAAAAACTGAGATATAAAAAGAACTTTTTTTTATTTTTATATTTACTTTCTTTATCGTTTAAATGTTCTTTATAGTTTCACATATAAGTTTCTTAGTTTAATTTCGCTGTTTTTTTTTTTTTTTTTTTTGAAGAAAAAAATTTTACGCTTTGTTTTTTTTCAATCTTAATCAAATAAATAATAACAAATATGTTTAAAACAAATCATGCTTACGAATTAACTTTTGATGGATATACAGTGCATATTTTATTGAATACATTGCATTAATGCATTAATTCATTCTTAAAAGGAATATCACGGTGTTGTTAATTCTAAATTAAAATATCATTATGACATTTTTAGAAACTCGAATCTTCCTTTTTGTTAGCATAATTCGCCAGTACATACGGTAGACGACATTTTTTAAGTAACTCATACATAACTTGGAACTCTTGTGAATGTAAAAAGACTAACATAGAACTCATGGATAAATTATTTTTATTTTTGAGAGCTTGTCCAAGCAATAGATGTTGAAATCAAGTGGACAAAGACCTCCCACTTTCAAAGAAATGAATACCAAAAACTAATGTATACATATGTTAATTACATTACGCACCTTGTTAATACGTTTATTAAACTAAGATTTGCGTGGACCTTTTTGCTTTCAAAAATCCAAGGTGAAAGAATTTCGTATTTTTTTCGAATGAATTTTAACCTAAATATAAAAAGAAAGGAAGAAAAACTGATACAAAAGAAAGTTCTTTTAAATTAATTTTATGTTTAATTATTCTTTTTCTTTTTACTGTAAAATGCATTTTTACCGAAACATATTACGACGGAACAAAAAATTCAAACAATCTATAAATCTTACAGTAATATTTACCATAAAATCACAGAATCTTCATAATTCAATAAATTTAAATGTAAAAATTACGGTATAAATTTTGGATTTCTTGAATGCTATACCTACCCAAAATGCCGGTATTTTGCACAGTAACTTGATGCCGAATTTTTCATTTTGTAGCTTTTTTATTTTTCAATTTTTTTTTTTCGAAAAAAATTCCTTTATGCTTCGTTGTCATTTTTTGGAATTGGTTTCTCAAAAAAGAATACTATGTTGGTATTTTTAAAGAAACTCGATATTGTTTTTACATAATTCGGTAATATATATATATATATATATATATATATATATATATATATATATATATATATATATATATATATATATAATTCGGTAATATATATATAGGCATTTTATTAAGTTATATTAAGTATTGAAAACATTGTTCGCTGGAGTTTTGCATCGATTTTATTGGTGGTTTCCCTAGCAGTGATGTTGGGTTTGTACAGATTCATCTAGCCATGAAAATATGAAAAACCCACGACTTTTGGCTGCTCTTGATATTTAAAAGGAGGTTCTGAAAGGAATGTGATTGCAAGGATATTCTTATCTTAATGAAACGTCATTAAAATAATACAATTTAGAGATTTTGATTTGATAAAAGGATGGCGCCACTCTAACGCTGGGAATTTTTGGGACTATCTTAATGCGTACTTCATCTACGAATTATTGACCATTAACTTCAGAAAATAATCTTTCATCTGGGCTTACCTGGTTTATTTTGACTTTTTATTGCTTTTTGCGAGAGACCGACTTCTACATCTTAAAATTGATAAGAAATATCTGTTTTAAGCTTATCATTTAATATAGAAAGACTCGTATGAGGCATTCTATACAATATATATATATATATATATATATATATATATATATATATATATATATATATATATATATATATATATATAAAATCATATTAATAAAAAAAATATCCATTGTATGATGCATTGTTTTAAAGAAGATTTAAATTACTATACTTTCGTAACTAATTTAAAACCATGGGTTTTAAATTCCCCTAAATTATAGGAATAATTTATTTCTTCCCTAAAACGGTACAAAAAAAAAGGTGAAGTTATGGTTATATTGAGCTTTTTTTCCTTCAGAAATATAAAACGAATAGATTTAAAACTAAACGAAAAAGAAAGCTGCAAAAACTGAGTTATAAAAAGAATATTTTTCATAATTTTGTATCTATTTATTTACAATTTTAAGGATTTAACAAACATGTTTATTATTTTAATTTCATTTTTTTAAAAAATTTGACCTTTGATGGCCTTTATTGTAAATCAACATCTCTCTCTCTTTCTCTCCTTTTTATTTATTTATTTATTTTGGTTTCTACCCACTTTGAATAAAAGTGTAGTTTTTCAACTCGTTTTATGGCTTTCACTCGTTCTTCATTTTTATGTCAACTGATAAAGGCGAGGTTTACAAAGGACACTCATTAACTGTCTGTTGCCAAAAGCACTTGGGACATTTTTTCACTCCGGAAACACTTTAATATATTTAAGTGCCTTCAAACAAAAATCTGTGAGATTTTACATTTTATTTTATTAATTAGCGTTGGTCAACCGACCCAATTCCGGTTTACGACTATCATTACTCCAACTCCGAAGCCTTGAAATTTTAAACCCAACCTAGAAGACAAGAGAACTCCCAGATCAAACATTGGAGCAAACGGGCCTTCTTGGAGGACTTTTTGATGACATTTGAGTTACATGGTGGAAAAAAAACATGTAAATCTCCGACTTTTGACTCTTCCCACTCTTACTCCTGTGGGCAAGAGGATTCTAACTCATAATCCGTCTGACACTAAGGATATTTTACGTCAGCACTGACGTAATCGGTGTGAGCTGATTGTACTGTGATCGGTGTGAGCCAGAAACAGAATTCTTATCATCCAGCTACCGATGGGATTCAAACCTGGGTCACCTCAGGCGAATGCTCTATCCCCTGAGCTATCGTGACTCCTGTCTGAGAAACTTTATAACCATCGTTCAACAGACAACCTAATTTCGGGCTTACGACTACTAATGTTCAACACCGAACCTTGTGATTTCGAACCCATTGCAGAAGACAAGAGAACTCCTGGATCAAGACAGGGAGAAATTTGCCTTCGGGGAGGACTTTTCGTTGGAACTAACCAGCATTTGCGTTACATGGAGAAGAGAATCACGAAAACCTCCCACAATTAGTCTGATGCCAAGGAGACTCTACCCCATAATCTGTCTACCACTGAGAATATTTTACGTCAGCACTACGTTCACCTCATTGTAAGGCGAAAGCTTTATTCCCTGAGTCATCAAGGCTCTATCTGTGAAAAAGGAAAATTCGGAAAGATTATAAATGTTGTAATGTTCCATTAAATTAAATCTTTTTTACGCAAGGTATGCGTCACTAATAGATTTTTTTTCTTTTTTAACCCCACTAAGAAACATCTCTAGCTTTCAGCATTTTTAAATACATCTAAATATATTTACAGATTTTCAAATTGGGGACACTTAATTTCAAATTTATTCAAAACCTTTTAATCCAAATAATTCTAAAATGATGTATTAACATAAAACGAGCAGTCCCTGGGAGTAATGCATTAACGCAGAAACAGTTACACCATCTTGTTATAATTTTCAGAACAAAATCTTTCAGAGCGTTGCTGATATCAGATACATCAAGGGTTGAGGGGAAAGGTGGAGGGAATTAATGAACCTTTTCTGCATCAGCGGTTAATCGCTTTCTGAGGGATCGAGAAGAGTGGATTGTGTTTGTCGGAGTTTTCTATTTACGCTACACTGGGTGGTGGACTCTGTTGTCTAATGTCCTGCAGAAAGTTCAGGGTTCATTTCGCGACACTGGATCAATCCTCCATTTTCTGCTTTCCAAAAAGATTAACTCTGCTCTCTTATTGTCTCGTTTGGAGTATTATTTTAAAAGTCGGTTTGTTCGTACTTGGAGATTTTATCTAGGTTGTTTGTTTCTGAAAGAAAAATTGAAAGTTGTTGTGTAACAATAATTAAATTTCAATTTAAGCTTTAGTCTTGATTAAGTATTTAATTTAAGTTTCAGTTTATTCATTTAGAACTTTCTAACCGTTTAATCATCATATGTTGCAAGGAATACATATTTGTGCTTTTATACTAGAAATATATTTTAAATTTTAACGACGTAATTATCACACATTCTTTTTATTTTTATTTTATAATTGTCGCTGAACAGCAGACCCAATTTTTGGGTTTACGATTTCTAATGTTCAACTCCATAGCCCAATTCAAAAGACAAGGGAACTCCCGGATCAAGTATTGGAGGGAAATTTCCTTTCGTGGAGGACTTTTTGGTTGAGCTAAGCAGCATTTCGTTACATGGAGAGAAAAACCTCCCATGGTAAACTTGATGGCAAGGGGACTCTAACCCATGATTCGTATACCACTGAGGATAGTGTAAGTTAGCTCTGTGGTCGGTGCACGCCAGGTGCGGAATTCGTATCGATTAGTCATCGCTGAGATTCGAAACCGCTTCACCTCAATAGAAGGCGAACGTAATCATCACATATGTCGTTCTACGAATCACAGACTGTAAGAGATTACGTAGCATTGTTTTAATTTGCAAATTTTCAAAGTAGATGGCAACTGAGCCAAAAGATCTAGAATTGTAAACATAACTTTGTTTGAAATTTTAATTTTTAAATAGAATTAAATTAAATTTTATCAAAGCTTAATAAAGAGGATTGTAAAAATCTTGACTTTCATATGACTGAAACCATTACAGTGGATACCTGATTAACCGAAATTTAATTTTTCGATCCGGCAGGTACTTTAATTCAAATATTCTGAAAAACATTCATTATTACTCAATGATTCAAATTTATAAGCATCTACAAAATTTAACACAGTTTCCGCTTGTTGTATATTTTATACCTTATATCCTTCGACATAAATCAGTAGATTTGATGTTCAGTAATATTTCCCCTTAGTACAAAAATTCAACATCTTTATCGAAAAATGAAGTCAAACGATTATGTCCTTTATGTCTAAACGAGAAAAATTGAAACGTTTTTCAAATTCTGAAAAATTGTTTAAATTCCTTTTCAAATCTAAAATACATAATTTACAATTCTTAATCGTTTTCAAAAAGAAAAAGAAAAACGCGTATCAGGAATGCTAACAAACAAATACTGCCTCAAGCTGCCCATTCTCTTTCCCTAATGAGAAAAAACATCTCATTCGCTTAATTAAAATAAGGTTCATTGCTGCATTTAAAATGCTTATGTAAATTGACGTCTGAATCGAGTAAAGTAGATATAATAAAATAACTTATGTTAGCTTTTACAACTCTACAAAGAGCCAGAGACAGAACTATATCACATAGTTATTATCATTCAATTCATTCTAATTCTCATCTTGCAACTCGAGAAGAAGATTTTTAATACACAGACACGTGACTGATGACCTCAGCACCAGCTGATCGTTTATAAACAGGATGGAGTCTTAAAGTCGAGCTAAGTTTTTCCTCATATTTTAGAACGTTAATTAACGTGAAGTTAATTAAATACAACTCAGTATCACACATTGAATTTGTTAGATTATAAATATTTCTTGTCTATGTCTTTTACTTAACATAGATTTATTATTTGTGTATGTATTTTAGTATAACCGTGATACCCACACTACGTCACTTGCAAGAATCCCATTGTAATAATATTGTGGTTGTTAATAGCAACCAGGTGACGTCAGCTTAATCATAGTGCATATTTCACGAAATTTTTGTTCTCGTGGTTTCGAGCTTTCGATAATTAAAACGAGACATCAAAAAAAAATATATATATATAATAATAATAAAAAAAAATATCATTCTTCTTATAGCTTAGAAGCTGTAAAATTAAGTTAATATTATCTTTTTTGTTAATTTTTCTTCAATAATGGACAAAATAGACGAAAAGAAACCCGGAGAAAAGGACGATCACGATGAAAAGAAACCGGATGAGAAACCCGGAAAGAAACCTGGAGAGAAAAAACCCGACGAGAAAGTTATTACAATTGCATAATTAAGAAAGCATGAACATGAGAAAGTAAAAATTCAAAAAAAAAAAAACGATACTGAAAAATGAACCATAGTAAGTTTTGTTAATAGTATATATCTGAGATGTAGAACCCCTAGAAAGTATTAACTGCATCTGCTATCCTTCGTCTGAAAGAAACCTTTAATATCTCAAAAATGAGCTTTTTTTTGTTTTCAGTTATTTATTTCATCAATAATTCTTGAAACCTAATTTTTTAGAGTCAGTTATCTCACTAGCGAAGATTGATAAAAAAAATTAAAAAAACAATATTGAAAGTTTCTTGTATTAGTAATTATTATTTGTCATTAACAAAGCGTAAAAACTTTTTTGTGATCAAGCTTTTTTCAAAAATAGACATTATTTTTTTAAAAAAAATAATGTTATGCAACAGACTTTTAATTCGATGAAAAAAATATATAATTTAATTAATACCATCTCTAGTTTTTAGCATTTCGTGCGGAAAATAGGCAAGTACTATTTTTTTCCCTTTTTTAAAATTTTTACAATTTTTATGTATGAAAGCACAGGAATATATTTAAAATAAAATTTTAAAAGAATATATATAATTTTGAGAGTGATTTTCAAAGGTTCTGCAGTTGCAGGAAATTAGGCTTTTTGCGAATAATGTAGTATTTTTATAATTTCTAAACAGTTTGCAACAGTTATTCATGATTGTCAGTTCCAGTTTAGCTTATATTTCGTTAGCACCTTTGTTTATTCAGAAAATAGCGAAAAACGTTAATATGGCGATAAGCCTAAATTTTTAGAAAAAGAAAAGCATTTGTAGTCTATCTTTTTAATATATAGAAACTTACTTCAATGCTGCATTATCTGGACTCAAAAAAATTGTCAAAAAATGAGAGTAAAAGCCATTGATTTTGGTAATTTTCATCTAGAAGAAAAAATGTCGCCAAATTGGCAATTTTTAAAAAGTTCAATAACTTTTAAAATAGCTTAGTTATTTGTTCGCTCTAAAGCCTGATAATTCTTCACGGCAAGATGGCATTTACAGTTTAGAATTATAGTTTTGCTTCAAGTGTAAGGTGCTCAAGTATGGCGCCAAACATAAGTCGCCAATTTCGCCAAGGGGCACCCTCAAGTATATTTTTCCCCAATAATCTTTTAATAAGATTTTACATTAATAACAACTGGATATTCGAATTAATTTTGTGTGGTGCTACTGTTCTTTATGGCGTAAAATTCCATAACTCCCATATTTTTCGCCAAACTACTTTCATTCATTCCTTATATCCGTTTGATAACACTGTTTTCGTCAAACGGATTGTGAAGTATATTAGTTCTTATATTACTATAAATGTAATAATTTTACAAAATCTTATTAATAATTTTCATAAAAGTTTTTAATCTTATTCGTTATGTAAAAATAAGGTACTTTTCGGTAAGTCGGGACACAAGCGAAAATTCTCCAAATTATGTAGACCTCTGCCAACTTTTATTTATTTATTTATTTAAATACATAAAAATTAAATAAAATGAAATTTAAAAAAGGAAAAAAATAGTGGTAATTTTTTGTTTTGCACTCGATCAACCAAAGTATACCAATTTTTTTTAAATTTATAGCCTCACTTTTTATTTTAAAAGCCTTGTCAAAGATAATAATTAATGTGGAACAAAATAGCATTTTTTTTAATATAATGAAAAGTAACTTTAGCTATCTGTCACATAAGGTGTTCCTCAAAAACCATTTTCAGCACGTAAATTTAAAATTCTTGTCAAATAAATAAATACACTGAATGTATAATGAAAATAAATATTTAATCGGGAAAGAAACAAACAGACCCGTTTCGAAATCTGTCTATTATCACTAGTGGGTAAAGCGGTATGAAAAATATCTAAACCAATTTGCTTTCTGGATAAAAATGGGAGATGTCTTATACCATCACCTTTCAACTCCTCTATGCTTTCTCTAACATTTAAACAGGTTTCCAAGTTTTCAGTTTCGACTATCCCAACATTGAATTATAGAATACAATAATATTTTTACTTTTTTTCCTCTTGATTAGATATTAATTTTCGAACCCTATTATGTTTACTTTTTCGGGTTTTGACAAGGGCTGTAAATATGGATTGAACTTGGTTATCGCGGAATACTCTTATACTTATTGTATTGCGTCTAAGTTACATAAAAACGTGATGAGTAAGAGAAAAAAAAATTTTAGGATTTAAAAATAAGTCTGCATTTAAAAGAAAAACTACGTTCATATATGAATAAAATTTAATGTAAATATGTAATAGTATGTTTTCAAAAGGAATTAAATATTAGAAACAGATTAAGGAAAATCTTTTAATCTGTTTTTAATTATCTGTTAACATATGCTCGATAGTTACTTTATGAATATTTACAAAGAAAATAGAACTTTACTATTATAATTTGATTTTATAAGTAACATTTTTAACGCCGATTATTAAAATTGTTTTCTGTTTAATAACTTAGTGCTATGAATATATGCTTAATATATGAATTTATTAATATGTGAATATATATTTAAAATGACATAAGTGAAAGTGGTAATAATTGCTTTGCTCTAGAATGTTTATGCGTGCATAAAAGGAATTAAAACCAGCATTTTCAAAGAAGTTGTCGAAGAGTTTCAACGTTTTTAAAGAATTAGTATGGGATTCGGAAGAGAACGCAAACAACTGCCAATGCTGGCTAAGTTTCCTTCAAGTCTATTATTCTTATTTTTCACCTTAATTATGAAACTTCGTTCCGCTTTTTTTTTAAGACTACCTAGGAACACGCCAAATTTAACCATTAAGTTACGAAAAGTATTCATTTATTCGGTTCTCTAAATTTAAAAATAAAACTTTGTTGACAATCTTTCTGCGAAGATTCCGCAGATAAAGATGCCAATGCACTCCATATTATTTCTACGAGAAAAAAAAATTCTTGTTTTCTTTTCGGTAAATTTTAACTCTCAGTCACACAGTGAAAGAGTAGGTCGTAGTAGGTTCTCTTAACTACTCTGTTTTGCCTTTTTATCACATTTGAATTTAAAAGGTGTACGTTTTTTGCACTTAATCATTTACTCAAATTTAGTTAAAATAGCGACTAATTCATATTTTAACATTGCACTTAAAAAAGAAGTTTCTGAAAGTTGACCAAAAATATGTCCAAATAGTTCCAAAACAAATGATACTTGAAGTTGAAAGCACCGTGAATTCAAATTTTAAACAGCATGTACGCATTTTTGAGCAAAATTCATAAACATTATGCATTTTATGATGTAGAGGGAGAAATATGTGATCGCTGGCTTCTGAAAGGATTCGAACCTAGGACCTATGATGCTTAAACACCCTAGTTGCACATTCTATCCCACGAAGAGTTAGAAAGCTTTATACAGTGACTGAAGCAATGAAACACCATGACATACTCATTTCCAATCTCAACGGTACGCATGATTGAAACTTGGAAAAACAGGGTCCCAATATCTTATTCAATTAAATCAGTATTTTTAATTTCACCTTTTACTAATTTCACTACCTCTTAAAAACTTTTAAATGAATGGAATATATGTCATGATTTGTCATTGCGGGGACCACTATTTAAAGCTTCCTAACTCCCCCTAAACTGGGATGATTAACTAAAGAATATACAATGGAAGACGTCTAGCTTCCATTGATGTAATGTAAACCAATCCCCCAAGGTTAGGTATGGTCTCTGTGTATAAATGTAAAAACAACATTTAGGGGAACAACCTCAGAGGTTTTAAAACGGGTTTGCACCCTCCTTCTCCTCCTTTCCCCTTGTAATGTGTTTTTCTGGTTTAGCGTACCGAAAATCACAGCTCGCCGCGTTAATTATGAATTCGAAGCGCTGGACATCTTCTTTTGTATATTCTTTCGAACAACTAAGTTGGTTAGAGCACCCTACTACGATCCTAGAAGTCCTTAGTTCGAATCTTCTCTTAACCATTCTCTCTCCACGTTAATTTTGAGACTGCATTTCACTCAAAAATGAGTAAATACTGTTTCAATTTTGTAAGTCTGGAGTTTCCAAAGTCAGCTATAATTGGTTTGGAACATTTCGGATCCTTTTTTTTAGAAGCTTTTTTCTACAGCATGGCAAAAAATTTTTTTTATCTTTTTGCATTAAACTATTTTACCATTCCCAGAAACATGCTATTACTGCTTTTATATTTTCTAGGTAACACGAGTAAATGCATGCAAACCAAATGTACTTACATATCAGTCGGATTCATTCCATATGCTGGCAGTATTCGCTAACAATCACTCTCAGTCACAAAAATATTGTATGTTCAAAATTCTTACTGCATGGAAGAAAACTGCCTACTTAAAATAAATGAATTTAAAGTAATTCAATTGTCTTTCTTGCATTTTCTTTGCTAGCAATTTGTTTTGTCATTTCTTAATTTTACTTATAGGAATTCAATTAAGCTTAATCTAACTTAAATACTGTTAATGCCCATATTTTACGTATAACTAAGAGGCTCTCACCGGTTTCTCGCACCACTCATCCCAGTGGCAGAAAACTCTGTATTGATCTGCAACATCACTTAAAAGTGCTTAAATTTGTCTGCCGAGCAGATGTTAAAATACATGTTTGCAATTCGAAACTCTGTACATTATAAAAGGTGTCTAACATTATAATAAATGAAGACATAGCTGAACTTCTAAAGGAAAGTTCTTGAGGTTATATTATTGAAACGTTAATAGTGTAGAGTGTCTACCACTACAAAAATGCAATTCTAATTCACTATAGTCTGTTCAACGAGAACTGATAGCGAAAGTAAACAAAGCGGCGTGCTATTTGGCGCAATACAGCTGTCTACTTGGCGCCGGAATAATGACAAATAGCGCCTATCAGACAAGCAAAAACTCTTATTTTTAGAGGGTTGTTTGTTTCGCCGTGGTGTCTTTTTGTAAGTGTTTCATGAGTAATATGGAAAATAAAGCGATGGATTTAAGTCCTCCTAAAAAACGACAGAAGAAATCTTACATAAGTAAAGCTGAGAAAGAAATAATATTGAACATTTATAAAACGGAAGTGCATTCAAAATAAATATCAATTCAAACGACGAGGATTCATTTTTACTTTTTAATGATATAATTATTCGTTATTATCCATGATTAAGTGATCATTAATACAGTAATTCTTAAAATTTTGTTCTTTTCTGAGTAGTTTAATATAATTATTTTCGTTATCGGTACAGTTGTTAATTAAGTACAGAAATTCAAATGTTACGTAAAATTAAATAATTTTGACACTTGATTCTATTTTTTCAAAGACCTATTGAATTCGAGGTTTGCAAACTGCTTTTTTTTATAGGTTAAGTGGGTATATTTTTCTTAACAAAAGATTTTGTGAGACATATAAAAAAGTTCCAAGTTTCTTTTAGTGTAATTATTTTCGTAATACTTCCCTTAGAAAAATAAAGATAATTAACAATTTAAAAGTACAAATAAATGCAGTTCCTTCTAATATATTTTTAAATCAATCGGTGAAACATAAAACTATTTTAAATATTATTTAACTTCTAATAAATTTTAAAAAAAATTTTAATTATGAAAATAAAAGAGTATTTTTTTAACATTTTTTAACATAACTTTCAATTCTATACGACTTTTACGATGGAATTATAAAAGTTATGTTTTTCATAGATATTTATGCAAAATATTTTAAAACTAATTTAATCAAAACTTAAAGAAATATAAATATATATTAAAACTAATCTTAAAATAAAATTATGTGTTTACTGAAACACTTAGAAACGTATTTTCATGAAAATATTTTAATTTTGCACTTTCTTATCTAATTTTAAGGTATCAAAAACCAAACATCGTTTTCGTTTTTCTATAAAAGCAAAAGCTCTGTCGATTCAAATGAAATCGCCCATTCAGCGAAGAAACCGTTAAAGTGGCAAACGTTGGCGATCAAACAGCAACCCTTTTGTTTACTTCCACTCTCAGTTCTCGTTGAACGGACTATAGTATATCAGACATGTTAACTCGATTCTATCTTGAGGTACCTTTGCATAGATGAAAGTTGGCAGTGTCGATAGCTACACTAGTGACCCGGACGTGATGTGAGCACGCGTGGCTTGCCAGAAACTCCCACTTCGATTTGAACACGCCTACTTCGATAGAGGGTCTACCTTGAAAAGCTGACTTGCTACTTGTGACTGTGACATTATCTATCTCCTCGCTCTGTTGCTACTCAGTCTTGATCACACACTACGTTGGCCTAGATACACTCGACTTCTAATGGTGACACAGGAGACCACGACCGTGAACTTAATACAGCTCTCACGATCAGAACTCAAAAGTACGGAGATCTTAATACTGCTCTCCCGGCTTCTCACAAAAACCTAGTAGTATATGAACATCGAATTCTATCACAGATATAATTCTGGTGGGGGAGCACTGTAGTGTGTCTACTAGTACTACAAAAATACAATTCCAATTCACTAGTATATAAGACATGTTAACTTGATTCTATGTTAAGGTACCTTTTCATAGATGAAGGTTGGCATTGTCGATAGCTTAAATCCTCACAATAGTTTAAAATTTATTTATTGAAAAATAAAGAAAAATTATCTAACAATAAAATGCTTAAAATGGAAATTAAATAAATGGAATAAAGTCATGAAATGGAAAAGAAATTGAATGGAATGAAGTTATAAAATGGAAATGAAATACATTCTTGGTGTCAAGTATTTTTTTTTATTTTATTTAAATAAATCAACTTTAAAAAAGAAAAGAAATAAAAAAAGAAAGGAAACAAGAAAAAAGAAAGGAAAGAAAACAAGAAAAAAAAAGAGCTTCAGACTGTGTTAAATGGATTAAGTTTGAAAGTAAATGAATTTTAGAAGATTATGAAAATGTAAAAATTAAAATTTCTGTTTGAAATTGTGTAGTTTTTCAAAACGAATGATATTCTAAAAACCAAAAAGCTGGCTAAAAGCATCTAAATACTAAAAAGCATACTCATGCACCTCGACATTTTTCTTAAGTTGTGTTCCTTTCTTACATATTTTCGTAAAAGCGCTTTAACGCTCTGCAATGTGGGAAAACAAAAATCAGTTTATTTCGTCTGCTAGGCCGAAATAGATCTGCGGCGCCCGCCACAGTGGCGCATTACATCTAACTGATTGTTTCTCATTTATCATAGATTTCTTTTTAAATCCATGTTTTTCTCAAAAACAACGAATTGTAAATAAAATATATATTCATATAATTAATATATATTTAATTTTACGTAAGAACAATTTTTTTATACGCTAATAAATGTCTGAGATTTATATCTGACAACATATAATCTGTCTCTTTTTTCCTTTCTTTTTCTCATTGCTTTCAACAACAACAACTCAAAGGCTATCATTGAAAATAAAGATTTGGAACGAGATAAATATATTTTTATCCAACAGTGAAAAACTAATCACCATATAGAGCAAAAAATAAGTGAAAGAATTTACAAATATGCCCTTCAAATGATATCTCGATATTTTTTTTCTTCATCTGAGTTATATGTGATTAGAGCCAGCAAATATGACATTCCTAAATAATGAAATTATTACGTAATTCTTACAGTAATAATTAGCGAAAAATTATTTCAAAATGATAAAAATTATTTTTCGGTAATTATTACAGTAAGAATTAAGGAATATAAATTTTTTTTGTTTTAATATATTCCAGTAAAAATGGATTTCATGGCAAAAAAAAAAAGAATAATGAAACATAAAACTAAATTAAAAAATCTTTTTTTGTATCAGTTTTTCTTTCTTTCATTTTATATTTAGATTAAAATGCTCTTGAAAAAAATACGAAATTCTTTCACCTTGGATTTCTGAAAACAAAAAGGTGATCGCTAGCCCTTGTTTAATAAGAGTATAAACAACAAGGTGAGCAACTTAATAAACAAATGTATACATTAGTTTTTGTCTTTAATTTCTTCGAAGGTGAGTGGTCTTTGTTTATATAATTTCTAGTACTTGGACAAGCTCCAAAAAAAAAAACGGAAATAATTCATTCGTGTTTAAAAGAATGAGATTTATGCTAGTCTTTTTACTTTCATGTGAGTTCCAACTTGTGTGCATAAAAAATCGTCGTCGAACGTACGTAATGATAAAAACGAAATCTTCAAAAATGAATTTTGTAAATTTTTCAGTAAAAGATTAGTCAATTTTTAAATATATAAGTACTAAATTAAATAATTGCTGCCTACACTTTTCTGCAGCTCTAAAATATTCATTATTGTGAGATTTTGTGATCCATTAAATAATCTAGAAATAATATTAAACCTTGTCATTTAAAACCTTTTTCGGAGATTACTCAATCTCAAAAACTTTTTTAGTTTATTCCGTCGACGCCATTTTACGAACCAAATTTTATACTGCTTTGACACAAAATAAAATGAGATTATGCAATGCCTTCGATAAACATTTTTAATATACGAAACATTCTTGAAAGTTATTAGGTAATGACAAACTCTGGGATCAAAGTCTTATAGCTGGAAAAAGAATAAATAAATGATGTTATTCAATGATTTAAAAACACTTATCATAATGATGTCGTTTTAAAATCGCTGAGCTTAAAGTTTGTTTTAAAACTCTTTTTAATAAACAAGAAGAAAATTATCAAGACAAAGCATATTAACTAATGTAACGTTTAAAATATGATAATGGACATTATGAGATTTACTCAAGCTTGTTTCATCATGCGTAAAAGAACATCCCGTAATGGGTAGGAATAATTTTAAAACGGACTTAACTGTAGCTGCGTCGTAAAAGCATTTTTAATGTTATTCAAATGTAAATTTAGACTTATGTTTCTCACAACATTTTTAATAAAATTCTGGCATTTAAAAGAGTTTAACTCAAAAGTGAAGATATGTTTAGTACAGATCAGATATCAGTTGTGCAGATATGTGTACTGATATGTAAAGATCACGTGATTTTGAGATCAAAATAAGAGATATGTGTACGATATGGAAGTTAAATACAAAATATAAATTAAAATTTCAATGTAATGAATAAATAATCCAATAAAATAACTGCATAATTGATTGACTTATTATTAAAAATTCGATTTTCTTTTTTTTTAAAAAACGTCCGAGCGAAACTTAATGAAAATTTTAAGACAACTCAAAGGTAATGTTCCTTTTTTTAAAAATAAATAATAGAAATATAATTATGACTTAAAATTTATTTTCTCCTAAATTTTTAATATAAATTAACTTTTTAAAAATGAACTAATATATTGTAATAACGAAAAGAACAGCGTGTTGGCATAGATTGTAAAAATAATTTCTTGTGTGACGCATCCTGTAAGATATTTTTAAAAGAAAATATTATTGACAAATGATTAAGATATGATTCATTTATACAGATTTACTATAGGACAAATTGGATATGGTTAAAATATCGTAACCATTATCGGCTACTTATCTTAATCACGTCTACAAGCCGATTCTAATTAAAACCAAGGGTGGACTTATAGATTTCTGATGGAACGTAAATGACAGTTACCCGATAATACCAGAAAAGGACCGATATGTTCATAAGAAAAGTATGTGTTTGCTGGATATTTCAAATGAAAAACAGGTCATGAGTAACTAACTCACATCGCTGAGCCCCCAACTTTGAAGACAAAAAGTTTTAAAAAGCTAGTACATAAACAGAGGGACAATCATGTTTTGCTGAAAACCTTATTAAGAAAAAACGATCATAATTTTTTTTTAATATACAGTGATGAAAACAACACGTTGGATAGCTCTATGATCAGGAATGAGTGCATAACCTATGTTACACAGAAGAAAAAAAATCGGCCAAAACTACCAGAATATGGTGAAATTTACCGTGTTTCTGGCTCTTCAAGAACATTAAAAAACTCAGTAATTTTTAACGAAATGCTTTGGTAATGACTGTGGTAAAATTGACAATTAAATATGGTTATAATATGTGATATATTTTGGTAAATGTGGTAAATTTTAGTAATTTATCATGATACCTTAAAGCATGGCATAAAAATCATTTATTCGGTAAAATTTACTTTTCAATTTTGTATTTTTTCACTAAATGTGTGGTAATAAGAACTATAATTTTGAAAGCCAAAATTTCCGGTAAACTGTTGTCATATGAACGGAAAAATTACAAAACCATATAATTAAATACCGTATGTTTTGGTTCTATTAACCAGAAGTATAGAATTTTTTTTTACCAGAAATGCCATTACTATGCAATAAGATAAATTTATCAGAATTTGTTTCTCTGTGTTCATTTTACATGCCATTCTATGCTTCATCTATAACTGGATATATTTAAATTATTCTTACTTTGAATACTATAAATATATAGGCAATTTTAATTTAAAATTTGCTATAGCAAACAGGTCGTGACACTTTTTCAAAAAACCCTCAGAATGAAATCTTTTAAAAAACGATTTTCTTGTTCGTGCGGAGTTATACACAGTCGACGCACTCGATCGGAGCAATAGACAACTATAACATTAGTATACGTATTTCAAAAATGAAAAGTTGTTGAAATTATATAACCTCGCTGCCGCACACCAACCCCAATGATTCTTCGCAATAATTGTTGTTTCTTGGCAGAGCAGTTTTTATACTAAAGTTAAAATTATTCACTTAACATATATGAACTAAAAGGAATTCTGTTTGCTTGTCTCACCATTTCCACCTTCCAAATATTATTCTCTATTAGTATTATAAATATTTAGATCTATTGGTGAACAAAAGAGTAATTTTTCTAAGTAATCCTTTTTTTTTTTGAATAAAATTTATATATTTATAACATTATATTGTTCAAAAAAATTTGTTGAGTTCACAAGCACAATTTAATATTTTCGCTTACCAAACGGGTGGATATAATAAATACTATCTCATTGTGCATGAAACAGTTAAGTTCTAAATCATGTAATACATCTCTTTAACTGTAATTTTTAGCAGTATATTAATATTATTTGCACAGAAATAATAATTTTAAAACGGTTAATAAGATTAGATCACCTTTCTAAATAACTTTATCTTAAGCAGAATCACAATATAATAATAATAAAAAAACAATTTACTTAGTTTTAAACTCTTGAATTAAAAGCGTAATAATAGCAGTACAGGAAAATAACTTTAAATTAGGGATACAAGAATATTTATAGAAAAACAATACCTTCAAGACTTTTATTAATTTTATGCTGATGTCAACCAAAACAATATGGAAATGAATGTGGAAAAACTAGATCCTACCTTGTGATTTACCGTCTAATAAAAATGCGCGAACAACAATGGAAAACTGCTATACACCATCATTAAATTTTTATCAATCGTAAGAAATATGAAATGAGACTTATTTTTTCAAAAACGTTAGTTGCTGTATACATGTTTGTTTTTTTACTTTGTAAATTAACCTTATTAAAATTCAAAGAAGTTACCAAGGCTAAATTTAGAGTAAAATATGACGAAATGTTCAAACGCAGTTTTCCCTATAAACTATTTCAAATAAAAGTAAAACCATTTTGAATAACATAAAAATATATTTGTTGTCACTCGTAAGCTTCTTTAAGATCATTGTATTATTTATGTATCATAAAAGAAATAAATTGATAGTTTTGATACGAATATAATATATGAACAGAATAATATAAAGTAGAGAAAGATAAACACAGATAAATATATAACTCTTTTCTGTTTTCTTTTGAAAAGATTTTCTTCCCACATACGAAATAAGTCGGTGTGATATAGCTCTCTAATTGAATGTCAGATACTAATATTTATTCAGATCTTGAAAATGAAAGTGTACGAAAGACGTAAAAAAAAAGTGATATTAATGTTTACTCTGAGGCCTCAGGTGCTACTCCATGCCTACGATGAAATTGTCACCTACGGGGAAGCCAGCGAAAAATGAAGAAGAAAAAAAAGCATTAAATGATACAATAAGTATATAGAAATAGTTTTAGGATAAGAACTTTTTTAGGCGTATTGAAATATGCTTTGTTTATTTAATCTAACAATGAAATAAACATTGTTTCGTGTGCTTCGAATTTGATGACGTACCACACCTAATAGGAGATTTTATTTATCTTGTAATGAAATTTGAATATATATTTGTCCAGAGAATTATGGAACAATAAGAAAAATAGTATTTAACAATAAAATTACTTTCATGGTGCACAATGCAAATGGCTTGAAATTTACTGATAAATCCTACTTTCAACGTTATAAAGGCATTACATTTATTTCTCAGGAACTGTTCAACCGATTACGATCAATTTTTGTATTTCGTAATATAAAATCACAAATTTTAAACTCATGTAAAAATATTGTACGCCTTAAAATTCAAAATTTTCTCGAATATTATTAACTAAAGTAATGAAAAATAATAAATATTCAGTAAAAGTTCTTTTTTGCGTGGAATTGTCGCTGGACTAACGAACTGTATATTTGAGAGCACAATTTTTTCAATTTACTTATAAAGTTCACGAGATATGGCGAAACACGCGAAAAGTAAAAGTAACATTAAGAGGCTAAAACTTTGGACCGTTCTCTTGAGAACGCCTATATTTTAAAAGTCACGAATCCCAATCCGTTGAAAAAAAATGTATATTTATTCAGAGAAAATACGTTTTTCTGTCTGATCTCTTAACTTAAAATATCATCGGTATTAATTAATTAGCCTATTTGATGTCATCAACACCTCGAACCTTTAAGATTGAGTCCTAGAACGTAAAGATTTGATCGTTAGATCAAAAGGTATTCAAAGTGGTCCATTTTTTTAAAAATTTTATTTATTTATCTATTTGGTGCACCGTAAATAAAAATTAACGCAATGCTACTAAAATGAAATTTTTATCGCAGAACGTACGGGAACATGCAAAATTATATCTAAAGCATTTTAAATGAAAAAAACAGGTAGAATTGGAGTAAGGGAGTGTTTAATATTTAAACTTTACAACTTAAAATTTTAAAATTGAATTTGTAAATTTTTTTAAATTTATTTTTTAAAAATTTGTTTTTAAAAATTAAAAAAAAATATTAATTTTTCTTTTTACATTTATTAATTAATTAATCCTTAAAATTTTCCTTAATTTTATTAAAAATGTGTATAAATCTTAAATGAAGATTATTCCAACTTTTAATATGCATGCCTTCTACTTACATCACTTTCTCTGGATGCAATATACACATATACTATATTTATTTCAAGTTTATTGCGACAACTTTACTGTATGTTAAGTACTACAAGTTTATTGTATACTACAAATTTATTTTGATCGATTGTAGAGTGCCATAATTTTAAAAGAAAATCGTTAGAATGTGTCAATTTTAAACCATAATAAAAATTACTGCTAAAATTTTGTTTATCAAGAACTGATAGTGGAAGTAAACATAAAAGTTAGCTGTTTAGTGCAGACATTACCTATTTCGTCTAATTCCAGACTGAGTCAACAATTCTTTCGCTACTAAGGATTTTATTTTATTTTATAGCCGTTGTTGAACAGCCCACCCAATTTTTGGGGTTTACGACTACTAATATTCACCATAGCCTTGTAGTTTCGAAACTAATCCCAAAAACAAGGGAACTCCTGGATCAAGTATTGGGAGATACTTGCCTTCGTTGAAGACTCTTTGATGGAACTATAACCAGCGTTTGCGTTGCATGGAGATTAAAAACACGAAAATCAGTTACTGTTATTCTGATGGTAAAAGAACTCTAACCCATGATACATCAACCACTGAGGATATTTACTTCAAAACTATGATCAGTGCAAGCCGGGTGTGTAATTCGTATCTGCCAGCCATCACTGGAATTCGAACCCGTTCATCTCATTGGAGGGTGAACGCTCTATCCCCTGAGCCACCACGACTCTGTTACTAATTAGACAGTTTGAGGTTGCTTAACGTTGCCTTTGTATCGTAATCAGTTAAAACTTAAGTCAGGCGTCAGATTGCTTTGCTATTAGTTCTCTCCAAGCAGAGTATGGAAATAGTATTTTTATAATGAAATTAATATTTTAACACTTTTACATTCGTGTTTTACAATTAATGCATCATGCAATCGATAAGAAGGAACATAGGAGTACAATATATATTGCAAAGTAATAAGCTTCATTGCAGATTTATATTCCCATTTTCATTAAAATTAAAATATAAGCAGTTCTATAATAACATGGAGATGTTTTTCGTAAGCGAATTTGCGCCGTTTATTTATTAAATTTGCTTCTTGTCGATAGATAATTTTTTTTTTGTTTCAATTAGAACATAGTACTGAAATTAACTCAGTTTTAATGGTGATTATAATTATATTTTTACGGTTCTCTTAATCGAACTACTATACCATTTATTCATTAAATTTGCTTTTTAGTATGAAGATTATTTTTTTATTTAACTTATTTCATTATATTAATTTCACTTATTACCCATTACCAAGTTCTATTTCAATACTAATCCATTTTAGCATATATTTGCTTTAGTTTAAAAAATAACAGAATGAGCTAGTAAAAATAAATAGTCAAGAACTGAGCAAGTAATACTAATGTTTAACTAAAAATCCATTTCAACATAGCACACTATATCTTTATAAGCAATTTTTTTTATACAAACATGGATTTCTTATTCTTCCTTCTAATATTATTCATAAATCATGTAATAAATAGTAAAACATTAAAATAAGAAAAACAATGAACTGTAACTAAAGTAAAATTGTGTAATCGTAAAAAATATTCTTCCATATCAAAGAAAATCCACTCTGACCTATTTCGTCAATCTGAAGTATATTTCTTGCTGAAACTGCTACACTTTCAGCAATAGCGCGCTCTCTCTCTCTATTTGTCCACCTTTTATAACATCGTATATCATCGATTCCAACAAATTATTCCGATTTTAGAAAGTATAATGAAAATAGAAATAAAATTAAATGAATGAAAATGAAGAAGAAAAAGAAGCTTCGAAAACAAATGGCACACAGCGCAATCAAATCAACACACACAATGTGCGGCTTTTGAGAAATAGTGATAAGATAAAGGTTTCGCCAAGCGTAACAGAAAAGTTGTATTTTTTTTTCAGTGTTAAGAATAATTTTAAGGAAAAAAAATTACTTTTATTAACAACAAGTCTAACATAACATCTCACCGTAAAGGACCTGGAGTTGTCTTGAATGACCACTTATTTTCCTTCTAATTAATTGTCATCACCCTATTTTTAGGGATAATTAGAGCTCGGATTTTGATGACCTAAAAAATCTCAAATAATGCCCTTAAAAAGTGCAAAAGTGCCCTTAAAAAAGGCTCTAAAAATGCGCTAAAAATGCCTTATGACATGACTTAAATAAAGTAAAAATATCGAACTAAAGCAATGCTTTACTCTTTAAAATTATTATGAGTCATTTCAAAAAATATAAAGCAATGCAATACTTGTTCTACGTTCATTAAAGTTTGAAAAATATGTTTTATATCCTAAAACAAAAACAAAAAAGGGAACTGTATTGACTCCAAAACATTTTCATTTTGTATAGAAACTTTAATGAATCTAACAACTTCCATCTCATAATATTACTAAATAACAGAATTACATTGGATTATTAAATGATTTTTGATATTTTGAAAGGTAAACGAGCGACTCTTGTCTGAAAGTAAATTTTAATACTAGGAGAAGCTTCCTTCAACGTCTACTGATGTTATTGGTGCGTGCTTGAAAAAGACGGTCTCACTTACTGACAATTCTTCTTCAATTTGAAAAGATGTTGCTTCACCTGTTAATATATTAGAGATTTTCTTCATTGTTTGGAAGCCCGTGTTCTTCTCCAAAACTTTGTTCAATTTGGCTGCTACACTTTGTGCTATCTTTCGCCTTGCTTTTTGCAACACTTGACTCACTGCGTCAATATAATTTATTGCATCGCAAAGTTCCAATTCTTATTTCTCCAAGCTTTAAATTGTCGAGGATACAATAGCAAAGTTAGACTTGATAAATGATAAGTTTCCCTCGATTTTATCAGAGGCCAACACGTTTTGCGCCATCTTAATTGATGCAGCATCTTCTGAATCAAGACAAATTATAAGACAAATCTTGTATTTCATGTAATAAAAATGCCCCGAAAAATAATAAAAATTGGATAAAATTAACAAAAAAACTTAAAAAATGCTTTAAAATGCAAAATGAGCCCCAAAATTTAAAAAAAATGCCCTATAAATCTAAAAAAATACTGTAAAGGACAAAAAATGTCCAAAAATGTAAAAAATGCAAATGTTATCAAAATCCGGGCTTTAGTGATAATTAATTTCATAACATAGACCAGCTAATCGTAACTGTATTTTTTATACAAACTATATCGTACGACTTGTTTGTCCAATGATAGTGCTCCGACCCTAATTAGAAATGAGGTAAAACAAAATGTAATGAATAATGTTTTAAAAAACATTTATGATTTACATCTCTTTGAATCAAGTTGAAATCTTATGCATTAGAATGCATGCATGAAAAGAAGACGAAAAAATACTTATATTCCATCTTTAAGCTTCCACCTTCATGAAAATTGAAATTATATTCCATTAATAACAATTTATTATTTTATGTCAATAAATGTTTCATGAACTTTAAAAAAAATATACTGTGCATTACACTTCAATATCTATGAATTATGATCAATATTAAACTATCATCTTAAAGTGTCACTTAATAAAAAGGAGCTAAAATAATTGTTATAAATCACATTCACTTCTAAAACAAAGTTAACACTCAATAGTAACGCAACGATAGCACAAAAAAAGGTTTTTCTAATATTTTACTTCCATAATTCTACCGCCATAAAAAGAAAAAGAGAGAGAAAAAACAAAGGTAGAGAAGTAACTTTATAAATATGACGAAAGACGCGACAAAGAGAAAATGATCTCCACTGTGATCTGACAAATCGAGCTGTCCGCCATGATATATGGGCGTCCGCGTTGGCCACGCGCACGCCATTAATATCGTCTGCAACACGCAGTTACTGCGGTTGTATTCCTTTGTCGATGAAGAATAGAACCCCCAGGAATTGTTGTTCCTGGAAACTACTTCCTTGCAGATTAAAATATATTATTTTTTGTTCTTTTTTCTATATCATTTAAATATAAATGGAGAACTGCGAATAGATATTTTAGAATTAGAATAAAATTTTTTGCATGAGTGGTAAATTTATATCCGCATAGCTTTCTTTAATTTTAAAATAAGATTAATATTTAATATTCGTGGGAGACATTAATGGAAACGAATGTAACCGCATTCGATGAACGTGGAAACAAATAATCATGCGAATTAAACTCGGTTAATACTCAAACAAATGATCGTACAAATTATTTAAAAATTACGATATATTAAAATAAAATAGTTGATTGATTTTATATAAAACGAAATTAAATAACAATTGAGAATTAGGACGTAATGGCTTTAGTTTATAACCCGTTTTTAAATTGCTACTTCAAAACATTTCATAAATAAAAACATGAAAACTAATGAATAAATATGCACATATTCACGATTGCATCCTTGTATTATAAAACGTGTTTAGGTTTTACTGTTTTACAATTAATACATTAATAAAAAAATTAAATTATTACTTTTAATTTTCGTTACGGATGTACGAAAGTAAAATTTAAAGCTTAAGCTTTCTACATAAATTTTAAGTTTACCCTACTTTAATTAAAATCGAACCTCATGCCTAAATTAGGACAGAACGCAGTTAAATACGCACTCATAGTTACTTCCATTCCTCAGATTACATCTTGACAAGATAGCTGTTGCCAGATCTTGCTTTCGAATTTATTTGCGTAAAACTATTTTAATCTGTGAGTTCAGCCTTCGAAGTCTAGCATTTGGTTTGTCAAGGATCGCCAACAAATAAGCCCTCGAGGCCAACTACCACTTCGAGTCAAAATTTGCATAGGGAAGATTTTCTACCCCATTTCCTCCTCATGCCTGTCATCAAGGATTAAGGGGTGTTGTAAAGAGGAAACTGAAGATGGTAATTTTACCATCGTGGAATGTTATTCCGTCGTCAGAAATATCGTTCGGTTGTTTAGAATCTGATATTGAACCGTGATTGAGAAAGGACTCGGTATAATTTCAATAAGTCATGAACCAGCACCCGTAATGAAGCTACATCGGATGCGGCTCAGGAGTTTCCAACTTATTTTAGAACTCTGAGCAGAAATCATTAAAGCAATGTTGATTCTTGTGAGCAATATTGATGGTGATGCCTTACATGATTTATATTTATCGCTCGGTTAATTACCATTGCAGGTAGTTTGGGGGGGGAACCTGAAGGAATGCCGTTCCCCCAAATATTTAGCTTGCTATAGTAAAAAAAAATTTAAAAATTTTAAAAGATTTCCAGCCAGTTTTTTTCTTTGTTTTCATTCTCTCTTTATTTATTTATTATTTTTTTATAATGTGCAACAAAGATTTCTGTTCGGTTCCAGAAAAAAAAATACATTGACCGAGTATAAATTAAATTAATCAAATTTGAAAAGGCAAGAAAACTTTCGAATCTGATTGGTTCAATTTTCGGGCTCGTTTAGTCCTGTAAAAAATGTAATTTCGAAAATGCATATGGGGCCTAAAATTTTTGATGTAGCTGAAAAGCTAAGTAATTAAAGTAAATATTTAAAGAGAATAAAATCTTTCATAAAGTTGCTTTATTTAATGTCACGTGATTAGTAAAATTGTGAATAATAAATGAGATTATATTTCTGTATGATTTTGTCTTGCATATTTTATAATCTGGTAATCAAAGTAATTAGTCTAAGAGAAAATGATTATGTTCAAGCTATAAAAAAAGAGGGACTCACAGAATTTACCTATGCTTTAATTGAGTAAGGACACTTTCAAATAAATAATATAAGTTATTGAAAATGTGAACTTCTCTTACTGTTAACTTCAATAAAACAAATTAGTATCCCTTTTTGCGTGTATTAATACATACTCTTTTTACATTCTTGCTATCAAAGCTGTGTATTTAACAAATAAATAGTCATAGTACTCTTCAAGTGCTAATGAAGAATTGCGTATTCACTTATTTAATAGAGCTTTTTTGATGAATACATCAAAGATAAAAATAATGCAAATTAGCAGAATATCCCCCGTTATTTTTAAAAATGAATGTGTTCTTTTTAGAATTAAAGCTGGTCAAAAAATTTAAACTGGTCATTTTTTGGTCTAGCAATGACATGAAAACACTATGATATATACTCTGTAAAAAACTGAGTTTCCCAAAATATTTTTTTTCCAAATACAGCACTGTACTATTGTATTCAAATTTGAAAGAGTAGAACGATTTATTATTGAATCACTAAATACATTTAGTACAAATTTCATTACATTTAGTACATTGTCGTTAAAGGCCCCTGGATCGAAAAATAGCTACCGGGAAATGGCACTTAAATTTATATCATTTATCTGGGAAATACTGAGCACAATGGCAATTTATCTGATAAAAAATTATCAGTGCGGGGAATACTGGACAAGTGTGAACCAGACAATCTGATTATAGATAATATTATTAATAATAAACGGCTATTTTTAATTATGATCATGCTACTGATAATCCTTCCTTGCTCTGATGCGTGTTCTCTAAAATATCCTTAGTGTATCTTAAAAAGTAAAAAAAAAACAAATTTAAAAATAAAAGAATTTATCCCAACTACTAAAATAAAGGAATATTTTAAAACAAAATAAATTAGCGAGTCAATTGCACTTTGATATTTATTTTTAATCCATACTAGTTTGCTTCGTCAAACAAGAAATCATCGTCTCAAACGAAAATACTGATGCGACGTGACAAATCTTATCTACAGAGTCAATAAGGAAATCATTCGTAAGAAGCACGTTTAATTCAGCTTTTAAATTTAGCTTAACTTTCACATTCTTGTTATGCTAACATTTTAGATTTTCAGACATTTTCTTGATAAACTTAATTCTGAACCTTATAGTAAGAAACGTGTTTAAAATATTATTCAAATTTAAAACAATTTTAAAATTATTGTCGTAAAATAACTCGTTACCTAAAAAATTATTTAATCCTGTGTTCATTATTTTTGTGACATAAATGTATATAAAATATTTATTTAATATGGCTAATTCAATAATAAATAATGTAGAGAAAATTAAAATATTAAACGCGAGGGAAAGCTTGATTCTACTCGTTTGACTGTTTTTATATATTAATTTCAAAGGTAATTTTCAGCAAGAACATCATCAGCTAGAAACCATAATTCGTGATCGAACTATAGGGGGTGTTGTTGCATGACACGAATTCCTGCGATTTCTATATGAACATTCATTCAGTTACTCTGGAGACGTCTTTAATGTAGCGTGTAGCATTGTAACGTTCCTTCTTTATTGTGGCTTATTAAATTTAAAAAAAGAGAAATGTTTGATATTCTTTCTTATACAAGCGAAAATAAAATGATCTCTCTTTTTTTTAGAGAAGGAACATCCAAAACACATCGAAAAATATTTGTAAATAAACAGGACAAAAAATATGTATCTTCTTATTAGAATTAAGACCTGAGAAATCGATTTACTAAATTTAATGAAGTAGCATGAAAGGTCTATTTAAACTTTACATTCCATAGCTTTAAGAATCATATTACTCCAAGCATTAAAATAAGCAAGAAGTATACATAAGCTCATAATTTTATATCAATTAATTTTGCAAAAAAAGTTTTCTGACCACAATTTTTATCAAAAAATTTTAAGTTTCAATGAAAATCATTATTTAGAAAGTAAAAAACGTAAAATAAAGAATGCTTACGAAACAGAAAAACAATTCTAAAAATTCCTCGCATTAAAATTAAAAACTTTCATGCTTTTTTTATTCATAATCGGACGTGGAAAACGGTTCTATAGAAAATTATCATCAAATATGAGAACAAATTATTTGCAAGTAAAATTTTTTATTATAAAAATTATTACACTTACCTGCTTAATAAATTCGGAGAATTCCAAATTGATATGTTCTTCATTTGAAAATTTTATTCTCAAATAATATATGCATAGATTATTTCTTCATTACTTTAAGATGACATACCACAAAATAAAATTTTATAATTGCAAGATCTCGATATGAATTTCGATACGAGACTTAAAAACAGTACTGAATTCCAGTTGAAATTTATCATTCAAAATTAAAAAATACTTACCCAGAAAACGATAAAAATTTCTTAATAATCAACATAAATGATATTATTTCAAGTAATTCGGATGATTCTTTATTGTGGTTTTCCGAATTATATAGATTCAGAAATATGTACTATTCTATAACTATTACAGTTCTGCATGTTCTGAAATTGCATTTATTTATTAGAATGAAGTAAGCAATGTTGACTTCACTTCAATTTGTAATAAATTGAAGACAACAAAAAAATTATTTTACCGTGATACACACATCTGTAACAGCAAGCGATCATGAAATCGGAAGTTATGTTGTTCATAATTCACCTTATTCTCGACCTCGTTCTCCACGGTAGGAGGTAGTATTTGTAGAGAATTTCTGCTGGTGTAAACCAAATTGCGTAAAGCCGTATCATAACGTTCTTGTAATTGCATATCAATTTAGGATAATTTTCCAAAGTACCTTTATTTATATCTTTATATGATATTTTAAAATATTAGGAGCACATTTTTTCACAAAAAACACGGCACAATAATTAAATTAAGAAAAACTAAGTATTCCGAGTATATACAAACAAATTCGAAGCGTCTGAAAAAGAAATAGTCTCTTTAATGCTATGACGTCAGAAGAGGACCTCAACACTTCCGGTAGCTTTTATTTGTTTTTTTAGGATAGATAGTGAATAGAAAGGTAAAAACTATTGAGAAATTTTTCAAATGATGGGTGCTTTTTGTTTCAGAAATATTTACCGATGTTCTGGGTCGTTTTTAAAGTTCTTCTGCCTTTTCCTAAGTGAAATTTTGCTTCTTATTTGCTGCTAAGAAAATGGCGCCAGACTTTGTCAATGATTATTATGGAACTAAATGCCTGATATTTTCAGGCTCCCGCAAGAGGGCGCACTGAAGCGTTGCGATCACTAATGAAAACCAAATGTCTTGTTTTCATTTGAAGAACAGAAACTAATTGTATGTTAATATTACAAAAAATACCTTGGTGTATACGATGTGCCTACTAATTCCATTTCCACCTTCATAATTGCTTAACTGCAATGATTTTATCAACGATGTTTAGTTAGTTGCAAAAATACAAATCGCTACGACTTCTTTCGGTATCATCTGTGTTGGTTACAGTTAATCTCGAAAGCAGTACCCAATAGGTTCGAAAAATGAATTATAATAGAGCATAAACTCTGCCGAATTAATAAAAAAGGACACTGTGGGGACTTTACTGTTAAAAATAAATAATAATAATGATGAACAAACAAATTTGTGGTTTAAGCCTTCCATTGTTTAACATTTATGTTTGTAAAATGCCTTTTTGTTCCGAACTAAAGAGCTTAGCAACTCACTTTTTTTCCTTTTACGTACCGTTTATAAGATTGGTAAGCTGACTCAGTGGTTTTTCACCAGGTGGCGCTAAACGTGTTCTTATCTTGTCGTAGAATTAGAAAATTGAAACAATGAGATGATTTTAAATTATGTATATAATCTTGCAGTGGAGAACTATCTGGGTTTTAGAACAAACAAATAACTTAAATATTTAAAAAAATATTTAATTTTTTTAAAAATTGCCAATTTGGTGAAATTTTTCCACCTAGATGAAAATTATCAAAGCCACTGCCTTATTCTCAGTTTTTGTACATTTTTACAAATGCAAGTAATGCAGCATTGGTGCAAGTTTTTAAATATTAAAAAATTAGACCACAAACGCTTTTCATTTTCAGAAAACTGTGGCTATCCTCCATATTGACGTTATGCACCATTTTCACAATAAGCGTTGACAGCTCTGGTTTCAGATAGGCTAAACTTAACCTAACAGTCATGAGTAACAGCTGCAAACGCACAACAGTTATAAAAATAGATATGGAATTAAACGGGAATCCTACATACGTATGTTAAAATATATTTTTAAATATAAAATGAAAATTGGCGTGGAGTTTCTTTTTTATGGTGTTTGTCTCATGGCATTAGAAGACAGCAAGCAAATAAAAGAAATTAAGGCCAGTCTTAAAATATATTTCTATATCAGAGGTTACATAAATATTTCCTAAATTCTAAAACTGGCAATTTTAGCAATTTTTTGTAGCAAAAAGCAAAGAAGAAACCAATTGGAAGTGGAGAGCGGTTTATACTAACCTAAAATAATATATAAAAACTTCAAAATCAGAGTAAAATTAATGACACTCTCAAATCGTATTTTATCCTCAAAAGGGTTCAATCACAAAAGGATTGAAACCTGAAAATCAGACATTCTATTTTTAAAAACCCCGATGTAATCGAAAAACCATGAAATTGCCAGAGATGCTGAAATAAGTCTTTTAAACCTTTCACCAAAAAATCTCATCGTCTGCCTACAAAAAAAACTCAAACGATCCTATCCGAAATGTTTATCACGTGTTTCAAACTCCCAAGGCATATCGATATACCATTTCTTTTTAAATGCAAAATCGATGCAGTGCCGTTTCAGTTTACCTACTCGCATTATTTTGAGTTTCTGAGGCCATATTTTTGCGCTGCTTATGTATTTATGTATCTTGTAGAATTTTTTCAATTCTTTTTTTTTTTATTTATTTTTATGGTTTTGAACTCAGTATTGGATTTTTCAAAGACGACTTCTCACGGATATTTTTATAGAAATTCGATTATAAAGGGCGGATGCAACTGGTTGAAAAACGAAGAGCATCACTTCACTTCAATTCAGTTTGTTAAGTCTAATATTTTATTTTATATTTTTTGACATATTTCGAATTTTTCACATGGTGATGGAATTTATGTGTGGATTGCATTACATTATATACAGTCCTTTTCAGAAGTCTGAGAATACCTCGGTTTTTTAAGAAACTGCGAAACAGAAGACACCCTATACATCAAAAATGCTTATTGGTCTTGTTTTCAAAATCAACAGCATTGTTAATATTAAGAAACAAAAATGCATGTTTTGCTTACATGTTGTTAAACAGAACCATTAAGAAAGTTTACTTTCATCTACCCTAACTTTGATCTTGATAAGAGCTTTGCATATGTGATTGGCATTCGTTCGATCAATTTCTTCAAACTTTAACAATGACTCTAGCAACTTTGATGTGCCTCCTATAGGTTTTCTGTGGAAATTGGTATCTCTTTACGGAACTCTCTGTCCAATTCATCCCACAAGAGATTGATTGCAGACAGAGACTTTGGTGGCTTTTTTGTAATGATATGAGTTTTTATACTTGCTTTTCAGACATTTCGGGCCATTATCTTGACGAAACACAAAGCCACGTACTGAAATTCGTGTTTTTCTAATGGGAGATCATGCTACATTAAAATTCAATGATACACTATTCAATGATACCATTATTTCATTTATTCGTGGTTTACGGTAAGTACTACACGATAAGTAAGTGCTTGTTGAGGTTGGGACAATGACGTAATAAGATCTGGTGATGAAAACTAATAAGTTTTAACTGAAAATCGTCGATCTAGAGAAAGCAGATTCTTCGGTACTTGTGATTTGATTCAGTAAATATAATTTTGAATGTTTAGAGCTAAAGGAAGTGGTTTCTTTTTTCCATTTTCAATCCGATTTTCTGCTTGTAAACTTTTGAAGAAACAGGGGTGCGCACAAGCTTTAGACAAGGACTGTATATCTTAATTTTTTTTAGTTCTAAATAAACTTAAAAATATGCGGAAACAAATTGAGCACTCCGTGTCCCTTAGTGATAAGAATTTTCCTTTTTTTAAAGTAATTTGCGATTTTTAAAGACTTCGGACTAGTTAGAATCCAAACCATTAAAAATAAAATGCAAAGTACTAAATTTTAACGTTAGACGAAAAGCTATTACTCATTTAAATTTTATTTTTTTCTTCACCTTCTACACATTTTAATAAAACCACAAAAACAAAGTGGCCATTATTTATTAATAGACCACAGGAATTTATTTCTGAAGTTTCTACCTTGATATCAATGTATTTAAAAAATAAGTAGGTAACTATATTAAAGTGAGAAATGAATTTTAAAAAAAATCTTCATCGATGAATTTAAATAGTTTTGTAACCATATATTTAGGTTAAAATATTAATAAATATAAACTATATTTAATATTGCTTATAGTGTGAGAAAAAATAAAAAACTTTATGGTAATGTATACATAATAAGTATAATGCAAAAGAAAAACAACAACGTAAAAATGTGCCGCAAATATTTTTTGAAAATAAAACCATGGGAGTTACTATGTTTTCCTCAAAAACATGAAGCCCTAGAGCAGCATCAAAAAATTGTACAAATTTTAATAAATTAAAAAACACATTGGTAATTTATTTAAATTTCTTCAGTTTTTTATTAATGTGTTCAGTTTTTTTATTTAAGTAGTTAAAATTTTCAGTAAATGTAAATTGAAGAAAATAAAAACAGGGTAGGTAAATAAAATGAGAACAAGAGAGTGACATGAGAGGAATATTTTTTGTATCTATTTGTTCATTTGAATCATATTATGGAAATATACTGCTAGAAATTTCTTGAAAAAAATTATTCAAACGCAATTTATTTAAGTGCTTTTTTACTATATTCAAGCAAAATGGCCAAATATATATAAATAAGATAATATTCAAATAGTTAATTGTGGGACAAACCGTTTATTATTTACTTTATTATAGCTGGATACATATTATAGCCAAAGTCAATAGGCCAATATCTCTATCTCGTGACTGACAAGGGTTCCAGACCCAAAGTAGACATCATAATATTTCCTTCACCACATAAAGAGTTTCCAGCGTCCTGCACTCCCCAATTTGTGACCCTGAGCCATTAGAGTACGATATACTCTCAGTAATGACAGCACCATAAAACTGCTTAACACAAAAAGACTAAAATTTCCCTTTCTCTTACGATAGGTGATAACTAATATAAACTAGATAAACAAGATGAATTAATTAAACCACATTCCATGGTTTAGTTGCTAAAACTAATTCAACCACAGTCTAATTCCAATGCCATTTACCTAACAAAAAGAATAGCTCCAATATTGAAAAAAATTTCTTTTATACGATTTTGAAACCATGCTAGTTGTAAACGGTTTTGAAACCATAAAGGTATAAATATTCTTTTCCGTAAGCTTTACGATTAACTGGATGGACAGACTGCTGCCGGTTATGTCACTGTAATTTTAGAATGAAAGTTCCAGCAGTGTACTGTCTTTAGTTCATCAATTTCATCTCTAGTAATCAGGGCAAGGAATACGTTTTTGAAGCTAAGTAAAATATATATATATATAGTTTTTTCCATTTAAATTTCAGCTCCGAATCACTACAAATTAATTTTCCTTCAAATTATACAGTTAAGAATGAAAAGTAAGTCAGTTTCCAATTTTAATTTGATGTTTCGTGAGAAAAAATTCGCGCTGTTTAAATAATGTATGTTAATCATTTGAAAAATTATACAGCAAAAAATGTAAGAATAGTTTTAGAAGCAGGACTTTTTTAATATCACACCAAATTTAAAATTTTGATTTAACAAAAACATTATGGATTTTTAAAAAAAATTTAAAAAATGAGATTTTTATTAAAATGTTAAAGATTTAGCAAAAATTGGGTTTTAAAAGAAAGGTCATTTTTTGCTAAGCATTTATTTTTAATTACATTTTTACACCTTGTTGACATTTAAACATTGTATTTGTATTTAGTTACTCACTTCAAAATCTTAAATATTTTTCTTTTACTTCTTTTCATTTTTACACTTGCAATTTATATCGCAACATACTTTTAAATACGGATATTCATTTTCATCGAAATGAAACCACTTCAGATTCAAGCTTTTCACTAGATTAATCTAAATTTGAAAAGCTTTTCAAATACCTTTTATTATTATAGCGTGCACTTAACATTTGCTTCAAATATTTTGAAATAAAAAATAAACATCAAAAAAAAATTGAAAGAGAGACAAAACAAAGATTGAGTACGCTTGTTAATTTATTGTCAATATATGGATAAAAAGAGAAGTACCCTTAGAAAGATGTGAAACACTTTTATTTTATTTGCATAAAATAATTAAAAGTATACGTAAACATGCTAAACTTAAGAAAAAAATAGAAAAAAAATATTCTAATTGCGTATAAGTACATTTCCTTAAAATAAAAAAACAAACTAAAGGCAAATAAAATGTATATATTTGAATAGTACTTCAAATAAATTTAAAAAGTGTCAAAGCATTCAGTGATTTAAAAATTTGCTCTATGTTTCAGAGAAATATACACGTAGCTTTTTCATTCTTTTTCATTTGACGTTTAAAATGACATACCTTAAAAATAAAGGTAACAAAATAACTATTTTACCATGAAATCCAAAATGTTATTTTTTTATGTATTATGTAATTTAATCTCTATTTTAATGTAAAAACATAAAAATGGATCTCTTCATTTTTCGAGAGTATTTATGTTTGAAAAAATAATCATATTATCATATTTCTCTTTTAAACATATATAGATTACATAAAATTACATAGGGAAAAAAATATAAAGATTTCTTAGAGGAGAAGAAAAAAATTATGAAATAATATTTTTTTTTAAATATTCACAAATTAAAAAGAAATGGCAAATGCGCTTGCAGCTTAGGCGCAGTAAATAGAACTTAAAAACTTATTGCTATTTTTCTTTCTTTTAATTTTCTTTGTTAATCTCCCTTTTTTTATCATTTTGATCCTTATTATGTTATTATATATATAAATATTTTTTACGTAGAATTATTATATATTTCATATAAATATGAAGACTTAAAATCTATGAATTTGCAAGTATTCATCTAGACGACATTATTAATTAGAATGATAATAATTATTTGCATGGCATTATTTAAATATGCAGTTATTAGACATCTATATACACACAAGCAAGCCATAAGCATTTATAAAGCCTGTCTGATATTAAATATTCACCTGGCATTAAATATGCATGAAGACGTGAATACCAATTAGGCAAAGAGAGATTAAGATATATGCATAAACACAAAATGCTTGTGAATTAAATAAGGTTTTGCATTAACAAATATTTATACTTGTTTTTTTTAATATAAATTTCAAGAAATAAGTGAACCTAATCCTAATTGAATAACACAATATCACCTATACCACACAAAATATAATTAGATTACTGAATATGATTATAAATATTTTGAAATACACATATCGCGAAAATATATTCTAGTGTTTTAACTTAAACTTGTCATAAAAATGTATAACAATTTTGTAAATAAGTATGTTTAAATACTTCTGCATTTAATAATTTATTGTCGATATTTTTGTTGTTAAAAATTAACAACTGCGTTTAAGTTTGTTGTTTCATAAAATCATCAAAAAATTTAATTTTCAGAATAATATGAGGAATAAATAATTAAAAAATTTTCAGGTACTTATACAATTTAGGAAAGCTTTAATGGTAGAAGATTTAATTTAGGAAAGCTTTAAAGGTAGAAGATTTAATTTATGAGCATAAGTGGCTCTCTGCTAAAAAAAAATACGTACAAATTGCACTGCAGTTATATTCACGCAGTGAATTACGTCATTTTAAACTCAGTTTGAAGCTACGATGGCACAGAGGTTAAGACATTGAGCTGTCATTAGGAAAGAATAGGGGTTCGTTCACCGGAGGCAGCTTCATGCTTTCCCAGCTCAACTTCAATGTGTACCAGCGTATCTGAGAAATGAAAGCAAACCAGAGCGCTATTCTGTTGATATAGGTTATATCAACAGAATATCAGGTATAGGTTATACCATGTCATTGCGCTGAAAATCGTGATGATTCAGCCTTCATAAACTTCTACACATACAGTTGTCTGCGCAAGTCAAAATTCTTAATGGTACCATCAAATCATTTTGATGGTTTATGCTGGTTTTTGTGCAATTCATGATGGACCGATACCATTTAGCGGTCACCATCATCCAACATTTTCCATTATGTGTTCATTGTTTTTGATATGCCAGAAAATTTCCATCATTCCATGATAGAAAGTGCTACTCTGTTATTGTGATGGTTGACCATCAAGAGATGTTTGATTCTCATGGACCAACAATCCATGATCTTCCGTAATGGTCCATGATGGTTTCAAATATACATTTTCATGATGGTTTAATGCGAATTCTCGTTGGTACTCAGGAATATACCATAAAAAACATTTTTTATTATGTTGGCCTATCATAAATCAGTCCGAATTCCTACATTGGGATGATGGTTGTTCATGATCGCTGCAACATTTTATTTCTAAGAAACTATGATGGAGATTTCTGATGGTTTAACATGAACAAACCATCAAAACAAGATAGCATTCTTATGCTGGTCTTATATCGGATACCATCAAAAATATAATGGTTCATGATGGAATTATTGATTTTCATCATCAAGATTATGTTGATCCATCAATGAAAAACCTTCAAAAATTTTGACTTGGGTGTCGCGTTCAAATTAACTTCAAAGATATATTATATACTGTAAAAAATAATTGTTCATATTTCAAGAAACTCTCTTCGTTTCTGACGAAAATGCTTCCTAGTCTATGCTCCGAGCATATATTTAGTTAAAAGTACGAAATTACTATCCTAACTTCTTCGCGGAAATGAATTTCGTCAAAATTAAAGAAATATTATCTCATTTTATTTAATTTTTTTCGAGAAAAAAAGAACCTCGAAGAGCCTAATGCATCTCATTTTTCTAATAATCACTTTATCATGGGTACCATATATAGGTGGATCAATGTCTCTTAGAAAACACAAGAGCGACAGATGGAACAGAGATATATATTACATAAATGCCCAAAGCGGGTTTTGAACACAGAATGCTCTAGGCACGAGGCCAACACCAGATAAACCGGTCTGTTGGTTCGTCACTTCATTTTCGATTGTCTAGTCTTCATTCTAGTTTCGTCATTCTAGCCTACAATCTCCCGCAATGCCCTGCGATGAAATTTTAAGTTGAGGAAACATTTTTATCATTTATTTGAGAGTTTCATCAAAAATCGCATGATTTCTGATTCCCTAAATGAACGAAATGCAGCTCGAGGATTGCTGAATCGTCAAAAAAGAGAGTTTCATTTCTAAGATATATAGGAACAGAAATTCAGTATTAGGGAGAATTTTAATGAAACATGTAGCATTTCACTCAAAGGTAATAATAAGCATCCACGGAAACCTCATATCAATTAAGACGATGTTGAACCAATCCTCTTTAACGCTACCCTTTCCTTCTTTCTAATCGATCTAAGAGAGATCGCATATTGATGGAATTCAGAACACAGGGGAGGGGGGGGGAGTGTCCTTTCAACCTGTTCTTAGTCTTCATATGCAACAGCTGGAAATATTCTCAAGGATAGTGTTGCTCGCAGATCTCGAAGTTTGATGAGAAAAAATTGGATATTAGAACACAAAAAGGAGGTACAATGAAAAAAAGACACGCAGCTGGCAAACAAGAAATTCTCAGTTGGGATTATCATTTGTGGTGGCTGGATTGATTATTTTTTTATGGAGAGTTCAGTGTGGGATAATAACAGAGTGCAGACACTAACACCTTTCATTAATACTTATTCATGCATTCATGAACTTATTCATGCATTCATGAACTTATTCATGCATTCTTTTAATTCCACTCACTAAACATTTTAAAAAATGAAAAGAAGAATACGATTAAGTTTATTAAATTGTTTACAAATAATTTCAGTATATTTTCAGAAAAATATATATATTTTTTAGTTGTTTCAAATCAATCACGCAAAAACCTGAATATCGTTTCAAGTAACCCGTTAAACCTGTTGTAGTCTAGGGGTATCATGGGGGTAACTGGGGGTAAACTGAACCCCCGACCCGTGGACAAGATAAAGTCACGTGACTGTAGCCCAAACTTGCCGTTCACTGAGACCGCTTCGATTCCCGTCCATTCGTTTAGCATTGCGATCGTCTGATGCAATTAACTGTCTGTCTTTTTAATTCAGAAATAAGAATGGTACAAAAGTCCTGAGCATTTTGCTGCACGGAGAAGTTTTCTAGGGACTGTCCGATAGCTTTTTACAAGAAAGGGCGACATTTTTTTTCACTTTTTCTATTTTAAATTGATTTTAAAATTTTTCCGATACTCAGTCATGCTCTGATAATCATATTTTATTTGCTTTAATAATCAATTACGCTCGTTTTTGCTCACTTTTTTTGCCTTTAACATAAGTTTTTATTGTTTCTTAAACTTTAAACTTATAATGTTTAAGTATATTTCAATATATATTCTATTTTTAGCTGAAATAGCTGCAAAGCTTTGTTGGCTTCCTTGGCGAGATACTTTGGCGCCAAGGAACAGTTGAATAAACTTTCGGTTTTGTTTTAGTTCTTTTTAAATGTCGATATCATTTCTGTATATTCTGAAGATTTTGTATATCTTTACCTCTTGATTACTAAAACCCAATATTTATCTTGTTCTAAAATGTTTCCTTTAAATATATATATTTAAATAAAAAATATGGTACATAAGAAGTTGTGTTTTTTAAATTACATAGGAATGCTTAAAAACCAAATTATTTGTATATTCTTATATGCTTGATGAATAATTAAATTCTATGAAATATTTTTAGTATTTAAATATAAAATAGTGTATAGTAGTTTTAGTGTTAATTTTTAATAAAATTATATAATTCTGTTACTATACATAAAATGAATACAAATTATGTACTATTTAGAAAATAAATTAAGGTATATTTAATATAATCATTAAGTACTTGTTTATCTTCTTTTTTATTTAAAAATAGTTGCTTTATTGGAAATACTTTATTTTACTAGTATATTAAAGCGTAGAATTAGTTTGATTTAGTGCAACAAATTTAGAAAACATAACATAGAAGTGGATAAGTTGTATAGGAGTAAATTAGTGCAGTAAATTAGCGCATGTTATGCATTGGTATGGAATAAACTGCTCAGACGGCCAAGGCTAACAGCTGGCTGTGGTGCAAAGATTTAGCATCGTGAACCTTTCTTGTAAAATTTCAACTGTTTTTACCTTTATCTAGATTGTATATATTTAATTTGCAGCTGGCTAAAAGATATAGTTTTAAATGCACTTACTATTTTTAAGAAAATTGCATTTTTTATGGATGGGCATTGTAATTTTCTTAATGTCCATAAAATGATTATGGTTCTTTTATTTGTAAAGTAAAATATTTTTAACTGCTACTTTTTAAGATACTGGTTTTCTGCATAAAAATTATTAAATATACATTGACCTATAATAGTTGCATAAATTTACCTCATAAAAAGTTGCATAAATTGCAATTTCTATCACAAATAAAAGTAAGATATTTTAATTATAAGTTCGTCATTAGTTTCAATCTACATTTAGTACAAAGTAAAAATTCTAATTGCTTTCTCTTTTATTTAAGTATTTTTTGTTTAAATTTCGAAAGCTTTTCTACTAGTCTCTTTGTGTGTACAATTTAAACTTCCTAGTAATTTATGGAATTAGATTGTACATGAAATACAAAGTAAAATTTCTAATTAAACTCTTTTATTATTTTCTAAGATTAGTTTAATGCTTTTAATCTTATATTTTTCTCTATTCGGAGCTGAAAACTTTTATATTAGAATAAATATTTTATTTCATATTTAGACAAATTGTTGAGTATTAAGTTAAAATGCAACAGCAGTTTATTTTTGAAAATATCTATTTTAAGTGTCAGGGAAAAAAGAAGTCAAAATTCTAAATTAATAATGTAAATAATCTTTATTGTATAAATAATTTAATGTATTCAATACATAAATAAAATTCTAAACGTAATTAAATTTAATCAAAAATATGTTTTCTAACTAATCTGTTCTACTAAAAACGGGTTTTATTTTCCCCGAAGCTATTTTTCCCGAAATTTGATATTACCTCTCGAGCAGTCTCTTGGTGAGCATAAATAAAAATGATAAAAGTGTTGCAACATTAACGTTATTTCTAAGCATCGAACTTTTTTCAGACAATCTGTTTAATTTTACAATTTGTTTTATCTAACAGTGATAAAACTTTTAAAACGTAAAGATTAAATTAATTTTTTAAACGAACTTGTGTTTCATTAAAAAAGAAGGGCAACATTTTCAAATTCACATTTTAAGCCCTGGTAGATTTAAAAAAAATCCTGATTTTTGTATCGAAGTTATTATTTTTTTTTTAAAAAATAACAATAGTTATTACAATATATATTATTAATTTTTTTTTTAAAATAGGTCTTTGCAATAAAAACATTTAAAAAAAAATTTCTGAATATAGTAATAAATATAAGTGATGCAGAATATCGTTTTTTATTTTTATATAATGAATAAATTTTAAGGAATAGTGTTAAGGGTACAGACGAGAACTACTGAATTTTTTTAAATAAAGGCAGTACTTTAATTAAAAATTATTTGTTAAGAGAAAAAAAACTCCTCATGTTTTAAAAACCCATTTAATAATATTAAAGAAATATGATTAACGAAAATATTTTTTTTCTCTCTTTCAAATGCTCCGATTATTTGCGCATCGGTAATATCGAAATAAAGCTGTTTAAAAACTTGTCTTTCAAATGCTGCGATTATTTGCGCATCTGTAATATCGAAATAAAGCTGCTTAAAAACTTAGTGCGCCAACATTTGTGATACTGCGCTAAGTATTGCACTCTTTCCATCACGTGATTGTAACTCTTTGCTTGCTATCTGTGGCGTGTCTTTTCGGAAGGAATAAAGCGGACTTGGTTCCTCTACCTACTATATCAACTCTATGATACTAACCCAGAGTTGCAATTCAAAACAGGTTTTACAAGAGCAGTACGAGGTTGAATTATGAAATTTAAATTCTTCATGTTCGTAACTGTATGTCTCTTGGACCCAGAGTTAATTAATTTATCCTGAGGATATAGAATAACCGTGGATGCACGGTACTCGAATTTTTATTTACGTTTTCGAAAATAACACTTTTGATGTTTGGTTGCTTTGTTTTATGTTCAATGGGGTCAAATCGTCACTGTAATATATTTATATCAAAAAAATATTTTTTAATAAAATAAAAATTTTCCTGAGTTTATATCCTTATTTTTCCAATTATTTTTAGCATTGCTTGTTGCACTAAAACAATTTTCTTTCGGAAAAAAAAATCTTGGATGCACATTAACACATTAGAAAAGTTTTTTTTCCCACATGAATTGTTGAATAAATTTTAAGCAATAAAATTCTAAATTATTTACCAAACCTTTATTTATTTATTTATTTATATATTTTTTGAAGAAAAAAAATAAATAAGCAATCGATGCTTGAAGTGAATATAAAATTTAATATCGAAAAATATTATTTATTAAACGATTAATATAAGCTATTAGTGAAGTGATAGATCTTACCCAATATATAAAAAATAGTTTATATAGATGAACAGGCAAAATAATGTGTTTGTGTGGGGCTTTGTGAGTTCAATCTAAAAATTAATTTATTTTTTGTTTTTATAAATATATAATAATCAAACTTAGATCCTTCTGCTTATCAATGCAAGTCAGTTTGAAAAACGAAACTTAACATATTTTTTCTCTTGTCCAGCAAAAGATTCATACAGATTTAATCACTCAATACAATATGTTTCTTCAATACAAGAATTATTTTAAAAACAACAACGAAAGTTTAAAACAAACAAGGCTATAAATCCATCACCAGAGTGCAAGTTAACAAGGGGTTAACTTAAAAAACAGAAGGTTGAAATATAATGAAGAAATCACCTTTCTCTATTTGGTCCTTATTTTCCAACCGGGATTACGGAACTGGGTTTTTTGTGTTGGTCATTCTGAACGGTCATTATTGTACCGTAATTATCACTGTAATATTTATTAAATTAGAGTAATTCATTATTTTACTGTTACTACTTTTAAAATTGCGGTATATCAAATTTTTGTTTCATAACATGTTCTCAAAAAAGGAATTTTAAGGTACAAAAAACCGGCATCCCGGGTGCCGGTACTTTATATCGTAACTTGATCAAGAATTTTTTTGTTTCATTGAGTAATGAAAATGCGCAGTTTTATAAGAAAGAAAAATTTTGGGACGTGTAATAGATAAATAATTCTTCTTCTAACCTTGCTAAGAAAGAATGATTCGGAATAACTTTGAAGGTGTGAATAAATTTTTCAAAGACCAGTAATATATAAAAAATGTATTTGGTAAAACGAATTTCATAATGAACTCTCTAAGGTAATCCTGACGAAGGTTATTTTTTAAGCCCACAACGGTTCTAAAAAATATTTTTCACCTCCTTAAAAAAAGTCCCTTTCCTATCTATCTGAAAAAATAAACTACCTAATCTGACGATGCACAATTCATTACAACACTTTGCGATAGAAAGCAAACAGCCATCACAATTTTTTTTTCCAACAGCCGCCCGCTAAATTAAAAAGAAAAAAAGTTCGAAAAAATTTATTCGAACAGAATTATTTTAAATACTACGCGCTCGACGAACCATCAAACACTGGGGGATTTTTTTTTAACTTTTCGAACAGATGTAGAATTTTTTCTGTCTTTTTCTCAATGTAAAAAGTAAGATATTATAAATTATTCATGAGGACTCACCTTCCCTGTTCACCCGACATAGAACCCCTCTCCCCCCCCCCTTTTAAAATACTTTGAAAGGTTAGGGTAGTGCAGCATAGCTAAATATCTTTTCGCGAACTTGAATTTTCAAACAGGGTTTAAGATGAATTTTTTCTGACCTTAATTGTATTTAGGGTATTTTTTGTTTATTTTTTATGGTTGTTTTTTTACACAATTTTTATTTGAATCTCAAATGTGCGTTGTAAGCTTGTTTTGCTCATTGTATCGATCATAAGTACAGTATTTTTTAATGTTTATTGAAATTCAGTTTTTGTAGTTTTTGTATGCTCTTTTAGTTTGATGATTTATATCTTTCAACGTAATGAGTCTCAGGATTTGGAGCTTTTTTATCCACCATTGAATGTAATGTACTGCAACGTAGCGTTGATTCTTTATTTAAAGCTTATGTTTTTTGGTAAGGATATTTACTTCAGATTCGATCTAAGTATTGCAAGTTTTGTTTTTGTTCTTAATTTACAGGCCTGTTAACTGATCAGTGAATAAAATTTCAGTGATAAATTACTTCGGAATAACCGAACAGAAGTTTTAAGGATGATGTGTCTTCACTTTTCTTTAATTTGCCTTTTTTTATCCTTTGACAATCTCTCAACAAATCTACATCTTTATAATTTCATTTCGCTTTTATTTTGTTTACATATTTATAATTTATATTTACATTCTATCTATATCGAATCTTTATGTTTATCCCTTATCTTACATTATATATTTATACACGTTTATATATTTATATTTATACCTATTTATATGTATTTATACATATTTATACATATTCATATATTTACATTAAGCTTTAATTTTTACTATAAATTTTCATTTAATTTTTATTTATTTGTTTTCAGCTTGGATTTCATTACTAGTTCAGATTTGAGTACTTAATGCACTGAGAAAAGATATGTTACAATTTACTGCATCTTTGACTATATGAACACCAAAAATTAGGTACTTTTTTCCAAAACGTTTTGGTAATGTTTTTGTTAAAATTAAGATTAAAAATTTTTATATGAGATGAAAACGCTATTCTGAGCAACTTGAAAAAGCTGACCAGACTATGTAGTGGTCAGGGATCTGACCTCACATCAGAAAGTTCCTATGCTCAAATTCCGGACAAGACATGGTTGTTCTTTAAATTTCTGTACTATCTCTCCTTACTATGGTAGCAACTTTAGCTCCCCTAACATGGATGGTCCCCCTGTAAGAGGGGCCAACAAATATACCCTACTGATACCTGAATGGGCATTGGGTCAAACAGGTGGGCATTAAAAAAAACTGAAAATACTAGACTTACCATTACATTACCCCAATCTCTTATTATCTAAGTTTAGCACCACTTTTTGGTAGTCTTAACAGGTAAGCCACGATTCGTACATTTTAAGTAATAAACTGAGCATACTAGATTTAGGAGGATTTAAAGATGCTATGACATTAAGTTGACATTAAAAGACATTAAGCTGGAGAAATTTAAAAAAAAGAAAGAAAAAAAAAACTTTGACATCATTTTGTGAATCATTATTGGTTATGGAAGAGATCAAAATTAAAATCTCTTATATACTTCTGCAAAATCTGAAAGTAATCTCATTTACAAGAAAGAAAAATGAAATTCGGATTTTGTGTAGTATTATTTTAACGTTTGCAGCTTCTTTAATTTGTTTGTTCGTTTTTTTGATTTGCCAAAATAGTTAACAAGATCTTGAAAGCAACACCTTTGTTAATAATTTAAAATTCAAAAAAGGTAAATTAGTTTAAATCGAAAACTTTGAAATAATTCGTTATATATCACATGCAGTTTCTAACATAACATTAATTACGCTTATAATGCTTATAATGCTGTACTTTACTAAACAAATATATTGTATAATAAAATCATTTTAATTCCTTATCATAATGTGCTTGTTTAGAAATTTTAAAATTCTGATCGAAATCTATGTTTAATTAACAATCGCTAAGAATATAGGATGAGAAGAAAACATTCATTATCTACATGAAACCATAACTTGTTTCATTAATAACTTAAATGAATTCCATTCTCACTATAAATAGTTATCACGAAACTTATATAAGCATACCGTGCATTTAAATTATAAAAATAAAATCATCGAAACGAATTACATCGGTGTATATGTTTGACAGAAGTTGATTTTGAATGCATTTGATGCATTTTAACTTATGTCATCATTCTTTTACATTATAGTAACTTCAATGAATAATTTAAATGTCTAAAATTTATGATTATAATATTCAAATGTTTGCTAAACTAGATTGAATGAGTTATTATATTTATCTTTTACAGCCTTTTTATTCTAATTATATAGTTTAAGTAGTTAATGTTTTATGTGTGGTATATAATTCTGAGGAATGGACATAATTAGAGTATTTATTGCAATACAAACATACATATCTTATTTTTTATTTTATTTTATTTTTTATTTTTCTTGTAGGCGAAAATATTCTTAAATCTCACGTATGATATCGGATAAAATTTAATGGAACAGGTTAACATTCAGAACCTAGATTCTTCTAAACCCTGGGTAGGTTCAGAAAAAAGTGCTTTAATCACATTAGATGCATAGTCTGAGAAAAAAAAGTTGGGTCAAAATTGCCAGAATATGGTAAAATTTGCCATTTTTCTGACTCTAAAAGGACCACAAAAAAATCGGTAAGTTTTATAAAAAAAACTTTGGCAATGACCTTGGTGAAATAAATAATAAAATGATTCGTAAAAATTTGGTAATTGTGGTAAAAATTAAATTTATCATGATACCTTAGAGTATAAAATCCATTTTTTCGGTTAAATTTACATTTAAGTTTCGTATTTTTTACTAAATGTATGATAACAAGACATATAATTCAGAAAACCAGATTCACCATCTAACAATTAACAAATAAATGGTTCACCACTGTTTATTTTGGATTTTTTTTTTAACCAGTTATTATGTTTTTTTTCCCAAGAAATGTCATTACTATACTGAACAGTTATTTTATCAGAATGTACTTTCTCTGTTTAGGTTGTAATAAACTACCCGTGCAGCTAGTTCTCTAAAATTTAAAGCAGAAAAGTAGAAGGATATGGAAAGTTAGTATACATAATAAAATGAAATAAAGTGAAATTCTTGCAGAAAATTCTCTTGAGGGAGAAAGAGAGCAAAAGCTTTTCATCCCAGAAATTCCTTGTCAATAGGAGGTGATTAGAGCAAGAAAATAAATAAAACGAATCACCCTGAATAACTTTTGATCTAATGACTGCATCTTCAGCTACTAGGAGTCAATCCCAATGGTTCCAGCGGAGTAACTTTAAACATGTTAATTAATTAGGTGCATACAAAATATATTGAATAGAACAAAATCAGACAGAAAAATGTTTGTTTTTTCTGAATAAACATGCTTATTTTTTACGAGTTTGGATTTCAGACCCTTAAAATGTAAAGGGTGAGAGCCATTGGAGTTTGGGTCTGGAGAGCGGTCCAAAGTTTCGACCCTTTAATTTTACTTTTGGCATATTTCCCCAAATCTCAAGAACTTTTTAAGTGAATCGAAAAAATTTCGCATACAATCATGAAATTTGTTTATCTAATCTTAGTTTAAGGCAAAAAAAAAACTTTTTAATCGTTATTTATTTATTATTTTATGTATCATTTTACATCATTTTAAAGTATAAAATTTCATATGATAAAATACAACATTTGACCAAAATGGGTCAAATAGTTCCTGAGAAGCAACATATCATTAAAAGTCTATAAATATAATTAAATTTATAATATTTTGATATTCAGAAATCCAAATGCATCGAAAAAAAGGTAATATTATTCACCGAAAAGTACATTTTATGTTTCATTTCGTAACTTGAAATATTGTCAGCACTAAATTATCATTTTTGAGATGACCCCTACGAACCATTCAAATTGCGAGGATCCGATCTTGGAATCAAAAGTAATTCTGGATAATTCGTTTTTTTTTTTTTTTTTTTTTTTTTTGAGCAATGTACGTCAGTTTTACAGTATTTTTGCGTTCTGTTTTGTTGCATGTATATTTTGTTCGCCAATTTTGACATGTGAATGTGACTGATGTTGGACTGGCCAGCAAGAAATTATCATAATGCGGTTTTAATTTATTGAAAAATTTCAAAAATTTGTACTAAGAATTTCAATTACTTTTCTTTGATTTAAAAATTTACTGATCTGTCGAAAAAGTTTGAACTTCAAAAAGAAACTCTCGAAAAAACATTTATGGTCCTTCACATATGTTTGTTGCAACAAGATTTTTTTTGAGCCTGAGGACCGCCTACTTAAAAGATTTTGTATATTAAAAATAACCATACCTTGTTAAGATCAACAAGACAAGACAGACAGGAGTAGTAAAATGCAATTAGGATATTCAATTAAAAATGTGTGTGTGTTTTGTTAAATTGGTGAATACCTGCAAGCGACGTCAAGTGTGAGTCAGACAATCATGTTACGTTGCTTACGTCGTGTTGCCTCTAATTAAATCTGACCAAGCCTTAAAACTGTAGCTGCTCTAAAACTCCATGAACAATCACATCTTTAAGTACAACCATGTGATTGGTTGAAAGTACCTATTTCAATGTATTAAATAAATATTTTATTTTTTAACTTTTTATGCTGAAATAAATAATTTTGTTAAATTGGATAACAATTAATTAATATAAATAGATTGAGGCATCTTTAAGAAAGTTATTTGATTCGTTAATTTTGTAGTGATAATTTTGTTTTAATTTTTCGTAGTCCATATTACTTAATTAACAGAAGTCAGTCTAAAACAATAGGTACAGACAAGCGAAAAAAAAGATGAAATTATCAAATATGAAACGCATGGAAATAGCAAAACCTTGTCTGAAACAAGCCTCATAAGGATCATAATCATCACGCGATTAATTAAATATTAATTGTCTGAAACGCATTGAAATAGCAAAACCTTGTCTGAAGCTATTCCTCCGCGAGTTCGACATAAGCTTCTGTATATGCAAGATTGTAAATATTTTGGAAGCCGTCTTAATTTATAACGGATCAATGATCAGGTAGAGTTTTGAATGGGAGGCTAATGTGTTTTCCTTGGAATAACAGCGACGTTTTCCTCACAGCACACCTGTCTTATTCCTCGAACTTCAATGAGGGATGGCGGATATATATTTATATATAGCTTCATATATATCTCAGCTATTTAAGATGATGCGGTGGAGACGATATTCCACCCTGCCCTATCCCCAATTTTAGGAAGCAGCGTCTTCTGCCAGAGTAAGCTTCTCGCTCTCTTTGCCCATCTAGAACTCTTTGATTTATGAAGAGGACTTTAAACCGCAGGCCTCGTCGACAATCGATCCTTTTTCCAAGGAAGGAAAAATTATAGTTCTCCAAAGCTTTCTCTGTTCGCCTCTTTGGAATTTCTGCCAAGAATGGAAATGGATGGAAGAGGATTAGAACGAACATTCGAAGGTATAGGGGGGATCCAAAAATGAGGGGGTGGCAAAGGATTGCTGTTTTAAAACTCTTTGTCTTCGATGGGGAAGAGATTCTGTCGGGGGAGTGGTCATTAGGAAAGAGAGTTTCTTGTCGCCGGGAGGGGGTTCGTTCTATTGGTCTCTTGAGGGGGACATTGCTTTCTCGACATTAAGATGGCAAGACGGATTCCTTGTTCGAAAAGCGTTGTTCTCCATGTTCGATGTTCTGTCTGGAAGTGAAGTTTTCGAGATTACTTGGCAGTTTTGGCCAGAGGGTTGTGATATCTTTCTCCACTGAGATAATGATTCGGTCCGACTAGAGTTTGCATTCGAACATTTCATTGGAAACATGATTCTTTCTAAACTCTTTAGAAAAGGACGTTCAGAAAGTAAAAACAAATCTGGATCCAGAACCAATTATTCTTACTTGACTATATGATATTTTGTAAATAAAATATTATTATTTTTTCATTTCTTCTTGATACTATATTGAATTCCACCAGTTTTAGATATAATCCATTTGAGCAAGTAGGAAAAAAAAAGGAAGCCATGGCTACGCCTACATACTATCTTTATATATATATATTTCTTCTGTGCGTGTGTTTGTCACTGAACTCCTCCTAAACGGCTGGACCGATTTAAATGAAATTTTCTGTGTACCTTCAGAAGGATTCGAGAATGGTTTATATCTAATTTTTTTTTCATTTTTTGGACAGATTTAACGTATATTTTAAATATATCTTCATTTAATCGTATTCGGATCCAAACTAGACATAGAAACATAATAAATCAAAAATAATATTCACGCACGTTGCAACAAGTCATGTTAAACTCTAATACTTATGCTCGCCCTTAAAAGAAGAGCATCAAATATATTTGCAAGTATGTGAATAAAGGCAATGATATAGAAGTATTTCGAGTTGAAAATACCAATGTGACTGCTCTTCCAGTGAATAACAACGACGAAATAACGCTGTACCAAATAGGCCGGTACATCAGCTCCAATGAAGCTGTTTGGTGTATCTTTGGTTTCCCAATTAATGAGCGGGATCCAACCGTTATTCATTTAACCGTCCATCTTGAAAACGGTCAGAGCGTATTTTTCACGAACGAGACAGCGATTGACCGAGCTATAAATCCACCAAAAACTACACTCACCAAATTTTTTGAATTGGGTAATCGTACGGATGCTTTTGGCGTCTTTGCACGGACATTACTCTACTCAGAAGTACCACCCTATTTCACATGGGTTCAAAAAATGGACACCCCACAAGCAAGGCACACCGGATGATGCATGTCCCGATTTATTCAAATCAAACGCCTTGGGGGAAATATTTACAGTCAATCCAAGGCAGACTGAGTGCTTTTATTTTCGACTGTTGTTGGTTAATTACACCAGCTCATTGTCATTTCAAGATATACGTAAAGTCGATGGAAATCAGCATCCAAAGTATATAAATATGCATGCTTTGCACTCGGCTTGCTGGAAGACGACAACCAGTGGGAATGTATGCTTGCTGAAGCAGCATTGAACTGTACTGCAAAGCAAAATTGTCTACTATTTGCTATAGTATTAGCTACATGTTTCCTGGCCCGTATAGAAACGTTATGAGAATATCACAAAGATTCGATGACTGATGATATACAGTATCAATATCGCACAAGTTGCAACGATCTAACGATAGTATTCAGCGATGCTATGTACAATGAAGCACTGATTGCTATTTAGGATCTTTGCATTATTATTGCCAAATTGCCACTCAGTCATTTTGGTATGCTTTCGCCAAATCGAAGTGCATCTGATTTATTAAACACTGACATGAATCGTGAACTTCAATACAATACGATAGAAATGGCAGCGATTGTTACTCGCAATGTTCCACTAATGAATGAGAAACAAAGGAACATTTATGACTACATTATGCTCGCAGTTTCAGCAGGACAATGTGGATTTTTTTCCTGATGCACCAGGTGGAACTGGCAAAACATTAATTACTTCGCTAATTCTCGGTGAAATACGATCAAATAATGGCATCACGTTGGCCGTTGCATCATCTGGCACTGCGGCAATTTTATTGGATGGAGCCAGAACAGCTCATTCAGTATTTAAGCTGCCACTAAATATTCAAAACAACTCAGATGCAGTGTGCAACATAAAAAATATTTCTTCTATGGCCACAGTGTTAAAACACTGTAAAATTATCATCTGGGATGATTGCACTATGGCACACAAAAATCGCCTGAGGCGTTGAACAGGACATTGAAAGATATAAAAAATAATGACAAATTATTTGGCGGCACTCTGTTACTCCTTTCAGGTGATTTCAGACAAACATTCCGCGTTTAATGTACGCTGAGGAGATCAATGCTTTCTTGAAATCATCTCCACTTTGGCGTAATGTTGAAAAAGTTCAACTAAAAGTAAATATGCGCGTCCAAATGCTTCAAGATCCATCTGCTGAAACATTCTCAAAACAATTGTTAGATATCGGTGATGGAAAAGTTACTAAGAATGAGACTGGATGCTTAAATTACCGGACGATTTTTGCACAATCATTGATTCACAAGATGCTCTCATTAGCCTAATATTTCCCGATGTACACACGCAATGCCTTCATCATGAGTGGCTGGCAGAAAGGGCGATTTTAGCAGCAAAAAATTTGGACGTCATTGAATTGAATCCGTAGATGCAACAGTTATTGCCAGGTAACTTGGTGACATGCAAATCCGTTGATGCAGTTTGCGATCCCATTGAAGCTGCAAATTTTCCAACAGAGTTTTTAAACTCATTGGATTTACCTGGCATATCACCGCATAATTTAGTACTCAAAGTGGGATCTCCGGTTATTTTGCTTCGTAATTTGAACCCATCTTGGCTGTGCAACGGCAAGCGATTAGTCGTTAAAAAATTAATGAACAACGTCATCGAAGTCATTATTTTAAATGACAAATTCCGGGATGAAAGTATATTACTTCCACGAATCCTTATTATGTGCCAATCCCTATTATGCCCCCACAGATGTGCCAATTCAATTTAAACGCATTCAGATCCACATTAGATTGGCATTCGCAATGATAAGACCAAACAATGTCTGTTTGCGTCTTAAGGTCTGGTTTCTTAGGACAAGCGCCTTATCTGAGCGTCAGCGGGACGTCAACGTCCCGCTGACGCCAGCAAAATACTGGTTTGTTAGCTCAAGGCCTGGTTTCTTAGAACTAGCGCCTTATCTGGGCGTCAGCGGAAAGTTGACGTAGAGCTGACGCCAAAAAAATACTTTTTTGTTAACTCAGCGTGAGCAGTCGGTCCAACGCAGACATTATCTCTCATTGCGCATGCGTTAATAACGTAAACAAATATTTATTTATAACGAATGCTTAATATAACGAATGCTGTCTTTTATAAAAGGGTGAGTTTTATGAAAATTTACAAACCTGCATATTGTAGAATTATGCAAGAATTTAGTGTCTAATAAAAATCTATGGGCAACAGTTTTGTTGGATCTAATGTCTCTCTTAAGGTCTGGTTTCTTAGGACAAGCGCCTTATCTGGGCGTCAGCGGGACGTCAACGTCACGCTGACGCCAACAAAATACTGGTTTGTTAGCTCAATGCCTGGTTTCTTAGAACTAGCGCCTTATCTGGGCGTCAGCGGAAAGTTGACGTAGATCTGACGCCAAAAAAATACTTTTTTGTTAGCTCAGCGTGAGCAGTCGGTCCAACGCAGACATTATCTCTCATTGCGCATGCGTTAATAACGTAAACAAATATTTATTTTGAATTTGTATTGATTTTTTTATTGTCGACCAGCGTTTTAGAGAACAAATAATGACTTTGTCCAAGAAAAAACACATTATAGCTGAGCTAAATGAAGAGTGCTATGTTTAATGAAGAAGCTATGTTTAATGTCAAAATCAAAATCTTGGCTGATTTCAATTTGCAACAGGATGTTGTCCGCCATTGCTTCTGTGGTTAACGTCACGTTGTAATCAAACTGCAGTTGAGTTGGACGGTTATTGTAGTTCAAGATGAGCGTTCGATGACGTATACTATCAAACTCACAAATGGACCAATCAGAGGTTAACGCTGATTTCCAGCTGACGGCGTCCTGTCCTAAGAAACCAGGCCTTTACGTGTATCAATGCACGATGTGAATTTGTTTTCCTTTTTCTTTCCTTTTTTACAGTGTAGAAAAGCAAAACGGACCACCCTGATCAACTTTTGGTCTAATGATTGGATCTTCAGGTTCTAAGACTCAATCTTAATGGCTCGAAATGGTGACTTAAAATATGGTAATTAATAGGTGCAGACGATATTTTAAGATTCGAAATCAGAAACAAAAGCGTATTTTCTCTGAATAAACATGCCTTTTTTTTCTCAATGGATTTGGATTTTTGACTATCAAAATAAAGGGTGTATCCCTAACCTTGGAAATATGGTCCCCATAGTTTGGTCAGGAGAACGATTCAAAGTTTGGACCCCTTAAAGTTAATTTTTCTTAATGCCTATTCCGCCATATCTCGAGAAATGTTTGAGAGAATTAAAAAAAAAATTTGCAAGCAGTTATATAATTCGCTTATCCAAATATAATTCAATATTAAAAAATAACTTTTAGCAACTATTTATTATTTATTACTTTATTTAAGAATCTAATATAGATAATTCTCTTATGTGGCTCCCAAATTTTGGCTGTATTTCTTTTCCGCCGGTGGCAACGTTTGCTTTGTTTTGTTTACGTTACTATTTCTCTTACACGGCGAATCGACCAATGAGTGCCGCTAAAAATGTCACATGCCAAATCTAGCTGAGGTGGCTCAACATATAGCGCTTTAAAAAACGGAAACTGAAATAACCAGAGAGCATCAGCTGCGGTTATTTTGAACGTTCGAAACACATCAATTTTTCCATCCTTATAATTTATATTGAGAAGCTAATTTGAGTAAACATTTAACACAATACACACAGCATTTTACGCACTACACTACACAGCTAAACACTTTACATTTAAACATGCACCATATTTTGTTTGCCCCATTGAACTGTTCTTAATGACTAATACATTATTTAGGTAGGATTCGAAATGAAGTTCTTTAATTTTCTTAAATCAAGTTTAGAAAGCTTCATAAAAATCAAACTAATCGGGAGTACAGCATTAAAAACATGTTTTCAAAATGTTATTCATAACTTCAAAATTAAGAAAAGCAATCTCTTTAAACTAATTTTTAATTTTAAAAAGTGCATTTAAGAAAAATATTTGCTCTTTAAATTTTTTTATGAACTAAATCACATCTTAATTTACTCGTTTCTTGAAAAAGTCTTAACATTTTAATTTTGACAGTTTTACGCCACTTTGAAATACATTAAACAAAGTAGCATCAAATTTCAACTTTTATAAACATTAAGACAGTCTTCACGTCAGACGCTGATGTCATTAATCAGTCTGGTTCGTCGTCTGAATCGTAGCTCTTTTCCGTTGAAATGTGTCTACGTTCGAAAAAGCAATCGATTCTACAAGTTATTCAATTACTTTCAACTCTTTCAAAACAAATCCTGAGACTTGAATAGTGATTGTTTGGATTGAATTTAAGAACCTAAGAGATGATATCTATAAAAATCTCCCTTCGTAAAAATGGCTTACGTATAAAGAATATTATAACGCTAGTTTATTTAAAGAATACATATATATATATATATATATATATATATATATATATATATATATATATATATATATATATATATATATATATATATATATATATATATATATATATATATATATATATATATATATATATATATATATGTAATAACAGGGCTCCAACCCTGTTATCAGTGTTGTATTTAGCTTGAAATAATTGCAGTCTTAAGCCATCATACGTTCTAAACAGGTTTATTTAAATGTTGGCTGGTATTGCTAACAGTGCACGTCCCCACTCCTGCAAAGGAGGGGGAGTGGACAAGACTCCGGACAATCCCGGAACAGCTTATCAGGATCACATTATGTTGAAAAGGACACGCAAAACTATGCGCTCTTACGTTTTATACCAACATAGATTTGAAGTAAAAAGGCACATTTCGTACATTCCCTGTATCCTTACGCATTAAGGAAAATCATTTCTGCTTCCTTATATGGAATTGAAAAAGGGAACGATTCTAAAAATAACTCTTCCTTTGAAATATAAATCTATTTATATTTCAATGGTATGTTTTCAGCCTTGAATTCCCAAAATAGAATCTCTCTACGCTTATTCTTTAACAAAGACATTTTATGAAAACGAAAGAGATTTAATTCTTTTATTAATACAAAAGTATTTACTTTTTGTATTGCATATATATATATATATATATATATATATATATATATATATATATATATATATATATATATATATATATATATATATATATATATATATATGCAATTCTTTAAAACATTTAAACTTACTCTTGCATTTCTAAAAACTAATTTCTTAATTCTTAGCAAATAAAGCACAACCTTAGAACGAAGGAATAAATTCTGATATATTTACCATACTGTATGATAAAAATAATTCGAATAATAAAAAAAAAGTAATTCTGGCCAATAAAACCATTATATACGGTATTTAAATCATTCATTTTGTAATTTTTGAGTTTATATAATTTACCGTAAATCTTGGTTTTTAAAATTCCAGTTCTTTTACCACACCTGTAGTAAAACTGAAAAGTAAATTAAAACCGAATGAATAATTTTTATGGCATGTTTTGAAGTATCATGATAAAATTACTCCATTTCAAAATTACAAATTTACGGAATTGAGCTTTGTTAGTTGTAAACTCAAAATTGGGTCAGCTGGTCAACGACAGTTTATAAAATAAAATAATTCGTTACATCTCGTTGGTATTTTCAGTATCTCATTGCTTCGATAATAATTTGCGATTCTTAATGTGTATAGTATTTTAACTACTGTTTTTTCAAAATATATATTACTGACGGCCATTACATACTCATTTTATATTAAAACTAGTGGCCTGATTCTATCTAACTTGCTTCAATATTACACTAAATCTTCCAAAAAGCAAAGAATTTTTGATGTAAAATAGTTCAATTTATTAATTTATAAAAATGCGTTTAAGCGTGTTACCTTCTTAAAAGAGGGATTTATTTTCAATTAAAACTGAAGGGGCTCTACACACTTTCTTTACAAAAATAGAGTTCTAACACGCATCTATCTCTTCAAAACTTGTACTTGAGAAGCTGAATAAATGCATCTCCAATAACACGAACATCCTCATCTAAAATTCCATTCTACACAGAACAAATTACGAACAGAAAAAAAAGAAAAGAACCACCAGTCACGACACCTCAAGTTTAGAACATCTCTTCTCAAAACATAAATGCAAAAGAAGCAAAAATCAGACTTACCAGGTGGAAGTTTAATCATAAAGACCATTCTCTTCTGGAGTGTTCTGGAAATCTGCAAAAGAACAGAAAGAACTTATTCTTGTGTCTAGACACAAATGCAGAGACATAAAAGAAAATGGTAGAAACACAAGAGAATTTTTGCTTTTTCTTTATTTTGCCCTTCCAGCATTTTGCTTTGTTCTTTTTTCCCCCATCCTGTTGGAAAGGGTATTTGGAACTACTTAGACCACTTCTCTGGAATGTCTTGTTTTACAGTGGCTCAGAAGTAACATTCTATTGGCCAATGGAGATAATTGGTGATGAACGCTTATTTTGACACCGCTTTTACTATTATTTTTTTTTCGGGAGAGTATTTCGCTCCTGGAAAAAAAGGATGGATGGTGTTCATTTCCTGTTAATTTTTTCTTTCTTTCTAAGGCTGCTTACGTTTCATTTGAACCTTCCACTTATTTTCTCAAGAAAAGTCTACCTATCATTATTAGTTAGGGATTTAATGTAATATAATAGATTATTTGCAGCAGTAGTTTTTAGAAAAGACTATATGCTGGTTTACATCATTTTACTTCTTTGTAACTGAATGATATTCTAATTTGAAGTCTTAAGTTCTTAGAAATGTTTATTGCATTATCCCGGCAGTTTTATCTTCGGTTTTCAAGTTTTTGTCTTATGCCTTCTTTTATTACGACAGACTATCGTTCTTCGTCTCATAAGGTGCGAAGATGTTGCTCATTTAACGCTACCAGGTGGGCACCCGTAAATCTAAGTCAAAGAGGCGAGCAACATTACATACGCCTAATTGCCGCAAACCCGTTCTTGGAGTGGACCACATTCGCACATCACAGGACAACACACAGAGAGAATCATCCTGAGCCGGATTCGAACTCGCAATCATTGGCATTGCAGGCAGACATACTGACCGCTCGACCACCTGGCCGGACATACCGGTAATGAACCAACCGCACATAAGAAGTTGGTAATTCTAATCTGTGATAGATCGTATATTTGTTATGTAAATTTTTATTTGGTGGTTTTTGTTCAAGAAGTAGAGGTTTGCTTTGATGTTTTAGTCGTCTTTAAGTTTTATCAACTATGTATACGTTAGCAATATGTAACATCATTGTATGCGTCTTTGTTAGCAAATTTTTTTTTATTACCGATGAAATTTTTTGTCATTTTATGCCTCATTAACTCAGAATCTTTGTGACTGATGCCCTTTTTTTTTATAGTTATTTAACTTTGTTGACTGAATATGATAAAAAACAATTAAATAAATAGTTTGTAACCATTTTTATGGGAAGCATGCAATCACACTTTCATAAACTTATATCTCTCGATTATCAATCTCATGTAAGATTTCGTTAATTTAAATATTTAATTACAATACGTACTAAAATGTCACATTATTTTTAAACTAAATTCAGTTTCAGTGTCTAGATTAAAAATTCAAAGCTTTTATCTTAGAAAAACTTCCTCGGGATATACTTGAAAAAAATACTTACTATATTTTGAAATATGTACTATATTTTGTGAAAGATTACCAATTTTATTAGCATAAGAATGTTAAAGACTGCTAATACTTCCAAAAGGAAAATTTTAAAATTTAGGACACAAGGTTTCAGTTCAGAAGTCAACCAATTAAGGTTAATCGGAACGTAAGGTTAATCAGAAAACTCTACTTGCGGCCGTGATAGTTTCCTCAAGAGTAATCCATGTCCGACATGCACCCAGCTAATTAACCCGCTTGTGCCACCATCTGTGGCTTTATCAAAAATTATCAAAATTTCATGGGAGTTGACAACGGCAACAGGTGAATTTTCAAATTGGTTTGGTTGTCATCAGCATAAAATTGATATAAGCCATAAAGTTATTGTTTTCCTATGAATATTTTTGTTTCCCTAATTTTAAGGTTAAAATTGTTATGATTACGTTTTTTATTTTGTTTGATTTGATTTTAGAGTTTAGAAGTATTGTTTTTATTATTATTATTATTATTATTAGAATAATATAATTCTACGTTACGTATTAAGATAAAGTTATTTAAATCGGTGTCTGATCTTATTAAACGATTTTCAATTATTATGTTTTCATACAAATTACATTAATATACTACCGGCAATGTATGAAACGCCGGCATTCTATAAAATGCCTAGGCATTGTATATAATACCGGATGTTTTTAGACAAAGTATGAAATATGAGAAGTATTACATACTTTCCCTAGGCATTGTATGTAATACCTAAGCATTCTATAGAATGACAAATGCCATTTAGGCAAAGCATAAAAAAACGTCCTGTTGAGGTTGTTATATGCATTTCTGAAAATTAAAATGTTATTCTGAAAAAAATAATGAGAGTGCCATTAAAAAAAATTTATTCAAAATGCGTAAAGAGAAATGAAAGTTGTGCAAAACATCATTTATGCCTTTCTTGTTAAGGGAAACAAAATTTTCATATTAAAGGTAAGAAATTGATCTACTTGTTGCAACATGGCGGGGTTGACCGACATTCTGAATTTGACATTTTGAAATGACGTTTTGACGAATCAGAAATGTATTTTGTACTTTGCCGGTTTATCATTTGGCATTCTATAGAATGCCTAGGAAATGTGTGAAATATGAATCATTTCACACTTTGCCGGCAAATTTTAGGCATTATATACAATGCCTAGGCATTCTATAGAATGCCGGATTTCAAACTTTGCTGGTAACAAATATACTACTATTATGAATTACGGTTTAAGAGATTCGTTAAATGATTTGGAACTTAGCTTTCAGCTTTGCGCGAAGTGATAAATGCAAAAATTGCATTTAAAATACATTCATCCGTTTGGTAAGCAAAAAATATTAAATTACAGTTGTGAACTCATCAAATTTGTTTTGACAACATACTTTTAGTTTTAAAAAATAATTACTTAAAAAAGTGATTTATGCTCACTTATAGCTCTTAATAGTACCACAAGGGAAATATTTGAACCTGGGAAATGGAGGCACAAGTGTCTCTTTTTAGTACATATATTTTTAGTTGAATAATTTCAACTGTTTTATGCCAGGAAACAGTAATTTTTGCGAACAAGTCATAGGGTTTGGTGAACGTCAGCGAACAGGATCCTTAACCCCTTAGTACATACGTAATAGTGCCTGCATCTTCTCCATAGCTTCAACTTTTCCTTACTATCTTCCTCCAAATTATAAAGTATGGTTGGTTGGTTCTAATGCCACTTGCCACATAGCCAAGCCTGCTTGGTGAAAACCGAGCAAATTTAAGGCAGAGTGTGCGATTCTTGTTTTTCAGTGGCGTCATCTATGGCCAAGAATTCGACTTCGCCATACCATACGTCACACCTGTTCATAAGGCGAGCCCATTCATGCGTACATTCATTCATACACAGATCGCAATTTTGACCTGATTTAGAGAACGATCGATCTCCAATCCAGTACCCCCAAAGGTTTTGATTTGTTACGGGAACATGGAGGACTTTGCGACTCAACAGAATTTTAACGTGCATCAGTCACCAACAACATGGAGAGTCTTCGGTCGGCGGGGTTCGAACCTACGAACTCTTGAACATGGACCCAGTGCCCTACCTACCAGGCTATCACGGCCCATTGTAAAGTATAAATTTAAGATATAAATAATTCCCATATTTCTTTATGTTTCACTAAAGTCAAATTATTTTAAGTTACGAAAAGTACGTTGCATGTAGAACTTTATGACGCAATTTACCAAAGTATAACATTTCCATATGACGAAAATAAGTTCTTTTGTTCCGATCAATTCATCTCTTGCTTGAATAGTTTTTCCAAAAATATTTCCATCAGTTTTTGTTAAATTTTTAAGCCCAAATAAAGATGTACGTTCCTTTAATTTATGTTTATTATTAACTTTTTAATTAGAAAACTCCATTCAGAAGAACATTTTTCTTTTTACCACTAGGGATTATCATCTTCGGCTGATAAAGAGACAAATAAACACGTCTCGTTTTCTGGAAATTTTTATACCTGCTCCAGACTAAAATCTTTTTGCTTTGGAGAAATCTTACATTTTTCATTCTAAGAACATAACATGGCGCTTTGTCAAGAAACATGGGATATGTTCGTGGAAACATGTTGAATATAAAAATCCTACGTCCTCAATCTTCGAAAAAGGTTATTCGCGTGATTTTTCTACAAATACTTTCTGCCAAAGTTGAGAATGGCAGTTTTCCAAAGTATTTACGATGCCGTGCAATTTTTATGACACTTTTATGACGACCCGATACAAAATTCCTCTCCACCCCCTACTACCTTCTGCGTTTGTGGTTACTTTTTTAGCCAGCCATATAAAAGTTAAGAATGCGTTGCCCCGCATACACTTAAGGATTTTTGAACGGTCAAAAATTTACTGCCCACCATCGTGGAATTCATGGGATATTTGTTGCCAACAAAGGATAAAGTATCATCGTTGAGCCTTAAAACTCGTAATGGGCGTTTGATGCAAGAAACTGAGTTTTAAAAATCTATTTGTGGAATACAGTTTTATGCGATAAAGGGATTTTAAGGAGTTAAATGCTATTAAACTAATTGCATTCACTTGCACTATTAAACTGCATTAAATTTAGAAAAATGAATTGCGGTTTTATTGATTTTTTTTATTTTTTTTTTCTGTCAGAACTATCAATGTTATTTATTCTTAACGATTAAAGCGGAATTTTAGAGACAAAAACAAGATTTTTGAAAAATCATTAGCATTGCAAAGCATAAATATATCCCTGAAAAATAAAAGTTTTTAAAATTATTGTTTTTAACAAGAATATTTTGGTGTTTCTCATTTGTTTTTCAAAAATAAATAAATAAAGTTTGTTGAAAAATGTTAAAAATCTGTTAGAATAAAGCATTTACATGGTGTTTTCAATTTTTGATTTTAAAGCCATCATCATATCATATATCACGAATTTGTTAAAAATAATTTTCTGAGGTTATGACAAAATAATAACTGTGAGAGAAACGTCATCAAAATTCGATATGTTATTTATTTCTATACAATTCTTGTGAAAATAGGTATTAAATTCCGATAACAGATGAATTCAGACACTATTATTAACAAATATATTTTAACCATCCATAGGCAAGTGTCTTCAGAGCAGGCATTAACACATGTCTTCAGGGGTAGCCGTTAAATAATGTTTCCAGTATTTGCTAAAAGCAGGCGTCTTCATAGAGTGATATTAACGAATGAGCTCAGAATCAGCCAATATCAAGTTAGCTTCTGAGTCTACCATACATAGAGGATACCATTAATATGTGTCTTCAGAGGCAAATATTAAAAAATGCTTTCAGAAGCTGCCGTATACACAAATTTCTTAAGAATCTACCATTAAAAATGTCTTCAAATGCTGATTCAAACGTATTCAGAGGCTACCATTAACACGTGTCTTTAGAAGCTGCCATTAAAACAAATATTTTCAGAAACTGCCTCTAACAGATATCTTCTTTATCTGCTAATAACAAGTGTCTTCATAGAATGCAATTAACGAATGTGTTCAGGATCTATCAATCAAAAGTGTCTACCATACAGTAGAGGCTGCTATTAACAAATATCTTCTGATTCAAACATAAAAAAATGTCATCAGTGTATCATCCTGTATCAGAGTTTTCATGTAATGAAGGATATGAGGAAATAAAATGGTGTCAACGCTTGGATTCGAACCCCTTTTCAGCCGGTCACGAGATTGCCCGATTAGCCCTCTCAACTACAATGTGTAAAAAGCACCACGGAACAAAATGACTTTTTAATGTTGGTCTAGTAGGCACCTGTAGAATTCTGATTGTTTATAGCTAAAAACGATTGATAAGCGTTTTTTCTCATAATTAACAGTTTGAATAACTTATTTTTTTATGGTTATTTGACTGTTATTGTTAAATTTGGTAAAATATTAATAAATTGCTATTCGACCGAAAAACTTCTAATAATGTATTAGAAACTGTTCTATCATTAGTACTACTGTTTTATTCGGTTTAAATTTTTTCCAGGATTCTTATTTTTAAAACCTAACTGATGTTCAAAGCAACCAAAATAATGTATCTTTAGAGGCTCGTTATATGACTTACGCAGTTCGAACAATAAAGTTTGCCAACGTCTGAGGGGACTTTTACTCTCGAGTACATTCCAAGAGAACAAAATTATCACGCATTTTTTTCTTTCATTTCCCCTTTGCGAGATACGAATTTAATGTAAATGAATGCGGTAGAAGATATACATATCTCTGTACTTTTCATCAACTGTGAAAAGCTGGTTACTTTATTCCTCCACGCCTCATTGAGTTACGTGATAAGTAATGTTGTAGCTCAACTTTATTTCCCGAAAAGAGAAAAAGAAAATGTCTCGAAGACAGTAAATTGTATTATTTCTTGTTTGAATGAATGCCGCTGAGAGAGAGGTAAGGGATTCGGTCCCCGCCATTAAACAGATGAAGAAAAATGACAAGTCGAAACACGCAGAATCCTCGCGGATTGGGAGGGGGAGGGAGGGAGAGGAGGGTGTGCTTCAACAAGAAGGGGAACCCCCCACAAGTCTTTACAAATAATAGTCGAGGCTTACTGGAGAGAATCCCAAACTTTTTATTTGCAAAGATAAATGTTGCTCTGAGCCATTATCACGTGCCAATGCTTATCGGAACGGAAAAAGTTTATGGTAGAGAGAAAGAGTATAGGCCTGAGAAACTAGCGCCAACGGATTAATTTTTAAACCCACATTAATGGTTATTGCCACATTATTGCTCGCTCTATATTAGACACTATATTTTCTAGGAATTATGGTTTTCTATATTAGTGATTTTTTTATTATGTTTTTAGATTCAGTAAAAATGTATAAATTAGCAATAGTTCCCACGCAATGTGTTTTACTTAATCGCGTGTGATAACTTCGATTACAATATTATCCCGCGTAATCTTTTATTTTTCTTGTTAACGTTTTTTTAATCATAATAAAAAATAGTAATTTTCTTTAATAATTTAACCTTTCTTCAGAGATGGAACACTGGTGTCGATTTCATATATATTTTTTCTGACTCTCTAATTACAAGCAAAAATATTTCGGTATTTTTTAATTATAAAAAAGCAGATTCTCTAAAAATGTTTAAATTAGCAATAAGTCGCATGCAATGTGCTTATTTAATTGCGTGCGATAACTTCAATGATAACTACAACGATAACTACAATGCTAACCGTTAATTATTTTATCTTTATTTTTTTATTTTGGTAACGTTTTTTTCTTAACATAGTTTAAAAATTTTTTGTTGTTGTTGTTAATACTTGGCGAAGATGAGACACTGCAGTTTCTTCTGACGCTTTAATTACAGGCGAAAAAATCATTTTTTTTATTTTTTAATTATAAAAATCAGTCTACTAGTTAGTAAAAAAATCTGTTATATTCGCTGACTTATATTTGTACAAAAATATAAAACCCTCAAAAATTGGTCTGATTTTTTTTCATTCATATTAAAAATTCGATCAATAATTTATTTTTTAAATTAAAGAAATTTCAATGATGAATAACTGCTTAACTGCAAATTTGAAAAATTATTGTTTGGTAGCGAGCCGTTTTTGGAAAATTTTACCTTTAACGCAGAAAAAGACTCCAGGATTTCATGCTGTATATCTTAACTATAAATTTTTAAAATGCTACATATGATATTTTTCACTTATTTTGACTTACATTAATACGAAATAATGAAAAATATGCTTAATAAAAATTCATCACCAAGGGGTTAACAGCGTTCTTTGAAAATAATATCCTCATAATCACTGAGACTAAACTTTCAGATGTATGCAAGGAGCCTTTTATAAATGCATCCCATCATGCTGTTCGATTTCTGCATAGCAAATATGACACTATTATTTGAGTTCCATGATACACGGATTTTAAAATGATGATCCATATTTTGTTCACATATGAATTACAAAAAGTATTCGCGTTTGTTTCTATGACAACATGATTTACAGCATACATATGCATTTCCTAATAATAATTCATATTTAGAATATATATGACAACCTACGTCGACTGAAGCTAATTCACAAATTCCATGAGTTTCGACATACGTTTCATTATGTGCATTTGCATTTTGCATAAAAACAGACAATTTATAAGAGAATGAATGCTCGATTGTGCAATATCCAGGGTGATAACATTATGCATTATTTATATAATTTCAAAAATGTACTATATTTCATGTGAAGCAAAGAAGTTGCAAATCATAAAAACGCATTTAAAATTCACAAACGGTTAAAATGTTGACGGAAAATTTTAGAAGAAACAAATGAAGAAATAGGACCAATGAAGAATATGTTATTAAAAGTTACATGAAAAAATATATAAATTACGATTAGAGTAAAATGTTTTTTTTTTACTTCGATGTCAATCCCTAACTTCACATTGAGTTCTTATAAGACCACTGCTTTTTGAGAATTGTTATGTAATTTTGTTTTCGCTGCAATATAATGGATAAGCAATAATAATTTTTTTTTTTTTTTTTAAAAAAAGAAGGAAGAAGAACAGTGTTGCTCGTACTCAAGAAAAAAAAACTCAATTTATACTTTTTAGTAATAAATTTCAAACTATTCAGTGATCTATTTTTTTTTTTTTTTTTTTTTTTTTTTGATTTGCTGAATTCTTTTTTAACATTTCTCTTTTTCTCATTTCCCCCTCATGTTTTGTGCTATTATAATGTCGAAGGACTATTTGCTTCTTTAAAGGCTTATCAAAGTTTTTATAATTGAATAAATAAAATGTTTCGGGATCATTCTTCTCCATTCACATCGCTTTTGTGTACGAATTCAAATGTTTCCAAGACTGTGAAATAAATTACATAAATGACCTTAAAATTAAGATTCGAAAATCGTTATTTAAATGAGAAAATTATTGTCATTCTCAAAGTTAATTATTGTAAATGTCGATACTGGAAATATCGATTGATTACTAATCAAGTTGAAATTAAAAGACTGATTCTTTAGCTCTCATTGATTATATTAATTCCTTTGAAAAAGACATAATTTCAAAATTATCCTCCATTACAATTGACGCTTACAGATTTATTATTTTAAAGAAAGTTTCAATCGGATATAAATAAATTCAACCAGCGTGTATTTTTCTTAATTTGAAAATTTAATTGAATATTTAATTAGATATTATAGCAAGATTCAAAATTTGATTTTTCGGGGCTTCAGGCTTCTATCCTTTTTCCCTTCAAAATTCCATTCC